>NC_134866.1:72809300-73465967 GCF_049852395.1 Peromyscus maniculatus bairdii | reverse complement strand
TTTCTAGTTTCTCTGGTAATATTTTAATTTTAATGTATCCCTAAGTTTGGTAGCAGTATTTGTAGTATTTTCTGTCACAAGAGTTAAGGTGAAATAATGTGCTCTCTTTCTCTCTCTTAATTTTCGAGATGGTATTTCTCTGTGTGGCCCTGGCTGTCCTCCAACTCACAAATCCACCTGCTTCTGCCCCCAACCCCCAGTGCTGAAAGTAAAGACTGTGAAACTATGCCCACCTAATACGTTCTTATAAAAAGTAAACCATGAAAGGGTGGGAGTTTTAACAAAATGTTTCTAGTATACTTGTGTGTGGGGAGGATTCTTGCCATGCTATACTGGAGCTAGAACCCAGGGTCTCATTTGCTAAACAAGTACTTTACTTTACTACTGAGTTATAATCCCAGAGCCTTAGACTATAATCTTCCTTGAAAATTAAGTCTTTGCAGATATAACTCATCAGTTACGATGAGGTCAAACCTCACTGAAATACTGCTGCTAATCTAAGAAGAGATATGCAAGAAGTCGACCACACAGAAGGCTAGAAAAGTCAAGCAAAGATTCTCTCAAGTGTCCAAAGGATCATGAGCCTGCTGACACCTGATTTTGGATTTAGCTCTAGACGTGTGACTAAATCCTAGTTGTTTTTAAGCCCCACTGTGGTGATTTTATCATGACAGACCCTGCGGCTCATGCAGATGCTAACATAAACTCAGTATCTCTTCTTACAGAAACACTTGCGGAGCACTAACTGCTGTGGGATGGTCTGTATGTCAAATTACTCTGATTGGTCAATAAATAAAACACTGATTGGCCAGTGGTTAGGCAGGAAGTATAGGCGGAACTAACAGAGAGGAGAAAAGAAAGAACAGGAAGGCGGAAGGAGTCACTGCCAGCCACCACCATGACAAGCAGCATGTGAAGATGCCGGTAAGCCACGAGCCATGTGGCAAGGTATAGATTTATGGCAATGGACTAATTTAAGCTATAAGAACAGTTAGCAAGAAGCCTGCCAAGGCCATATGGTTTGTCAGCAATATAAGTCTCTGTGTTTACTTGGTTGGGTCTGAGCGGCTGTGGGACTGGCAGGTAACAGAGATTTGTCCTGACTGTGGGCAAGGCAGGAAAACTCTAGCTAAAACTAACATTTTAAAGGGTTTAAATTCAAATGATCTGTGGTTCCTAGTAAGGCAGAGCCAAAAAATGTGCAAGCCTTGGAACCTCTCCACTGTCTCCTCCACCTACCTTTCTCCCACCCATCCAACAGTAACCTCCAGTGAGGTCTACAACGTGCAGACATTATTCAACCATGTATGTTGCCTTTCCAAAACAAAACTGCTGCTGATTTTTTTCCTACTTTATGACTTTATGGACAGAAAATTTATTCTTACATGGATCTTAGGTTTTCTTTCCTTATTGTGAATTTTCATTTTTTTCACTTAAAAGAGGCACTTTACAATTTCTCTTCAATATATCTAAATTGTCACTGTTTTTACCTTTTGAGGCCTACAGCCTTAGGGCCACTGTTAAATAAGTGCTACCTGAACGCAAACACGTGTGATACTGATTAGTGAAATGGCCACCGAGTAAGAGGCAGATAGTGCACATAGTGTAGACTCTCTGGAGAGGGATGACTTGTATCCTCTCCACAAGGCAAGAGGGCCAAGCACATCAGAAGATTCCTCACTCTATCTGAATGGCACACAATTAAAAACTCACAAATTGTTGCCGGGCGGTGGTGGCGCACGCCTTTAATCCCAGCACTCGGGAGGCAGAGCCAGGCGGATCTCTGTGAGTTCGAGGCCAGCCTGGGCTACCAAGTGAGCTCCAGGAAAGGCGCAAAGCTACGCAGAGAAACCCTGTCTCGAAAAACCAAAAAAAAAAAAAAAAAAAAAAAAAAAAAAAAAAAAAAACTCACAAATTGTTTATTTCTGGAATTTCATTTATTATTTCCAACAGCAGTTTACAGCAGGTAACTGAAGCCATGGACAGTAGGACTGGATATACGGAGGACTGCCATGTGCCAAGATGTGGGCTAGGAACAAAACAACCCCAATCTCTTCTTTCAGGGCGACTGAAATACAGTTTCATGTAATCCGTTGTAAAAGGCCTTTAAAGCCAGCCTTGACCTATAACAAAGACCTATAATAGGTGTCTTAAGTGACTATATGGTGGTCTTTTACTGTTTATTGTTGAGACAAGGGCTTTCTACGGACCTTAGAATTTGAGAAGTAAGGCCTTGAACTTAACAAGTCTCCTTCCTCAGACTCGAGGTGCTGAGATCGTAAGTCTGTACCACCTCGTCCTTGTGTTTCACTCACTGGATAAAGCATGCTTTATTCAAGCACTATCTTATGGTCTATCTCCCTTAGATGAAAATCTTCAGATGGCCAAGCAGAGTGGCTAGGCCTATCTATTGTAGAGGGGAATAATATAGGCCTTACTTGCATTTGTTTGATTCTTCATAAGATACAACCGTCTTTCAAGTCTAGAATTAGACTTGAAATTTGAACCCTGGTTCTATTTTAAAGTTACTTAACCATTTAGTACCTCCATTTCCCCACTAAAGCAAAACTTACTTATTTTCTACCACTCTGTCCCTATTAAAATGTCTACAACCACATTTAGAACATAGTTGGTGCTACTATTTCACGTCACTTAGCTCTACTTTTTGTGTATGTCTTCCTTCCTCCCTCCCATTCTAAGATGGAATGTTGAGCCTAACTAGCTTTTCATTTATCACATAGATGGTCTTTTCCAATTTGCCATTTATCTTTCCACTTTGTTTTCTTCCCCCTTTCCTCGTTCTTGCTGTTTCTTTAGAGAAATTTTATTATGTTTAAAGAGTCTAATCTAGCCATCTTAGTTTTATGGCAGATAGATATGTATGTGGGTAACATAGAGTTTCAAAACATATAATTATTTTAATGGTTCCATGAAGACAATGAACAACTTTGTTGCAGTTTTATAAGAGAAACTTCTATAAGTTAAGTAGTAATTGCTAGGTAGAATTTTCAAAGACTGTTACTGGCAATTAAGGAAACGTAATAGAATCCTTTCTCCTTAAAGTTATTTCTGAAACAGGGTCTTGTGTAAGCCAGGCTGGCCTCACTATGAAGCTGAGAATGACCTGAACTTCTGATCTCCCTGCCTCCACTTCCCAAGTGGGAGGCTGCATGCATCACCACACACGGCTGATGTGGTGCTGGCGGTGGAGGGTTTCGTGAGTACTAAGTAAGCAAGCACTCTACCAACCGAGTTACGACCCCAGGCACCTAAAGCAGTTCTGAAGAAGAAACCGGAAGCTGCTACCTTCCAAGTGGGAGGTATGGAACACACCCCACAGCTCTGGGCAGGAGTTTCTCCACAAGCAAATGACCAAAAGCTCCTAGTTTAGGATCTCTCTTGATCAAAACATGCTCTGTAAGCAACTGGTATCCATGGCCTGTGAGATCCTATCTAGATTTCACACAGTATGAAAGACTTGGCTGACATCACGAACAGATACACGAGGATCACAAGGTAAACACAGAGTGGGCTCTTAAATGTGCTGCTGCCCAGTTCTTATTCAGACTGGCAAATGTCAAAATGTTAAACCATGTTTAATACCAAAATCTGCTCTATTCCACCCACTCCCCTCAATCAAATCTCAACCTCTTCCTCTTCCTTCTCCCCACCCCCTCAGGTTTTTAGACAGGGGATGACTATATAGCCTAGGTTAGCCTGGAGCTTGCTCGATCACAGTCCACAGTGTTTTGGAACCCACATCCTCCTGCCTTGACCGCCGGGGGTGGAATTACAAGTCACCATGCCTAGCGGTCTTTTATTGTGTTTGCCTACCTACGAATGCTGCATCTCCCCAGCTCTTTCAGTTCTCTGTTTTAATTACAATCTAAATTTATCATCCTTTGTTGACTTTCTTGAAACCTTGATCTGGTCATTAATATGACTTTGCCAAAAACTTTAACACCTATGCTCTTTGCAAAGTATCACCCTTAATTTTTATATAAAGCTACCATTAACTTTGGTATGATTAAACTGCTGTTAGTTCACATTTACAACTAACCTGAATTTAATTTTCTAACACAGTATCAATGACTTTCATGAAAACTGGATCTTTATTTTCTTAAGTATTAGTTTTATTTATTAGCCATTCTGAGCAACCGCATTACAAACCACACAGATGATGAGCATTAGAGACCTAGCATTCAGTAACTGACATAACAAAACTGTGCCTGCTTAAACAAAGACGTACATAATAGATACAGATAAATTTCTGGACCCTCGAAAAGACTTTTGGTAAAACATGAGACTAACATCCCAAAAAGTTTTCTAAAAGAATTATTAAAGGTAGGTGTGGTGGCTCTCACCTATAATTCCACCTCAGAAGGCTGAGGCAGCAGGATTCAAAGTTCCTAGCTAGACTGGATGACCAACACAGCAAGTTTCAGGCCAGTCGGAGCTACATAGAGAGATCCCATCTTGGAAATAATAAAATCTAAAAATACATGATAGAGTAAGAACCAGACAAAGTTTTATGTCCTCTCTCATAATTCATATCCATACCTGCATTCCGTCTTTCCTCATCCCATTAGCCTTTCTTGTTCTTTTCTTCATGCTATACTGTATCTACATGTACCTTTGTTTACATATATAGACAATATATATATGCATATATATGCCGAACTCTCCATGAAAGAACATTTCCTTCTGAGATTTTAATGGCCTCTCTTAATATTATACATTCTAAGTCCATCCATTTTCCTGCAAATTTTTCAATTTCATTTTCTTTTAAAGCTAAACAGGATATAGCATATTTTGGTTTTGTTGGTAGATGAGTCCATAAAATATATTTGATAACAGACATGCAAATTTTAATACGAAGCTCCACAGTTACCATTTCAAATCACCATTCTAAGTGCATATAGTTCACTGTGTTGCATAGATTTTGGGTTTGTTTAGTTTTGGTGTGTGATGTTTTTACTGATTAGTAAGTTTTTTTTTTAAACTAAAGCATAAAAAACAAAACTAAGTTTATAGGTAAACCATTTTCCTGTTGTTGCAGGCACTCCTGAAAAGCTTATGAGAAAAACAGGGAAAAGGTAACGTGGTCCCATAGCCCCCCATGCCTGGACCACAGACACCATCGCACTATAGGTGTCAGACTTCAGGAACAAAGCTTTGGCTTGAAAAAAACAAGCAGCCCATTCCCTGCTGAAACAACAGCCTATGAAGCGACTTTGGCAAAAGTACATTTCTTTGCATTTCTAAAGTATTAGCAATGGAGGTATTTTATAGGGTAGGAATTTTAGGTTAAAGCACCTTACTCATCAAGCCAGTTATCTGTGAAGGCATTTATCAACACTCCTACTCAGGTCAGATGCAAGTGACACCAACAAAGGGTCAGAGGTTCACTTCTAACCCTTGACAGCATCTCAGCTGATCTGGGGAAGCTGCTTGATGTCTGCAGGTCTTGGCTTCATCATTTATAAAGAGGGTTGAACTAAATGACACCTATCATATGCTACAGTTCAAAAAGTGAAAAAAGAAGAAACATATCTTCAATTCATTTCATTAACAAAGGAAATTAAATTATCAGCAGAGACTGATAATTTTCCACCTATTTACAAGGCTGATAAAAATATTCTAGAGCTGGTCCAAAAATGCTTATAAGTAGGATTGCTCAGGCCAATAAACCTGCTCTCGAAGTTTAATTATCAATTTCTCTTCTCTTCAATGATGTATCTTTCCTCTTTAGGTCTCAAAAGTTGCTGTAAAATCTCGAATTTCTTTGTAAAGCATGATATAATTCATCCCAGTCTGGTGTTTCATCAACGTAACAGTTCTAATTGCCTTATTATCTGCTCTGGTGCAGTAGTAAAGCCCCTCAACATTTCATTTACCTTACAACAAGGAAACCCCATATATCTCAGCCTAAAGGAGATTACCTCCACCTCGGAGATGAGCAGAGGCATGAAGACTTAAAGCTCTCTGGAAAGCCAATACAATCTATCACTATTTAACTGTTTGTCAATGTTTATGCCTATCTCAACTCACATTTAATGGAGCTTTTGATTGTTATTCTCCACTATAAAATTCTAATGGCAGCTAAATGTCACTAATTCTCTTCTGAGTTTAACATGTACATTGCAATGTTACTTGGGAGACAAAAATGATTTGGTAGAAGATATATGGGCTTTGGAGTCATAAGACTAATTTGCATGGGTTCAAATCCTAGATGTGACTTTTTTTTTTTATCTATATGGTTTTAAGTTCGTTATTTGCCTCTCTAAACCTAGTTCCCACATAAAACAGAAAGGCCATTATATAACACAGGAGTGAATATAATTAGTTATACTTACTGATCCAATGCTGTACACACGATAACTATTCAGTATATTTTAGTAATGTCCTCCTTTACCCATTAGTGTCCACTTGACTGGCTTCTGTGTTAAATCGGCCAGTTGACTGCTCAGTTCAGTCTCTGGTAATAACCTGTGAAATCTACTTGGTGAGCTGCCAATACAACTGGCTCTTTTTGTTTGGTTTTAGGGTTTTTGTTTTGTTGCTGTTGTTTGTTTGTTTTGTTTTTTGAGACAGGGATTTACTACATAGCCCTTTCAGGCTGGCTTTATACTCATCATGGAGTCAGGAGTGGCCTTAAATTCACTACAATCCTCTGGCCTCAGACTTCCATTGTTTGACAGGAAGAGAACAGAATAGTTAGTATCTGAAATACCAGAGAGCACCATATATAGAAAAAATATTCCATCAAATTTTGTTTCAATTTTATACATGGGTCTGCATCAGTGTTCTTTCTCACGATACAAAATAAAACATATTTCTTACTCTGGTTTGGATCAAAATAGTTTGAAATGTGTTGCTCTACTGAAGACAGGTATCTCTGACTCTTCCTGCCAATCCTCACTACTACTGAGCCTTTAAAATTCAGTGTTTCAAATTCCAGATGCGCCCTACACTGTTCCTCCACATAAACAGTTAATAGAAACTAGAGGCTAACTGTGTTTTATGGGGCCACTTCTCTTCTTTTTCCTTCTTTTGAACCACAGTAGCAAGTAAAAGAATCCTTAAGTGGGGAGGGAACCCACAGAAAAAGCAAAAGAAAATACTAAAGGATTTCACAACTAGAAACTTAGTCACCTAAACAATACAAGACAAAAATCTACAAAGTATTCCACAAGCTACAACTGTTTCAGTAAATATATTGACCTATAGGAAAAATATGTTGCTTTACTAAACACATATTAAATTGGGGATTGGGTTAGGTCTATTAGGAAAAGCTTTCCCCCAAATCGTGTGTGTGTGTGTGTGTGTGTGTGTGTGTGTGTGTGTGTGTGTGTGAAAATCTAGAATGAGCTGAGAAGATGGTATTCAAGATACCAACATGGTGAGTGAGACTGATAATTAGCTATATCCAATTTCTCCCCTCCTCTGAGTAGAGTCTTGCTATATGGCCCTTGAACACACAACTCAGTCCAAGCTGGCCTTGAATTCTTCAGCTTCCTGAACGTTGAATGCTAAGATTCCAGGGTCATACCACCGTGCTCAGCTTTTGGCTCACAAAGAATGCACTCCTTAACTGTTAGACTTCTGGGTTTCTCTAAATGGGCTTCTAGAAACAAATTGTTACAATTATTTTCTACAACCAATGACCTCATGGCAAGTTTCATCCCTTACAAATCTGTTAAGAGTACAAAATGGTATATCCAGGATACCATGTCACTCAGGAGTGCTGCCCTCCGGGCTCTACCACTTTCAGCCTTTAAGCAAATCATAAACTCAATTTCTTCACTACAATTATTTTATATAAGTAATCACAACGGATGAAGGCAGAACAGATATTACTAACACTGTGGTTCCAATAGCTGTGTATGCTGCCAAAACAAAAGAAGCAGGAGATGGTGAGAAAATTTAGATGCAGAAAACACTGGTATTCAATAAATAATTTATAAAAGTGATACATGGACTAACTTTCTGAGTTGTTCTCATCACTTGGTTTCAAAATAGTATGGTATACATTACTTATTTGTAATTCAAAGCAACGCTACATACATAGCAAATTTGAATACTGGTTTTCTACTGAAGTTAATTCTGGGTCACAAATGTAGTAGTTTAATTTTAAAGCACTGTACTATATAGTTAACAATCACCAATTTCACAGTTGTATCCATAAAATAGGGAAGATGCCATTCTGAGTTTTCACAATAAATACAAACCTGGAGTAGGATTGGACATATCATGGTATGTGTTAAACAGCTGGCATGAACGCCCTATCAAGTGAAAAATGATGCTGGTGTGGGGGACAGTCACTGCTGGCAAAAACTGAACAAGAAAGCTCTGGTGAACGGCAGCCAGCACTCAGCACAGAGTCTGCCACAAGTAGATGGTCAAGAAACAAAGGCTGAAGGAAATCCAGCAAGGCAAGCTCCAGGCTCCGGGGCGCATCACCACCTGGATGGCAGTGAGATTAGCAGCCAGTGGGGAGGCACTAGCTCTCACCTCACTTCTCCCCCACCCAAACTGTGCCAAATTGTTCTCTTGGACAGTAATTTTCCCTTGGGAAGACAGACAGATTTTTCAAGGGCTGTGGTAGATGCTTAACTCTGTAAGAAAGAGGAGCTTCTGTACACTTGCTGCTGAGGAAAGGATTAACTTTCGACATCTTCAAATGTACTGATTACCTCTGCTCCTGCGGCAGCACACTCCATTCAAAGAGCAAAGCATTTTCACTCATTTGGTTCCCAACAGGGCATTTCAGCCTTTAGACACACTTCAAACTTGCTACTTGTCTTAGGGTTTCTATTGCTGTGAAAGAGCACCATGACCATGACAACTCAAATAAAGAAAAACATTTAATTGGGGCTGGCTTACAGTTCAGAGGTGTAGTCCACTGTCATCATGGTGGACAGCATGGCGGCATGTAGGCAGACATGGTGCTGAAGAGGTAGCTGGGAGTTCTACGGGCTTGGGCATCTGAGACTCAAAGCTCACCTCCAATGACACACTTCCTCCAACAATGTCACACCTCCTCCAATAAGGCCACACCCCCTAATAGTGTCACCCCGATGAGCCTAAGGAGCTCTTTTCATTCAAACTGCCACACTACTTAAGACATGTTTCACTGAACTGGGTGTGGTAGCTCACACCTCTAATCTCAGCAAACAAAAAGCTCAAACAAGAGAGTAACTGAGATTCCAAGGTCAGCATGGGCTACACAGTGAGTTTCCAAATTAGCCCAGGCTATAAAATGATACCTCAAAATTATTTAAAAAACAAAAAATGTATTTCACTGTTTCGATTATTTCTGAATTATAAAATTAGCCAAGCAGACCATTAAACTGAAGAATGTGATTATTAAATATAGAAAAATAATTTATTTTAACATGTATAGGATGTATCTATTCTGAAATAGTGACTGTTACAATTCTATACATTTGATTCTAATCAAAAGATTAATCCTAATCAAAATTTCAAACAAATTCAAGCTCCATACTAACTTCAATGTTACTCACTACTTTAATTAAGTCAAATGCTAGGGCAGAGATGTAACTCACATGGAAGAGTGCTTGCCAAAGTTCTCACGAAGCCCTGGGCTTGAACGCTAATACTGCATAAACCAGGCATGTGGCACAGGCCTAGAACCTCAGCTCTTGTGAAACAGCAGGAGGATCAGAAGTTCAAGGTCATTCTGCACTAAGTATCAAGTTCCAGACCAGCCTAGACTACACCTCCCACCTTTTCATGAGACCTTGTCTCAAAAAAATAAAAAGTCAAATTATGACTATGGCTAAATCTTTCAGTTGTTAACTTGGTGGTCACAATAACATAAACTGCACAAGGCAGTCTCTCATAAACACTTTCTTCATTTTTAGGTTTTGGCTCAGTTTTTTTTTTTTTTCCTTTTCTGTGTGTACCGGTTCTGAATACACATAAGAAACAACAGAGAAATATTCTATATACAGAGCTTTCACCTCTTGTACAATGTTACTAAAAATGTACCACTTGGTCATAGACAGATTAGGTACTATGACTTTTACTTAAGAATACTGACCCCCTCATGCTGGCAGCAAAGTTGGCAAGCTGGAACTGATAGTGGGTGGAGAGTGAAGGAGACCTACAGCTTCCAGAAAGCTGACCTGGATTACATTCAGTGTAGACTGGAATAGGAAATCAAGACCAATCATCCTGATTCAGCAGGAAAGAAAAACCCAATTACAATCTTAAGAAATCACCAGCAATGAAGTCTTGACATCAAGCTTTGCACACACCACGTTCGTACAATTTTGAGCAAGACAATGACCATGATGTGAAAAGTACAGAAACAAACAGACTGGGAGCCAACTCTACTGGCTGAAGAAGAGAAAGTCTTACAAAACAAACTTATAAAAGAAATGGAGCTTTAAAGGGGGACTCTAGTGAACAAAGATCAGTTCCAAAGTGATTTAACAAGATGTCTTCTAAATGCTTGATGCCTAGAGGTATGAGCTAGTAAGGGAGGTGAAGGTTGGAGAGACAGGTCTGTGATGCTGCTTTTCACAGGAGTAACATGTAAGGGCAGACATCATATAAATAAAAGTCAGTCAAAAGGATGGAGTGAGACTAAAGAGATTTAAATACTAAAAAAAAAAAAAAAATCAAAGCTCCCAAATGTTTAGTAAGGTCTAAATTTATTCAAATTACATTATTATTTAATCCAGACAATATATTTATCATTTACTTATATAGTAAGCTTCTTCAAGATACAATTGTTTTTAAAATTAAGTGGATTCTTTGTTGTAAACTTTTAAAAAGTGATTGGTATGTGCATGCACGGATGTATGTATGCCTACAGCATGCATGTGATGGTAAGGAGCAGACAACTTCTGAGTGTCTGTCTCCTCTTCCACCCGCACACGGCTCCAGGGATGACCAACAGGCTCAACAACGAGTCCTTTACCTGCTGAGGCATCTTGCTGGTCCCAGTTCTCTAAATTCTGGATTTGGAATTATTATGAAAACATAAAACATCTATTTTAAAACTCTATAAAAAATAATGCACACAAATAAAGATTCAAGACAGTATTCTAACTCATAGAGAATTGGCTTAAAGGTCACTTACTGTATTTTTAAGAAAATTACATTTTTAAAACTCTCCTCATATACATATATATTAATGGGCCTATTTTTTCAATTATTTGATTCATTTCTGGGGAAAATCAATTACTTAAAATTTCATATAGGTCTAAAAATATTGAAAAAAAACTATGGCCTTACTATGGTAATTTTTTAAGCAAATCTAAGAATTGTTCCTTTCACTACATGTAGTACTCTCTGTACTAGAGAAAAACAAACCTGCCTTGATTCCTCATGTAACTTCTACACAAAACTTAAAGCAATCAAAAAGCACCAAGAACATCAAGAGCACACGGATTCTCAACTTAGAGCAGGTAGCTGCAGTCTTGCAAGCATTCTGGAAAACACACAGGACCTAAGACCCAGACACAGCTAGCAGCTCTCACAGTTCACTGATGTACCAAAGGCTTAGGAAATGAATATGAAAGTGCTAGTCGTTCTCTAAAAGGCTAATGCCTATTAACAGCTTAAAACAGGGCACAGTAGGGGGTTAATGTGTTGTTGTCTGAATCACTTTCATCAGTTTAAGTACCTATTAGTCCTTATTAGCAATGTGCTAGCAAGGTGCTATTGGTCTTTTAAAGTTTTATCTGCTGCTTCTTATTCTATTTGGCCAGAAAGATACTTTGACAATCATGTTTGAAACATGCACTCATGAAGTTTAGGTCTGTATATTTAAATTTCTGCATTTTACCTTGTATTTCAAAGTGCTCTTTCCTTTCAGGATTATATTCAGAAGTAAGGTGATTTATTTGGTATACCTGAATGTCTAATTAGTTTTGATGATTTGTGCTGTCATTTATTTTTTGAAATGAGTTCTCACTATTTCCCAGGCTGCTCTTGAACTCCTGGGCTCATGTGTCTTTTTTGGCTTTGTATTCCAGAAGTTGGGATTATAGGCCACCACGATGCCTGGCTTAGTACTCTCTAAAATTTACTCAAAGGGAAAAAATAAAATGAATCTTCTAAAAGGAATGCACATGTAAATTCTCCCAAGTATGATCACTAGTATTTAATGGTTCATTTATTTTCAAATATAACAAATGGTTAATCTTTGGATATCACAATTCATTGTTTAAAAATTGAAGTTCAAGGCTAGGAATATAATTCATAATTACAGATTGTCTGGCATGCATAAAATCCTGCATTTGATCCCCACCACCACAAAAACACAAAACAATAAAGCAGAAAAATAACTTAGGGTCTGCTGAACTCACAAGTTTCAAGGTCTAAATTTGGAGGAAAATCTAGGACTCTAGCTCTGTCTGTAATTAGCTGGGAAGTCCTTAGTGGCGAGTGCGCGATGGAGAGAAGGGGAACTGGAAATGTCAGGGCAGTGGCAGGTGAGAGAGGCTGAGATCTGCTTGCTGTTGTGGCCCAGCAGGGTCGAAGGTCTGCCCCGGAACCTGGCCATGGGATGTCCCTGGCTCTGGGCAACAATGAAGGCCGGATATGAGGGAAGGTTTCACTGTCTGGATTGGACCTCTTCGAAGGCCCGCGATGCCACGGGAGGCTATGTTAGTGTCAGTGGTCTATGCCGCTCCCTGACCCAGGCCTTGATTAAACCTGAAACCCATGTAGACATATGTAGGCTGTACCTTTGCCTGATGCTTTGGTGATGTCCTCAGGCCTTGCTGCCTCTAGCGCTACGCGGATGTGACATAGGTAACCACCCCAGGCCATGGCGAAGCTCCTGGCCTTGCAGCCACTGAAGGCCATGAGTGAGTCAGTGATCCTGATACAGTCAACAGCCATGGCGATGACTATAGCCCATCTTACTACTGAAGCCCATGCAGTTGCACGTGGTCTGGGCTGACGCAAAAGCCATGTTAATGTCAGTGTGTGTGTGTGTGTGTGTGTGTGTGTGTGTGTGTGTGCGTGCAGAAGAGCTGGTCCCGCCTATACTGTGGTGCAGGCTGTGGCATTGGCGAGGTAGAGCTGGCTCTACCTCAGTTGATGGCTTCTGGCATGGATGCAGGTGGAAAAAGCCTTAGGGGGCTGGCCAGTAGGAATCTGACCATGCTCCAGTGAATATATGGACAACACAAAAATGGACTGTTTTTTCCCTTGGGGGAGGCAGAGATGGGGGTGGGGGTGGGGGGGGGGAGACAGACATGGGAAGACAGGGAAGTGAGTGTGATCTGGGTACATGATGTGAGATTCCCAAATAATAAAAAGATTTTTAAATAATGATGATGATAATGAAAGAGAAGTCCCCAAAGATGCCCTTCTTACCAAGTAAAAAATAACTAGAACTTATTTAGTAATATACAAATGGCAGTTATAGAACAAAAGAAGATAATAATAAGCATAAGACTAAAAAATAGTTATTTCAGGTAGGGGAGTAACACAAAATTAGTTTTTATTTCTGTTCTCATTTTAAGTGATGGGTTTGTGTTATTAATATTGCTAAATAATATGGTTCAATTTAAGAAAAAAATTCCAAACTTTGTTTTTCATATTTCTCAAGAGTCACTGCTATTCACTGCAAATGAAAATTCTGTTTCAAGCCCATGAGACGGCTCAGTGGGTGAGGGAGCTTGCTGCCAAGCCTGACGACCAAAGTTCCAGGCCTGGAGCCCACAAGTTGGAAGGAGAGAACTGACCCTTGAAAGATGTCCCCTGACCTTCACCTGTGCACCATGTCATACACGTGCACACACGCACACACAAACACACACACACACACACACACACACACACACCATTTAAAAAAAGTAAATTCTCTAATTTGAGTAAGAATGCATATTGGGTCAGGTGGTGGGTGGCCCACACCTTTAATTCCAGTACTTGGGAGGCAAAGGCAGGGGGATCTCTGTGAGTTCGAGGCCTGTCTAGTCTACAGAGTGAGTTACAGGACAGCCAGGGCTAAAAAGAGAAACCCTGTCTCGAAAAATGAGAGGCGAGGTGGGAAGGTGGGGAGCATAATGGTTGGCATTACATGAACCTTGGCTTTATACTCAAATTGTATCCAACTGTTCCAGAATTGAAGCACCTCATATTAAAGAGTATGCTAAAGATAGTGTAAACGTGAATAATTGTCTTGAGCAATGGGGACTTAGAAAATTGTACAATTCTTTTCAGTGTTTTTAGAGGAGCACATGAAAAGAAGTCACACAGGACTTGTAAAATCCAAAATTCCTTGGCTCCTGCTTAAACCTCTATGGTTAGAATCATGAAGGATGAGTGCTGGGTGATGGTTGCTTACTGAAGTAGTGTGATGGTTCTCAAACTCTAGAATTTCAAAATACTCTGACATTAAAAAAATTACTGAGGACCACACAGAGGTGTCGTTTATATAAATTTGTTCGTAATGGCTGTATCAGAAACTGAAACAAAAAACTTATGGAATATTGAATATTTTGGCATTCATTTTTAAAATTAGGAAAAATTAAAGTGTATTTAATTCACTTGCTGAAAAAAAAGACTGGGAAGATGGAACAGATAAGTACTGGCAGCACAATCATGAGGACCTGAGTTCCCATGCCCAATAGCCACACAGCGTGCACACCTGTAACCACTGCTAGGAGAGGGGAGGGGAGGGAGGGAGAGATACCGACAATCACTGGGGTCCACTGGCCAGCCAACTTAGCCAAATACAATTGGCTGCGGGTTCAGTGAAACCAACCGTCTTTAAGGGAATAAAACAGAGAGTGATATAATACAGGACATCCGACATTCTGCAAACACATGCACACAAGGGCAAACACTACACATAAATACATTACACACATAAGTAAATGTGCTATTATGTTAAAATAACCAATTTTATAAAAAGTAACTCTACTTTTCAAAACAAATAGCGAAAATGGTAGCATTTCACGTTTTTGCCAATCTGTGTCTAAATTAACAGAAGTAGCCGTATTCTCCTATCTGTTTCTGCATTCAGTCTGCTGTAGTACTGCACAGCCCCTGGAAAGCCCATGTACGATCGTGAGCAAATGTACTGGAAAAAGAGGCTGCAGAGAGAGCTCCATCAGGGACACGCTCGCTGTACAAACTTAGGACCAGAGTTCACCCCCAGGACCCAACTGAAAAAGCTGGGTAGACACAGGGGCTCCCTAGCCAACTAGCATAGACAAACCGGAGAGCCAAGGTCCCAGTCTCAGAAAACTAAGGGGATGGTGTCTGAGGAAAACAAACAGGCACATCCTCCTCCCACCCCACACAAAGCATTTGAAAAGGGCAACTATGTCCTAGCATTTCTACCCAAATAGCTTCTACTTTACAGAAACGCTGACAGAGGCGTAGGGACTCAAAGGAATCCAGTGACCACAATGAAAATGGCTGGCTTGGTGACGGGCACTGTAAGAAATGGAATATTATTTCTGAAGACTGCAATTCTTCCTAACACAGAGAAGGAGTCTTTCTCTCACTATGTTACTGCCATCTCTCCAGCCCCAACCCCCTATTCTTATGCTTTACAAACAGCAGTAACAATCTGTAGCAATGGGCACTAAGTCACAGTGACACAGGCATGAGTAGCTGTTACGTGCGACTGCACAGCAGACTGACTACAGATGGCAATAATACACTGTATATCTCAACAAGCTCACAGGAGGGATGAAGAACCCTGACTGAAAGATTATGCAATATATACATGTATTCAAACAATACTTGATTCACAATTAATATGGACAATTTTTGGTTATTACTTAAAACTTTAAAGGTAACAACCTATGATAATATATTTTAAAAGAAGATTTTGAATGCTCCCCAAACAAATGATGTTTGAGGTGATAGATACACCAATTAACATAAGCTGCTCACTAAGTATGCACTGAAATACTAAACTGTGCTCCATAATAGGTATGTCTATTATGTGACAAAAATAAAGATTAAAAAATAATTGTGCTTGTATGTATACATATCATGTGGTTGCATGTGCATGTGTGTGGAGGTCAGTTTGATGTTTGGTTTTTCAAGACAGGGTTTCTTTGTGTATCCTTGGCTGTCCTAGAACTCGTTCTGTAGCCCAGGCTGGCCTCGAACTCACAGAGATCCACCTACTTCTGACCCTCAGTGTTGGGATTAAAGGCGTGCGCCACCAGCGCTGGGCTTCAACCACACCTGAGACAGCATCTCTCACTGAATCTGCGCACTGGCAGCAACACTGGCTGGCCAGCAAGACTCCAGGACTCCTGTCTCCACCTCCCTGGCACTGGGTGACGAACACATGTGGAGTGGGTGCCTGTTTTCTGCAGTGATGCTGGAGTCGCACGCTTGCACAGAAGGGATCTTAGCAACTGAACAATCTCTCTAACTTACAATTTTTTTTAAACCTGGGAAGAGTGGGCCTGTTTATGAGAGTAACTTAGCAACACGCAGGTAAACATAAACATAAATACCCATTCAACTAGATTCAGAGACAGTAGGGACAGAGTTATAACTAATTCCATGCAAACTACAAAATCTTTTTTTTTTTTTTTTTTTTGGTTTTTCGAGACAGGGTTTCTCTGTGTAGTTTTGCGCCTTTCCTGGCACTCCCTCTATAGTCCAGGCTGGCCTCGAACTCACAGAGATCCTCCTGGCTCTGCCTCCCGAGTGCTGGGATTAAAGGAGTGCGCCACCACATAAATTTTTCTATAATAGATTATCATTTATAACATTGAAACAATGTTCAAGGTTGCTAGTTTTTAAGTAAATCCTTATGTTGGGTTTTATATCATGCCATCCTGAAGAATGACTATTTAAGGGTAGCTGTTTGTTATAGCCACTGTTTCTCTTATTTCTCCATTTCTAAGCCCCCTATGTTTAAGTTATAAAGTAAACAGTTCCAGGCTGCTGAGCTTTTTTCTATGTTTCTATGTCACATGAACTTTTTTCTAGTTTCTACCACTTCTTAACCAAGCTCGCAAATTACACACTACTTTATGAATACCATCAGACACCATCTCATTGACTCCTGAAAAGCTGAGAACTGCTCAGCCTTAAAAAAAATTCTTCATGTATTTTAACTTAATACAGTCTCAGAATGTAACATTATATATGAAAATTATACTACTGTATTAAATTTAAATGCACTTCAGTGGACTTATAGTTTCAAAGGTTTTATAGAGTACAGTACAGCACAGTAATTTCAGAGACTATCTTTTTATTAAAAGTGTAACAGCATTATTTAGAAACCAGGGATATTTGCTGTTATATTAGTGTTTATTTGCTTCATTATCCTTTACAAACAAAGGTTTCTAATGGACCAGGTTAGAACATGAACATATGTGTGCATATGCACACATACACAGAGATGCACACATCAAGAGAGCCATAAAGTACTTCTTTGGTACAAGTGTCTCAAAAAGCAAAGAATTTAGTTAAAAACAAAACATTGAGGATCTGTCAATACTATAATCTAGCATTAAAACTATAGGAACAGGGCAAGATGGTACAGCAAATAAATATGCTTGCCAAGGAAGCTTGGTGACCGGGGTTGGATTCCCGTAACCCTCCTAAAAGTGGAAAGAAAAAAATGACTTCACAAAGTTGTCCTTACCTCTCCCAACATAAATACATGTACATATACACAATAATAAATTAAAAATTAAAGAAGTATAGGGGCGTCTTCTAACACTTACAAATCACAAATGGGTTCTGAAAATTAATGTTCTCTAAAATTCACTCAAACACTTGCCACTACAATAAACTTAAGTGCAAAAAAAGAATACAAGTGGCTTTGCCTAGAATGTTAATAACATAGATACAAGGTGTTGGTTCTATTAAAAAGAGAAGGGTTTTGCTGGGGTTTGGAACCAGAGAATCACTTCAACAATTAACAGGAAGACACCATCACACAGCCACAGAAAATACTTAAACATGCAAGCTTCACATTCTTTCCTTCTCCAAGGCCAGTCAGACATTGACCAAGTAACTAAGAAACAAGATTTTTATCACAATTTAAAAAAATCAAGTTCTGAGTCTGTCCTGGGATTCAAAGGCATTCATTCTTAAGTCTTCTACTTAAGACTTAAACAATGATGGTCTGTTTATGTCCTTCCAAAATTCCTGTGGACAAAAATCACCAATCAAGTATGAAGAGATGGAGCCTTGAGAAGCTGGTCAGGTATGAAGGTTCTTCTTCTCTTGCAAAGGGGTCTCATAAAGAGGCTCACACAGGGCTGAACCCTTCCTTGTCCTTCTTGTCAAAGCACTCGAGGTATCACCTAGATGTCAAAAAGACCCTGGGCCTCCTCTGAAAAATACATTTCTGTTATTTGTAAATTGCCTACTCTCAGATTTTTTGTTACAGCAGCACATACCAAGACAGATGTTAATGACAGCAGTTAACATATACTGATCATTTGCTATGTATCAGGTATTTGAGCTAAGTGATTCACATAGTTACCTTATTTAATTTTCTTAATAACATGAAAAAATACTACTGTAAATTCCATTTTTCAGCTAGGAAAAATGGGACTTTCAAAGGCTAAGTTACTTTCCTAATGTCATAGATGTGATATGTAGTGAGTGGAATCTGGGGTTCTGACTGCTTAACTCCCACAAACAGAAATAACTAGAGCAATTATTATGCAGTCATACCATTGTTTCAGTGGCTTTCAATTACTGATTAGATCAAGTTTAAAGTGTTAGAGGGGAAGCACCATTCCTTTGTTCATTGAAAAGAACTTTCACTGAGTACTAACAGGTTTTAACACTGTATCAGATGCTTCAAAGGCAGTAAGAAATTCTGAGAGGTTGCTAAATAAGTGTTCTGTGAATCAGCCACATCCATGACAAAATATCAAGAAAAAAAAATCAGAGCTCTCTGGTACATAACAGCATCCTAACAAGACACTATGATGTTCTATAAATGTACTGTTAGAAAGGACAAACTAAAATAGAAAGGTCACACGCCTAAGCATCTATTAGCATAATTTCTCAACCTTACTACAGAGTTTCAACATTTCTACCAAATAACATGCACAATGAAAACACCCACTGCGTGCGTGCGTGCGTGCGTGCGTGCGTGCGTGCGTGTGTGCATGCGTGCGTGTACAGATACAAACAGGGAGGGGGATGAGCAAGCAAGAGAGAGAGTAAAAGATCCTTCACTTTCCAACCCAATTTGCAGAACATATTCTGTGTTGGGAAAATGATGATCATGAGCGCCTTGGCTTTTCCATTTCCAGCTTGAAGAGACATATGGCTGCAGGGTACATGGCTCCTGCTTGCCAAGTAGCTGGCAGAAGTAGATGACGAGCTGACCACCTGCATTCCACTTTGACACTGCCTCTGACTACGACTTTGGAGAACTGATTACAAAACTTCCAAAAGCAGCTAGATAAATTCTAAAGTAAGACACCATCCATTCTGGTTAACTTTAACTCCAATCAAAGAGGAGGTGTGGTACAAAGGAACAAAAAGGGGAAAACAAGCTAGAAAGGCTTCCAGGGTCATTTACAAAGCTGTCTTCAACCTTGCCCACACAGTGCCCATCACACTTCCATCCATCATTATTATAAACACAGGAACTGTACCAGAATCCAACGCTTAGCAAGAAAACCCTTCTGTCTACCTATGTATACTTTTCACTTCTTATGCCACTACAATATATATTAAACTAAATAAGGATTTTACTCACATTGTTTCCAGTTTCTGCTATATAATGTATTATGTATGTATGTAAAGAGACAACACACTCGGTATATACAAACTTGGGAAGAGGGCACAGTTTGGGAACAGTGCTTTATTAAAAAAAAAAATCAATATAATGTCCCCACAGGTTCCTGATGTAAAATTCTATAAAAAGGCTTGTAGATTTGTAATTATGGTGTGTCAGCTACATTTAAACAAGAGTGTTAAAAGACTGTTAAAGTTAAGGCAACACAATTGCAGTGTGAATTGTCCCAGTCTCATTCTAATCTACTGGTGTCACTTTCATTTAAGCAGAGGAGAACTACAGGGCAATGTCAGTGAGATTTCTAATACTTTAACATTCTTTGTTCACACTAGATTTTAAGCTATTACCAATCTAAAATGGTTATAAAAAGATGTATTTAATAAAGTATTTTTAATCAATTAATTCACCCACCAATGAGCTAGCTATCAGGTATTACTAAAAGTTGGCTTTAAAATCAAAGGTCACCTTCTAAATTAAATGGATTAAAAATTTCTTTCTTGTAGAATTTCTTGAATTTACCACATGTCTAGTAACAAACTTATTTTATAAACACATATCCCACTTGGAAATGTAGAGTAGACAAAAATCACTTAGCTAAAATACCACATCTTGACACACAGAGTCAATTTTCCTCCACTTTAGTGAAAATATTTTCTAAGTAACTAGTACAGAAAGAAAAGCTACTATGGCAAGGATTTGTATTTATGTCACACATTTTAAATTAAGTAAGGCCTGATGTATAGAGGTTGACAGCATATAGGTGTACCACCAACGCTTCCAAATACATTATAGCATAGACAAAATAGAGATCCCGGAGCTAGGTGCACAGATGATCAATCATCTTAGTTCACCTGGACATCTCCAGTTTTAACAGAGAATGCTCCACATCCTAGGAAACTCCAGTCCAAGAAAATCAGGACAGCTGATGCCACTTAAACATCGATGGACAGAACCAGATAGATGACAGTAATGTCACAGATCTGTAGTGAGGAAGGAAATTAGGAATAGTATTTGGTCATTTCCTACAAGAGTAGCCGGACTAGCTGTGACATATCACAGATACCTGTAAATCTAGTAATCGGAGAAAAAAAAATCTAAATCTTTTTAAAAGAGCCAGCCAGACTGTGCTAGTTAATCAAATTGACACATTAAAGTCACCAGAAAGAGGGACATCCAGCTAAGGAATTGTCTCCATCAGATTGACCTATTGGCACTTTCTTGATTAATGATTGATATGAGAACACCAAGCCCTGGGCAGTACTACCTCTGGAGAGGTGGTCCTGGGCTGAATATGAGAGCAGACTGCACAAGCCCTGGAAAGCACAGTGGTAAGCAGTCCTCTTCCATGGTCTCTGCTTCAGTTCCTGCCTCCAGGTTCCTGCCTGAGTTCCTGCCTCGGCTTCCCTCAGTGTCGCCTGTTACCTGGAGGGTAAAGATGAAGTAAACCCTGTCCTGTTTAAATTACTTTTGGTAGTGGTATTTATCACAACAACAACAACAACAAAGTAACTAATACACAGATCAAGTCTACCAACAATGCCCACTACTGTCCATGTATCACTTAACTGAAATGCTTGGGACGAAGTATGTTTCAAATTTCAGAGTTTTTTCAGATTTTGGAATGTTTGTATAAAGTTTACCAGCTGAATGTCCATAACTCCAAAATCAAAGTGCTCCAAAATCTGAACATGTTCAACGTCACATCAGCACTCAAAAAGTTTTGGATTTCTAAATATTTTGAATTTCAGATTTTCCAGTTAGGGATGGTCAATCTGTACTGAGTCACATGTTAACGAAGTTAACTGCTCAGAAACATTTCATTTAATTGTCCCTATCTAATGCACATGTCTATTTCCACAGCCTGAATTAATCCTAAAAAGAGAAAAATCTTGCAACTGAGAGGGTGTGTTTAAGGCCCCCTCTTCATCAGAGGCTCAGTACCAGGTCAGCCCCACTGCTGTCCAACGTTCTTAGTAAACAGACTCTTTCCTGTTCCTAATGACTTATTTTCACCTCTAACTTGTTTAGGTAACATTTCTCTGGAAGGAGGGCACCATGAAGCTCTTACTATTTTCCACTTGTGTTGGTCTGAATGAGAATGGCCCCCATATGTGTGCATATCTGAATGTTTGGCCCCTAATCAGTGGAGCGATTTGGGGCCTTGTATGAAGGGATATGTCCCTCGGGTGAGCTTTGAGGTTTCATAGCCCATAACAGGCCCCATCTCTGGCTCTCTCTGCCTTCAACTTGAGAGTAAGATGTAAGCCCTGGCTACTGCTCTAGCACCATCCCATCCACCTGCTGCCATGTTCCCACCAGGATGGTCACAGATGCACCTCTGAGACTGTGAACAAAGCCCCAGTTAAACGCTTTCTTTTCTAAGTTGCCTTGGCCATGGTGTCTCTTCACAGCAACAGTGACTAAGACACCAGCTCAAGCACTATCAATGAAACTCACTGCTACTTCTACTTCTACTTAACGTACAGGCTGGGTCTCACCCACTAGACTGCTTCCACCATTTGCCATCGTGATCAGGTGGCCATCTTGTACCACTGCATTATCTCCCTGATGCCAACCACCATCTATTAACTACTACCTGTTTCCATGCTCCCTTAACTCTTAATCCTTCTGTCCAGATTTTCTCTTAAATCCCCACATTGGGAACTTCTGAATCACAAGTGCTGCAGCAGATTTTATTAAACTTCACAGTATAATCCACCCAAAATGAACTCTAGGACAGAAACCTAGAATATAAATTCTAGTGGCTCTCAAGTTTGAAAGGAAAATCAAAATGAACTGGGTAATGGATGATGGCCTTACACCACTTCTTCTGATAAAGCTTATGACTTCTGAAGTAAAATGGAATTACAGGAAATGGACAACTGGCTACAAGGGTGGAGAACAGAAGCTGGTCTTGAGACTAATCTTTAAAAAGAGTCTGTCCAGGATGGATGGGGTGTCTCAGCAGGTAAGAGGTGCTTGCTGTCAAGCCTGACTATCTGAGTTTGATCCCTAGGCCCCACATGGTAGAAAGAGAGAGCAGACTCCTGAAAAGTGTTCTATGATCTTCATACCTGTGCCATAGCACAAATGCCCCCTTCCATACACAGAGTAAATAAATAAATGCAATTAAAAAAAAAAAACACAACAAACCTAATAAGCAGGAATCCTTTTCACAAAACCAGAATCACAGCAAAATAAGTTCTTAGGAATCATGAAGCTGATTAAGAAGTCTTTGAAACTAAATCTGAAGAAGGGAAAAACAGCTTCTCTTTTAAGTGCTTTTTATTATAAAAAGGTAAATATATGCAAAAGGCCTATGATCATTCTTCCCCAACGATTAATGTCTGCCTCATCCATACTCCCCTTTAGGTGAGGTAAAATGTAGAATTCCACCTTAGTATATTAACACAGGACAGAATCACAGCAAAATAAGTTCTTAGGAAAAATAAGGAAGTAATATTTATGGATGTAGACTTTATTCAGCAAGCCAAAATACGAGCAATCAACAGGTGAAATACAAATTTTAAGTTTAAAAGTATATGTCTTACAATTTTACACTATGTAAGAGGAAATGCTACACCAAAATGTCAACAAAAGAGCCACGACAGAAACGTATGATACATGTTCATTAACTTATATAAGCAATTTGAGATTATGGTAAATTATGAAAGTTTCATGAAAATTCACTGAAATATGAATACCAAAATTAAGCTTTGCCAAAATGACGTTTCTCTAGCATATGTATTGTAAGGATATAACTACTTAAACTGAATAAACTTATAGAACAGTATACAGACCACAAGGGTGATAACTATCGAGGACATACCAATTAATGGAAAAACACTGCAAGCCATTTCCCATGATATCTACTTCAAAGCATTCTCTCACACACCCTGGCTCTTTTCGGGCCAAATAGACAATATGCTAAGGCAAATGACACAAGGAAAGTCCGGCTAAAGAGAGCACAGCTGTGGGCTGAGGGATGGTGTGGAGTATTTGTATTTTGGGTTATATACCTCATACTCCCCTCCGTTATCCCAAGTTTCAATGCTCTACCCACAACATCCCAGTTGTAATCAGAAATCTTCTTTCCTTTGCTTGCTCTGCTACTAACTTGCAGTATGACTTTAGATACAATTTAGATTTTGTAAACTTCATTAAACATGTTCCTGATCAAGAAAACGTTTATCGTGTATCACACCAGCCACTCTTTACTTGTCACATCCTGTATCGAGCAGCATAGCAGACATTTCTTTTCAATAACTGGATGCAGGGGGATTTAGACTCTACCTTACAAATTCAATACAAGAGGCACAGTGCAACGTGGTATGTTCCAGAATACATACATCAATGACAGAATCAAGATTTGAAGTGGAGCCGGGCAGTGGTGGTGGCGCACGCCTTTAATCCCAGCACTTGGAAGGCAGAGAGACAGGCGGATCTCTGTAAGTTCGGGGCCAGCCTGGTCTACCGAGCGAGATCCAGGACAGCCAAGGCTACACAGAGAAACCCTGTCTCAAAAAACCAAAACCAAACAAAAGATTTGAGGTCAGCCACCATTCAGGACCAGGTGTGTACTTCCCTACCACTCATACCATCTCCTAGCTGTCTTCGTAATAAACGCTTCCAAAGTCCTGTGTGAAGTACTACAACTCAGGGGCAGTATCTCAAAAAGTGACTTTCCTTCCCAGGTTTGTCCTCCCTCTGATGGGAATATCATAAACGGCAGAGAGATGGGTCAACAGGAAAACGCTATTCCCACTGCAGAATGACATGCCTCGTAAGGAGGCCGTGCATCTTTTCTCTTGGAATGCTTCACAGCTGGATCACCTTGGGTCTAAACAAAAATAGTTCTAACGAGCCCCTAAGTATGTACTGGCAGTCGGGAATAAAGGCAAATCACCAGCCTGGCCTACTCATGGGAGGCAGCATCCGACAGCTCTGGGGCAGGCTCCGGGCAAGAAGTTTGCAGAGGTGCTCAAGTTTGCGCCCCAGTTCCCAAAGTCTGGGAGTCGGGCACGTCAGGGCACCGGGCTCCGCCCCCGTGCCTGCTGGGTGAGGCCCGCGTTCTCAGCGTCCCCTAAACTTGAGCGCCGTCCACCTGAGGCCAGGGCCAGGAGGCTCCGCCTCCGCCCCGCCAAGTTCAGCGAGCCGCCCGCCCGGCGCGCGCAGGCCAAGGCCTCTCCGGCCGCAGGCCACCCCCCTCCTCCCGGCCCGGGGGAGCCGAGGGCGGCTCCGAGCCCCGCACACGGGCCGGGCCAGCACCGCGCTCGCCCCGGAGCCCCGCACGGAGGGCGGCCGGGCCAGCGCCGAGGGCGGCTCCCGGCCAGCGCCGGCCCAGCCTGAGTGCGGGCCCCTCGCGTCCCGCCCCGCCGAGGCCGGGGCGCCGCGCCTGCCTCGGGCCTACCCTCCGCCGGACCTCCCGGACGCTGAGGAGAGGAGAGCGGGCACCGGCCGCGGCGCCGCGGGCCGTTCCTTACCGCTTCACCACGCCGGTCTTGATCTTGATCTGCCTCACGCGAGGATCGGCCATGGTCCCTAGAGCGCCGCAGGAAGGAGGGGGCGGGACTGCGCGGCGCGCCGGCGCAGAAGGGGCGGTGGGGGCGGGTGGGCGTGGCGTCGAGGGTGCGCGCGTGCGCAACCTGGAGCCCGGCCCTGCCACGCCTCCCTGCCCGAGCCTACCATCCCTGACAATCTCTAAATTGTTCCCTCCAGTGCTGAAGGTGCCCAGCATCCCCTACCACCAGTGTCCGCCTGTCCTCCTTGTGCTTGAACAGCCAGCCCACTTGGTTTGGACACAAGTTGCACTTTTTTTTTCCTAGTCTCCACAACCTGAGTTAAGAAACTTTCTGTTCCTGAGACACTTGGCAGGATTATCTGCTTAATGGACAGTGTGACCTAGAAACTGATATCGAGGATTATTTTGGTTTTCATTGTCTGTTGTCAAATGGAGAAAGCTATCTGTATTTGATGAAATAAAATGCCATGCAAGCAGTCCAAAGAAATTTTTATCCCTTTCCCTTAAAAAAAAATGTTTGTAGGGCTAGGAGGTAGTGGCATGGGAGGGAGAGGCAGGAGGATCTCCGTGAGTTTGAGGCCAGCTAGGTCTACAGAGTGGGTTCCAGGACAGCCAGGGCTAAATGGAGAAACTCTGTCTCGAAATAACAAAAACAAAAAAGTTTGTAGAGTGGGTGTAAGCGTTGCAGCGCGGATGGAAAAGTATTCTGGCAATCGAGAGCCAAGGAATACCACAAAGTCACTATGAGGATAGTTGCTTACAGCCCTGCTCCAGGGAAAGGTCCCCCCAATGTAACAATTCTGCCCTTGCAGGGGAGGGTTTCCCCAGCAAAGCTGTTACAGTTCTTGTGGTCAGGTCCGCCCCCCACACTCCCACCTTGAGAAAGTGTACAGTCTTGCTGTGCTCTGCCGAGACTCCTTCTCCGTTGAAAGATCTTCACCCAAACCTCAGTCAAGAGATTTACTGGGAGGGAAGAATCCAGGTGAGTAGTGGCTGCCTCTGCCAGGGTGGGAAAAGGAAGCAGCAACTGATCAGGCACAGGGCTTATATAGGGCTTCATAGGGGTGGAGATGATTTCCAGGGTGGGAATTGCTCAGATTTCAATCCTCTTGAGTTTGGATAAACTCAGATTGGCTAGATTTCATGCTCAGGGATTGGTTGGTTTTCTGCTTAGGGATTGGTTGGTTTTCTGCTCAGTTGATCAGGGGCAGATTTGGCTCTGGTTTCAGGGCCAAAGAGTGTTTCTTTCATTGGGTCTGGTTCCAGGGGCCAAAGTGTGCTTCTTTTTCCCTACATTGTGACTTATGTAAATTGTCATGTGCTGTTTGAGCACGGGGAAAGAGAACTCTGGGGGCAAGGAAGTTCCTCCTACCTGCATTTTGGCAAGTTTGTTTAAAGTGTCCAGCAAGCCTCCCTGTCCTGAGATACACTGGCCCCCTAATCCTGTAACAGGGAGGGAGCAGTACAGCAAACAGCTAAGTGCATTAAAAACATTGCACCTACATGGCTTAGAAGGTAGTAGCCCTTGTCCCCAAGCCTGGTGGCCTGAGTTCAATCTGCAGGACTCAAAATGGTGGACTGAAAGAACCAACTTCTTCAAGTTGTCCTTTGACCTCCAAAAGTACACCATGGCACACAAAAACACCCAGGGGCACTCAGGCATACTAAATAAATGGTTTTGGGTTTTTTTGTTTGTTTGTTTGTTTGTTTGTTTTTTGTTTTTGCTTTTTCCAGACACGATTTCTCTGTGTAGCCCTGGCTGTCCTGGAACTCAATCTGTAGACCATGCTGGCCTTGAACTCATAGAGATCCACCTGCCTCTGCTTCCAAGTGCTGGGATTAAAGGCATGTGCCACCACTGCCCAGCCATAAAGGTGATTTTTTAAAATTATTTTTTAAGTTGCACCCTTGAGAACAGCTAGAAAGCTAAACATTTGGAGCAGAAGTTCATATTGTTTGTCCTAGGCTTAAAAAATGCCCACACTGGCAACAAAATAGCAGAAGGCCATCCACAGGAGAATACACTGGCCATCCCTCACCCACAAACCCCAGGGGGACTTCTCTTGTCATTTCTGCTGGGTGTTTAAAGGACCCAGGTTGATGATGTTATCTATTTGTCCACTCTTTCTCGCTGCATACTTGATAAGCTCAACCCTTTGAAAATAAGAGTACGGCTACTATAAATCAGTTTTGTACGGAACGCCAAACACCACCACTAGCGTATCTTAAATTGTTAACATTTTTAAGGTGTGTTGTACATGAGAAGTGGGTGTGCAAGTCAAGCAACCTATCTTACACATGGAGCTCTACCTTTTCATGAGTACAAGACCCTGGTACTTAACCTCCCTGGAGACCCACAGGAAATAGTGCCCACTTTACAGGACAGGTATGTAGATTGAAGCATCCAGCTCAGCCCCTAAACTCAGCAGACAGCACTTTTGACTGCACTATATTTTCAAAGATACGATTTGCATAGAATGAGGCACCCTCAGGTACGCTCCAGAGCCCCTTCCTGTTGAAGTACATGCCGCTGCCCCAAGGAGGAATTCAGGCACAGCCTCCCTAGTTTCCTTATTGGTACTGTCCTTGGTACTGTCTTTCACTTGGCTGTCCTTACCCTTTCTGTCACTTAATACACTTCTATTCTTCATGGCTGGCTCTGGAACACCCTTCAGTCTTGGTCAGTACAGAACCCTGGGCGTAAATCCAGGATCAAAACCCAGCTCCACCGGAAAGTCTTCCAGGGCTGACTTCTGCCTGTGCAGCCTTCGGGAAATATATTGGTGATTTGTATTACGTGTATATTTGTTTGGAAACAGTTTGATTTGAGTTCCTCACAAGGGTTGTGCTCACCCCTTTAGCTGGAGTAGAAGCATCTCTAGAAGAGAGAACCTTCTCTTTCATAAACCTTCCTTCCTAAACCTCCCTTTGTGTTGTGCACACAGCGGGCGCTAACCAGTAAATGCTATTCTCCAGCTGACTGGCACACTGCACTACAATCCCAAGTGATACAGCAGAGCTTTGAAACATAGGGGAGTGGACAAACACACAACAGCAGAGTCACCAAAGCAAAATACTGTGGAGGAAAATGGAAGCTGCAAATCATGCACCAAAGATGCCTCACCGAGGCCATTTGCTACTGCCCAGCCGTTCAGCCACCACAGATAAAATCATTTGACTCATCACAGTTTCTTTTTTTGCCCAGGTTTTCAGACATGCCAAGCTCAGTTTTGTATTCCTGATTTTCAGGAATTCCTTTTACACACACACACACACACACACACACACACACACACACACACACACACCTACTCTTTCTCCCCAACCCCAGCTTTGGAGCTCTCCTTAGCCCCTTATCCATTTTTTTGAGTTCTTGTCTATGCGTTAACTGTAAAGCACTAACTGCTGTATGTAATTCAGCAGCCCAAAGACCACTGCTGCTGCTGCTGTACATGTTCAGTCCCAGGCCCTCCAGGACAGTTTGTGTTTATCTGTGTCTGTGTAGTCTACATTGTGTGCTTGGGGCTGAAGAGTAACAATATGGAACATGACATCACCATTAGCAGTAGAGAATTAGATGAAATTGTCCCAATTTCTTGAGCTCATAGTATTAGTTAAGGATATGTGTTCGGGAGTCAGACCAACCTGGGTCAAGTCCTAACTCCTCTTTTCACTAATGGTAACTCTGAACAAATTACTTAATGTCTCTTAGTCTGGTGTCTTTATTTGTAAGGTGTAGAAGATGGTAATAATGCCAACCAAATAAGGCTTTCAGAGAGCTTAACTGAGTACTGGTGTTTATTAAAGCCCATATAAAATGTTTGTTGGTTGTGTATCTGGGAAAGAGGTACTAAATAAGGAAGTGTGCACACAATAGCATATGAACATAGAGATGTGGTATCACTAATGTCAATGAGATCAGACTGAGTTAGTGTTTGATCATTTCATATGACAAAGACCATGTTTAAGTTATTCACCATTATATCCCATCACCTAGCTATACTTGGCATATGGTAGGCACTCACATTGTTTTAGGCCTTTCTTTCTTAGTTTTCTTTCTTTCTGACAAGCTATGTTGCCCAGCCTGCCCTTAAACACACTATCCTCCTGCCCCAGCCTTCGAAGCAGAAGAAATTCTAGGCAAGTACCATCATGCCTGGTAATGTACATTTCTTCAATAAATAAGTAAGCTGCTGTGAAGAGCTTTTGGGTTCCCATTTAACCATACATCACAGAGATTGCTCATTCCAGTGATGACACTGACCACCTGAAACACTCCCCACCACACACACACACACACACACACACACCCATCTTCCTCTCTGTCTGGCTCTGATGAACAGCTGCAGAGATAGCTCAGTGGACAAAGTGATGCCGTATGGGCATGAGGACCTGAGCTCAGATACCTAGAACCCATGTCAAAGCCAGGCATAGCCGTGTGTACTTACAACTCCAGTGCCGGGATGAGGGATGCAGATTGGAGGGTCCCCAAAGGACTCGCTGGCCGACCAGCCCAACCAGAACATCAAACTCTAGGCTCAGTGAGAGAACCCATCTCAAAAAAATAATGTGGAGAGTAATAGAGGAAGATATCCAGGAGTCAACCTTTGACTGCTATATGTGCATACACAGGAGAGTGCATCCACACACACTTGCACACATGTGTATGCATACATCACAGGGAGAGAGAGAGAGAGAGAGAGAGAGAGAGAGAGAGAGAGAGAGAGAGAGAGAAAGAAAGAAGAAGAAGAGGAGGAGGAAGAGGAGAGGAGAGGAGAGGAGAGGAGAGGAGAGGAGAGGAGAGAAATGTGTGAAAGAGGCCAGGATTACCCATAAAGCTTGTATATTTTGTGTCTAGGTGTCAACACTCATCAGAGAGCATCTAACATTGAGAGGCATTCAATAGCCAACCTGACATGGTGACTCATCCCATGGTATCACACAGCTTGTCTACTCAGTGATATAGAAATATAGGATATAGATATGATAGGTTAAAAGGGTGGATTGTTGAACCTGCTTTTAAAGAGCAACTTGTTTAAAATGTTTTACATTGGTATAGATTTTAGCTTATTGATACAAATTTAAGGTTAATTTTGTTATACTGTATGTATATTTCTACTCTTGTTTAAAGTACTTTGTATAACTCATTTGAAATTGTAATGTATAGTTCAGAAATATTATTAATTAGTCATCTATGATAATCAAGCTTATAGTCATTTTAGTTAAGTTTTCTAGGTATACATAAATATAATTCAATTAGGTAGATAATCTTCAAACACTTCAAAGACATACAGAATATGGCATTTAAAATGTTTTAAAAACTTAGACTTTTCTGGACATTGAGATATGTCGGCTCCTGGCAGCACCAATTTACTTCAAAGAGGAAGATGGGCATCAAAGACACTCTATATGGAGTTTATCTTCTTCTTCGCAAAAGTAGCCATTTGGGCAAGAAATTGTTCTTGCCTGGACTGCTTGACAAAATGTTGTATCAACTAGACATGCAGGACCCATAGGAAGGTGACCACTGAAATTTGCAAGGCAAGATGGTCTTTCAGGTTCATGCTTCGCAGAAGAAAATGCCAGGCATTCTACAGGACACAGAGAGAAGCAACTGAGAGACCCTAGGTCTGTAGGCTAAAAAATGAATGCCCCAAACTGGCAGAAGAATTCTGAGTGACTGTTCAGGCAGCCAGATGTCTCTGTCATTCTAGATTTTTGGAAGTTGCTTACAATACTCTTCCTGTTTACTTAGGTAATATTATATCCTTCTGGGATCTTTGATGTAGTTGAAGACTAGATAGTTATAGTTTTCCTTAGTCGTGACAAAAGATAAATTAGATATGAAACCTTAGATTCACAAATATAGAATAGATAGAATATTTTCTTTGAATTTGCCAAATATAAATAGACTAGATATTGTACCGTAATTCTTGCTTGGTAACTGTTTTGTTATATGTAATTTTAATAGTTAAAGTTAAGACCTTCCTTTTGTTTAGACAGAAAAGGGGAAGTGATGGGAGAATGTCTTTCTGTATGCTGTGAATATGTGTTGCTCTGATTGGTTGATAAATAAAATGCTGATTGGACAGTAGCCAAGCAGGAAGTATAGGCATGTTAAAGTTAAAAACGTCCTTTTTGGTTAGACAGAAAAGGGGAAGTGCTGTGGAATGTTCTTTATGCTGAAAATATGTGTTGCTCTGATTGGTTGATAAATAAAGCCATTTGGCCTATAGCAAGACAGCTTAGAGGCAGGTAGAAAATTCAAACAGAGAGAGACAGGAAGAAGGAGAGGAGATGCCAGCGAGCTGCCCAAGAAGCAACATGTAATAAGATGCAGGTAAAGCCACAGAACATGTAGCGATACATAGATTAATAGTTATGGGCTAATTTAAGATATAAGAGCTATCTGAGGTCATGTGGTTTTAATTATTATAAGTTTCTGAGTGATTATTTTATAAGTGGCTGTGGGGTCTGTGGGGCTGGGCAGGACCAGAGAAAACTTCGGCTACAACGCAGCCCTAATGGCGCTGGTCTTTGACCAGAACAGCTCTAAGGGCAGCAGGTAAGAGCTGCAGACAGCCCAGAAGATGGCCAAAAAGGATTCCTGCCTCTTGGTATTTATGCTCTTGTGTAACCCTCGCCCCACAAATATGGACATGTTGACTCAGTTGACTCTAACTAATAGCAAATGGCAGAAGTGAGAAGTTACCTTTTAGATTAATTTTTTTAAATGGCTCTCATTTTGGAGTACACTTTCTCAGGTTTTTCTGAGTGGAGGAAGTTCTCCTGAAGCTCTTCAGCCATGTCTCTGTTGGAGTTGACTCAAAATGATGGCGAAACTAATGTTAACTATCTCTGGAGACCCATAGGAGCAGGGCTCTAGTTCTCCACTATTGACTTTACAGTTCAACTCTGCTGACCTTAAACCTCAATATCCAGCTTAGCCAAATAAAAGCCTACCTATCGTACAATGCTTTCAATGGATGTTAAGGCTTTATTCTATGCCTGGTACTGTTCTGGCCACTGGTGATACAAGTACACTGTGGAGATAGATTCTAAAGGGCTGAGAAAATTAATGTGGAGCATAGATCCTGCCATCCAGCAGTGATTCCACAGGTTATTATTAGTAACCATTATTATCAATCACACTATTATTATTAGTTACAATATAGATTGTAAATACTAGTCCTTGCTAAGTCAACTATCCCCTGCAGCATCAGTGACCACCGGACACATAAGCCCACCTTGCACCAGCTAGGAACAGCTACTCCCTGAGAAAGAGCCCATCAGCACCAATTAGACTAAGAGCTGCTCCCTGAGACACAGAGTCCATCAGCACTAATTGGACCAAGAGCCCCAATTAGACCAAGAGCTCCCATTGGACCAAGAGTATCAATTGGACCAAGAGAGGCTTCCTCAGACACAGACACAGACACTGCTTGCACCGAGTGGAGGAAGAGATTGGTAGATGCCAGTGCAAAAATACAGTCAACAACAAAAATACAAATATGGCACCACCAGAACCTAGTGGTTCTACATCAGCAAGACCTGAACATCCCAAAGCAGAAGAAGCAGAAGAAATCAACCTTAAAATGACTTTAAGAAGATGATAGAGGCCTTTAAAGAGGAAATGAAAAATTCTCTTAAAGAAATTGAGGAAAAGACAAACAAAAAAATGGAAGAAATCAATAAATCGCTTAAAGAAAGCCAAGAAAAAGCAATTAAACAGGTGAAGAAAACAGTTCAAGATTTGAAAACTGAAATACAGGCAATAAAAAAAGATACAAACTGAGGGAATGCTGAACATGGAAAATCTGAATAAATGAACAGGAACTACAGATGCAATCATAACCAACAGAATACAAGAGATGGAAAAGAGAATCTCTGGCATCAAAGATACAATAGAGGAAACAGATTTGTCAGTCAAAGAAAACACTTAAGCCAACAAAGTCATAACACAAAACATCCAGGAAATTTGGAACACCATGAAAAGAACAAACCAAAGTATAATAGGGATAGAAGGAGAATACCAACTCAAAGGCACAAAAAAATGTATTTAACAAAATCAAAGAAGAAAACTTTCCCAACCTAAAGAAGGAAGTGCATATGAAGATACAAGAAGTTTACAGAACACCAAACAGATTAGATCCAAAAAAAGTCCCCTTGCCACATAATAAGAAAACCACTAAACATACAGAATAAAGAAAAAATATTAAAAGCTGTAGCTAGAGTTTTCCTGCCTTGCCCACAGTCAGAACAAATCTTTGTCACCAGCCAGTCCCACAGACGCTCAGACCCAACCAAGTAAACATGGAGACTTATATTGCTTACAAATTGTATGGCCATGGCAGGCTTCTTGCTAACTGTTCTTATATCTTAAATTAATCCATTTCTATAAATCTATACCTTGCCACATGGCTTGTGGCTTACCGAGTCTTCACATGCTGCTTGTCATGGCGGCGGCTGGCAGTGTCTCTCTGTCTCAGCCTTCAGCTTCCCAGAATTCTCTCTCCTTGTCCCACCTACTTCCTGCCTGGCCACTGGCCAATCAGTGTTTTATTTATTGACCAATCAGAGCAATTTGACATACAGACCATCCCACAGCAAAAAGCTGCAAAAGAATAAGGCCAAGTAACATACAAAGACAGACCCATCAGAATAACACCTGACTTCTCAATGGAGACTCTGAAAGCCAGAAGGTCCTGAACACACATTATGCAGACACTAAGAAACCATGGATGCCAACCCAGACTATTATACCCAGCAAAACACTCAATGGCCATAGACAGAGTAAACAAAATATTCCATGATAAAACCAGATTTAAACAATACCTATCCAGAAATCCAGCCCTACAGAAAGCACTAGAAGGAAAAATTCAACCTAAGGAAGTTAGATACATCCATGAAAACACAAGCAATAGATAGTCCCACACCAACAAATACCAAAGAAGAGAATCACACAATACTACCACCAAAAAATAACAGGAATTAACAATTACTGGCCATTAATATCCATTAAGATCAATGGTCTCAACTCACCTTAAAAAGACACAGGCTAACAGAATGGATATGAAAATAGGATCCATCCTTCTGCTGCATACAAGAAACACACCTCAACTTCAAAGACAGACACTACCTCAGAGTAAAAGGCTGGGAAAAGACTTTCCAATCAAATGGACTTAAGAAGCAAACTGGTATTGCTATCCTAATAGCTAATAAAATAGACTTCAAACTAAAATCAGTCGAAAGAGATTGGGAAGGACATTACATACTTATCACAAGGAAAATCTACTGAAATGAAGTCTCAATTCTGAACATTTATGCCCCAAATACAAGGGTACCCACATTCGTAAAAGAAACATTACTAAAGCTTAAATCACACATCAAATCCCACACACTCGTAGTGGGAGATTTCAACATCCTACTCTCACCAATGGAAAGATGTGCCAGACAGAACTTAACAGAGAAATAAGGGAAGTAATAGACATTATGACTCAATAGATGGACTTAATAGATATCTATAGAACATTCTACCCTAACAAAAAAGAATATACCTTCTTCTCAGCACACCATGGAACCTTCTCTAAAATTGACCACATGCTCAGTCACAAAGCAAATCTTAACAGATACAAAAACAATGAAATAACCTCCTGTATTTTATCAGGCCACCATGGCTTAAAGTTAGAATTCGACTACAACAAAATTACAGAAAGCCTACAGTCTCATGGAAACTGAATAATGCCCAACTGAATCACCACTGGGTCAAGGAAGAAATAAAGAAAGAAATTAAAAATTTCCTAGAATTCAATGAAAATGAAGGTATAACATACACAAACTTATGGGACACTATGAAAGCAGTGCTAAGAGGAAAATTCATAGCACTAAAGGCACACATAAAGAAGATGGAGAAATCTCACACTAGTGACTTAACAACACACCTGAAAGCTCTAGAACAAAAAGAAGCAAACTCACTCAGGAGGAATAAATGCCACGAATAATCAAATTGAGGGCTGAAATCAATAAAATAGAAACAAAGAGAACAATACAAAGAATCAATGAAACAAAGAGTTGGTTCTTTGAGAAAATCAACAAGATAGACAAGCCTTTATCCAAATTAGCCAAAATGCAGAGAGAGAGAGAGCATCCAAATTAACAAAATCAGAAGTGAAAAGGGGGACATAACAACAGACAACAAGGAAATCCAGAGAATCATCAGATCACACTTCAAAAACCTGTACTCCACAAAATTGGAAAATCTGAAAGAAATGGACAATTTTCTGGATAGGTACCACATACCAAAGTTAAATCAAGACGAGATAAACTATTTAAATAGGCCAATAACCCCTAAGGAAATAGAAACAGTCATTAAAAGTCTCCCAACCAAAAAAAGTCCAGGACCAGATGGATTCAGCACAGAATTCTACCAGATTTTCAAAGAAGAGCTAATTCCAATACTCTTCAAATTGTTTCACACAATAGAAACAGAAGGAACATTACCAAACTCTACTTATGAGGCTACAGTTACCCTGATATCTAAACCACACAAAGATGCAACACAAAATGAAAATTACAGACCAATCTTCCTCATGAACATTGATGCAAAAATACTCAATAAAATATTGGAAAACCAAATCCAAGAACACATCAAAAAAAATTATCCACCATGACCAACTAGGTTTCATCCCTGGGATGCAAGGACGGTTCAACATATGAAAATCTGTCAATGTAATACACCATATAAACAAACTGAAAGAAAAAAAAAATATGATCATCTCATTAGATGCTGAAAAAGTCTTTGACAAAATCCAACACCCCTTCATGATAAAGGTCTTGGAGAGATCAGGAATACAAGGAACATACCTAAACATAATAAAGGCAATTTACAGCAAGCTAAAGCCAACATCAAATTAAATGGAGAGAATCTCAAAGCAATTCCACTAAAATCAGGAACAAGACAAGGCTGTCCACTCTCCCCATATTTATTCAATATAGTACTTGAAGTTCTAGCTAGAGCAATAAGACAACAAAAGGAAATCAAAGGGATAGAAATTAGAAAGGAAGAAGTGAAACTTCCACTATTTGCAGACGATATGATAGTATACATAAGTGACCCCAAAAATTCTACCTACAGCTGATAAACTCCTTCAGTAATGTGGCAGGATACAATATTAACTTTAAAAAAAAATCAGTAGCCCTCCTATATACAAAAAATAAATGGGCTGAGAAAGAAATCAGAGGGTTATCACCCTTTACAATAGCCACAAATAATATAAAATATCTTGGGGTAACTCTAACTAAGCAAGTGAAAGACCTGTATGATAAGAACTTTAAGTCTCTAAAGAAAGAAATTGAAGAAGATAACAGAAAATGGAAAGATCTCCCACGCTCATGGATAGGTAGGATTAACATGGTAAAAATGGCAATCTTACCAAAAGCAATCTATAGATTCAATGCAATCCCCATCAAAATCCCAACACAATTCTTCACACACTTGGTAAGAACAATATTCAACTTCATATGGAAAAACAAACAAAAAAAAAAACCCAAGATAGCTAAAAAGAATCACATATAATAAAGTAACCTCTGAAGGCATCATGATCCCTGACCTCAAGCTCTACTATAGAGCTATAGTAATAAAAACAGCTTGGTACTAGCATAACCACCGACATGTGGACCAATGAAATCAAATTGAAGATCCTGACATTAATCCACACACCTATGAACACCTGATCTTTTACAGAGATTTGTACAATGGGGAAAAAAGCATCTTCAACAAATGGTCTTGGCATAACTAGATGTCAACATGTGTAAGATTTCAAATAGATCCACATCTGTTGCCATGCATAAAACTCAAATCCAAGTAGTATAGCATCAATTAACAAGGCAATTTTAAGTAGTTTATCTGGTAGTTAAACAAGGTTTATTTCAGGGTAACTTACAACCAATGAAGGGGTCAGTTACAGGATCCAGGAGAGGTAAGGTGCAGTCCAGTGTGGTTCTCTGGAGAACTCTGACTTGGTCTTCAATCCAGCATCCAGGATCATGAGGAGCTAAGAGAGCCAGCACATACTCATCTGTCTCAGCCACACCCCAGCGGCAGATTGCAGGCAGGTGTGGCAGTTACCTGCTACCTCACTAAGGGCAGTGCTTCAAGGTCAAAGCTGAAACAGCTACTCACTACATCTCCCCCTTTTGTCTAAATAAGAAAGTTCTAACTTAATACAAAAGTATATACAATGGTACTATATATAGGAATGATTGTCAAATACTTTCCAGGAGGAATAAGGAATAATGACTTAGACAAGACAGAACTACAACCAACAAGAACAACATCAAACAAGAGACACATACTAAAACCCAGAGAAGTCTGGAGCATAGGTAAATGGCATGTTACAGAGATCATTCCAAAAGGTGTCCTACCCTGAAGAACATGAATCTAATACTTAATATGTTCTAGCTAAGATACAAGAAGATTGTAACTATAACTGTTAGTCATCAGTCCCATCAAAGACCTGAGAATGAATATAATAATACCTGAGAAATGGGAGAAGGACACAAGCAACTTTCAGGAGTCTTGCAAGAGTAGACAGAGAGAGCTGGCAGCCTGGACAGTCACCTAATGTTTCTCAGTATCGTTGTTGCATTAAAATTGGCTATAGGCCTAGAGTATCTGTCAGACCATTTTCAGAAGCAGATATTTTGAAAGATTGTCTCACCAGAGTTCAATAGTCGCTTTTCCTTGTGTCCTGATCATTCAGAAGGGACAGTATTCATACCACCAGCAGTCAAGGCAAAGGCAGTTCTTTGCCCTGTAGGCCATTTTGTGCCAAGAAGAAGACAAACTGCCAATGGAAATGTCTCAGAAGCCCAACATTCTCTTGGGATCAGATCAGTGCTGCCAGGAGCAATTGTGTCTCATGTCAATGGAACTCTAAGTCATCAAAACATTTAAATGCCATATTCTCTAGGTCTGTGAAGTGTTTTAAGATTACCTATCTATTGACATATGTTTCTTTAAGTCTGGAGAACCTAACTCTTGTATAATATTAGAGGGACCAGCCTTAATATTATACACCCAGGGGCTCAGGAGAGAAACTACAAACAGCAAGGACTATTTTGGGGAAATAGAATTTCAGCACACCAAACTCTATAGTCCACTTGCTTTAATTCCTCTAGTTTAACATCCTATTTACACAGCTTCAGTTCTTTTCTCGTGCCTAGCTCCTTTCTTGCCTGATTTCTCTCTATATTTATCTACTACTCCCTCTAAGTTCTATCTTAATTCTCTCGTCTTAATTCTGCCTCATCTAGGTCCTTTTCACCTTGTTCTTACCCAGCTAGTACTTCCACATCAGATTCTTCCTCATCTTCCATCTCTCCACACATACTCTCTGGTCAAAATCCTTATCCCTCTCGGTTCTCCATCTCTAAGTTCTCCACGTTCTTCCTAAGTCTACCAGGAATCTAGTTATAAACCCAAGCAATAGCAATCCCCTGGTTAAGCAAGGTCACCAGGCTTGAATTCTATGGGGTCATAAAGGCAGGTAAGAATTTTCCTCAGGCAATGACCACCAGGCTTTCTTTTACAATCCAAAATGGGAGTGGTAAAAGAGGAGGTCAACTGAGTGCTAATGACAAGTAAGTATATGAAAAAGGGGATCTGTGTGCTCAGTCTACATTCTAAGTAGTGGTTAGGTAAGAGGTTAGGGGTCTATTAGTAACGTTGTATAAGAAATAAGGGTCTCACCATAATTGCACAAGAAATAAAGCTATCTGCTGACCTAGGAGACAGGTGTTGTTTCATATGGCCTTGGATGCTTGATAGACATTTTAGATATACACTGTTAGGAGTTCTTGGAAGCACACAAGAAAATCATTTAGGAACCAGCTTATACATACATACATACATATATACATACATACATACATATGTTTATATATATAAGCTAAAATATCACCAAGACTTCTTGAGCTATAGCTTGATCTTTGGATAAGTCCTTGACTTTTCCAAGTAGTAGCTTTGGTGATAGTAGTTGAATTCCATTGTGATTTTCTGTGGCTTACAGCACCTAACTCACATAACTCTAAAGATGACAAGCTCAGGTGACTATAAATCTGTAAGTCTTATCTACCTAGATAACCTAAGAATTAAGGCTTCATGTAAACAAGGTAAACAGTCTGTAAGCAAGTGTGCAGTAAAGTGACAATGACCTCAAAAACTGTGACAATACACAGAATAGCTAAAGCAGAGGTAGGAATGTATAGTGCAATATGCAATATAACAATAATCCTAAATATGTATCAATATACTAAATATCATGAACAGAGGTAGAACATACATACAGTATGACAAATATAATTTTACATTTGTATCAATACACAAACATTTCAAATAAGAGTAGAAATATATGTACATTACAACAAATATGGTTCTGTATTTGTACTAATATACAAATTATCTTAAATAAGAATATAGAAATAGTTTACCTTTGTATCAATATACAAGAATCCATAACAGTGCAATTCATCTAAGGCTGAACTTTTATTAAATTAGTTTACTAGTATATACAATAAGCTACCTTAATATCCTATACCTATCCATCCCCCTCCCCCCTGTTTTTTTCCTTAAGGGGAATACTGAGTCCAGTGTTTTCTTCCATTCCCCAGTCATATAACCATTATTCATAACACTGAGAAACATAAAACCTTTGGGGAAAGGGAGCATCATTTTCTTAGAATTGTTTTTTGTTGTTTAGGGGGTGATGATATATCTGTGGGGTCTTGTAAGAAAGCTCAGATATTTAGGTCTTAGTTGGAATGACTGTAGATTCTGTAGCTCAGAGTAATAAGTAAGGTTGTCTGAAATTCTGGCTAGAAGTGTAGTATGATGAACCATCTTCTTATGGAATTATCTTGGAGAGTTTTCAGTTCAAGGATGATCATTGAGTAATGTTTGTGAGTACCATGGCATCATTCTAGACTGGGTGGAGTTATTGTTGTGGGGCCCCATCTTCCTTCTGGAGACTTTAGAGATTGCTATTCGAAAAAACTTGTTGTTGTTGTTTTTTTAAGATTTATTTATTTTTTATGTATACAATGTTCTGTCTGCCTGTATGCCTGCAGGCCAGAAGAGGGTACCAGATCTCATTACAGATGGTTGTGAGCCACCATGTGGTTGCTGGGAATTGAACTCAGGACCTCTGGAAAAACAGTCAGTGCTCTTAACCTCTGAGCCATCTCTCCAGCCCCGAAATAACTTGTTTTTTATTGTGGAAAACTTGAACATTATTAATATCAAAATGGAAAGTTTGGATTTAAAGATGACATAACATGTAAGAAAGGATTTCAAGAGATTAAAAATAAGCATGGAGAGAAATAGAATCTTGAAGACAATGGTCCCTTTTTATTGGTTTTCTTCTATCCGACATCAGGTGGCTCTTCTGATATGAGACAAAATCTCTTCTTTTTTTCAGCATTATTCTTGGGTTTAGAGAAGGAGGGAGCCAAATTCAAACTCCAAAGCCAGCTTGATATATAATTGAATAGGAACCATAACTTTTTTAGAGTTAAAGAGATATAGATGTTAGGCAGTGAGATATTACCCTATGTGGATTGGTACCAATAGATTTTTCTTTCTGTTGTAGACATCTGGATATTCAAGGCATTATGACTGGTGGAAGATGGGTATTTCTTTTACCCTGTAAAGACAAAAACAGAACCCGGCCCCAACCCTTGTTTGTTTGAACAGCTATCTGCTACAAAGTGAATCAAAGACCTCAACATAAATCCAGTTACTCTGAACATGATAGAAGAGAAAGAAGGAAATAGTCTTGAGCTCACTGGCACAGGAGACCACTTCCTAAATATAACACCAGTAGCACAGACACTGAGAGCAACAATTAATAAATGGGACCTCCTGAAACTGAGAATATTTTGTAGGGCAAATTATACAGTTAATAAGACAAAATGACAGCCTACAGAATGGGAAAAGATCTTCACTAACCCCACATCTGACAGAGGACTGATTTCCAAAATACATAAATAATTCAAGAAACTAGACATCAAAATACTGAACAATCCAATTAAAAAATAGTCTACAGAGCTAAACAGAGAATTCTCTTTTTTTGTTTTTGTTTTTGTTTTTTCTAGACAGGGATTCTCTATGTAGCTTTGTGCCTTTCCTGGAACTCACTCTGTAGCCCAGGTTGGCCTCAAACTCACAGAGCTCTGTCTGGCTCTGACTCCTCGGTGCTGGGATTAAAGGCGTGCACCACCACTGACCGGCTAAACAGAGAGTTTTTAACAGAAGAATCTCAAATGGCTGAAAGATATTTAAGGAATTGCACAACATCCTTAGTCATCAGGGAAATGCAAACAAAATGACTAAAATACCATCTTACACCTGTCAGAATAGCTAAGATGAAAGACACTGAAGATAGCTTATGTTGGAGAGGATATGGAGCAAGGGGAACACTCCTCCACTGTTGGTGGGAGGACAAATTTGTATAGCCACTTTGGAAATCAGTATGGTGGTTTCTCAGAAAATTGGGAATCAATCTACCTTGAGACCCATCTATACTACTCTTGGGCATATACCCAAGGAATGCTCAATCAAACCACAAGGACATATGCTCAACTATGTTGATAGCAGCATTCTTCATAATAACCAGAACCTGAAAACAAAACCTAGATGCTCCTCAACTGAAGAATGAATAAAGAAAATGTGATACATATACACAATGGAGTATTACTCAGAAGTAAAAAACAATGATATCATGACATTTGAAGGCAAATAGATGGAACTAGAAAATATCCTGAATGAGGTAACGCAGACTCAGAAGGACAAACATGGTATGTACTCACTCTTAAGTGGATATTAGATGTAAAGCAAAGGATAACCAGACTATAACCCACTGCTCCAGAGAAGCTAGCTAACAAGGAGGACCCTAAGGAGGACACATAGATCACCGAGCAAAGGAGAAATAGATGTGATCTACATGAGCAAATTAGGGGTGAGGGGGGTAATGGAGGGCAAGGGATAGGGGATGAGAACATAAGGGAATGGGAGGTTCAAGGTGGAACAGGCACAGAGTGGGAAAACAAGGAAAGAGATACCATGATAAATGAAGACATCATGGGAATAGGAAGAAACAGGGTACTAGGGAAGTTCCCAGGGAATCTACAAGGATGACTCCACCTTAGACTACTAGCAATAGTCGAGAGGATGCCTGAACTTTCCATTAGGCAAGAAACTACCCTTGCCTTGACTGCTGACAGTATGCTTTCCAAATTGGATGAGGACACAAAAGAAAGCGATGGCTGAACTTTGCCAAGAACAGGTAGGACAGTCCTTCAAAATTCCTGCTTCATAGAAAACTCTGTCAGATATTCTAGGACTATAAGCTGAAAATGGATGTCCCAACATTGTAGATGAACTTTGAGTGACTGTCCAGGCAGCCATCTGTCGTTGCCATTTCTATAGTTTTGGAAGCACTTCCTGTTTACTAAGGTAATATTATATCCTTCTCTGATCTTTGATGGGGTTGAAGATTAGATAGTTATAGTTTTCCTTGTTAGCAAATTTAGAAAAGAAATTTATATAGAGACGTAAAGTTTATAATGCTGAGAAACATAAAAGCTTAGTTGCTTATCTAAAAAAATGTTTTAAGGTTTAAAAAGATATTTTTAGTATGGTAATGCAAGTTATGATAGAAATGGTTTAGGTATAAAACTTTGGACTCACAAAGATAGATACTAGTACTTTCTCCAAATTTGCCAATACAAATGGACTGAACATTATGAATGTAATTCTTATCTGATAATTGTTCGTATTGTTTATAGTTTTACTATGTTAGAATTAAAATTTTTCCTTTTTATTGAAATAAAAAGGGGGAAATGTTGTGGGATATTTGTACACTGTGTGAAGATGTGTTGTTGTGGTTGGTGTAATAAAGATCTGAATGGCTAATAGCTAGGCAGGAGAGGATATGCAGGATTTCCAGCAGAGAGAGAAGTGAAAGGGATGAATCTGGGTGCTCGGGAAATGCCAACGGGAGGCAGAACAAGTTGAACATATGGGACAGAGGAAAGGTAATCAAGTCACATGATGGAACATAGATTAACAGAAACAGGTTAATTAAGCTATAAGAGCTAGTTAGAAAAAAGCCTAAGCTAAGGCCAAGCTATCATCGTTAATAATGAGTCTCCGTGCTGTTATTAGAGGGCTGGTGGTTTCAACAGGAAAGCAAACTACACCCAATTGCACCAGGGAGTAGATCATCTTCAGGAAGCCGACAGGGTATGTTTAAGGTAAGAGCAACTTCCTCATGGCTCACACAAGCTAAAAACACCTGTTTTTGTAAGCCTAGTACAGTAAATTTATCCTCTAAACAGAATGCTCACCATTATAAAGGGAGCCCAGTCATTAGGTTATTCAGCAATGTAAAGATTAGTGTGGGAATTTGAACTTTTTTCCTGTTTATGAACAAAAAATGTCCAAGGTGTAATTAGAAAGAAGAGAAAGAAGCCTGATAAGAATAAAATGACACCTGGGGAAATAACAATCATAAGAAAGTCAAACCTTTTACAGAAAAAAAGTACATTTTCCCTTACAGTAAAACACTGGTATAAATATACTAACCTGATTTGTTAAATGGTTACATTTCAATGGTAAACAGCAAACAATATGTCTCTACTCCTTTGCTCACATTTTTGTAAAAAGTCTCTATACTTTTTAAAGTAGATGAAAGAGCTACTCCAGGGGCCAGAGATAATCAGTAGTCAAAGTATTTGTTGTATAATGATGGCGACTGCATTCAGATCCCTGCACCCACTGAAAAACCACACATCTGTAACTCCAGCTCCAATTTAATTCTCTCTACTGTTTTCTAGGGATGAGTTCAGAGCTTGTGTTATTGGCAGGACTGTCACCAAGTTAGTGATGTATCTTTTTCTCAATGAATCCTACTGACAATGCTGAGATTTGATTTACTCTCTTATGGCAATGTACTTATCCTTGGTGTGTTGGTACCTGTTGTACAACAGTTTCCTCCAAGATTGAAACATTCCACTCTGTTGGGAAGCTCCTTGAGTGGGAAGACAAACAACTCAAAAGAGCTCAGGAAGCCCCTGAAACTGACAAGATTCACTAGACCCCCTCCTTGCCAGAATAAGCAATAAAAGCTGAGAGTCCCTCTCAGATGGAAGGAAGCTGAGCAGCAAGGAAGACTCTCAGAAGAGCTGACCACAGACCAGCTCCCTGGAAGAAGCAGAAACCAGCCAGCTGCCTGAAAGAGGTTTAGATCAACTGGGTCACTTGGAAAGAACACTCTTCGGCCTATTGAGTTGCCTGCAGGGTGTACAGTGTTTCCAGGCTCCCAGCTTTTGTGAGCTGTCACTCATGCTGAGGGTGGGCTATGATGATGCACCTGTCTTTGAGTCATTTCTGCTCCTGTAAATAACCCCTCACCCATATCACTGTAATTAAACCCAATAAAACTTATTACTTCAACAAGTTGGACTTTGGTGGTTGTTTCTCTCCGGGTCCCGCCAAACCCTGGTAGTCGGACAGCCCATTTATAAAATAAACACACAGACACTTATATTACTTATAAACTGTATGGCCATGGCAGACTTCTTGTTATCTACTTCTATCTTAAATTAACCCATTTCTAGTAATCTATAAGTTGCCACGTGGCTTGTGGCTTCTCGGTACCTCACATCTTCCTTGTCATGGCAGCGGCTGGCAGGTCTCTCTGCCTCAGCCTTCCACTTCCCCCAATTCTCTTCTCTTTGTCCCGCCTATACTTCCTGCCTGGCTACTGGCCAATCAGTGTTTTATTTATTGCCCAATCAAGCAACACATGTAACATACAGAACATCCCACAGCACTTCCCCTTTTTTTTTAAAGGGAGGTTTTAACTTTTGCATAGTAAAATTATAGATAACAAAACAATTATCAAGCAAGAATTATAGTTATAATATCTAGTACACTTATAATAACTAGTTTATTTGGCAAATTAAAAAAGATATCCTATCTTATATTTGTGAGTTTAAGGTTTTATATCTAACTTATCTTTTATCATAACTAAGGAAAATTGTAACTATCTAGTTTCAACTACATCAAAGACCTCAGAAGGATATAATATTACCTGAGAAATGGGAGAAGGATGCAAGCAACTTTTGGGAATCTTACAGGGTAAACAGAGACAACTGGCAGCCTGGACAGTCACCTAATGTTTCTTTGTAAAGTTGGGGCATGTGTCTTCAGCTCACAGGGCTAGAGTTTCTCAGTTATTTTTCTCAGTGTCCTGTAAAATGTCTGGCAGTTTCCTCTGCGAAGCAGGAACCTGAAGGACCATTTTGTCAGGCAAGTTCAGTGGTCATCTTTTTGTGGGTCCTGCATGTCCAGTCAATCAAGCAGCCCAGGCAAGAACAATTTTTTTGCCCAAATGGCTGTTTTTGCCAAGGTGAAGATAAACTCCATATGGAGTGTCTTTGATGCCCATTATCCTTTCAGAAGTAAATCGGTGTTGCCAGGAGCAGACATGTTTCACTGTCCAGAAAGTCTAAATTTTTAAAACATTTTAAATGCCATATTCTGTAGGTCTTTGAAGTATTTGAAGATTACCTATCTATCTGAAATATATCTATGTATACCTAGAAAATGTAACTAACATGTTAAAAGTTTACTATCATAGAAAAATAATTATTAATCTGTATTTCTTAATTATCCTTTACAATCTAAATGAGTTACATAAACATAATACCTTAAACAAGAGTAGAAATATACATACAGTATAACAAAATTAACTTTAAATTTCTATCAATAAACTAAAATCCATAGCAATGTAAAACATTTTAAACAAGTTGCTCTTTAAAAGTAGGTTCATTAATCTATCCTTTTATCCTATTATATCTATACTATCCCCTTTTTTCTTTAGAAAGACATTGTATTTATAATCAACCTGCTTTAAATAAAAATACTGGTTTTTCTCCATCCCACACCAGAGGGATCTTCTGATTTGAGACACAAGAATCTCTTAACATTTTTTTTTTTTTTAGCAATATGTCTGGGTTTGGAGAAGGAGTTAGCCAATTTCATCTTCAAAGACAGCTTGGTATATTTGGGAATTTGTGCATAGCTTCTCTTACTACTTCCTGCTGGGGGGCGCTGTATCTTATGGGGGCACAAAGAAAATTTTAAAATTATGGAGTAGTCTGTGAAGGTATATTGTCTGAGCCAGTTGCCTTGAAATGGTTCAGGATGTTGGATCATCTGGGCCTTGGTGTTATCGGAGACCTTTCAGGGGGTCTTGGCTGGTCAAACTTGATGTATATTAATCTGGAACAAATCCATAGCCTTTGGCTTTCTGTGGAAACAAAAGCAGAGCCTCCTTTCCAAAGCAACATATCCTTATATCCAAATTTTGAAGTCAAGGTACCTTTAAAATATACATTTTGGCATAACTCAACAACTTTTACAGTCAAATGTTTTTCTTCAGTTACAGATATCAAAGAGAACATAATCCAGATTCTCTGTGTGATAGCCATCTTTACGTGGCTTATTTTTTATATTACCTTGAACCTACTGCTTTAAACTACAGTATTCTAAGACTGTAACAGGCTGTGGCTGCTGGCTCCACCCACTTTAGCTTCCCAACATGGCAGTGGTACATTTTCTGCCAGCTCTGGGAGCCATCAACTCTCAGAAATAGTGGGTCTATGTTTCTATCAAAGTAGAGTGTAGCCCAGAAACCTCTTTTTTTGTTTTGTACTAGCAAAGGCTAAATCCACCACACAGCTTAATGTGCCGTTTGTAGAGGCCTCATTCCCACCACACTGTAGGTGGAGCATGCATGCCAGAAACCCACCATAGTAGATAGTAACTCAAACATGCAGGCTGCTGCTAACTTGAGAGAGACAACTAGGAACTGTTTTTAGCTCTGTTTTAGAATCTTTTTCCTCAGGTTTTAGGTGTAAACTCTTGCCAACCCATTGGGCACCATTTGTTGCTGGAGAGTTTTCTCTCCAGGTCCTGCCAATCCCCGGCAGTCTGACAGACCATTTATAAAATAAACACACAGACACTTATATTACTTATAAACTGTATGGCCATGGCAGACTTCTTGTTATCTACGTCTTCTATCTTAAATTAACCCATTTCTAGTAATCTATAAGTTGCCACATGGCTTGTGGCTTACTGGTACCTTACATCTTGCTTGTCATGGCGGCGGCTGGCAGGTCTCTCTGCCTCAGCCTTCCACTTCCCCCAATTCTCTTCTCTTGTCCAGCATATAATTCCTGCCTGGCTACTGGCCAATCAGTGTTTTATTTATTGCCCAATCAAGCAACATATTTGACATACAGAACACCCCACAGCAGGTGATATCTGCACTTCGATCTGTCCTGGGTTCTCTATCTGGGGAGAGTAGACATGTGTGTTTCATTTCCTCATTAAAGTTTTGTCACACAACAGTAGCTACTGGGTTTTATAACTGTAAAATTCTATTTTTTTCTTTGTAATTAGTAAGCATATTGTGAAGAGCCATTTTGAAGGGCAATTATATTTTGTTTTCTATTATGTACCATGATGGACAATATTTCCTAAAAGATAAATGTACTAATCAGGACAAGCTACATAATGCTGAGATGATCTAGGTAATCCAGTGCTCTACAGAAGGGAACTGAGATATGTATGATTAGTTCATAACACTCTAACCCTGTCATCTAACTCCTGAACCCATTTGGCAGGGAGCAGGGCCACCACCCTCCAAAGAATGTTGATTTACATTCTTTCAGGTCACATCACAATCAGCTATGGAACCTTGAAGGCTGTTGGTAGGGCAACCTCCGAGTCTGGTATCACTTGTGAGGCTTGACTCTGACGTGTTAGCTGCATGGTTAAGGCCTGGTGTCTTATGGTGGCTAGGACAATCCATCTTATTTTGAAGTTCTGGGTCTTTAGCTGGTTACTGATCCCTTGTGGGACCCTTCTGAGGAAGTAATCCTTGAACTCCACGGGGTTTCCCACAGTGGACCCCAGTGAACTGCCAACATTTGATTATTTACCAATCAGTTCCTGTTGCCGGCTCAATTGGCTTCATACTCTGACTGACCCTGATGTCCAAAGACAACTCTTGTTTATAAAGAAAAGCTATTCTGAGCTCTTCATCATATAGACTGATAGGTTTCCAACCTTGAACCAGCTTGTAGATTATACCGGTACTGGAATAAGTAATTCTTCAGATATCAGCGTGATATACCCAGCCAGAGTCAGGTAGACGGTTGCATTCATTTAGAAATAGGAAGGCTATACCATCTGGTGAGCTGGCATCCAGCAAAGGCAAATCCAGAAGTGAGTCCATGTGGCAACCTAAACAGTGTGGGATGGAGATGAAACCTGAAGCTTCTGGGCAAGATCGAAAACGAAAATACTTGGATGAAGGTGGGACGGAGATCAAGTCTCAAACTTTAGGACAAGGTAAAAAACCAAAATGCCAGGATGAGGGTGCAACAGATTTGGAGTTTGAAGGGCCCAGGAAAACTCGGAAGAGGATACCTCAAGAACAGCAAAACCTAGAACTTCAAAGTCAACAACAATGCAAGGATGAGCTGTGGGAACCCCATCAAGAAACTCTAAGACAACTAAAGCCCCTAGAGTGGGCCACAGGTCCACAGAAGCAGACTGTAACTGGCAGAAAGTCTGGGGATGGTGGCAAGGGTCGCAAGAGGCCCTGTTGTGTCATAGAGGAATATGCTGAAAACCACCAAAGGCAAAAGTACCAAAGGTTACTGCAGCATCTTCCACCCAGTGATTGTATAAAATCTGGCCAACAGAGCGCTCACACAACCCTAGTGGACACCTTGAAGATCAAAGGTTGTGTGGAAGGGCACAGTCATGGATCCAGAACAACTCAGTGTGATCCTAAACAATCTACTGTTGTTGCCACAAAGGAATGTGTCTCACCAGACAAAAAAGTGAAGATGTGTACAGAGAACTCTTCTGATACACAGAAGAAAGATGCCATAAACCTTGAAGGAAGAAGGGGACACGACGTGGAGCCTGACTTGCTAAGAGCAGAGGCTCAAGTCTTCCTGCATAGTGGCAGCAGTAGGTCACTCCCCAACAACATGCCAGTAGTTATGGCAGAACAGGAAAAGGGGAGAGGAACGGATGAAATCTTGGATGTTACAGAGGACATGGAAAAGGAAATAAAAAATGCACTAGGTCCAGGACCCCAGGAGGAAATCTTAACTAGTGCATTCAAATTGCATATTACTCGAGGAGATATCCACACACTAAAGAATGGTGAGTGGCTCAATGATGAGGTCATCAATTTTTACATGAATCTTCTGGTTGAGAGAAATAACAAAAAAGGGTACCCAGCTCTTCACGTGTTCAGCACTTTCTTTTACCCTAAACTAAAGCACGGTGGCTACTGTTCTGTTAAACGATGGACTCGAGGAATAAAACTGTTTGAAAAAGAAATTATTCTCATACCTATCCACCAGAAGGTACATTGGAGCCTGATAGTAATTGACCTAAGAAAACAGAGTATCATATACCTCGATTCAATGGGACAGACAGGGCAGAGTATTTGTGAGACCATCTTTGAATATTTACAAAATGAGAGCAAAACTCGAAGGAACATTGAGCTGGACCCTTTGGAGTGGAAAAGATACAGTATGACATCAAAGGAGATTCCTCAACAACTCAATGGGAGTGACTGTGGAATTTTCACTTGTCAATATGCAGATTACATTTCCAGAGACCAACCACTTACCTTTTCTCAACAACACATGCCCATCTTTAGGAAGAGGATGGTGTGGGAAATCCTGCATAGTCACTTACTGTAACAACATCCACCTGGTTGCTATGGCACCCCTGCACTTTTCTATCGATGTTTCTATATACCTCAAACAAGATGGGTTGAAAAGATTTAAAACAGATACTGAGCTGCCTGACATGATGAAGCCCATTCTCTTCAATGTAGTCCTGACCTGGGGAGTCCTGCCCAATGCCATCTATAGGCTGCATGTAACTACTGCGAGCTTAGAAACCGCTGATCAACCCACACAAGAACACATGTTCAAACAACATTGTTTTAATGTTGGTTAGTTTATGAATTGTTATAATGTTTAATTTAGTTTATGAATTGTTTTAATGTTGGATTTATTTTATGAATTGTTTTAATGTTGGAATTAGTTTCTGAGTTGTTTTAATGTTGGATTTAGTTTATGAATTGTTTTAATGTTGGATTTAGTTTATGAATTTTTTTATATTCTTCCCCCACCAATGATTGTTTGTTTTCACTCACTCATTTGCAAACCTTGGCAGTTGTCATTTTCCAATATTCTCTAATTACCAACTCTATTTCTTGTTTGAACTGTTTATTCCTGAAAGGAATGCCCATTACAATGTCATTCCTGCTTAAGATCAGGAGGGACATCAACAAGAAGAGGCAGGAAGTGTTGACTAGCATTTCTAATGCTGGAGTTGTATGTGTTAAATTGAAGACGGAGGGTTTTTTTTTTTTAAATGTATTTTTTTTAAAGCTTGAAAATAGTACAAGAAAGACAATGAACTGCACAGACTGATGCTTTCCTGACCCATCATACTCTACCAAACTTGCATAGGATGCAGAACTGTTGAGAAAAGCATCATGCTTATTTAAAGATACATTCCCAGAATTAAGGAGACTTGCCTTAGTTTTGGGGAGTTGATTAGAAGTAACTATAATGGTAAATATCCATTATTATCCCAGGTCTCATTGAATCCAAACCTCAGCTTTGCTAGGGATGATTGAATTATTTGAAAAGTTTTGTTCAATTTAAAGTTACTTTTTTTTACTTAATTCATTAGATTAATATTGATGTATCCCATTCCCATTGTGGAAATGGGTCTTTAGAGTTGATATTGCTAATTATACAATAATCCATTTTACACGTGATAAATTGTATTTAACTTTTCTGTTCGTTATCTTACAGTTGTGCTTATGCAATTTTTATTTAATAAAGTTTAAAGTTGTTCAGAACATATTTTGCAAAAAAATGGATATTTTCTTGATATATACTACCTATTAAAGTATATAAAATGAATAGAAACTTTCTTAATAATAAAATAAAAATTTTTAAAAAGGATGGAAACCAGGCAGTGGTGGTACACACCTTGAATCCCAGCACTCAGGAGGCAGAGGCAGATGGATCTCTGTGAGTTCAGGCCTGATCTACAGAGTGAGTTCCAGGACAGTCAGGGCTACACAGAGAAACCCTATCTCTAAAAAACTAAAAAGAAAAAAAGAAAAAGAAAAAAAGAAGGATGGGACTTGTGACCTCCAAATGGAGGTTCTGGACTTGGTACTCTTCAAGGCTCAGGGCATGGTTGTTTTAATGGTCAAGGTGAAAACTGATCCTGCTAATGATCCTTTTGAAAGCAAGATTTTTACTAAAAAATATAAAACACTTAAAGAAATATACCAAAATAAGAGTATGGCTTAGTGCATTTTTTGGTCAAAAATGTAATAATGTAATCAACATCCAGATCATGAAAAACAGCATTGGCAGTGGCCCCAGAACCTCTTCAAAGGTTCTCAATACATCCCACCTAAGAAACCACTGTTCTGACCTCCAACCCCACAGACTATTTCTCCTAGTTTTAAACTTTATGGAAGTTCAGTGACTCAGTTATTGCTGTGTTGCTGTGAAGAAACACCATGACCAAGGCAACTTATTAAAAGAAAGCATTTCACTGGGGGTTTGCTTTCAGTTTGGGTAAGTCTATTTCCATCATGGTAGGAAGCATGGTGGCAGGAAGGCAGTCATGGTGCTGTTGCAGTAACTAAGAGCTTACATCCTGATCCGAAGGCAGCAGGCAGAGACACACCTCCTCCAATAAGGCCACACCTTGTGTGCCCAGCTGGGCGACCAGCTCCCACATTTTATGACAGGGAACTCTTGGGGAGAAAGGGATAGGAGTTATTAGATAGAAGGATAGAGGAAAGAGAAACATAGAAACACAGGATAGCCTCAGGAGGGCCTGGATCCTTATCCACTGGCTCCTCCTGTCCCTTCTAAAGGGCTATTTATAGGAATGCCAAGAGCTGGAGCAAAGACCTTCCCCTAGCTCAACCAGGTGTAGACTCTTCCAATCACCTAGTAACCATGCACATGGTCAAGCAACCCTCTAATGCAGCTCTGCTGGATAAAGCAAGCTCAGATCTCACTATGAAACCTTTGTGGGCCTCCACACCTCTCAGTTCTTCCTAAATAGTCTAACAACTGGGAACCAAACATTGAAATATATGAGCTTATGGAAGCCATTCTCGTTCAATCCACCACATTCAGTCACCTTTGTATCTTGCCTTCCTGCACTGCACATTATGTGAGATATGTCTAAGTGCTATATGTTGCTCTGTGCTCCCTTTCTATTCCTGTGCAGGATTATGCTGCATTTTATGCCTCAGTCTACTTTTGGGCATTTAGAGTGCTTCTGGCTTCGGGCTATTATGCTTAGTGCTCTCACAAACATGACTGTAGACATTTTGATGACTAGATATAGGTGTTTTGTTCTAGACACTTAGGAGAAGAGTGTGGGGTCATAGGCTATGCCATAAATGTTCTGCTTTAGTAGACCTTGCTGAATAGTTCTCCAGGCTATATTCATATTGTGCTATTTACATTCTTATCAGCATGAGGGGAGAGTTCTAATTGACCTACAATACTACACCTGCGATTGTCTGCCATCTTCGCTCAGGCATTCTGGTGAATTTTTGTTTTGTTTTGTTTTGTTTTTCGAGACAGGGTTTCTCTGTGTAGCTTTGGTGCCTTTCCTGGAACTCACTCTGTAGCCGAGGCTGGCCTGGAACTCACAGAGATCCACCTGCCTCTGCCTCCTGAGTGCTGGGATTAAAGGCATACACCACCGCCACCCTGCCTTGTGGTCTTTTATTTTGGTTTTAAGTTACATTTTCGGGATGGTCAGCTAGTCTATACTTATCTTTATCTGTATCCTAACCATCTCAATATCCTCTTTTGACAATTATTCATGTCTTTTGTTCATTTTTCTATTTTCATTTCTCATGGATGGCCTGGGTTTCTTACATATTATGGGTATGAGTCCTTTGTTAGATACACAAATTATAAGCTATTCAACTCTACCCTCATTTCCACAACTACTTTGAAGGTATGGAAATTGTTTGATAATGTCTACTGAAGTCACATATATGCAATACTTATGACTTACAAATTCACCTCCAAGTGTTGGGTAAAAATGCCCACAGTGGGGCCGAGGAGGAGGCTCAGTGGGTATAAGCACTAACCACACAAGCCTGAGAATCGGCATTCACTCCTAGAAGCTTACGTAAGAGCTGTTGTTTGTGATGCTGTTCATTTATGATCTCAGCACTCCCACGACACAGTGGGGGTTGGAGGCAGGAGAATCACCCATCCTGCAGGCTAAGCTAGCCTGGAACATGAAGCACAGGGACAGAAATGAGAGAACCCACCTCAACAAAGCAGAAGGTGAGAACCAACTCCTGAAAGTTGACCTCTGACCTCCACACAGGTGCTATGGCTCTCATGTACCTGTTCTCACATATACATGCCACACATGCACACACACAATCTATGTGCATATGCCTACATAGATTCAAAAAGTATATAAAACCAGCAGAAGAGAAGAGGGATAAAAAGAAGGCCAAGAATGTTCCTGTAAGGACTGTTGTGACATCCAGAAGCCAGAAACAACTCAACTCTGTGATTAACCTTTTTACTCCCTGGCTGGTGTGTGTGGAGTGAAGGGGATTTGGATTTTCGGTTTAGATTTTAGTAGTCAGTTTTCCCATTTATAGTCAGTGTTTCTCATTTCCTATTTATAAATTTTGCCTAGGAGCATGGGTCTTGCAGATGTTATTTCATATGGACATATTCCTATGCTTTTTCTCTTTTTGCTTCTCTTGTATGTTCTCTCTCTCCCTCCCTCCCTCCCTCCCTCCCTCCCTCCCTCCCTCCCTCCCTCCCTCCCTCCCTCCCTCCCTCCCTCCCTCTCTCTCTCTCTCTCTCTCTCTCTCTCTCTCTCTCTCTCTCTCTCTCTCTCTCTCTCTCTCTCCATGTTTGCATGTATGAGCATTCGTGATTGGGGTGGCTTGAGGTAGACATCAGGACTCATCCCTAACTGATCTCTACTTACCTTCTAAGGCAAGGTCTCTCAGTTGAACCCAGAGCTCTAGCTCAGCTGGTTTAGCTAGCCTGCTTGCTCTGAGGGTCGCCATCTCTAAGAGCTGGAGTTACAAGTGGGCTGCGGCGGCACCCACCCAGTCTCTACACGGGCTCAGGTGATCTGAACTTCTCCAGCTTCTACAGGACAGGCTGTAACAATGGAACCACTCTTCTGCCTTGCTTTATTTTTCAGTTGTCAGTTGTGTCTGTGGCAGGCACTGGTAACTGTCTCATCCAACATCCGATACCAGTATTCTTCCTCCTCGCCTGCCTCCACTGTATGACCTGCTTTTCTCCACTTCATTTGCAGCTGAGGGTCAGATAGCAGGGTGGTCAGAGCTATATAGTTGGCTGTTGGAAATACTTTGGGTTTCTTGATGAAAAGGAGGAACTGACTCTTCCCTACCTTTGCCTATGACAATAAATAGAATAACCGGAGCCTGGAAGACTCAGGAGAGAAATATCTGAAATGCCAATCTGCTATCATTGCATTGCTGAAGCAAAACCAGAAGCCAGCTATTTCCAGTCACTGTACTTGAGGAAAACAGATCCTCGTATGGTTCAGTGCCTCTTAGGACATTTCTATCACTTGCATACCAAAGGCTTTCGTAATTGCTACAGATGCCACAAGCACTCCATAGCTTTCTCCCTTTCCTCTGTAAAGATACCTATGAAAACATAAATAACTCCAACTTTGGCATTTGTAATATATTGTGTTCTCACTGTGCAAATATACTAAACATGCCATTGAAACGGCCATAGGTTACAAGGTGTAGATATTGGAGGGTGCACATTTTAGATAATAGGAATAATATATGTGCATCGGGAGAACATAATCTTTCTGACAGTGACTTACAGACGATTCTGTTTACAGATGAACAGACATCTGATATTACAATTCATTGCTCTGACACATATTGTAATCGTGGTGTGCAGTTTTTAATACATCATGTTGCATTTAGCTCAGCCCATGTTCTAATACCATACAACATAAATTTTGCCAAAAGGCACGACATTACCTGACACTGACTTTCACAAGACACACACAATATTTTCAGATCACCTGCTTTTTATCCATGAGCGCCCAATTCAGAAATCAAGCTGGCAGACAAAAGTGGAGTGAATGTGCAGCCTCAGAGCAGGGTATTTATCTTGAATCGTTTTGTGCATTTCTACCTGTAGTCAATGATTCCATTCCATTTTTATGTTGAAATGCATGAGCAACATCAATGAACCTTTTTTTTTTTGTCAGCTAAAGTAAGATTTTTATTCAGAATCAATCAGTAGAGAGAGACCTGGAAAGTGTTTTCAGATTACATGCTGTGGGTAAAAATCTTTTATGTGTTTATCGTGAGCTCTCTATCTGAACCTCTCACAATATGTTTATGATTGTTTTATTTTTGTTCTATCTACAACTTTTAAAAATAAGACATTGTTGTTAGCTGTGAAATATTTTCAGCTGTCATGATGTATCCTTCTTTGGGGTTAGTAAAAAAAATGAAATGAAAAGGGGGTAAAGATTTGGGGGCAACACATTTATAAACTACTAAAAAAGACTTTAGGAGACAGAGCGATGGCTCAGCAGTTTAGTGTGTGGACTTCTCTTGCAGTTCATTTCTTAGTACTCATACTAGGCAACTTCCAGCTATAGGTCAACTATAGCTCCTACAGATCCAGCGTCCTTTCTGGGCACCCACACACACCCATGCACACGTCCATCTATGCCCACGTGTATATACACATGGTTAAAAATAAAATACATCTTTTGAAAAGAGAATAAATACTGGATCACAAAGATTCAATGATACAGACTTACAATTTTTTATATTCACTCATTTATGAAATTATTTCCTGACAGTTTATTGTGCATGAGGGCAAACTACTCAAGGCTCAGATGATTCTTTCTGGGTAAGAAATCTAAAGAGATTGGAAAAAAAAAAGTTGTCATCTGTGAAATCTTGCCAGGATTCTGAAGAATAGTTTGCCAAGGGGAAAGAAAGCTCATTGGAATGAATTTTCCACTAATATTTTAAGGTAATATAAAGATATTACTTCTTAATTAAGGAGAGAAATTTAATTTTAACTTGCACAAATTCCAATTCCAACATTAGTACCCTACTATTTAATGATTATATTGTTATTATCATTATTACTGTAATTAATTCTCTTGTATTATTACCACAGTCTTTGCACATGTATGTGTGGGTGTGAATGCCATTTAATCACATAACTGAGCTTTTCAGAATTCCTTTAATGTAAGGGTCATATGTTTCCAAACACTCTGAAGACTTCAGAGAAGATACAACATAGTCAATTCTTTGGAATTTTTAATCAGAATAAGAAATCTGAGCCAGGCATGGTGAGCATGCCTCTTATCCCCATGCTTGGAAAGTGGAGGCAGGAGAATCAGGAGCTCAAGTTCATCCATGACTATAAAGAGTGTTCAAGAAGAGCTGGGACCAGACTGGGCTATATGAGACATTGTCTTACCTGCCCCACTCCCATAAACAAACAACAAATTAATAAATAAGAGTAATAAAATTCACTAAAGATCTTGTCTGCATTCAGTACTGTTGTGGAATATTATTTTAAGGTGTGTTACCTTTTTTATGCTGTGGAACATTTGTTTTAATGATGCAAAGATGTGTTGCATTCTTTTATGTTGCATTTGTTTAACTCTGTGAAGTTGTATTGCTGTGCCTGTCTAAAACATCTGATTGTCTAATAAAGAGCTGAATGGCCAATAGCAAGGCAGGAGAAAGGTTAGGCTGGGCTGGCAGGCAGAGAGAATAAATAGAAGGAGAAATTTGAGGGGAGGAAAAAAGAAGGAACACAAGAAAACGAGAGGAGGATGCTAGGACACAGCCAGCCACAGAGCAGGAGTGAAAGTAAGATATACAGATGTAAGAAAAGGGAAAAGCCCAGAAGCAAAAGGTAGATGGGAATAATTTAAGAAAAGCTGGCAAGAAACAAGCCAAGCTAAGGCCAGGCATTTATAATTAAGAATAAGTCTCCATGGATGACTTATTTAGGAGCTGGGTGGTGGGCCCCTCAAAGGAGCAAAAACAACCAACAACACAGTACAGTTGTGAGCCTGCAGAGCACCGAGTACCCTGTAACTAATGACTGATTGTGTGGTTTTCAGTTTTCTTTTATGTTTGTTTGGTGTGTGTGTGTGTGTGTGTGTGTGTGTGTGTGTGTGTGTGTGTGTGTGTGTGTTTGTGTGTGCCATGATGCTTGTGTGGAGGTCAGAGAACAACTTTTGGGAGTCATTTCTCTCCTCCCACTTTGTTGCAGCAGGGTATTTCTTTTTTGTTTATTTTTGTTTGGGTTTGGCTTTTGAAGACAGAGTCACTGTGTAGCCCTGGCTGTCCTGGAACTCATTCTGTAGATCGGGCTGGCCTTGAACTCATGGAGATCCACCTGCCTCTGCCTCCCTAGTGCCGGGATTAAAGGCGTGCGCCACCACTGCCCGGTCGGTTTTCCATTTTCACTCACTCCCTTGGGCTTATGTTTTGCTTCTCTGCGTGCAGACAGTCCTCAGATGATTAGCAGCATGGATTTGGGCTCCAGAATGAATTGTACAAATCTCAGCCAAGGCACTTCCAACTATTGAACCTTGAGCCTTGTCTTGACACTCTCTGAGACCAAGTATCCTCGTCTGTGAAGTGAGGGTAAAGTGTCTGCTGCTCACTATATCACTGCTGTGAACATTAGGGAAGGAGATGTACATAAAGAACTTAGTGTAATATGTGCCATGTCACAGCTATCCAGCAGGTGAGAACCATCACTATCTATACTCACGTAAGTACAGAAAGAAACTATTCAGAATCGAAGCCGTGTAGTTAAGCTAGACCAGGATGTAAGGTTTTTTGTTTATCAGAGAACTGGGGATTCTAATGCAAACTACTTCTTGTTAATATTTAAGGATTGTAAGTTGAAATGTGAATATTACTAAATTTATTTTTTCTGACAAATAGAAAAGAAAAGGAATCTTCACATTGTCAAACTTATTATTGGAAACTTGAAATATCAAAAGATCCTCCAGGAGAATCTTTAAAATATTGCATGAAACTCATGTGGTTAAGCCCATCAAAGGTAAATGCTAGCTGTATAACTTTGGAAAATATTATTAACTTGTCACTTTTCAGCTGACAGACATGCTATGAAGTAATGCACCAGTGTAAATAATGTTACAATTCCTTTTCTTTGTTTCTCTTGCTGGCTCAAGCTGGTCTGGGACTTACTAGGTAGCCCAAGGTGCCCTCAAATTTATGCTATTTCTGTCTCCTGTAGAGCTGGGATTTCAAGCGTAAACCATCATAACTGTCTTTAAAGATATCATTATTAACAAGTAGTAAGTATCCAATAACTGAGAGCTATTATTTTAAATGTGGTAGAATTTGTGTAAATGAACTTTCGGCATTGTGAGGTGCATGTTGTACATCTAAAAGCATTTATGATAATATTTAAAATGGTGTCTGTTGAGGCAGACTAATATTTTTCTTTTCCTTTTTCTTTTTAGAAGTCTTTGGGCTGGGTGGTGGTGGCTCACTCCTTTAATCCCAGCACTTAGGAGGCAGAGTCAGGCAGATCTCTGTGAGTTTGAAGCCTGCCTGGTCTACAAAGTGAGTTCTAGGATAGCCAGAACTGTTACACAGAGAAACCCCATCTTAAAAAACAAACAAACAGCCGGGCGGTGGTGGCGCACGCCTTTAATCCCAGCACTCGGGAGGCAGAGGCAGGCGGATCTCTGTGAGTTCGAGGCCAGCCTGGGCTACCAAGTGAGCTCCAGGAAAGGCGCAAAGCTACACAGAGAAACCCTGTCTCGAAAAACCAAAAAAAAAAAAAAAAAAAAAAAAAAAAAAAAAAAAAAAAAAAAAAAAAAAACAAACAAACAAACAAAAACAAAAACAAAAATGAAGTCTTTAAATGCCACTATAAAGGCTCCGCCCCCAGAGCTGAGGACTGAATCCAAAGCCTTGCTCTTGCTAGACAAGCACTCTATCACTGAGCTAAATCTCTGTCTTTATTTTAGAACATTTACATTTAGCCTAAGTTTTGATATGGTTAGATTTAGGCCATCCATTTTATTGTTTGTTACCTCAATTTTTGTTTCTTTGTGAGTTTATTTTTGTTGGGGCTTTTTTGAGATAGGGTCTCATGATGTAGACCAGGCTAGTCTTGCACTCACAGAGATCCACCTGCCGCTGGCTCCCGAGGGCTGGGATTAAGCATGGGTACCGTCATGCCCAGTTTGTTCTTTTCTTTTTTTTTCACTACTTTTTCTCTCCCTAATGTTCTTTGCTTTCTGTTGTATTGTTTAAATAATTGTTATCATTTTGATTTATTTATTACAATTTGGATCTTCCATCTCCCTCCTTTCTCTGTTCTTCTAAGAAATAAACAACATCCTATTATTTACAGCTAGTGTTTTGCCACTATAAAGAAAACATGAATTCCTTATCATGATATTGGTCAATTTATATCCCACTTTAATGCTACAGTTGGCATGTTAATTATACATTGTGCATTAATTGTCAATCACAGATTATATTCAGAGCACTGGTGTCTTGGGAGTCAGTTTCCATTTGAACAAGAACAAAAAAGGGAGGTAATTCGGAGGCCTGTGTGGATGAGGCAATCAGAGATTAGAGGGAGGTCTTGCTGGTCCCAACACTAAGACAACAACAGGCTTAATTTCCTTGGGTACTCGATGCCCTTTGAACCAACTAGAGCTCAGTGATGGAAAAGGGGAGTGTGTAGCTAGTGGCCGGGTTGCATTTCTTATGATCACAATTGTCAAAAAGGCTTAAGATTATTTGATTGCTTCTATTTGTCATCGATGGTGAAACACCCCCTATTGGAAGAGGGTGAAGGGGGTAATTTCCATTAAATAAGGGGTCCTCTGCTAGGTTTGAAGCACAGAAGCAGACAGCGCTCTCTACAAACTCTGTCCGGAGGTAGCTCTGCAAAATCTATTCCTGTGATGAAGGAACACTCTAAATTTCAGGAAAATAAAGTGAGTTTGCACCCAAGCAGGTGACCAACTGGTGAGTCTAAGGCTGTTTGAGCCTTCCTTTCCAAACTGAGATGTCCTAAACAAACCCAGAGGGTCTACAGCCCTCAACAGTCTGTGTCCACCTACACTTCAGTAACCGTACAATACCACGTGCTTTTAATTTAAAGCCATATAAAAGACTTAAAAAAAAACCCAAAACTTACTAAACAGCTACGTCAGTGATGGAGGCAGATGGCGAGACACAGCCCAGCCGAGGAAGTCTGTTTAGAGACTTCTTAGGTCAAGTAAGAATCTTAACTTCTATACAGGAAGGAATTTTAGGATTAACCAGTATTAAGCCAAGTTTGAGTTTATTTTAAAAGGGATTTTTAACATAGATTTAAGCACAGAGACTTTTAGAAAGAAGGGCACTCAGGAAAAGACTAAGATATACTCAAGTGTGGGGACCAAAGAGATGGATGGCTCAGTGGTTAGGAGCATGTACTGCTTTTGCAAAAGACTCAAGTTGGTTTCCTATTGCCCAATGTTAGTCAACTGGTGGCCACCTGTAAATCCAGCTCTAGGGACTCTGACACCTCCAGCCTCTGCAGATACTCACACTCACAGAGCATGAACACACAGACACACACATATGGATCATTAAAAATAATACAATGGGCTGGGAAAATGGCTCAGCGGTTAAGAGAACTGACTGCCCTTGCAGAAGACCTGCTTGGATTCCCAGCACCCACATAGCACTTCACAACTGTCTGTAACTCCAGCTCCAGGGGATCTGATGCCCTCTTCTGGCATTCATGGGTACAAGGCATGAATGTGGTGCACAGACATAAATACAGGCAAATCATCCATATACATAAAATAAAATAAAACTTTTAAAAATTAAAACCAATATTTTAAAGCTATATTTCTGTCTTAGGGTTTCTATTGCTGTGAAGAGATACCATGACCCCAGTAACTCTTAAAAAGGTAAACATTTAATTGGGGCTGGCTTATAGTTTCAGAGGTTTAGTCCATTGTCATCATGGTGTGACATGGTGGCATGCAGGCAGACATGGTGCTGGAGAGAGAACTGAGAGTCTTACCTCTTGACCCACAGACAACAGGAAGTGGTCTGTACTGGACAGACCTTGAACATGGGAAACCTCAAAGCCTGCCCTCACAGTGACACACTTCCTCTAATAAGGCCACACCTACTCCAACAAGGTCACACCTCCTAATAGTGCCACCTCCTATGAGCTTATAGGGGCCAATTACATTCAAACTACCACATTTTCATTCTTAAACAACCAGAAAAAGATGTATTTCATTGTTTTTACAATAACTATATGTAAGATTTTGTTGGTTTTGGAAGTTGTTATCTTTAAAGGTTGCTAAGGAGATTAAACGAGACCACAGGGTAACCCCTGAGGTGCACCAGAGGACTGCAGTTAGTAAGGGAACTGCAGACCGTCAGAGAAGTGCGGGAGTTAGGAGCTGTCCATGTAAACAACAGTTTACAGGGTCTTATTTGTGTGGTCCGAGGGGACTCTCCAGTTTCTATTTGGGAAAGGAGTAAGGTCACATGTGCAGGTCCACATACACTCAGGCACTTCAGCATAACTCATGTTTTAACCTTCTTCTCTGAACATGTCTTTATATGAAAGGTCTATTGCTGAGACCTGCAAGGCTTTTGGTGTTGACCTGAGCAGGGCCACAGGAGAATGAAGGACAGGCACATACACACATGGGCAGAACAGCTGGGATCGGGCGGGCTATGCGCTCTGATGGAGGCACACCACCAACAGCCTGGAACCCCAGCAGGTTCATGTCACACATCTGAACTGAGGAGGTGGGTTTATTGTATACAGCTGAAGGAGGAGGATGGGGCATTTTGTGTGTGTGTGTGTGTGTGTGTGTGTGTGTGTGTGTGTGTGTGTGTGTGTGTGTTGGGGGCAGATATCTCTGTAGGGAAGAGGTTTCAGGGTGTAAACATCTGGAAGAAGAAAGCTATGGTCACCTGAGGGGCGGGGGAGACAGCACTTTGCCATTCCGCTGGTCTAAGGGACTGGGGTCCTTCACGTGGCCAAGCTCACGTCAGCAACCACGTTGACTCAGGACTTACTGCATTTGTCCACACACACTGTCGTCTCTGTGTAAGAAAGCTTAATTGCTGATGTTGATTGTGCTGGAATTCCTGATTCTTAGCTAGCAGGAGGCTTCAGCCAGACTCATGTACCTTAATTTCCCTGTCTTTCTAGCTGGCCTCTCTTATTTCTCGCAGAGGCAACTTTGACTTCAAACTGTTCAAAATTTGTCCTCAGGCTGCTCCTCTCTTGTCCTGCAGGCAGCTCTTCCCGGAAAGAACTGTCAGGCCATGTACTCTCCCCTCTGGAATACCTTCCCACGTCTCTCCTCAAGCCAAAACAATAACCTTTTGACATTTCGCCTCTCAGAAAGTCCTACAGTAAGCACTTGGTGCTGTGAAAACATCATTTGTCATCTTTCCAGGAAATCCATTCTCAGGCTCTGCAGCTTGTTTGATGGTAATGGTGGTGTTCGGGGATTTACTGACTTGCAGACTGTGACAAAAACAGAGGCAGGCTTTGGACCACGCTGCTCGGTTATGGAGAATGCTGCTGATGCAAATACACTCTGCTCTGCTGCTCACTGACTTCCACTGCTTTTCTTTCTAATCGAACAACTGGCTTGCTATGAATTCATCTGCATTTGTTTCTTGCAAATCACTCACACATCCTCAGACAGGAGTAAATATCTTCCTGCCAAGTCGAACATAAGAAAATAGAAGGCTTAGCTCATACACACATCTGTATCATTCAGGATAGGGACTATACCAGTCATCTGAACAAAGAGAATATATTGTCTAGGCATAAAATTCTCTAGGCAAAAATAAAGTGTCTAGGCCTAAGTAGCAATAGGAAAGGGCAGAAAAGATGTTTCATATGAAGCAACTGTGAGCCTCTGGACTCACTCCAGTAATCCCAGCGCTTACTAGTTGAACAGGAAGACTTCAACGAGTTTGTAGCCAGCTTGGGCAACATAGTAAGTTCTGGTTCAGCCAGAGCTGGATCGTAAGACCCTGTCAGATATAAATAAGTGGAAGGTAGTGACTTCAAGAACATCATCACTTCCAGGACTAGGGAACAAAAGAGAGTAGTTGAGGTTTATAAAACTTTGGAATTTGGAGGAAGCCACAGAGCTCTCAAGAGAGGGCATTCAATACTTAAGATCTGCATTCTCGAGGATGAAACTTCAAATGGAATACACTACCCCTTCTGGAAGGAGCAATATCAAGATAAAGGGGTGAGGCAGAGATGGCCCCGTTGGTAAAGGATGAAGATATGAATTCAGATCCCTAACTCCCATGGGAAAAGCCAGGAATGGTGACAAACATCTTTAGCCCCAGTGGGGTGGAAACAGGCAGATCCCTAGAGCTCACTGGCCATATAGCTAACCAAATTAATGAGTTTCAGGTTCACCAAGAGACCCCGTCTCAAATATAAGGTGGGGGATGTCTTGAAAGAAACCCAATGTCAATCTTTAGCTTCCACATACACACACACTTGCACACATGTGAACAGACTCACATGAGCACATACATAAATACATACCTCCCTTCTCCCCCTCCCACCCACACACACATATACACATGTGAAACTCCACACACATAGGACATCTATTCTTATCCAAAGGACTGCATTAAATTCAAAAATAAAATCTTGCTCTTCTGATAAAGCTTTTCCTTTAGAAAGATGAGTTAAGAAGATCACTACAATTAAAATAGATCACTAAATTTAAAAAATATAATCAAGGACCATTCCTATGCCCACAAATTTGATACCATGGATGAAATGGAATGGAGGTTTACTGAAAGATACACTCTGCCAAAGCTCATTCAGGAAGAATCAGATGCTCAAAATAGGCCTTACTCCCTACCCACCAAAGGATCTGAGTCAATAATTAATAAGCTTCAACAACAGAGTACCAAGCCCAGATGGGTTTATTGCTGAATTATATCAAACACTTAAAGGAAATATCTTACTTACTTAAAAATAAAACCTCTTTTCCAGAGGATAAAAGCAGGGAGAATATTTATAAGAAAAGATAACTATACACCAATACCTTTCATAAAAGCAAATACAATATAATTGTATTTATATATATCATTTTATACACACATGGACGGACACACACACACACATATCATTACCAAGTGAGGTAAACTTGTTGTAGTTTTAAAATGGCATGAATGAGTCAAACCATACAAGAGGGCCCACGTGGGAAGTTCATTGAGGGCAGGAGAGAGAAGGGGGCAGAGACCAGAAGAGAAGGAGAAAGAGAAAGTGGACGGGGCCCACCTTTTATAAGGAAACATAGCGAGTGCACACAGGGGGTGCTCTTAGTGGCTGCAGCTGAGGATGTATCCTGTCAGGACCCTAAGGGCAGGCCAGTACAGATGCCTGAATGCTAAGAAATGTTACTCTTAGTAAACTAGGAGTGCTTAATAAAGAATATGTACAAAAAGAAAATCTAACATCACACTTAGTATTTAAAAATACAGATTCCCCACTAAGAACAGGAACAAGGCAAGAATGGTGATATTTTATTTTGTACTAAAATGTTATTTGTATGTTAATAAATAAAGTTGCCTGGGGGTCAGAGCTATTAGCAAGCCATAGGAAAGCTGGGCGGTGGTGGTGCATGCCCTTAATCCCAGCACTTGGTAGGCAGAGCTAGGTAGATCTCTGTGTGTTCAGGGATACAGCCAGCATTGGAGACACATGCCTTTAATCTCAATACCAACCATAGAAGACCTGGAGGTCTGTACAGACAGGCAGTGACGAGGAGGTCATGTGGTTGGATTTACAACCAATGAGAAGGTAGAACCAAAAGTCTTTATAAAGACTTTAACACAGGAAGTAGCTCTTTTTCGGAGAGGTAGGACCACCGCAGGAGGAAGGGTAAGGTTTTAGCTCTTAGCTCTGACCTCTTGGCTTTCTTCTTTGCATTGGTTCTGAGTTTCTTATTTACTAAGACGGTTGGTTACATCTACAACACTCTCTCTCATTGCTCTACTCGTCTTAACTAAAACAGTAAGGCGAGAAAGAGAAGAGGACCAAAATATAGAGACTGGCAAGGAAGAAGGAATACCACTCTCATGCTCAGATGATGTCACTATCTGTGTGGTAAGCCAAAGGAATAAAAAAATTTTTTTTTAATTCTCTTGGAACTTACAAACAGCTGTAGAAAGGTTGCTGCACAAAGGGTTAATATATACGGTCAACTGCTTCCTGTAACAGCAATGGACAAGTGGGAGATGAGATTAAAACACAATATAAACAGACTAGCAGCGTGGGGCTAAGAAAGGGCTTGGGTGAGCCCAGGCCCACAAACCCCAGGTGCCATGCAGAGGAAATGCGAACTGGCAGCTTGGGCCTAAGACAGGGTTTGGGCATACACAAATCTGTGGTGTGCCAGGTATCACGTGGCAGGTGCATGGACTGGCAGCCCAAGGGTGAGATGGAATCTGGGTGCACACAGGCCTGGTATATCCAAGATGTGGGGCTTGGACTGCAGCAGAGTTAAGTTGTGTAGGAAGGCAGGACTGTGGAACTCAGAGCTGTGTCAGCACATGACGCACATAGGTTTAATTTGGCTGACATGACTAGCCTGCCACTTTTTCCCCTACCTTAGCAAACTGATACAAAGGACAATCCCAGAAGTGGGAGGAAGCATAGCACCCCTCTAAGTAAAAAAAAATGGGTGAATCCATGCTGAAAGAAGGTGATGATTTGAACAAAAATTGAAATACAATAAAACCTCAACCAATAAACTAACTCCAGATGCAAACGTCTTCAATGGCACAATCATTCAATTCCTCCTTCTCTAACAAGAATGTGATTAATAGCATTATTGTCTTCCCAAAATGAAGCTCCAGCATCTTAGCTTCCTTTAAGTCTTGTGTGTTCATCATAGCTATGCATTCTACAGCTAGAAAATTCAGACAAAGTCACTTTATAAGCCTGAAGTCCAGCAGGGAAGGGAGACAAGCTGTACGGACGCTCCTCCCTCCCCACCCCCACACCCCAAGGCTGGCCTCCTGACATTGCAGGCTGCTTTGCTGAGTCACCACAATTGTGATGCCACTTTGATCCCTGAAGGAGCCAAATTCCCAGGAAGCCTCGAGAGCCAGCACCGGTGGGATCTCTGAGAAATAATAATTATAAAAATATAACAGGACAGGTGGAAGCTTTGGGACACTATGAAAAGTCCAAATGGACAAATTATGGCCATAGAAAAAGAAGAAGAATTCCATGCCAATAAAAAGTATTTTCAATAAAACATAAAGAAATTTCCCAGAATCTGGAGGGGAAATGCCAATGCAGGTACAAGAGACATATAGAACACCAACTAGACAAGAGCAGACAAACACCCCATATCATTTTATAATAACTACAAATAAGAACAACAGCAGCTACAACAAACGAACACTGGAGGCTGCACCAGTCACTTATTAAGGCAGGCTAATCAGAATCACAGCTGATTATACGACAAGCTTTCAAAGCCAGAACGGCTTGGGAAGATGTATGCTATGCTCTGAAGAACCATAACTACCAATCCAGACCATTACATCCAACAAAACTATCTGTCATAATTGAAAGAGAAACAAAAAATTTCCATAGTAAGAGCGGGCTCGAGAAATTCTTAACTACTAAGATAGCTCTACAGAGGATACTTAAAAGAATACTTCAGACTGAAGAGAAGGATAAACACTACCAAGGGGCCACAGGAGAAAAATAAGGAATGCCAGGCCAGTTAAGCAAACAAGGAATAAGAAAACAGCATAAATCAACAAGAAGACAGAAATGAATACACACTTTTCAATAATAACTGAATATTAATGGTCTCAATTTTCTCAATCAAAAGGCATAGATAAGCTTTCCATCATCTTTTTGAACCATCACCATGGTGCCCATGAATCTTCTGGCCAATGCTCTCAAGAGCATCAACGATGCTGAGAGGAGAAGTAAATGTTCAGGTCCTCAACAGGGATGCTACAAAGTCATCATGCGGTTCCTAACTGCGATGATGACATGTGGTTACATTGATGAATTTGAAATCATCGATGATCATCAAGCTGGGAAAATCACTGTGAACCTCACAGGCAGGTTGAACAAGTGTGGACTGATCAGCCCTATAGTTGGTGTGCAGCTCAAAGGCCTAGAAAGTGGCAGAATAATCTGCTCCCATCCAAGTCAGTTATTTTCAATGTACTAGCAACCTTAGCTGGCATCATGGGCCAACAAGAAGCAAGGTGAAAACACACAGGAGGGTAAATCCTGGGATTGTTTTTTTCTAGAGTTATAAAACGTGTATAAATAAAAAGACTCAGTGGCAGAAAAAATAAGGACAGAGACTAGTAGGTTGGATTAGAAAACAGGATCCACTCTTTTGCTACCTTCAAAAAACACATCTCACTATCAAAGACAGATATCACTTTAGTGGAAAAGTATAGGAAAGGATATTCTAATCAAATGGAAGGAGGGAACAGTCAGGCATAGATATTCTAATATCAAACAAGATAGACTTCAAGCCAAAGTAGTCAGATGAGATAAACAAGGCTACAATATACTAATTAAGGAAGCAATCCATCAAGAGGTAAAATTCTAAACATATATGCACCAAACACAGGAACACTCAATCTCTTAAACCAAATACTACTAGATGTAAAGTTATAGTTTAATCCCAACACAGTAAAAAAAATAATAATAAAAATAATAAAATGAGAATGACCATGCCAACTCTTATAAAGGAAACATTTAATTGGGGTGGCTCACTTACAGTTCCAGAGGTTCAGTCCATTATCATCATGACAGGGAGCGTGGCAGGATGCAGGCAGACATGGTGGTGACAGAGTCCTACATCTTGCAGGCAACAGGAAGTCAACTGCAACACTGGGCGGTATCCTGAGCATAGGAGACCTCAAAGCCTGCCCCCACAGTGACACACTTCCTCCAACAAAGCCATACCCATTCCAACAAAACCACACCTCCTAATAGTGCCACTCCCTGTGAGATTATGGGAGTCAACTACATTCCAACTACCATAAATACCAATTAAATTCAGAAAATCATAAGAACTTACCCTAAATCCTATATTCCATTAAATTGGAAAATCTAAAGGAAATAGGTGAATTTCTAGATGCATATTACCTACCAAAATTAAACCAAGATGAAATAAATAGTTTGAGCATATCTGTAACAACGAGATTAAAAAACACACAGTACACACAGTACACACACACACACACACACACACACACACACACACACACACACACAGCCAAAAAATGCACAGAACTCTACCAAACCTTCAAACTCAAATTATTCCACAAACTGGAAAGGGAAGTTATGCTTCCAGACTTTTTATGAAGCCAATATTATACTGATACCAAAACTAGATGAAGACAAAGGAAAGAAAAGAAAAGAAAAGAAAAGAAAATTACAGGTCAATCTCCCTGATGAACATAGATCCAAAAACTCTCAACAAAATATTTGTGGAATAAATTCAAGATAACATCAAAAAGATCATTCATCATAATCAAGTTTGCTTCGCTGCAGGGATGTTTTAACATATGTAAATCAATATATTTATCACATAAGTAGAATCAAAAACAGAACTCACGGGGCCATCTCCATAGGCGCAGAAAAGTCTTTGAGAAATCCAACATCCTTTCATGATAAAAGTCACAGTGACTAGTGGCAAAGGGAACAGATTTCCACACAAGAGAGGCTGTAAATGACAAGCCGACAGCCAACATCATGTTACACAGAGAAAAAAAAAGTCAAGGCATTCCCACTGAGATCAGCAAGAAGTCAAAAGTGTCTGCTCTCCTCAAATCTTACTCAATAGAGTGCTTTATGTCTTAGCTAGAGCATGACAAGAAAGGGAAATAAAAGTGACACAAATAAGAAAAGGCCAAAGTGGCCCCGTTGTCAGATGACATGATTCCACACATAAGACATCCTAAAGACTCCACCAAAAACTCTTAGAGCTGATAAACACTCTCAGAAATTTGGTAGGATACAAAACAAACCACACAAAAATCAGTAGCCTTCCTATGTACCAATACATATGGAAAAATAAAGAACTAGGGAAACAAATCTCATTGATAATAACTACAAACAAAAAACCAAAACAACATAAAAATCCAGAGAACAAATCCAACCAAGGAAATTGTGATGGTTAAGTTGAATTTTCAACTTGACATAACTTAGAGTCACCTGGGAAGAAAGTCTCAATGAGGGGTCGTCTGCATTGGGTTGGCCCATGGAATGTCTGTGAGGGATTGTCTTAATCAAGTTAATTAATTAATATTGGAAAACTGTATGTTAATAAATAAAGTTGCCCGAGGGTCAGAGCTATTAGCAAGCCATAGGAAAGCTGGGCAGTGGTGGTGCATGCCTTTAATCCCAGCACTTGGTAGGCAAAGCTAGGTAGATCTCTGTGTGTGCAGGGATATAGCCAGCATTGGAGACACATGCCTTTAATCTCAATACCAACCATGGAAGACCTGGAGGTCTGTACAGACAGGCAGTGACGAGGCGGTCATGTGGTTGGGTTTACAACCAATGAGAAGGTAGAACCAAAAGTCTTTATAAAGACTTTAACACAGGAAGTAGCTCTTTTTCGGAGAGGTAGGACCACCACAGGAGGAAAGGTAAAGTTTTAGCTCTTAGCTCTGACCTCTTGGCTTTCTTCTTTGCATTGGTTCTGTGTTTCTTATTTAATAAGACAGTTGGTTACATCTACAGGAGACAGGATACTGGGGACAGCAATATTGCTTAGACAGGTGATCCTAAACTTTATGAGTGAGGAAATTGAGCTGAGTACAAGCCATCAAGAAAGTGAATATAAAACTGGGCAGTGGTGGTACACACTTTTAATCCCAGCACTAAGGAGGCAGAGGCAGGTAGATCTCTGAATCTGAGGCCAGCCTGGTCTACAGAGAGAGTTCCAGGATAGTCAGGGCTCTGCGGAAAAACTCTGTCTCGAAAACAAAACAAAAACACAAAACAACAACCACAAAAATATATATACACACTTATTCATCTGCCCTTGAATATGGGTGTGATGTGTCCTGGTTAGTTTTTTTTTTTTTCAACTGGCCACAGGCTAGAGTCATTTAAAAAGAGGAACCCTCAATTGGGAAAATGACCCACCAGTTTGGCCTGTGAGGCACTTTCTTGATTAATGATTGATGTGAAAGGTCCAGCCCACTGTGGATGGTGCCATTCCTGGTCAGGGAGCCCTGGAGTACATGAGAAAACAAACTGAGTAAGTCAGGAGAAGCAAGCCAGTAAGGAGCATGACTCTATGGCCTATGATTCCGTTACTGCCTTTACGTTCCTGCCTTCAGTTCCTGTTCTGATTTCCCTGGGTAACTTAATGTGACCTGAGAGTTGTAAGATGAAATAAACATTTTCCTCCCCAAGTTGCTTTTGGTCATGGTGCTTCATCGGAGCAATAGCAATCCTAACTAAGATGCTTTATGACTATCTGGTCGAGTTCCTGCCTTGACGTCCCCACAATGAGGTACTGTAACCTGGAATTGTTAGCGGAAATGAACCATCTTCTCTCCCAAGTTGCTTTTTGTCCAGGTATTTTATCATAGCAATGCGACAGAAACAAAACTAGAGAAGAAAACAAGGACCTGTATGATGAAGTCTTTAAGACACTGAGGAAAGACATGAAGAAGACACTAGAAGACAAAGTGACTCCCCATGTTCACAGAACACAAGAAATAATATTGCAAAAGTGGCCACCTTACCAAAAGCAATCTATAAACTCAATGTCCTTCAGCCAAAACTCCAGAGCCATTCTTCACAGATAGAGACAAATATTTTAAAATGTATATGGAAGCACAAAGGACGTAGGGCAATCAAGGCAATCTTGAACAAAAAACAACTGCAAGAAGTATCACCATGCCTGATTTCAAGCTATACTACAGACTGATAGTATTTTAAACAGTATGGTATGAGCACAAAACAAACACTCAGATCAATGGAAAAGAATAGAAGACCCAGACAGAAGTCCAGCCAACAAAGTTACTTGATTTCAAAGATGCCAAGAAATACACACTGGAGAAAAGAGCCTTTTCAATAAACGGTGCTGGGGAAACTGGCTACCGACATGTAGAAGAATGAAACTAGATCATTATCTCTTACTCACCCAACTCCAAATGGGTCAAGGACCTCATCATAAGACTTGATACCCTGAAACTGCTAAAGAAAAATTAGGGAGTGCTATACTTCAGCATATATGTCTAATTAAAGCTTTCTGAATAGGACTCTAGTAGCACATTAAATAAGCCCAAAATTTGACAAATGGGATCCCATAAAACTAAAAAGCTTCCATACAGTAAATGAAATTGTCAATGGAATAGAGGCAGCCAACAGAATGAGAGGAAATCTTGGCCAGCTAACAGTAGATTATTGTCTAGAATATACAAAGAATAAAAACTAAACATTAGGAAAACAATCCAAATAAAAATGGGCTATGGAATTGAACAGAGAGTTCACAGAAGAAGAAACACAAATGGATAGTAAATGCTTTAAAAAGTATTTAGCATCTACCAGACAGTGGTGGCACACACCTTTAATCCCAGGGCTTGGGAGGCAGAGGCAAGTGGGTCTCCAAGTTCGAGGCCAGCCTGGCCTACAGAGCAAGCTCCAGGATGGCCAGGGCTATACAGGGAAATCTTGTCTCAAAAAACAAAAAGCAAGTACTGGCCTCCACTGTGAGTAGCTGCTGCCTTGCTTGCTGACCTTGACCAGATGTCCTCCCTATTCAGATTCCCTGCTGGTTCCCTTCTCACCTAATGATCACCAGAGAGATCACCAGAGGTTCTTTGTTCCTGTATCCTGCATTTGGTGTAAACAGCTTAGATGCAAGAACGTTCGGTAGTGAACAATGTTCTGCCCTCCGGGGATCCTCCATTGTGCTGTAAGTCTGTATTTAAGGCTTCCTCCCTCTTTCAATAAACGGCATTTGGCATTCGGCATTTCAGCTATGGCGAATGACTTGCTGTCTCTTGTCTCTTATTTTTTAATCCGCAGCCCCTCGCTCGGACATGGTGAATGGGTATCGGTAACGCGGGCGTTACCACAACACAAAAGTATTTAGCATCTATAACCATCATGAAGATTCTGTTTTGCTAAATGGACATGTTATCAAACTGCCTTATAAATATTTATATTTACACATATATAGTAGTCCTGTCCTCTGCCTTGATCCAAGAGGCTATTTCCTGCAACAAGTGGATGCTAATTTAGACTCTTGGCTTGTCAAGGAGATGAGAACATTGACTGTTGAGTGCCTATTCTTCAATGGTACACTCATATTACCAAGGTTCAGGAAACATGGAAGAGTGAGTGGAAGGAATGGCAGAGTGGGAAGAAGGGCCTTGAAATGCTGTCTTCTGAGCATCACATGGCTATGGCCTTCATGGAGTCACAGGAGCTGAGAATGCCTGCCTAGGGTTAGCACAAGACTGACCCTCTAAAGGAGAAAGGAGAAAACTATACACAAATACAGTGTGGGTGGTACATTTGTGTCACACTCAAAAGCATGCAGAACTAAAAGTTCTACCACGTAGAGACAAAGTCAAAGGTAACACGCAAAGAAAACATAAATGGGAGGAAATCTTGGCCAGCTAATAGCAGATTAGTGTCTAGAATATACAAAGAATAAAAACTAAGCATTAGGAAAGCAATCCAAATAAAAATGGGCTATGGAATTGAACAGAGAGTTCACAGAAAAGATAAAGAAATGACTGCCCAAATGATTACTCAAAAGTTGTCACTCCTGGTGAGGTGATGTAGCTTGATTTTTTCGCCTTGCCCACAGTCAGGACAAATCTCTGTCACCTGCCAGTCCCACAGCCGCTCAGACCCAACCAAGTAAACACAGAGACTTATTTTGCTTACAAACTGCATGGCCGTGGCAGGCTTCCTGCTAACTGTTCTTACCTTGCTAACTGTGCTTTTATCTTAAATTGATCCATTTCCATACATCTATACCTTGCCATGTGGCTGGTGGCTTACTGGCGTCTTCACATGCTGCTGGTCATGGCGGCGGCTGCAGTGTCTCTGGTCATGGCGGCGGCTGTAACATCTCCTTCTGCCCTTCTATCCTTTTATTTCTCCTCTCTGTTAGTCCCACCTATCTTTCCTGCCTAGCCACGGCCGATCAGGTTTTATTTATTAACCAATCAGAGCAACTTGACATACAGACCATCCCCCAGCACAGCCAAGTGCAGACCATCTCAAACACCTGCACTCAGGCCCATGGTCCTAATCATCCTCTATACGGACCTGCTGGGTAACGCCACAAAGAACCCAAGAAGGGCTCCCACAGGACATACAGAACATCCCACAGCACTTCCCCATTTTTTTTTAAAGGAAGGTTTTAACTTTTACACATCTTTAAAGCCAGCTTGGTATATTTGGGAATTTGGGCGTAGCTTCTCTTACTACTTCCTGCTGGAGGGGGGCGCAGTATCTTATGGGGATACAAAGAAAATTTTAGGTTCATGGAGTAGTCCGTGAGACTGTATTGTCTGAGCCAGTTGCCTTGAAACGATTCTGGATGTTGGATCATCTGGGCCATGGTGTCCTCGGAGACCTTTCAGGGGGTCTTGGCTGGTCAAACCTGATGTATCTTAATCTGGAACAAATCCATAGCCTCTGGCTTTCTGTAGAGACAAAAGCAGAGTCTCCTTTCCAAAGTAACACATCCTTATATCCAAATTTTAAAGTCAGGATATCTTTAATATATACATATTGGTTTAACTCAACATCTTTTACGATCAAATGTTTTTCTGCAGTTAAAAATCCCAAAGACAATATAATCCAAACTCTTTGTGTGATATCCATCTTTACATGGCTTATTTTTTATATTACTTTTACTTTCTCTTTAATGACTTTATTTTTTTAAACTTTCTATTTCTTTATATAACTGTCTATGTTCCTTTTCCTCTCTCTTCCAAGCCCCAGGAACCCGCCAGTAACTCAAACCGGCGGCTGCCGCTCATTTGAGAGAGAGAATTAGGAACTGTGGGGCGTTTACCGACGTCACCGTTCCTGGAGAACTTACCGACGTCACCGCTCCGTGTGTTGAGTTCTGAATCCTCTTTACCACCACGTGAGGATTCTTCTCAGATCACACTTTATTGGAGCGCCTCTTGGTTAAGGGACTTTGTCTTTAGTATTTTTTTTTTCATAACACCGGCCTTTATCCCTGTTCATTTGTCCTTTTTCTTTAGTCCCTTTTTTTTTTTCTTCCCTTTTTTTCTTTAGCCCTTTTTTTCTTTAGCCCCACGTTGGGCGCCAGATATAGATGTAACCAACCGTTTTATTAAATAAGAAACACAGAGATAATGCAAAAGAGAAAGCCGAGAGGTCAGAGCTCAGAGCCAAAATCTCACCCTTCCGCCTGCGGTGTCCCAGCTTCCCGAATGAGGGCTCCTTTTCCTGTCTGTTAGTCTATTTAAAGAGACAGAACAAGCCACAGCTATCTCACCTCACCAGTTCCTCAGCTGGTCCTGTTTCCTCAGACTGGAAGCTTCTGTGTTCTCATCCCAATAGCTCTCAGCTGAACTGTGTTGCTCCAAAGCCTGAAAGCTTAACCAGCCAAATGCTTCTAGTTTCTGGTCCTCACGCCTTATATATCTTTTTGCTTTCTACCACCACTCCCTGGGATTAAAGGCTGGCTTTCTGGGATTAAAGGCGTGTGCCACCACCACCACACTCTTGCTATGGCTCTAATAGCTCTGACCCCCGGACAACTTTATTTATTAACATACAATCAAAATCACATTTCAGTATAATTAGATTACCACCACAAGGTGACATGAAGCCAAGTCAGAGACACCAGGAGCCATGTTGTCATTGTGGCTACAGAGGTCCTTGGGTCATTATCATTCTTTTAGGGAAATGCAAGCATTTGTGTGTGCTCTGTATATGATGTCTATGGCCTACTAGAAACAAAAGAACTGTGAAGTGAATTTCTGGTAGATAGACTATGGTGTATATGTCCAATTTTCCTTAAGCTGATTTCTTAGAAACCAGATGACTGGGCCAAAAGATATTAATATTTTCAAGGATCTCATTTTCTGAATTGCCATTCAGTGGGATTGTTCCACTTTCCTTTCCCACGAATACTGAGCAAAGTCCCTGGTCACACTGCTAGAAAAATCAGTCACCCCTGCTCTTCCCACACTGCCACCTGATATGGACCCAAGTCAGTTTCTGTCTCATCCTCTCTCCTGCTCCTCCCTCTGTCTTATTTATGAAATTCAAGGGCTCCTTTTCTTCTTGAAGTATTTGGAGAATGTCTTTCACTGTGTGTGGCCTTTGCCTTTCCTCATTCTTAGATCATTTAGTTCCCAGTTCTTAGAGACCCAGCCTAAGTTTCCTATGAATTACCTCAGTTTCTGGGGGTGGGGACAGCAGGTAAAATTCTCTTCCTTCTTGTCCTTCATCATGAATGGTTCTCATTACTCTTCATTAGCCAGCTCCATGGACGTTGGCCTGTCCAGACTGTCAGTGTCACAGACTGGCACTGTCTAAGCACCATGGAAGCTGATCTTCAAAGGTAGAGCTGGAAGCACAGGCTGATAGTAACTCCCTTTACACATCTCCTGATGTCAGGACAGTTGGAGGGAGGCAGAGATCAGCATATGAAGGAAATCAGAGACAAAGAAAGAGGCAGGAAGCCCTACCACACAGCCATCTACCAGGGAAGCTCACAAGGAGCCAAGCAGATGCTATATAAATGACCTATAAAGGTGACAACTTTCACGGTCTGGCACCACTGAGCTTCTGAACTTTCCTGCTTTCCGGTCTAATTCCTTGATCAGAAGTGTTCTGTTCCTTCATAAATTGTCTCCCTGTCTACCGCTATCCATGTTTCATTGGTCTAGTTCTTTGTTATATGATAGAAGACCCTGGACATTTTAGCAGGTCCCCCCCCCCAACTCTTCTCTCTGCCTAAAACACCCTCCTATGTGGTCTGGGCTGGTTCTGTAACTTGCTCCAACCAAAAGCCTGTGGCAGAGGTGACATGCCAGTTCCTTCAGCGTACTGCCCCAAGCCCTGGCGTTTTCTATGTTGTGCTGTTGGGAGTCATGAGCCATCGTGTAACGGGCTTAGCTGGAGAAGCCACGTGGAGACACTGTGTGAAGGAGCCATCTGGATATGGAGAGGCCTTGAGACTGCATGTGGAGAGAGGGGTCCAGCTGGCTCCAACCTCCCAGCCGTCCCTGCCAAAGCATCAGACGTTTGAGGGAAGCCATTGTGGCTGCTCAGCCTTACCATATCTCACAGCAAGTGCCCGAGAAACTATGAGGAAGACCAGCAAAGGGCTCACTCACCCCGCAGAAGCCAGAAAACAGAACTGTAAGACTTGAGAGCGTGTTTTGAGACACTGTTCTGAGGTAGTTTGCCTCTTCAGTGATTAGGCCTTCTCTTCTACATCGTTCATGGTCCCAGTTGGGGTATGACAAAGCTTTTCCTTAGTAAGAAGAAAAGCTTGAGGTTCCTGTGCCTAAACTAAATAATCTCTCTGTTGAAACCGGAGATATCCCAGGAAACAATGTGAGGGTCCACGTTATCTAAGAAGGTTACAGGTGACCTCCGGGACACACAAGATCCAGAGATGGCACGAGCCAGAGGAAGGACATCTCAGACACGGTGGACAGACATGAGAGGTAAACACCTTAGTACAGCAGGGAACTGTCCTCACAGCGTCACGGTACAGTGACAAACACCAAGACCTCACCATAGACAACACCAGTGTAGTTGGAGCCTTTGGAGCCCTGCCCTGAAGCACCATCCCTAATGAGGAACATGCCCCCTGGGGCGAGGCAGCTGTGTGGGGGGGGCGGTGTCTTAAGACCTGGGATGCAAGTACTTGGCTCTTTCTTCCCTACCTTGCAGTTTTGGATGCTGGGACAGACCAGGGCAGAGCTCGCCAGAAAACAGCATTAGACCATGCCTCGCCCTTCCAGGATCCTGTGACAATTTCGTTTATTCTGTCTTGGGAGTTAAGCCCCAAACGCATTCCTTTGCTCATTAAGCAGATTCCGCGGATTGCTAGCAATATAATCCCACTACACCAGCTTAGGGGAGGAAAGGGTTAATTTCAGCTTACAATTCCAGGTCACAGTCATGATGGGAGGAAGTCCGGTCATGAACTCAGATAGGAACTTGAAGCAGAAATCACAGAGAAATGCTGCTTGCTGGCCCGCTCACAGACTTAGCTAACTTCTACATGCATGAACCACCTGCCCAGGCAATAATGGTGCTCCTCTCCCACACCAACTAACAACCAAGACAAGCCGTCCTCCGCACATATGGCTGCAGGCCAGTCTGATGTGAGCAATCCTTCCACAGAGACTCCCTCCGCAGGTGAATCGAGGCTGTGTCAAGTCGACAGTGAAAGCTGAGGCGCAGAGACCTGGTAAACCTGTTCTGTCGGTTCCCAGGCAATAAAGCCCGGACCTGAGCTCTTCTTGGGAGTTTCATTGGTGACAGTAGGCTCTTGGCTCCCACAGTTAACAGAATGAGATGGGGTTGTTTGAGGGGTCCAGCCAGCATGTGGAGGATAGAGATTGGAAAATAATGGTCAGAGAAATCGATTTCTGAACTGGACACCATCCTGTTAGGAGTTCTGTAGCCCATACTAACAGTATATATCTCTATAGGCACCCTCTCCTTTGTATTAGCCAGAGCAAAATACAGAAAATAAAATCTACTACAGACATATTAAGCATCATGGTATTTAATGCAGGGTATTGAATCCTTATAAAATAACTATCAGAAATATAAAATAATGATGGACATGTGTCATTAGACAGATGTTTACATTCATAGGCCAGAAAAAATCAAGAGCAAGCCCTAATTAAAAGTAAGAATTTTCAACAATGGCCAGCAGGGTACAAAATCCCTAAAGGCCCAGCAGTGACACAAATACTTAGCAATAACTGTGGAGGTTTGAGAGAAAGAAAAATGGCCCCCAAAGTGGCACTGTTAGGAGGTGTGGCCTTGTTGGAGGAAGTGCGTCACTGTGGGGGTGGGCTTTGAGGTCTTTTTCTCAAGCTTCCCTCAGTGTGACTGTCAGTCAACTTTTCCTGTTGCCTGGAAGATGTAGCACTCTCGGCTCCAGCACCGCATGTGATTCTACACCGCCATGCTCCCAGCCGTGATGATAACAGACTGAACCTCAGAAACTATAAGCAAACCACCCCAATTAAATGTTTTCTTTATAAGAATTGCCACGGTCATGGTGTCTCTTCACGGGAATAAAAACCCTAAGTAAGACATTAACCAACAGCTCTCTGGTTACACTTAAGATCCATCCACTCAACAAGAAGGAAATCATGTCTGGGACCTGAAGTCTGGCCATCTACTCAGAGCTAGTGAAGTCATGAATCTTGGAGAACCTACAACTCATCCTTCATCAAGGAAACTTCTCTTGTCAACAGTCAGAGACAATTACAAAAAAAAAACACAGGCAATTAAACTGCAGAGTTGTATAGCTCAGTCCCAATAGATACGTCTACAAAACAGCTCCTAAGGCTCAGGGATTGTTGTGGAAGAGAAGCAGAAGGATTCTAAGAGCCACAGGATCTGGGAGTTTGCTGTGAGACTGTGTCTCCTAGGGATGTTAGAAGCTACACTCAGAAAGTCTCACCAACATGGCTGCCTAAGAGGAGCTGAAAAAGGACAACAAGAGGTATGCCAAAGTGGACAGGACATGCAGAGGGAAGCCCTCAAGACCCCAACTCTACACAAAGAACTGCAGGCAGCTAAGGAAGGCTGAGAGTGAGAGAAACGGTCTTCCCCAGGGAGGAGCACACCCACCTCCTCTCCAACACCAAATGGTCAGCCCTGGAAACATATACACCAGTAACATTATATAGACTGAGTAGGTTATGTTTAGGAATGCAGATGTTATAGATATAACAACTATTAATGATAAAAGAGGACATGAATTTGATAGAGAACAAGGAGGATATATGGGAGGACTTGGAGAGAGGAAAGGGAAGGAAGAAATGTAATTATATTATAATCTAAAAAGATAGAAATTGGTTTTAAAGAAAAATAAGGATGCTAAAGACGTGTCGGTGTAGGTTCACCAATTATAAACATCCCATCACTCTTGGGGGAAGTGGGGAGGCGGCAATAAGAGAGGCTGTGCATGGTGCAGGCAGGATGTACATGGGAAATCTCTACACTGCATGTTCATTCTTCTCTGAACTGGCAACGGCTCTAAAAATGTATATCTATTACAAAAACAAAATAAAAATCATGAGTGATAGGAATTCCAACCATGCCCCATGGTCGTGTATGCCCGGCAGGACACTTAGTCATCTCTGCCTAGTCATTTCCAGGTCATACGTTCTGTGTGACCTATGCCCCCATGGTTACATGGTCATGTAGTCATTGGGACATGACCACATGATCTCTGTGTGTGGGCCTGTGTGCATGCCCTGGCCTTTATAAGGTGCCATGTTCCCCTGCGCTCTCTCTCTCTCTCTCTCTCTCTCTCTCTCTCTCTCTCTCTCTCTCTCTCTCTTCTCTCTCTCTCTCTCGTGTCCTTCCATAGGCCTGATCAAATCTGTCCTCTTGTACTAATAAAACTCTTGTTAGTGGATTCTGTTGTGTGTTGTGACTTTTCCTTTGGGGCCAGAGCGCCACAAAAAAAAAAAAAAAAAAAAAAAAAAAACCTTTCAACAAGAGACTGGCAAAGCAAGAATCAGGCTGGACTTGTAGAAAATTAATTCCCAGGTGACATTTAGAGCGACCTCACCAAATGTGCCCTCTCTGTCATGGCTGAGAAGGTGTGTGCATTGGGGAGTGGGAGGTTGAGAAACCGCAGCTGGAACATTGGACCCCAAACAGACCCCTGAAGTTACGCCTCAAAAGATTGGGCAGCTGCCCACCGACCAATCCTTAGCTTTTGAAGTGGTAGGCTGAGTCCTCAGAACGCTGTTGAATAAAAATCCAAGTCTCCGGTGGTGACCTCAGCCACCAGTAGGTAAAAGCACCGGGAGAATAAGAATGGCCTCTGCTGCGTGTCTGCTGTCCATGTCTCCATTAAAACATCTAAGGGCAGGATTTAATCTGCACACAGAATGATAGATGCCAAGGAGACTAGAAAATGCAGTCCTGGCTTCCCAGCCTCCTCTTTCAGAGGAACACTCTGGAAGAAGAAATGGGTGACAAGTGGCCATTGACTGCACCCTGTAGTGACTTGATTGTCTACTTGCAAGCCCCAGGGATTCCAGTGCTGGAGTTGCACTACTGAGTCGTCCATCCCACCCTAGTCTCCGTCTAGACTTAGAAATCAAGCAACTTCTCCAAGGTTGAAATGTCTCTCACCTCTGGGTAAATGTACCCTGCTTCATCCCAGTCTTCTCACTGACCTCCACAGATGCGGCAGCACCAGGAAAATGTGTCTCACAGACAGACATCCAGCAGCAGGTCATTAGTTCACCAAATGCTCATGACTGAGTCAGAAAACCACACGCCACCTTCCAAGTTCCTATAGACTTGCTCCCAACCAGCCACCAAGAACAGCAGAGTCCAAGGTAGCCAGCTTCTGGGGTACCCCCAAAGCCTCTCTTGCCACTCAGTCTTTCTTCCTTCACCTCTATTCAGGGTCAGATCAGTCTAAAAGTATTCACCACTTCCCCCATCCACCCCTCCCTGCCCTCCCCCCCCAATAAAATCCATGCATGTGGAATTTCATTTAGCATCTATTATTTGGAAAAATTTATTTAATGCTCACATACACACGCTGCTCATTTTATTTTATGTGTTTATTTATTTTGGTTTTTCGAGACAGGGTTTCTTTGTGTAGCCCTGGCTGTCCTGGAACTTGCGCTATAGGCCAGGCTGGCCTCGAATGCAGAGATCTGCGTACCTCTGCCTCCTGGGTGCTGTTATTAATGGTGTGTGCCAACACCACCTTGCTAACACTGTTCATTTTAAACTCAAGTCTTTGCTGTGTATTCCTGCTTGTATTTTTTTTTTTTGGCTAAATACCAACCACATTCTTATATTTTAAACCCAGAACTCAGAGTGGTATATTATCGTTAATCAGCAAGTTTTACACCTAAAGCCTGTTGTCTCCAATACCTTAGAAGACAATACGATGACCACACAAGAAAAACCCATCACATCATGGCATATTTGAAGAACTTCGTGGCCGGACAAAGAAAGGGGGATTGTCTTGGGAATCTTGTACAAGACACCAGAACGTTTGCTCAGACGTGGGCTGTGTTGGATATGAAAGTAGCTCCTTCACGTTCTACTGCTTCACCCATTTGGTAAGTGCTTACTAGGCACCCACTGCGTGGGTGGGGCCATTCTAAACCTCCTTGGCCTCGTATAGAATGGTACTTGCCTGAACCCACACTTTGTCTTGGCACTGTTCTCCTCAGACAACACAGTGTTCCTCCCTCTCAAATGACAGCCACAGCATTCTATTTTAGGGACCTCCAAAGGAAGCATTAAACATGAAATCATAGCTTTCTCTTTCCCACTCATCAGGGATCTTCAGCGTCACTTTCCTGCCAGGAAAGCCTTCTGACCCTGAGAAAGAGCGCTTTCCCCCCTCAAAGGGATGGAAAGGTCACTTGGTGAATATATGCAATAGACTGTGCTGTGCGAAGCCATCCTAGGCCACACATCACAAGTTGCCCCGAGCCAGTCTGAGGATTTTAGGAAAGGACTCTCTAACGCTTACCTCTACGTTCACTAAAGGGGGTGCCTAATCTGATGAGCTTCACTAGTTTGTATTCCTTGTCGCTCTGAAGAAGTTTCTAAAAGGAAGGCTGGTGTCCAATGTCCAATCAGAGCTGCTAGCCTCCTCTTGGTGGTTTTTTGCTCAGTTCCTACTCATTCCTGCTTAGGCATGAGGGCATTCCAGTGCTGGTGCCTAGGCGGAGGTTCCTTCCCTGGGGCCCATGCTGGCTGGTCCAGGGTCCTGTCTCATGCAAACTGTGGCTCATCTCTTTCTGGCTCTTTCAGAGGAGGGCCCTTAGCAGGAGGAACTCCCAGAACACTCCCTTGTCCCCTCCCCTTCCAGAGTGCTTCCAAAGGGAACTCAGATGGGAAGAGTTAGTCCCATCCGCTACAGCCTCTGCTGCCTGAGGGTGCTCCTCTAGACACCTTAGTCCTCAGTGGTGAAGCTCCTAGCTGCTTCCCCTTCTTGGTAATTGGCTTCCCATGGACACATTCAGTGTGTCGGAAATGTGGGTACAAATGGGAGCCCCATTTTGGGAGCTGTAGTGGAATAAATACTATTTGGTCTTCATCTGCCAGTAAAATCTGCACTCAATCGTGTGGGTGGGTTCTATACGGTACGGACAATGAGGTACTGAGCCCACACCAGCGCAGTTTATAGTGAGCCTGAGACGTCAACAAGGCAGACCTGACTTTCCCCAGCTGAAGAGTTCTGGAGCCGCCAGGAGGCAGGGACTTGCTGAGGGTCACGAAGGTCACTCACTATAACCGGCAGAGCTGTCTTCAGGCAGAGCTGCCTTCAAGCCATGATTTCCTTTCCTCTAGATTCAGATCAGGCAAAAAACTTCATTACCAAGATTGGGTTATTTGCTTATTTGTTGAAAACTCAACAGTTTTCTTAGGCTTCTTACCTCAGATCAATACATGAGTATAGATTTTGTACATTTTTCCCCTGACACGCTGAATAACCAAGCAGGATTCTCTCACGCCTGTCACATCTGCCAGAACAATGCAAATGATAACTAGCTTTTTTCTTAAGCCTAAAGTTAGGCTTTTTGCTATATTTTATATATTTGAGCCACATTCTATATAAATATCTAGTTTTTAAGCCTTTTTTTAAAAAAAACTGGCCGGGCAGTGGTGGCGCACGCCTTTAATCCCAGCACTCGGGAGGCAGAGGCAGGCAGATATTTGTGAGTTCGAGGCCAGCCTGGTCTAGAGAGCGAGTTCCAGGAAAAGGCGCAAAGCTACACAGAGAAACCCTGTCTCAAAAAACAAAAACAAAACCAAAAAAAAAAACCAAAAAAAAAACTGCTTTACATTTTAAAGCGAGTGTTCATAGATTGATTACCTCATGTGACTAGCAAAGTATATCAAGTTAAGGCAAGTGTCTGCCCTACTGCAAAACCAAGAAATGGGGGCCCAGAGAAGAAACTGAGAAGCCGAGTTCACTTGAGCAAAGCCAGAACTAGATTCCCGTTTCTCCATCTCCCTTCAAGCTTTGCTCTCCCACCGGATCCCGGTTAGATCATACGAGTGGGTTTAAACACCCTGACCCGCATTTGGTTCGCAGCGCTACTTCCCTTTCCTAACTGGCTGAGCTGAACTGAATTGTAAAGGCCATGAGTACAAGGATGGAAAAGATACGGTGTGCTGTTTTTGTTGTTCAAGGAGTTTGGAGGGAAGTGAAACGTGGGTTCTTCCGGGGAGCCAGGACTGCGCTCTCTCAGATGTGGTCCACGGATGCCAATTAAGACACCAAGACAAAACGGAAGCCTGTGAGAGTCTCTGTGTGCTCCCCGTCCTTCCCTGTCTGCCCTGTGATGTCCTATAAAGCTTCAGAAAGCTCGGGCCCCCCTGTGTGACAGTATGGGATGGAGGGCTCCCCGTACCTGAGGGCACTTGCTAGGTCCTGTGGCTTGTCTTAAGTACCCGTTAGATCTGTGCCACATCCAGCTCGGCAGCAGCCCCTCTCTGGTGTCTGAATGGAGTCTCAAGTAAAACGGAGGAGCCAGGGATGTAACTCAGTTGGTGGAGTCCTTGCCTACCTAGCATTCATGAATCCTGGGTTCAAACCCCAACACCATATAAAAACTGGTCCAGTGGTACATGCCAGTGTTGTAGGTTGTTGGGTTTTTTTTTTTTTTTTTGGCTCTTTTTTTTGCGGGGGGGGCGGGGGGCGGGGGGAGACCTGCCACCCAGCTCCCAAATAAATCACACATGGAGGCTTATTATTACTTATGATTGCCCAGCCTTAGCTTGGCTTAGTTTCTTGCCAGCTTTTTTTTTTTTTTTTTTTTTTAAAACTTATTCCATCTACTTTTTACTTCTGGGCTTTTCCTTTTCTCTAACTTCTGTAAATCTTACTCTAACTCCGTGGCTTGCTGTGTACCTGGGTGGCTGGCCCCTGGCTTCCTCCTCCTTCTCTGACTGTTAGAAGTTAGATCTCTCCTCTCAGTTTTCTCCTTCTGTGTGTTCTCTCTGCCTGCCAGCCGCACCTATCCTTTCTCCTGCCTTGCTATTGGCCATTCAGCTCTTTATTAAACCATCAGGTGTTTTAGACAGGCACAGTAACACAGCTTCACAGAGTTAAAACAAATGCAACATAAGCAAAAGTAACACACCTTAAAATAATATTCTACTACATGCCAGTATCACCAGCAAGCACTTGGGGGGTAGAGACAGAAAGATCCGTTCAAGGTCACCCTCAATTACACAGCCAGTTTGAGTCCCGGCTTACTTACAGAAGACTGTGGGGTGGGAGGGAGGTGCAAAGTGCATGGGAACCTGGCTTCTTGGAACTGTTGGTTAGGATTCCTAGAGGAGTTATTCTCAACTCCACAACAATTAATCTAAAATAAGCCACATGAAATTGTCTAACTTGGAATTAAAATCGCAGATCCTAGCTGAGCTGAAATTGTGGCTGGCCTCAGATAAGCATACAGAGTTAGACCGACTGCTTCCAAGCCTTCGGTTCTGGAAAACACACATTTAGAATACTCAGAATAAACTATGCTAGGTTTACTCTGGAAGAAAGCGTTACTTGATGAAATATTCAGTCCTTCACAGATGGGAAGGACGGTCAGCAGCAGGACACCCGGACCAAGCTATTTTTCTAGTCCTGGGAGTTATTTGTGTAAGGAGCCACACAGAGACTTCTCCCTCTGATCAATACCATAGATTTGCAAGATGTCTGACTGGGATTGGGCTGTGGCCAAGGGACAGAGCTTCCCTGCAGAACATTATTTGTGCTTGTAGGGACGGCACATCCCTTATCTTGCAGTTAAAATAATACACTGTTATAATAGGACTTCATCTGCAGGCATAAAACAACTCCCGGGTAGGAGAAGTTCCCATTTTGCTTGGGAGTCAGCTTGGCTTTTAAGATAAATTAGTAATTGAATTCACATTCTCCATCTATTCAGAACAAAATCTTGGGCTCCCTTCCAATTATGGGACCCCAGGACTAGGGACTCAATGCTCTGGTTGCTTTAGGGGGAAAAATACTGACAGTGGGCATAGACTTCAGTAGATGATAGCAAGAAAGGCGATGTGGGAGAGGGGCCGCCAAAAGAATGGGATTAAACAAGGCAAGACGCTGGCTGCCGACGTACAGTTCCTCCCATATGTGTCCATTAAATAGATGTATGAAACTATAATTTAGTTTTAATTGGCTACTACCCCCTCAAAATAGACCATTAAATGTTTGTGGCTGTACTTTAAAGATAATGCTAATGACTCAAGCACATGTGAATGACCAAAAATGACAGAAGAGACAAGCTTTTTGTCCAGACAAAACACAGTTATCAGATCTGACATTCATTTCTCTGTTCGCACTAAAAGATTATTAATAACGATCTTACTAATATAAAAGGGTGCTCTTCTCTACTGATAAAATATAGGTTTATTTTAAATTGTAATTTGCTTCATCTTTACTTTATCTTTCAATTTATTATGTGTGTGCTTCTTAATGCAAACACTGTATTAGTCTATATAATGTGTGAATAAATAAATGTATATACATTAAGGGTACATATTCAAACTTTCATGTGAAATTTTTAAAAATCAGAAGCAAGAAGAGAATCCAATTCTCCAGGTGTTGGGGTAAAAACATCTTTATGGATCTGTCCATGTGAGCAAACTGTTTATCTCTGGAAGGTACTAGAAGGACTGGGTCAGAAAGGATGTACATGTTTGAGATTTGGATAACACACTTTGATAACTCGGATCAATATACTTTCTAGAAAGCATTGTACTAATTTGCAGCATAACAGAGATTCTTTTGTTAAATTGTGTCTGATTCATTGTAAGAGGATCAGTTCTCATAATGTTTGTGAGACTCACAGAAGTATCATTACTCTCTTTCAAGATTCACGTTCTCAGATAATCTCCTTCATCACTTTAAACAAACGCCAGAACATGTGGACGTTGACTGGAGTATATTTATTTGTTCAAACTCATGAGTGGGGCCCACGACCAAATCATGAGCAAGGAAACAAAAGACCATTTGTTTTTTTCTTCTTTGTGTTTGGGCACATGTATTTCTCAGAACGTAGGGGAAAATGAATGAATAGCATGTAAAGCATAACTGTAGTATACACATATGTAAAGACTGAGGCTGAACTCATCTTCGCCATACTTAGAAAATAACTGATAAATATGTCACATCCCTAAATGTAAAAGATAAAACTTAGAAGAAACACCGGAAGTAAATTTTTGTGGTCTGGAGTCACAGAAAACCTTCTTAAATAGACAACAAAGGTACGAGCAACACAAGGAACAACAGATAAATCCAATTCATCAGAGCTAAGAACTTCTGCGACTATCACCAAGAAAAGAAAACCCCCCAGTTGAGGGGGCAGAAAAATTGCCAATCATATATATCTGATGACATGGATACATTTGAAATATGCAAAGAACTCCTGCAATTTGATAATAAAAAAGGACTTAGCCATATCAAACAGCGAAAGGACTGAATGTAGAGTTTTCCCCCGTACAGCTGGGAACTAAGTGTCTGAAAAGATGATCAGCATCATCAGGGGAATGCCAATCAAATCACAGTGAGGCACTATGGCGTGCCTGCTGGGACAGCTGTAGTCGGAAAGATCAGAAACAAAGGTTACTGAGGGAACGGAGAAGTTATAGCATTTATGCATAGCATAAATACAAATGTAGAGTCACACAGCAATATACAAAAACCTCTTCCTACACATTGGCAGGAACACAAAATGATAAATACAAAGTTTTTATATTTCTAACACGTAGGACTCCAAGCAAGAGAAATGAAAATGTATGTCCACATAAAAACTCAACCATAAATGTCCATTGCATCAATATTATAATATCTAAAGAGTATAAATAACCCAAATGTCCATAGACCAATGAATAAATAAAATGTAAGATGGCCACATACTAAAACATTATTTGACAATTGAAAGAGAATAAAGTGGTGGCCACACTACAATATGCATGAAATTTAAACTTTAAACCAAGGGCAAGAAACCAGTCATAAAAGGCCACATACTATATGATCCCTCTCATCTGAAACACCCAGAATTGGTCTTGGTGGTTGCCTAGTGTTGGAACTATTGAAGCAAAGTGGGGGGAGATTTAAGAAGTTGCTGATATTAATGGGGATAATGGGGTTGATGTTTATCTTCAGGGTGATGAAAATGTCCTAAGATTTATTGTGACCTTTGACCAACTCTGAATATACTAAAAATCACTGAATTACTCTAAGTGGGTGAATTAGAGGGTGTGTAAATTATATTCAATCAAACTGTTAAGCACAGATTATAATAATATTAAGAATGTCTGGGACTGGGTTGCAACTCCCAGACTTGCCTGGTATGTGTGAGGCCCCAGATTTCAGGCATTAATTAATAAATTAAGCTAGAATATCAACTGGGTACATTGGCACATGCCTGTAAAACCACACTGAGGAAGCTAAGGCAAGAGGGTTCTGAGTTCAAGGTCAACCTGGCCTACACAACAAGACCGAACCTTTGAAGACGCACGTAGTCAATTCATTGCCCTTTTTTTGTACTCCGTTCTTGTCAATATTTGATTTTATTTGAAAAAACCGTGTGCCATATTTGGAAGCAGCCTTTTGATTTATTATGTCCTGCCTCTTCCAATTATAAAGTGTTATTATTAATAAAAATTAATTATAGTGCCTACTTTGAGGAGCGCCCATTAAACACTGCCCACAATTGGTTGAAGCATGGTTTCCTTTTCTGTGGGAAACATAACTTTCTGAGTAGAGTAGTCATTTTCTCACTTAGAAAAAGCAGAGACATCTTCAGTTTTAGTAAAATAATCTTGCAGTCTATCTGCGGGGACCTTTTTGATGCGAAATTAAATGTGGCACAGACAGAGATTTTATTACATTTACATGGACCCATAAAATAACTTTTATAGCTCCCAGTGGTGCAAATCCTCCTTAATTTTGTTAATTATTTCCCCCCAGTTATCCTTAGCCATGTCTGCTAATTCAGTATTGATCTTGATACTAAGATACGTTATGGGCTTAGAAAGTCACCTGAGTCCCTGTGAATGAAAAAAAAAAAAAAAAAAAAAAAACCTAAGGAAGCAGATCTTACTTGAAGTAACGCTTTGGATAGTTTCCAATTAATATTATAGCCGAGAATGACAATGTCCTTCTACTCAGAGTCCTGAGTTAGTGCTCAGAGCTGGGCTCCCACTTCAGAGCAGGGTGGCAGGGCATGTTCCAGAGAGATCTAACAAGAAGTGTCTTCCAGCTTCTAAAGCTTCGGTCTGTTCAACTGTCTGCCATTGTTCCCTATAGCTTCCCACTTACGATCTGGGGAACCATCCATCGTACTGTTCATTGTCCATGTGTCTGTCCTTCCCAACTCCCCTGTTCACACTTCAGCTGGAATTTTCTGAAGAAACTTTCTTACATGACCAACTCTTAATTACACTATTCAGCGAGTAGCATTGCTACTGATAGTTATTCTATGGGTGTTTTCATAGATTTGTTTGAAGACTTAAAGGCTGGCGTGGATGGAGGCCATCTTTTCACTCTTGGCTTCCTTTGCTACATGTCCCGAGAGGGCATGATCACCAAGGACGCAGTGGGAATTGGGTGTGATACCAACCTATAGCGAGTGTGAACTTAACTGACTAGTTCACTTTACTTGCTCATGCACTTGTTGCACACCTACTACGCACAAAGCCTTTATTTGAAATCAGTTGCTCTTCCAAACTAAAACTTCAATATATCTTTAATTCCCGGGTCACCCAATCAATTGCAACATGTGAAAAGCTTTTCTGTTTTATGATACATAATTATATAATGTAGGCTTCTTGTGAATCTTGATTCTTTCATTAACTTACCTCATTTAACTTATTAGGTGCCCATTTATAGCTTTGTAAAATGTGCTCTGCTTTAAAGTAAAAGCTGCAGCCTTTCGAAGGATTTTAGGATTCATTCCTTTCACCAAAATGAGCTCAGTTCTCCTTCTTCCTATCTATTATTTTGAAATATTGAAGTTTTGCTTCTTAGGTTATTTTTTGTTTCTTTTTATTTCATATTACTAGCTCCCAGTGGGCACCCAGAAGAGTCACTTGGAGAAAACACTCAATTCACAACCCCAGAGAAAGCTAACATACTCCATATTGTCTCCTCTCCATGCCTCCATTGCAAGAATAATTGGTGTGTGGGGGAGGGGCAGTGGAAGGGGGTGGCTATGACAGAAGCCGGCCCTGGGTGATCCCACTTCAGTCTCCCATTGCCCCCTTCCTTTGTCCTCCTGTAAATTGCTTCAAATCCCACATTTATAGAAAATCACACAGGAAAATCCTTTTTAAATAATTTGCATACTTATGTTGTTTGAATGCTCATATGAACACTGTGTGTAGACCTAGGGGCTGACATCAGGCCCTGGAAACAAGAAAAGGTGGGGGGCTTCATTTCCATAATCCCCTCTGACCGAAGGCTTTCTGATAGGCCCCAACTTTTAAAGTTTTCATCACCTCCAAGAAGTGTCTCTCTCAGAACCAGGCCTTTAACATATGGGCCTTTGAGGAACACTTAAATCACTAAGGGGACCCCTTCTTTCAAAATAACATCATCAAGCACATCCCATGCCAGTAACTCACAATCAACAAGTCGAAGTAAGACACAAGGAACCCTGTGTCCCAGAAACCTGTTGGATGCTGTTTAAAGAATGAGTTTGACTACTTGCCTCTTAAATGTGTTCCACCAAAGCACCCAGCTCTTGTGGTGCCTGGGTTTCGTTAGTGGCCTATGAATCTAAGTTTTCTAAGGAACACTTTTTGGGAACTGGTGGGAGGGGGTTGAGATGGCTCATTAGTAACTTTTCTCATTGTCACAATCAGTCTAGGAGAACTGGCTCTTGTCTCAATCAACTGTACTATTTTGAACAGGTCAAAACTCATCCTGGGCCTTAGACCCTGGGCCTTGGGCAGGGGGCTGGTCTGTGGTTACTACAGTTGATATTTCAATCTAGATCTCCCCTTCTTTTTCCTTACAATGCTGGACATCATGTTTGGTAAGGGGTGGAGGCTTTGAGATTTGATTGTTTATTTCTTCCTTTGAATTCTTATTTGTTAGATCTGGAGAGATGGCTCAGTAGTTAAGGGCACTGGCCACTCTTCCAGAGGACCCGGGTTTAATTCCCAGCACCCATATGGCAACTCACAACTGTCTGTAACTCCAATTCTAGGGGATCAACACCCTCACTCAACATACACGCAGACAAAACTCCAGGGCACATAAGATAAAAATAAATCAATCATTAGCCAGTTTGTGGTGGCACACACCTTTAACCTCAGCACTTGAGAGACAGAGGCAGGAGAATCTCTGAGTTCGAGGCCAGTGTGGTCTACAGAGCAAATTCCAGGACAACCAGGGCTACACAGAGAAACCCTGTCTCGGGGAAGGGGTAGTTATTATTAGTCTGTTCTTGAACTATGATTGCTCCTGTCAGTGGCTATAAGGACTCAGTAAGGCTTTTAGCTCATGGCTTCTTATTCCCTCAGCCCATCACTCTGACAACCTCCTTCTAACCACACCCACTTTCAGGTAAGAGAAAAGCCCCAGAATTGCAGGAACCAGGCTGACCTCAGACTCACACATAGCAGGAGATAAATACTTGTAGCTCTGCGTCTTTACCACCTCTTTTCTGAATAGGCCATAAACAAATTTTATTCTCAGGGGGAAAAAATGGTCATGTATCAAATTCCTATACCTTTGCAAACGAGAACAGATCCACAAGCCAGGTGTGGTGTGATTTGTTTTGACTCTTTACTGCCTCCAACTGAGATGTTTTACATATATTAATCTAAAGACAATGAATCCTGAGCTGATTTCATGAATGTGAGTTATCCCGGCTCTGAAATGAAGGGGCGGCTATGAGTCAGAACACAGACACCTAGACAACCAGGAGCTATCAAGCTAAACATGTCTTTTTTTTTTTCTTTTTATTAATCAGAGCTTCAGAGGTAAAATCTCTTTCTCGGGGACATCAAAGTGATTTGTGGCACTCTCTGTACACCTTTAGATTCACAAGCCAATGAGTACATCACAGCAATCTCTCGTTTTCTCATCAACAGCTAACATAAAACACAGGCAATCTTCATTTTCCCCAAATGTTTCAATTAACTGTGGAAAGCCTTTGGCTCTCATGACATAGCGTTTCTGAGTGTTTCATCTCCTCCAGCTTGAGCATCAACCAGAAGACATGCTTAAAACCCTGTTTTATTTCTTTTAAAACAGATGAAATTAAACAACAAAGCTGCCTGTATTAAAGGCATTGGATCCAGAGACACTAGGATCTGCTTTCTGGTGGTCTTCCTAGGTGTCTGATTCATGGTTCAGAAAACAAAGTAGAGAGATGATAGATAGATAGATAGATAGATAGATAGATAGATAGATAGATAGATAGATAGATAGATAGATTATATATATGCTCTATGATATATACATATATGTATATGTGTGTATATATACATATATATACAAAGAGTGTATATATATATACATATATATAGAGAGAGACACACACACACAGAAAGGGGGGGCCTATGATGCAAGTACAGACACCGAGTGAACCGTACTTGGTAATCTGTAAGACATTTACAATCATGTGCAGAGATCTTGGAGAAATCTTTCACCAAGTGTTTCAGTTACTGTTCCTATTGATATGACCAGCTGCAATGCAGAGGAGGAAGGATATATTTTGCCCCTTGCCTTCAGGATGCAGCCCACTGCGATGAGAAGGCATGGTAGCAGGAATGCTTGTGGTTATGGCAGCAGGGGCGCGAGGCTGTTTGTTCACATCTTGATAGACCGGGAAAGAGCAGGAATGCTGGTACTCAAGCTGGCTTTCTCCTTTGCACATCTATACTCAGTCCAGGACCCTAGCCCACAGGATGGGTCCACTCAGAGGTAGGCAAATCTTTCCTCCCTCTGGAAAAGCCTGCACAGACACACTAAGAGGTGTGCCTCGATACTATCCAAGGAGCTTATCAGTCCAATCAGGTTGATAATTGAAATCAGCCCTCATACTCTGGGTTTTTCTGTGTAGTCAGGCTGGTCTCTTCCTCTTACCTAAGTTTCACAGTCCTCAGTGTTGGGATAACAGATGTGAGCCAGCATGCCCAGCTGTTAAAAATAACAACAAGCACCAAATTCGGCTTCTCTAATGTACAACCTGAGAACTCATGAGCTATAGGTCATTTTGTTTGACTTCTTGGGCCTTGCAAATATGAAGAACCTTTCTAGATTTTTCATGAGTCTCATGTTACCCTGGAACTGATAGAAACAAATGGCATCCCTCTAAAGAGTTTAGATTTGTCTTGATGACAATAAGCAAATGGCATTCATTGAGTTGAGTGATGTTTGGTTTTATTTTAGCCGAGTTAATGAAAATTGATTAAATTAAATAATTGGTTAAATTGGCTGAATGATGTCTAGTATTGTATAGATATAAAGTTAGGGAAACGGTATTGTAAAATACCACTCCAGGTCAGGAGCAATTGATCAATGGATACAGGGCTTTCTGAGCAAGCAGGAGGGTCCTGTGTTCAGATCCCAGCAGCTACTGGGGAGGGACAGGCAGTCACTGGGGCTCACTGGCCAGGTAATCTAGCCAAAGCATAAAACTCCAGATTCGCCAAAAGACATAGTCTCAAAAATGTGATAGACAGTGATAGGAGACAGTCAAGGTTGACCTCTGACCTCGACACACGCACTTATGGGCAATCACTCCCACCCCCATGCACATAGTTACACATCTGAATCCACGCCATACATATACACATACACAAAATTGTCCTAATTTTAAAAAAATGTCTTTTGGAAATTCATACACGAGCAGAGTTTATTAATTATGATTGTGGGCAATTTGTGAACATGGCATTCCAATCAGCAAAAGGCAACAGCTCTGACTGACTCACACAGTCCTTCCAACGTCCAATGTGATGTCGGAGAGAGCTCCGCCCTCGGCGGCTGTCGTTATGAAGATGTAATTCTGTTCTAATTATTTAATCCCAAAGGCATTATTACACCTGTTCAGCAGTTTTCAACCACTCACTAAAATGATGTACAACTCCACTGTGATAAATCTCAGAGGGATTTTTTTCATTAAAGTTTCTTTAAAAGTATTATGGCTGGAGAAAGATGAATTTAAATAAGTGTTTGGAGATACTACATAATTATATAAGAAATGTGTTGTTCCAGAATTTGCTCTTTCATTTTCCTGCATTGTCCATGATCTTAAGGCCTGATTAAGAATTTTTTTCTCATCACTTAAATCATACAGTCAGATTAAAGCATAATGGATTCGTAGAATGTTGGCACTAGAAGGGACCTTAGAGAATGTCATTTCAGTGGCTCTCAAAACTTAGCCTGAATTTTGAGAATTATCTACATTGCTTGTTCAGGAAGATCTCTGGGCCCCACTGCCAGAGGCTCTGATTCAGTGAACATGGGGAAGAGACCCAGGATTCGAATTTCTCACCAACTCCCAAGTAGTGTTGGTGCTACCGTCCAGGGACTCCACTGTGAGAATCCCTGATCTCACTCACGTTATAAACAAGGAAGCCAAGGCCCGGGGAGATGGAACAATTTGTTGCAGGGATAAAATGGAAAACGAGGCCCTTGAAACCTGTTCCCAGTCTCTGCTGAAATTGGACTTGTAGAGAGAAAGCATGCTTAACCACATGTGCACACCAGGGTATGGAAAACAACAGTACCCAACAGTCATATGTACCAACGAGAAATGAAATGTGGCAACAACAGGCATCTTGGCAGTTCACTGTGAGGGAGGAAGTGCCAGGCACAGAAAGGCACAGCCAAAGACCTAGACACATTGCTAGACACTGTCTGAGGTTACAGGGAAGCAGGTACAGCCATTGGGTTTGGAGCTGAGTGGTAGTGGTGGCGGCGCACACACTGGGAGGCAGAGGCGGGCAGAGCTCCGTGAGCTTGACTGTGGCCAGCCCAGTCTACAGATCAAGTTCCATGCTAACCAGGGCCTTATAGTGAAACCCTGTCTCAAAAACAGAAGAAAGGGAGGAGGAAATTGCTTGGGTGTTGAAGGACATCTTAGAATGAGTATTTCCTCCCAACAAAACTTCCTTTTCCATTTCAGGGAAAGACCCTAAGGACTCAGGGTTAAAATCAGGGACAGACCCTAGGGGCTCAGGGTTATGATCAAGGAAAGACCTTGGGGGCTCAGGGTCAAGATCAGGGAAAGACCTTGGGGGCTCAGGGTCAAGATCAGGGAAAGACCTTGGGGGCTCAGGGTCAAGATCAGGGAAAGACCCTGGAGGCTCAGGGTCAAGATCAGGGACATTCTTTTTCCTTGCCTTCTGTATCTAAGAGTTCCCCTCCTAAATCCACCACCTTCCCCGACTTTAAAAATATTTCTATCAAGGCCACTACACTATCATCACTCCACACAGTGTTTCCTATTAATCCCCTTGCTTCCATCGTGGCCCTCTGTTATTCACACTCCTCACACAAAAGATTCTTTAAGAAGAAATTCCATCATGCTGAAACCCACCACTGACTTCCTGTTGCTTTTGGAAGCCTTCACTATGGCCGACCAGGCCCTGGGTTTGAGTCCTGGCCTTTCCTGTCTGACCTCGCTCCTGCTGCTCACTCTGCTTTGCTTCCCCAGCCAAGATTTTCTTTCTGTTCTGAGGAGACAGCAAGAGCATACCACTTCACAGACTCTTCCTTCCCAGGTCTCCACCAGCTGACCCTGGAGCAATCACGGCTTAGATGTCACCTAGTCCCAGGCCCTTTCTTGACAAGACTCTTTATCAACTTTTATCAAATCAGTCCATGTAATCTTCTTCCATCACTGTCTGAAATTAGCCTCTTTGTTGGTTTGCTTTTTAAATTATTCATTCTCTTCCAGCAAATGTAAGCATTAGGGTGCCAATGGAAGCATTTGTGGTTTCGATTTTCACCATAGCCGCAGTGCTAACAGTGCCTGGCACATAGCATATGCTCAATAAAAGTCACTGAATATGTGGGCAAGGTGGCAGACCTTCAACTTGAGAAAGGAAGCTCGGGACTTTTGCCAGCCTGAGGCGCATAGCCAGGGGTCTGTTACAAGCAAAGAAAATGAAACAAATTTCTTGAATGAACAGCGGGACTGTAACCGTAGATACAGAACTGCCTCCCTGGAAACTTCACTGTCAAGAAGAAGACAAAAGCTTAGACTCACTGAACAAGAGGCAAACCCATCCGCTAGCTCATAGCTTGCTACCCTGCTGCTTGTGACGCCCGTGTGTGACTGATGAAGAAATTGCAAAAGATTGAGCAACAGGAAAGTTCTGAACACACAGTAACCAAAAGTGAAGTCAGATCAAATGCACGGTGAACTTGAGGTGTTTCCAGCAGTGTGGACCCATGTTACCCACACAACCTCACGGAAGCCTTGGTTCTGAGCACACAGCACAAGCCCTGGGCACACTGCATGCCGCGCAACACGAACCAACACTGCCTGAAACACCTTGGCTCAGAGTCAAGACTTCATGTGTTATGGACTGTAGTGCTTTACAGCACAATACATACAAAGATAATCATTTAATTATTAGAAAATCCAATCTTTGAGTATTTCTCTACTGTCATGCCTTAGCATGGTTCAAAATAATCTATCTTTGGGATGTATTGGATTAGAATTGATTTGATTTGATTTTTATTAACTTAAAATTTTAAGGTTATTTTGTGTGTGTGTGTGTGTGTGTGTGTGTGTGCGTGCGTGTGCGCGCGCGCGCACCCTTGCATGCTTGTGAAGGTCTGGGGACAACTTTGGGGAGTCAGCTCTTTCCTCCTACCATATGGGTCCCGGGGATTGATCTCAGGCTGTCAGACTTGGCAGTGGATTCTTTGGCCAGCTGAGCCAGCTCACTGGTAGAACCGACTTTTTATTTATTTATTTTTTTAAAGATGTATTTATTGCCTGGTGGCAGCGGTGGCAGACGTCTTTAATCCCAGCGCTCAGGAGGCAGAGCAAGGCGGATCTCTGTGAGTTCAAGTCCAGCCTGGTCTACAGAGCGAGATCCAGGACAGGCACTAAAACTACACAGAGAAACCCTGTCTCAAAAAACCAATTAAAAATTATTTATTATGTGTATACAGTGGTGCTGTGGATACCGTTCTATATAAATAAAACACTGATGGCCAGTGACCAGGCAGGAAGTAGGTGGCCAGGCAGGAAGTAGGTGGGACAAGGAGAGAGGAGAATTCTGGGAAGCGGAAGGCTGGGGGAAAGAGACTGCAGCCACCGCCAGGACAAGCAGCATGTAGAGACTCTGGTAAGCCACCAGCCACGTGGCAAGGTATAGATTTATAAAAATGGGTTAATTTAAGATAAAAGAATAGTTAGCAAGAAGCCTGCCACGGCCATACAGTTTATAAGTGATATAAGCGTCTGAGTGATTATTTTATACGTGGATTGTGGGACTGCGGGGCTTGGGGAACCTGGAGAGAAGCCCTCCAGCAACACAGTGGTCTGGCATGTGTGCCTACATGCCAGAAGAGGGCATACAGATCTCATTACAGATGGTTGTGAGCCACCGTGTGATTACTGGGAATTGAACTCAGGACCTCTAGAAAAGCAGCCAGTGCTCTTAACCTCTGAGCTATCTCTCCAGTCCCTAGAATTGATTTTTAAAATTACTGTTTGAGCTGCTGATTTGAGTTTCAAATAAATTTGAAAATTGTCAAATAAATTTGAATTAGGGAACAGTTTTGACCAATGTCTGAAATGGCCCTAAACATACTTCTGCCATCTGGTATATTTCAATATTTTATTACATTTTTATTTATGTGTGTGTATATATGTGTAGGAACATACATGATATGGCATGAATGTGGAGGTCAGGGGACAACTTGTAGAAGACAGTTCTCTCCTTTCATCACGAGGGCCCCAAGAATTAAACTCAGGTCACCAGGCTCAATGGCAATTGTCTTTACCTGCTGAGCCGACACACCTGTATCATGTACATATGTAAAATGGTGTTCTCAGCATTGATATTTGATGATGAAATCAATCAACCCTGAGGAAAGTTGCAATGCCACATCCTGTAGTGTAAAATATTGGTGCAATTTAACTCTTGATGAAAATTATACAAGCACATTCATCTCATTAGCATGCAAATGTAGTTTCATTGTTATTAAATGGTAAAATTTCATGTACACCAAAACTGTTTTAAAATCAGTTTCTTGATGACTTATTATTGGTAAATGTTTGATTTGCTTGTCAGTTTTGAAAATGCCCGAAGTCATATAGCATTTTCTCAGATGAAAAGGGGTTGCAAGCGGAAACAGTTCAGGAAGCTAAGGGGTGAAATGTGGTGTGGAACTTAGGAAGCTGGAAACCCCATTAGCAAAATCGGAGCCTGGGTTCAAAACTGAAGTAGCAGATGAAGAACTAGAGAAAGAGGCGTGAGCCACCTTGAGCAAATTCACCGGAAGTCAAATTTGTTTCTTCCGCCCGCTCTGGAGTGGCTTGATGATGCTTTCCTTGAGATATCTGAAGCACTTAACTGTCTTTCCTCCCTGCCGCTAAGGAAATAGAGAGAGTGGAGTCTGGGGTGTAAGAATTCCTAAACGTAGTAAACGTGAAGTATTCTTAAAAATATGCTATTTGGTTTTTGTTAAAACACATAGAAGTGTTCAAACTCAGCCTACATTTTCAGAAGAACTTTCAAAGTCTGTATGCTCTCTCCTCGATAGTTATTGTGAGGTGTTAATTTGTAGTTAATGTCTCATAATTAAAAGTCCAACTCTGTAGTTGGTGGGGGGGGGTGGTGTCTCAGTATATAAGGTACTGGCTGGACAAACAGAAGGCTCAGGGTTCAGATCTCCTGCATCCAAGTAAAAGGCATTATATCCCCAGTGCTGAGGGGTGGAGACAGGGGAATCCTGGGGACTTGCTAATCAGTCAGTCTAGCTAAAACAATGAGATTCAGGTTCCATGAGGGACCCTGTCTCAGAAAATTAACTGGAGAAGAAATGCCAATGTCAATATGTGCACACATGCTCATACACACACACAAATAAATTTTAAAATTAATCAATTGAATAAATAATACTTAAAAGTCCATGTGGTTATTGTCTGAAAGTATACCAGCTTGGTCATTTTAAGGAAGGACTATTTAGAGTTCTGTTTAGTTCTGAGAAAGGAAATTAATTTTTGTTTCTATAGACCTCTCAAATGTGGGTTGGAGACACAGTTCAGTGATAGAGTATTTGTCTACCTAAGCATATGGGACCCTGGGTTCAATTCTGGCACCATACACACACACACACACACACACACACACACACACACACACACACACACACACCCTAACTGTTTAAAAACAGCTGAAGCTTGAAGGCCGGGGTCTCCATCTGAAGTCCACAACGACCTGACAGGTTAGGTTAGTCAGGTGAGGTGTTGCCTCTGCTCTTGGCGGGCATTTCAATACTTGTGATCAATTTGCCAGAGATAAAGAAAAAGACATGAATTCAATCTTTCCTTATAGTCCAGCATTTAAAATGTTGGGGGGAAGGCCACTTTCGGGCCACGGCTGTGCTTTAGGTGAGAGTGGTTGCCTCTTGTGTAAGAAGAGCACTGGGAAGTGACCTAGGGAGGACCCAGGAGCAGATGCACTCAACAGTGCTCAGAAGAGGACAGGCACTGCCTCCTCAGGGGCACACAGTGGCTCTGCCTGGCTTTTGCAGGAATTTAAGAAAAATGTGACGAGTTTTGAACTCAGCCACTGTTTCTGTGAGAAGTGCTGGGCAGCGTTAGCTCTGTCAGAATGTCCCCACGTAAACAAGGGGACAGGGGCTAAGAGCCTGGGTCTGGGAAGGGGTTTTTACCTCGGACATCACAGGTCTTTGGATAGGTCTATAACCCTGTATGTGTACCTCCAGAACCGTGTGTGTGACTTCTCATGAGTGTGCGTTTTTTCAGAGCAGCAGGTCTATGGCTTTCATTCCATCTCTAGGGAATCCATGACCCTTCTATCTAAACCCCACCTGCTGCTCCTGGGCGCACTAGCTTTTCACAGAACTTGGGTGTTGGAGAGGTAAGAATGAAGGCATGGTCATCTTCAGTCATTGACAGGGAGCCTGGTTAGAGAAAACTGACCCTAGTGGACCGGGACATAAGCAACGGTGTGGAATATCGTGCTAGGGAGCTGTGTCGCCTGCCCTGAGATGAGGTGACCAACACATGACCAACAAGATGGCATGATGGGCCACCAACATGGTGACCAGGCAGACACTGAAAGGCCCAGCTGAAGCAGAGACTCCAAGCAAAGAGCAAGGAGAATAGTATTTCAAGCCTACCCTTATCTTGCTGGTTAGAGGTGCAATAACAAAAAGAACCAAGGCTTGCCACATGCAACCACCCTTCCAACATCAGGCTAGTCCTTCCTGGGTGCACCCCACAAATCTGAACCAGGGGACCCAGGACTACTCACTACAAAGCTACAGCATATAGTTCCATTTCAGCAGATTCTCGTGGAACAGTCATTAGTATTCTTCCTAGCTCCTGGGATAAAAAGATGAAAAAGACATTCTTAATCCTGAAGCATTCAGGGGATAGAATTCCAAGAAAACAGATAACACAGCAAAGGTGCATCAGAAGAGCCCCCACCCAGAAAGTCGTGTTTGGAGAGAATGGCTATAGATCAAAGTCAAAAGCGATAGGAACACTGAAAAATCTAAGGGAACTTGAAGCTCATTCTCTTGGAGGGAAGAAATTACTTTTCTCTCTCTCTCTCTTTTTGTAATGCTAAAAATGACATCCTTTTATCTATGGTGTAAATATGGACTGCTGTAGCTGTGGGTTTTTAATCTTAAATGCGGATATACCCATTCCTGTAATAGGTGCATATATATGCGCAGAGATTCATCACTGTATCCTTAGCATTAATTTTCATGTAATTTAAGGACCTGCACTTTCTACTTTGTGAATCTTTCTGTCCTGTAAAGGAAACGAGTTCACTCAACTACACACTATCAGGCAGGCAGGTAATCAATCAGTGATCACACATATCAGTTCCAGCTGAGTTCCTGTCTATCGCTGAGATGGTTACAATAACCTCTAACTGTACCATGTAAGTAGAAATGGCCTCTTAGGCGTCAGTACACCAAAGGTTCAGACAAGGAGGATCAACTCTGCCGCTGGCAATGGCCTTCTTCTTTTTTTTTAATGTGTCTTTGTCAGCAGTATCTTTAAACACAGGCCCTATCCTGTACTGTATTTTACTGCTAAAAGCATCTTTATTCTCCAGTTTTGAGATAAAAGGCAATTTTTAAAATGTCATGATGGGAAGTAATTTTTCAAGGTTCTCATGATGGGACATAAAACCAGATTTAAAAATATCCAAAATAAGGCCTTGCTCATCGAGATTAGGGCTTTAATCTGTACTCTCAGACCTTTGGGCAAAGCGCTGTTCCCAAGAACATTGGTAAGTGGACGAGGGAATATTTTTCAGCGGTTACAGACAAGGTAACACTCGTATGAACCGCTGAAAAATATTCCAGTGAGAAAATGGGGAATTAAGATCCATTTTTGACCAGCCTTTAATTCCAATGCTTGAGAGGTAGAGGCAGGCAGATCTCTGAGTTTGAGGCCAGCCTGGTCTACAGAATGAGTTCCAGAACAGCCAGGGCTACAAACAAAAAACACTATCTAAAAAACAAACAAATAAATGAACAAAACAAAACAAAAAGTCTACTTTCACTGGGGTTTTGGGGTAGAAGATCTCATTATCAAAGCCAGGTTATTTAAGATCACATGTGTATTGGAATGAGGTTATAGATTTTGAAAATTGGGTCCTCCAAATGTTTATTCTGATTTCCTACTAGATGACGTAGAAGAAAAGGCCAAACAGAAAGGATGGCCCCTTCTCCTCAGACACTGGAGGAGCCACTTTCTCAAAGGCAGAAATTTTAATCTTAACCTACTAGCAGGTTCTCAAGCTACTAGCCATGGTTGGGCTGCCTCTCTTTCTGAGCTTTACAGAAACAGCTGAGACTATGCCATAGGGTCATTATGGGGGTGGAGAGGGGATGGGGGTGATGAGCATGTTTTAGCAAGTACCTGGCACATAGTACGCTTTTATTTGATGTTTTGAGACAGGGTCTCATGTATTATAGCCTGGCCTCAAATTCATTATAGCTAAAGAGGATGACCTGGAGCTTCTGTGTGTACCACCATGTCCTGTTCGTATGCTGCTGGGGATCAAACTCAGGGCTTCATGCATGGTAGATATGCACTTACCAACTGAGCTACGTGCTCGGCCCCCTCGGTAGCATGGTTTTAAATCAGATACATTTGAGAATATATACAACCATGCAGAAGTGAGTGTAAATTAGCTTCCGAACAGGCATCCTAACATTTCAAGAGATGTGAACAAGATATATAGGAGAAGAAAAAATGGTATTTGAGTCACAGGGAGATGAAGGTGTATCAGGAGGGTCACACCAGGACTGGGTGGGGATAAACTAGCACCTCATTGCTTGGAGGACTTGCTCAAGCTCTTATTTTAGAATCTGGGCAGAAGATGAAGTTCTGGCTGAGAGGAGTGGTTGTGAATTTGTAGAGCATCCAAGTGCCATCATCAATAGTGAAAAAGAGCAGAATTAGTCTTAAAATCAAAGGCATTTCTCCCATAATTTAAATGACAAACTGCAGAAATCAGTGTATGTGTTAATTTTTTTTTCTGTAAGAGATGTGTATTTTCAATTGCACAAGTGTTATACTTCTCAACGCATGGCTCATGGTTCAAAGATAGGATAATTAAAGCCCAGAAGATATTTGCTATTTCACCAAAAAGCAAGAGCCACGGAGGTTTAGAGGATAAGGAAGGTCCACCTTTCTCAGGGAGCAGGTTTGTACATGGGATGGAGCTTTGAGCTCCCTGGCTGTCAATGCAAAAAAGGGAAAACGTGTCAGTCGGGTGCAGAGAAGGAAGTAAACCTTCCCCTTGCCTGTGTTTTTATTTATTCTGAAGTGTAATTATAATAAGCTTGCTCCAAGAATAGGAAAGAGCCAAAAAACTAAGAGAAGACTAAGCCTGTGACCTTGGCCGTGGTAAGCGGTCTCCATACTGGACTCTACCGGTTTTCTCAAAGGTGTTGAGTCCCAGCAGCAAATAGGTAGTATTTGGTATAAACAAAGACATCCACGTTATGAATGATGTATCAGTCCTCAAATACATCCCCTGCCCAATTGAGAGAGAAGTGGGCGGTCTTCTTTCTTCTTTCCTCGTTTTTTGTTTTGTTTTGTTTTTGTTTTTGTTTTTATTTGGAGGTATGGGGTAGGATAGGGTATTGCATCTAGTGGAGAAGAACAGCCTCTCAGGAGCCTGGCCCTGCCTGGGGATGGCCGTTATGGCCTAGTCTGCAGTCTCCAAGTCACCTACCTGGTCAACGCACCAAGGCCCATTTGCAATCGCTGCCCTCTTGGGTCCTGGTGGCCTTTGGGGGGTGGGAACAGTTCACGTGGGAATGGATGCTAGAGAGAAGACAGAGAAAAGGTGGGGGCGGGGAGGGGTGTGCAGAGAACAGAGGCTAGTAGAGAAGACGGGGTGGGGGTGGGGGACACCAGGCAGCTTTTATCTTCACACCTCTGCCCCAGTGGCGAGGAGGGGCCGTAGGGGCTGGCACTTTCTGCAGCCTGTGTGAGCAGCGTTTTGCCGTGGAAATCTAATTTGACAGAATAGGTAAATAAAATCAACTGTCATCAGCTCCCACTTTATTTACGGGACAAGGTCAATGTTTTTTAAGCACCAACCTAAACAGCTTATTGGAAACGGATTGCAGGAGCACTCGATGAAGGCGCTTCTAGAAGTTGGTTTGATTTTTAAATAGCCAAATCCGATTATTATTTGCAAAAGCGTCCTCAGCGAGCCGAAACCAATGCCTTAGCGAATAGCCCTGGTGGGTCCGCACACCCGGCCGGCTGCTCTGGGGACCCGGCGCTCCCAGCGAAGCGGGCCCCCTTTCCCCGCACCGCGCACGGCTGGGTGCGCACCTGGGCCCGCAGCAGCCAGGCCCGCGCTCGCTCCTACGGCTGCGATCCTGCCGTCCTTTTGTTCTGTCGCCTCCTCTTTCCCCTTGGTTGTTGATTATTAGTATTTTCCTAGTTTTCCAAACTAATAAGTGCCACTATCAGGCAGTTGGAAGCTCTCGGAGGCTGCAGGCTTTGCCGCTCGGCCCTAATTGATATTGAACGAGCTGCTGGTAGACGGGAACAGGGCCGCTGCTGGATAATTTGCAGTTTAATCAGCGTTTGTAATGAGAGCGGCTGATTAGGGCTGTTGGAAATAAAAGAGAGTTACAAGGAACGTCTGTCAGAGTCCGGTGATAATTCAGGACTAATTGTGGTGATTAGCGCAAACTGGATGACTTTGGGCTTTGCTAATGCAAAGAGAAACGTGCAGGCTCCAGCCAGAGACCCCTCGGAGAACAGTGCCCCGGCTGCGCACAACTTTGCTGAGCGTTTTTCCTGCGAGGCCCCCAGCGGCTCCCCGGGCATCGGGGAGGTGCAGTGGCCGCCACAGGGCGGAACTACAGGGCGGTGGCCCGGCCACCCCACCTGGGTCTGCAGCCTGCCCTAGCCGGGTCCCACAGCGCCTTCCTTGGCCGGTTATGGCCAGGTACAGTCCTCTGGTAGCCTCTACCCCGTCCCCGGGATCCCATCCCTACCCCTACCGCCACCCTGGCAGCGACCATGTTTGGGCAGGGAGGCGCATCGTGTCCTCTCCTAGTCCCCTGGAGCCGGCAGTCATCCATCAGCACCCCGCCCAACAGGAGCATCCCAGAGGTGTGGGCTTTCTGGGTTCCCTCCCTCACCCCATCACCACCTCTTTTCTTTGCCTCTTTATCAGTTCTCCCGGCCCTCATCCTGCAAAACAGAGGTTCTGGACACCCGGGTTCCCGAAACTATGGTCCCTGTTGAGTGTCCCCCACCATGCGCCATCCTGGGCACAGGCAACCCTTCAAGTCAGCTGGGAAGAACAGAACCAGCGCTTATAAACTGCCGGAGTTCTCATTATTGGGGAGTTTCATAACTCTTTAATTCATTTTTAATGACGGCAATAAACATGGTAGTCATTTTGGAACAATAGCTAAAAATCATAGGGCCATTACTGTCCATTAAAACACTGTTTACAGTTCAGTGGAGGTTCACGCGCCCCGTAGTCATTCATATTAACCAGAGGAGAGATTTATAGGTCGAAAGAACCGTTCTCTTTCTATTCTTTATATAACACAACACTTACTGAGCAAATTGTTTTTTTTTTCTTCCTAAGTTCACTTGGCTTTTTAATCGTGGGAATGGGGATTAAATAAGGAGGTGTTGCTGGCGGCTGGTTCCTATTTGATCGATAGATCATCAAGTGCTGTAAGTGCCTTATTCACTATCAAATTAAATGAAAAATACTTTAACCCGTGTCCCTGGTGTCAGCAGATAAAGCTAATAATATTTTCTGTTATGTTTCCATTCGGGCCCCCAACACTCAGAAGAAACCTAGGTCTTGTGCTGTTTTCCTTCTAACGGGACACCCCACATACCTACAGACACAGGGTGCTGTCCAGCCCGGAAACGCTCCCTGTCTGTGTCCGGGAGCCAGGGCCTCCTAACTCCCAGCGACCATTTCATAGCCAGCCCCATCGTGCAAGGCTCCACCTTACAGCTTTGCAGGAACCAGAGGAGCCGGGCTGCTGCAGGCTCGGAGCAACCTTTTTCCCCGAGTGTTTGCCCTTTTCACTATGATACCCGTTCTTGGTACAATAATAAATCTAAACAATAGGCCCAAAGGGATAAATCTCTATGATTTCCTAGATTTTTTTTTTCTATCCTGGTTTAGATGTTATCTAACATGACCTGTTTTACAAACAGTCCCTCCCTGCCTTTGGGGCAACTGGCTACCACCCCCTCCCTCCACAGCCTATCTAGAACTCGGTAATTATATAGTCTGTATTTTAAAGGATTAACAGAACCCAAACGTTGTGTTTAGATACTAAACTACCTTATGTTATTTCATGGGTCTCACAAAATCATTTCCTTTGGTGTATACATTGTGGACAGGGATTTTTTTTTTCCCTTCTTTTCTTTTCTTTCTTTTTTTCTTTCTTTAACAGCTGGGGTAACGTTGCTGTTGCTGTGGCCTGCCCAAAAAAAAAAAAAAAAAAAAAGCAATCGAATGATATTTGCGAAGTTTAATTGCTAACTTAGCAGCTCGGTCACACCTCCCAACCCATTAGATGATGAAATCTCACCTGGTTAGCGGGTACAGTACTGTGGCCTCAATGGCGAATGCCTGATTATACAGCCAAGCTGCTAATTTACCAAAGCCCCCAGCCAGGGAGGCTTGGACGGCCACCACTCACTGTATTCATGCGGTAGCTAAGAGAAGGAACCGTATTCCCTGAGCCGCTTTCCAGCTACCCGCAGAATAAGAAATGTAAAATTAGTGGAGATGTGTGCATGAAGGGAGCCGAGCAATTAGTAAGGCGCGGGCGCCCGCTGGCCCAGAGGGGGTCGGGGAGGGCGAGTCGGGAAACCGGGGCTCGAGGGCAAAGGTTTCCTTCTTCGCAGCCAGCTGTCTGCAGGCCGGCCCGCGACAAGGTCAGCGTGCGAGTCTCAGCCCCCGCTGAAGCCGCGCCCAGTTAGGAACAATGCCGCTTCCTACCAGCCCTTTGCAAAGCCAGCCTGCGGACGACCAGATACCCACCCGGGCTCCAGGCCCACCAAGCGCCCCCAGCGCGCGCACACCCACTCATCTGTTTCTCTCCAGCTTGGCCCTGCAAAATCATGCTAAACATCCGATCGCAGGAAACTCGGCCTGTGGCAGCGTCTCTACCAACAAGCCTCAAGGACAACCGTGGGTTTTAGGAGAAAACCTCTAGGTCTCTCTGATTATTGTCCCGTTCTCACTGTCCCATCCTCCCCCCCCCCCACACACACACACCCAGTTCCTAGCTTCCAGATAGCCACTCTTCTCAGTGGCTGCAGGCTTGGCTTCTGAGTGCGGAGCAATCTTGCAATCTGGGTCTCCCTCAGCGGGTGGGGATGCGCGTAAACTGGATATTTACAACAGGAGTGTGCGCATGCACCTCTCCCTGCGAAGGCAGGTGTCTGTGTACAGAGATTCTGTTAGCTGCATTGTGGAATTACATGCATTCGTGTAGGCTCTAAAGCCACTTTGCAGCCGATTGTTGCTCTGAGATTGGATGAGCCTGGCTAGGGAAACAGCCAGGGGCTGGGGAACAGTCTGGGGCTCCAGGGCTGCCTTGATTTCCTCTTCTTTCCCGCTCCAGGTGGCAAGCCCAACCCTGTCCCCCTTCACATCCATCCTTAAAACCAGCCAAACAGTTCACAAACCCTTATTTATTTGTTTGTCTGTGGTTATCGCCCATGTTATTAATTGCACCCAGGCCTTCCTTGCTCTTTGAGAGAGCAGCGGTATAAATTGGCTCTAATAAATATTAGCCGCTAGATTAGGCGAGGTGAAGTTGGCACCGCGCTCTATTTTCGACCTGTAGCCTCTGCGAAGCCGCCAGTTCTGCGCCAGATTAGCCCCATCCATCCAGTGTCAATGGTTGTCTTGTTGAGAAAATCAGTGAGTAAACAGGGCTGACAGAGAGGGGCCCAGCTGATTACTCATACAAATAGACTGCAAACTCCTCCTGGAGAAGCTGTTTCCAGAGATGGGTTTCTCGCATTGACAAGGCTGCTTCTCCCAGGATCCTATGTCCTGCTGTTCCCACTTTGTCCTCCATCAATCACACAATTGTGTCCGGGATGTTTTATAGAGTCACTTAATATCCCTGCCTTCATCTCTATTCACTTAGAGAATCATCTGCCATCAGGGCTAAAGGCTTTCTGCAGGACGGGACTGGCGACACACCCCAGCAACAATAGCTCGGGTGGAAGCCGGACTGGTCGCCCTTTCTGATGCTAATAAAACAGCCCGGATGTTCCAGTGCGTGGGGGGCTTCTATTGAAATCCGCCCTTGGCCCTTTTGTCCACTGTTTTAAATTATGTCTGGAATAGTCCATGATAGGGGTATGGAGGCCAGAATAAGTTTTCTTAAAAAAAAAAAAAATCCCCCTAAAATGGTTTTTGGAATCAAGAACTGGTTCTGATTAAAGTCCTGTTCTAATTAAAGTCCATTATGTCTCCTTTTCAAGGAAGAGAAAATATGTTCAGACTCAAAGATATAAAGATGTTTTGGCCTTTATTCATTATTTTCTGAACTCTGTCCCCCCACCCTACCCCACCCCCCACTCCTACCCTCCATCACTGGCCTCCAACCAACTTGTCCCATCCACATAGAGAAGGATTAATGGAAATTTAGTTTGGGGCGACTGCACAGCATCTCTTAAGCCTGGAGTGTCCACGACCAGGAGGCCAGCTGGATACAAAATCACATTTTACGGGGGAATTTTAAAGACAGAAGAAAGAATTACAAGGTATCACTCTTTAAGTGGCTCATCTACAAATTAGATTGCTACACAATTAATCAGAAAGTTAATTAATGAGCAAGTTACTAATTAGGACGTTTAAAATCAGTGTGTTTATAGAGCCTTCGTTAAAAAAAAAAAAAAAAAAAAAGCTCCGTAGTTAATTGGCCCGCACACTGATCTCGTAACTGCTAGCGGAGGTTAAAATACTACAGATGTACTATTTATTATGTATAAGTCCTAATTCTGTCACCACTGCCTTCCATATCCCATAACTGACAGAATTTTACAGTTAACTGGGAAGGGTGACATTCGTAAACTATAACCTGACTCTATATGAAAACCACTAAACACACATACAGATTTTGAGTTTCACTACACTAATGTCTTTCCCTAGGTGGGAACCCTGGAAAGGGTGTTTAGGTTTGTGCACAATCTCTAGGAGTTCAAGCCTTCGAAGTCCTTCCGTCAACCTGTAGAACCCTGGCAAGTGTGGTTTGCTCTGGAGAGCTTGCTTTCACTGAAGGGACAAATAAGGGTTAGAACTCGGGATGTTTCCTCATCCCTAAAGCGGAGCATATCCAGAAAACAGCATATTCATTTTATAAAACTCATGTATTTAATGCTGTAGTTTGTATTAAAATGTGGATTTCCACTGTGAATCTCTAGAACATTTGCAAAGGGCAAATGCCAAGTTAATTTCAAGAAAAGCAAGCAAACAAACAAAAAAACCCCAAAACAAAAAACCAAAACAAAAAAACGTGGGCAGCTGATACAAGTCCATTTATTGTATTTTCCACCTAGGAAGCCCCCAAGGCGTTCACCCTTCTGAGTGGGCCGAGGGCTCTAAGCCCAGGCTCTAGGCCACAGAAAGAGCTTTGCTTTCCTTTAGAATGAAGACAAACTTGAAGTCTGCTTCAGACTCAAGGAGATCTCCCATCTCTGCCTCCCCTTTCCATTGAGACAAAGTCCTAACCGATCTAGTCCCTCTGTTGAGACACTGCCTGACGCCATCTTTCAACTCCCAGCAGTGACGGCCTTTGAAGAGCATGTAGGGTAAGAACCCGCCTGCCTTCCCTTCCTAGAAGAATATTTCCTTTGCAGGCCTGGGCCTTCCACTTTCTAGGGGCACCCTACCAGACCCCGTCTCTGCATCGGTTAGAGCCGTTGTGGTTCTCAACCTTCCCAATGCTGCGACCCTTTAATTCTGTTGTGGTGACTCCCAACCAGGTAATTATTTTGTGTGACTTCACAACTGTAATTTTGCTACTGTATGGATCATAATGTAAATATCTGTGTTTTTAGATGGTCTTAGGTGACCCCTGTGAAAGGGTTGGTCAACCCCCCCAAGGGGTCACGACCCACAGGTTGAGAACTACTGGGCTAGAGGCCGAGGTAGCTGGGGATTGGGATGAATGCTTTGCTGGAGGTTAATGTGCTGCAGCATTTACCTTTTTATCTTTAGCCACAGGGGAAGGTGGCTACACCCCTACACATACACACACATTCGTGCACACTCACACAAGCAGGTTACTCCAGCGAGGAGAACACACATAGGCGATTTTAATGAAAGAGGTTCCTGTACCACATTATTAGCAATAAATCTACACCGTTCTTTGTTGGTTAAAATCATTATGATCATCATCGCTATCATTACCGAAGTCATTATTCTTATGTTACTATCAGAGTAGATTTATGGTAATACCCACCATTACGCCAGAGTTAAAGAAGGTGTAAAGGTTTGATTAATAGCTGCTTTCATGTTCTAATACTCAACATTTTCTCACATTTTTTTCTAAATAAGGGCCATGATAATTACAGGCAGTAATTACTGCTTTGTTGGGAGTGTGTAATTAGACACATATGCATTGTTCTTCAAAAAAAAAAAAAAGGTAGGGGTGGGGAACAAGGGTTTGGGAGCCAAGTCACAGGCTTCCAAGGTGGGCAGACAATGCCTGGATTGGTTGCTGGACAAGTATTTTGACAAATCGGGAGCAGAGACTGTAGTAGTAGACCCCATTGCCACCTGCTGGGGTCGCCCACATTTGTTTTGAATGAACCCAGGTAAAGTTGAAATAAATATTTGGAAGAGTTTAGTGTAAAAAGTGGTGCACTGGAGGATGGCAAGGAGCTGGGATTTCCTTCTCTACAACTTTCAGTCTTAATGGACCCCTGGGCCCGGCCCGGGGCAATGTGGCTCCTGGCTTGAAAATGCCAGCCAGAGCGTAGTGAGCTCCCGCCCAGCAGGCTCCAGGAGCCGGCCTGGCCGCACATTCGTCATCCTCTGGCGCTGAAATAGCCAGGGAGCTTCCCAGGCCGCCCGAGCTCCCAGACTATCTGTCCCTTAAAGGTTACACGCTGCCGTGCCTCGATTTGTCTTCCTCGTGCCCTTTCCTGGCAAAAATGGAGACATCACATCCTTGCCCAGCCCCGGCTCAGTATTTATGAAGGTTTTCTGACAAATAGGCAGCCTGGCTACGCATGGGTGACTGCCTTCATTCCGCACTTGGCTTGTTTACATAGGACCAGCACCATTTCCACGGATTAAACAAATCACAGGGAGAGGGAGACATTTATAACCCGCCAACGAGGCCACAAGGCAGTTGGAAAAAAAAAGTGTGTGTGTGTGTGTATGTGTGTGTGTGTGTGTGTGTGTCTGTGCAAGAGAAAATGAATGCTCTGCCTGCAAGGCTGACCTTCGGGACACGGTGATCCTGGAGGCGCGACTGTCTGTCTGGTGTACCGGACCCACGCGCAGAGCGGGCGTCTGGATTCGCCCGGTGCGAGCACCTCGACTCGGGTTAGAGGAGCCTTAACCCAGAGTTGGACCCCCGCCCGTGTACACAAAGGGCAGGGAACAAGGGCGCGTGTTCCTCCACCTCGAGCTTGTGGAAGTGCCCGTGGCACACTGTAGGCGCGCGCCCCTCGTGGGACCCTCACCCAGCAGTTAACCTTTGCCAAGCCAGTCGGAAGAGAGCGACCCCCTCCTGCTGTCGCCCAGCAAGTCGGGCTTTCCACCCATCAGGGCCGCGCGGTGGCTCTGGCCTGCGCGTGGCGTGGGGGATGCCCCCCGTGGGCCGGAGGGGGTCTGCGTAGGGGGTGTGCGCCAGACGCGCGTGTCTGCCTAAGGCGTGTGAGTTGGGTGTAGTGTGCGCGAGCTGGGTGATGTGCACGGGTGCACGGGCGTGCACGAGTGGGCGTGAGTGTGCAAGCGCGGGCGCGCGCGCGCGCTCGATGCCGAACGCTTCCAGAAGTCGGAGCGTTCCTAGGACTCTCCCTAGCTTCACCCGGAAGTGTTCGCCGCCGGGGCCACCCAATTAACCGAAACAAAGCAAAGGGGCCGATCCGGCCTCGGGCGGCCAGGCGGTGGCTGAGCGCGACGCCCCGGCGCCGCAGATGCTCACACCGCCCGCTGAGGCTCGCCACTCCCGCTGGCGGCTCCAGGCCACCCGCCGGCTCCTCCACCGCAGCCGCGGGCACCGCCTGGGCTTGCGTGACACCAGGCACCCGCCCGGGCCGCGGGAGGAGGAAATTCCCTACAAAATAGCAATGGTTCCGAGAAAAGGATCACAACAAAATATTGAATAAATTCCCTTTTAATTTATTTGATCATTCCACATTACGGGGCTATGAATTGCTCAAATTTGATAACAAGTACTCAATTCAACTCATTATGTAAGTTAAATTAGACTTCGATAAAATTTCAGTGGCGCGCAGTGGTTCCTCGAATGAAATGTAATTTGTGCAAGAATTTGTTGTATCTGTCACAAATATTTCCAATTAGCGACCGTAATTATTTGATAGTTTCTGCAATTATGGCTTAAACGGGTGAATTTGGGACTGTGGAGGACCCTAATTGGCCTAAATTTGATATTTTGCATATTTGCATAATGAGGAAATTGGTAGAAAATTGTGTTCATTCATTTGTGAAAAATCCTATGAATTTTATGAATTTGAAAGCTCTGTTTGTGCAGACTGTGACTTTGCCTGCTGATCCCTGAGGAGCTGACGGTGAACGCCTGAATGGGCAGCGCGCCAACTTCACAGCTCTAGGCTGGGGTGGGGGCGTGGGGGTGGGGGAGGAGGAGGAGGAGGAAGGCGAGAGAAGGGAGAGGGAGGTATGGTGGGATGGTGGGAGATGGGGAGATAGCGCATGCTCCCCTTCTACGGGAACCCCGCGTGGAAGCCCCTTCCCCCACCCCGTTATCCTGGGAGTGAGGATGGGTGGGATGAGGGTGGATGGTGAGGGAGGTTGTGACCATGTCGCTCTCTCCGGTTACAAGCCGCCCCTTTGTATTTTAACTGCGAGGGCCTCCGGTGCACAGACACACACACACACACACACACACACACACACACACACACACACACACACACACACTCGCCTGTTCCCAGTGAGAAATGTACCCAGCCTGCCAGGTGGAAGGGGTAATTGTGGAGGGGTGAGGGCTTGAGATGATGGTAACTGTGCACTTGTTTAAGTTAAACTGCCAAAGCCGCTCCTCTCCGTAAAAACGTTTGATCTATGGCACTGTCAATTTCAAGTGTTTAAAGAGAAGCAAAAGCATAGGTTCTGAGCGGCTTTGCCGGGCGCCATTCATCATGCATGGGGGGTTTAAAGTTTCATGGCTGCTGTGTCTTAACATCTCAACTCTCTGACACGAGACTCCAGATCGGGGAAATAACTCTGCATTCAGAGGCTAACGGTAAAGAATCACGGCAAAGTTAAAATGCAGAGAATATTCATTTCAGGCCGTGCAAAGTGAGGGTGGTCCATTTTGAGGGGCCAGTGTGGGCTAATAATTATAAATAGAATTGGAAGTCATTTTTAACTGAAAGGACTAAACAGGGCCACTGATTGGGGGGGGGGGGAGAATCAAAAAAGAGACTAAGCAAATCCCACAAACATACCATCTTCTAATAAACCGTAGTTTAGTTACAAGTAGTGTGTGTTTTCATCAAAACGCATCAAAAATGTCATTCCCCCAGTTTCTTGGATGTAGTATTTTACCTATTCCCTTAATTCCTACCGATTTTTGAGTGCATGAAAATGGACCCAGGCTTCTAGTGAAGATCTTGAGAGCTAGCTGGCTGTGCAGTTAAGTGCTCGGTAAAACTGCTGTACTGGCGAACATCACTTTTGCTAGGAAGGACTTTTCTGTCTGAATGGATGTGGGTAATGGGAGTGTCTAACAGGCCATAAATGCTTATGTGCTTTGTTTCACAGGCATTTTCAGTAAAGGTCAGAATAAATTCATCTTCCTTTAATGTAGTATTTATGTTTATGCACGGTTTGGAATAAAATCACCATTAAACATCCGTATGAAAGAACAGACAGGAAAATGGGAGCTGTGACTTTGGTTCGGCTTTCCACGGATGGAGAGATATCATGTAGAGATGTAAGATAAGCAGTCAACTACTTAGGGCTGAATCAACCAGGCACGGTACTATTTTACTTCTTTGTGAGATTAATTAAAGTCTTTTTTAAATTTAAATGAAATATTCTTGAAAAGGGTTTCAAATAGATGATCTTGGTGCCCCATGCTGAGCAAATGGGGGCAGTAATATCCTTGCTCATTTCACAGGGTTTTGCCAAAAAAACGTTGAAGATTAATACAGGATCCCAGGTCTCCCACTGTGTATTCTGGCTAAGGCTGTCGTCATCAGTGGGGCATTACTGACACATTATTGAAGACATAAAAAGAGCAACCGGGCATTCACCTGTCTCTGGACCATGTTCGCTTGAACTGTGATCACCCTGAGTCCAACCATCTTCAAATAGCTTGTTATTTCCCTCATTTTAACAACATGTCTGTTAAACTTGGGGGACATAGACTTTTTTTTTTTTCCCAAGACAGGGTTTCTCTGTGTAGCTTTGGAGCCTGTCCTGGAACTTGCTCTGTAGACCAGGTTGGCCTCGAACTCACAGAGATTCACCTGCCTCTGCCTTTCCAGTACTAGAATTAAAGGTGTGTGTCAGTACCACCTGGCCTACAGATATTGTTTATTTAGCCTCAAGAAATCAGGAAGTGTCACTGACATACTGAAATTTAAGGCCACTTCCAATCATTTGGGTAAATGAGGATCATAAAGAAATATTCCATTAAAGATGCTTCAAGCTCAGAAGCAAAACACAGTATTGGTTTACACTCCGTGTGTGTGCATGTGTGTGTGTGTTTGCGCGCGCGCGCACGCATGTGTGTGGTGTTATTTCTTCCATACTGGGGATTGAACCCAAGGCCTTACCATGCTGCCCAAGCACTCTGCCACTGAACTACAATCCCTGCCCTTGTGAGCTTTGTTTTTGTTAAAAAGTCATCAGAGGATTCTTTGTTACTCTACACCTGTTCACTCTCTCTCTATAAGTCTCTAATCTGGGGGTTATTTTTGTTATGAACATAATGATTGCCATGGCTAAAGCTTTTACAAAATGTGTATGCATCTCCACTGCTGAGTTCTTTTGTTACCGATAGGTAGCTGTCTTAGCCACTGTCCTGTTGCTGAGAAGAGACATCACCATGAGGGCAACTCTTATAAAAGAAAGTGATGGGGGGCTTGCTTACAATTTCAGGAGTTTAGTCCATTACCATTATGGTGGCACATAGTAACCAAGAGTTACATCCTCACCCACAGTCCAAGAGAGAGAACTGGGCTTACCATGGGCTTTTGAAACCTCAAATCCCACCTCCAATGACACGCTTTCTCCAAGGCCACACCTACCACCAAGCCTCACCTCCCAATCCTTCTCAAATAGCGCCACTCCACAGTGACTAAGCATTCAACTATATGAACCCATCCGGACCATTCTTATTCAAACCACAACACCTACCTAACCTAAATATTCCATAGTAAAGATGTTTATGAAAACCACTAATGGGGCAGGAGACACTACAATTCCCACTTAAATGCCTTCATATCCAAACCAATTTTTTTGTGGTTTCCTTTCTTCCCAAGACCCTACATAGTTCAGGACCAACTGGTAAATTTTAGGGCTGGGAATACAATAATTTCCCAAATATTGGATTTGATCACATCCATAGATGAGAAAGAGAATGTCGGGGACTCGATGACTGTTGGAGATGATTGCCTTTCCTGGCCAGTTGCAGGCCATGGTGGAGCATTTAGCCCTGAGTTCCCTGGAGGAAGCCAAGTCCCCAGCAGCATGTGGGCTTGTCCTCGGGAGGTTACGGAGAGCAAGGCTGCAGCGATGCCACCGCAGGAATCCAATGCCACTTTGGTCCCTTCCCCTGGACGCTTTTGGTTGCAGTAGTTACTTATCAGCTGACTTTTATGTCATTTCTCTGACTTTCAGTCAGCTCTGCTCCCAGACAAGCTTGCACGTGAAAAACCGAGAACGCGGAGATAACAAATGTCCCTGGCCTGGCTGACCCACAGAAGGCCTGTTTATTTTAATGGATCGTTGTGTTCCCATGTGTTTTCTATTATGGCATCTGCTTTTTTGCCTCTTTTCCTACTACTGGCAACGCCCTTCGTCTAGAGGCTCACTGAGCATGACTTCCAGCGAGATTTGTCTCAGAACACCCTTGTATATATCAACCATGGTTCCTTGTTTAAGGAACAACTTCTTGCCTTAGCCAGTCTCCTGCGTGTGATTTGGACTCATTCATCCTATCTCCTGCCCTTCCATAAATTCACAGTCACTCTCTCCCCACCCCTTCCTCTTCCCCCTCCCCTCTCTTCCCCTCTCCTCTTCTGTCTCCCCTCTCCTCTTCCTCCTCCTCCCCTTCCCTCCCCTCCCCTCTTCTATCTTCCCTTTCCTCTTCCCCCTCCTCCCCTCCGCTCTCCCCCTCTTCTGTCTTCCCTCCCCTCTCCCCCCTCCTCCCCTCCCCTCCCCTCTTCTGTCTCCCCTCTCCTCTTCCCCCTCCTCCCCTCCCCTCCCCTCTTCTGTCTCCCCTCTCCTCTTCCCCCTCCTCCCCTCCCCTCCCCTCTTCTGTCTCCCCTCTCCTCTTCCCCCTCCTCCCCTCCCCTCCCCTCTTCTGTCTTCCCTTTCCCTTCCCCCAGTCCCTTTCTTTTCCTTCTGCCTTTCTCTCTTTCTTTGTTTTAAAGTGGGTCTTGCCATTAGCTCAGGCTAGCCTAAAACTTGCCATCTTCCTGCCTTAACCACTGTAGTGCTATGAGCGCGGGTGTGCCCCACCATATCTGACTTATTTATTCTCTTACTCAATAAACATTACACAATATACCAACTGGTGATGCTGGGATGACGAAGATGACTAGATCAGGTCCTATGCCTTCAGTGGAGAAGACATCAGGTGACAGGCAAATGGTTGTCTTGTGTCTTAAATCCAATGACTGAGATACAAAGTACAACCTGGCTGGGCGGCAGTGGTGCACGCCTTTAATCCCAGCACTTGGGAGGCAGAGCCAGGTGGATCTCTGTGAGTTCGAGGCCAGCCTGGGCTACAGAGTGAGTTCCAGGAAAGGCGCAAAGCTACACAGAGAAACCGTCTTGAAAAAACCAAAAAATAGAAAAAGAAAAAAAGTACAACCAGAAACCACAGTCTAGTCACCGCTCCCATTTAAAATCCTTTCTTTGTCATGTCTATTTTGGAAGCTCACCCTACACTCACTGTTGGTAAATTCATTAAGAGCATTGGTTGCCCTTTCAGAGGACATGGATTCTATTCCCAGCACACACATGGTTGCTCACAACCATTTGTAACTCCAGTCCGGGGCAGATGGTGTCCTCTTCTGGCCTCTTCGGGCAACGGATGCACATTGTACACAGACGTACATGGAGGCAAAACACCCACACATATAGAATTTTTAAAAGAATGTAGGACTGTCTCCTGTTGTTCTCAGAAGTCCTGGTACCGTGCCTTGGGAGAGAGACACTGATTGACAGGTGGATGTGGTTGTAACGGCATAACTACCATTTTCAGTCACAGAATTCAAATTTAGTCCCTCCATGAGTAAAGGGACAACTTTCCCAGGTTCTTTGTTTTCTGTAAGTTGCAGTGGATGATAGGATTATCTCGGCACCCAGAAGGGTGGATCTGAGATTACTCATGATGGCTTTCCCTAGATGTTGCAGAGTATAGACTAATGGCCTAAAGAATGATAAGCGAAGGGAATCTAGTTACTGGTTTTTTTTTAATTTTTAGTTACTTTTGTTTTGGCCTCTTTGGGTTGGCACAAGTAAGTTTTCACATTTCTCATCTGCTGCTGTTTGTTCCTGTCGCCGTGACCATGTCCCTGTCATGTCCAACACAATGCTGTGCCCATTGTCACTCAGTCGTCAGAAACAGAAGTTGTTTGTTTGTTTTAAGTCACAGGCCACGTCTGCTGATACTACCCACCAATCATTACTGATGACAACAGAGTCTATACCCATGGCACCTGAACATGCTCAGTGTAGAAGCTGAGCAGGGTCAAGGCTGGTTAATACTTTGATGGGAGACAGTAATAGACATCGGCCTCATAAAGAACCGTTACAAGAGTCTCTTATGATTCAGCCCAAATTAGCATCATGATCACATCAATATAATTGCACGTATTAGTAAGGCAGAACTCAGCTATGACCAGCCAACAGAATAAGAAAGATAGTATACTAAGCTTAAACCGTTAAAACTGTTTTAACTATTTTAAAACATCAAGAAATAAAATAGGTATTAGAATATTATTTATTCAGGACTGGAGCAGTCATGTGACAGATAAAGGACATAGATCTCCATACAAAATCTTGAGCCAGGGGACCCAAAGGACATCACTGTGTGTGCAGACACATCAGTCAGACTGCAGTAAGAGTACGGGATGGGACAGCCTGACCACTGTCCACCCCCTGCCGAAGCGGGATGGGTCTTAGGAAGACCCGGATGAACAAGCAAACCTGAACTTCCTGGGGCACTTTCAGTTCCGCATGGTAGGCTGAACACTTGTGTTTGCCTCAGCTCTTCAACGAGATGCTTCTAAAATGGGTTGAGAGGAAGAAAGTATCCAACAGCGCAGGCAGTGGGAAAGAAGACAACAGGCGAGGAGAAATCAGCCAACATTTGGAAGATAGGATGTGTGAGCTCAAGGAGTAACTAATTAGCACAATCGCACCTTCCTCCACCGGCCCCCATTAAAGCTCAAGCCCACAGTCCATGAAAGCGAGGAAGGAGGCATTGCTCAGCCTATCAATCCAGGGGAACCTTGGGGCCCTGCAGTTCAGAGGCGTCCCTTAAGGAGGCGCTTTTGGGAGCATGCAAGCAGAAGCCAGGTGAGGATCTCTTACCAATAAATTAGTCTGCTGATTAATTTTGTTGATTCTACACAAGCTAGAGTCATCTGGGAAGCAGGAACCTTGATTGAGAAAATGCCTCCACTAGGCTACCCGGTAAGCAAGTCTATGGGGCATTTTCTTGAGGAACGATTGATGTGGGAAGGCCCAGCCCACTGTGGGTGGGGCCAGCTCCTAGTGTTAGTGACAGACTTAAGAAGGTCTGGGGAGCAAGCCGGTAAGCAGCACTCCTCTGGTTTCGGGTTCAGTTCCTGCCTCCAGGTTCCTGTCCTGTTTGGAGTCCTGTCTTCGCTTCCCTCGGTGACAGACTGTGATCTGGATCAGAAGCCAAGCCTTTCCTTTCCAAAGTGCTTTTGGCTATGGTGTTTATCACAGCAACAGAGAGCAAGCTAAAACAGTTACGTTTCCTTCATCCCCTGCTTGCTAGAAGTGCGTTAAAGAATTTTCCCGGGGAGATGTTGAACAAGAACAGATTGGGCGACCTCGGTTAAAGTAAGGATAAGACCAAGTGGTAAGAAGGAGAGGAATGAGGAAAACCTCCACAGTAAATGGCCAGTTTTCCAGCCCTCTTCCCTTATTGGCTCTCAGCAACTGGAGGATTCTTCACTCGTAAAATTTGCCAGCAATAATGACCTCGGAGGGCCCCAAATAACAATAGCTAGCTTCTGTTCAGCGAAGCGCAGTAGTCAAAATGTTCCACCTTCCCCGCTCAGCTTCCTATCAGCATTGCAGGGCTTTGATGGTTCAGTCATCCATTACTGCTTCTCTTTGTGGGGACTGGGGGCTGAACCTAGGGTCTTAGGTATGCTATGCAACCGTCAAGCTACATCTCCGGGCAGTTTTGGGGTTTTTGTTGTTGTTTTGTTTTTGTTTTTTTGTTTTGTTTTGTTTTTTTTACTTTTTGTTTTGAGACAGGGTCTCATTAAGTTGCCCAGGCTGACTTTGGATTCACTCTGTAGTACAAACAGCCCCTGGATCCATGATCCTCCTGCCTTGGCCTCCGGAGTAGCTGTGATTACAGTCCTGCTTGACTAGGGTTGGCTACTTCTTTGCTTCTAAATGTGATCAGATAACCAACATCCATCAGAAATTCTAACAGAAAACACAGAGATTGGGAAGAATAAAAAAGGAATCCAGAACAGGTCAGAGAACAAGAAACTTCAAATAAACCAACTGTGATTAGCAGGAGACTTGGGACAAGGGGGAAGCCATGGCTACAAAACAGGAAGTCATGACAGAGAATGTCCTTAGAGAAGAAAATGGCTGGGGACTTGAAGTGCAGGAGAAGAAGAGTCAACTGGACAGCTGAGATGACATTGAAGTTCTCAACCTGTGGGTCACGACCCCATTAGGCGGCACATATCAGATAATCACATTACAATTCGTAACAGTAGCAAAATTACAGCTATGAAGTAGCAACAAAATAATTTTATGTTTGGGGGTCACCACAACAGGAGAAACTGTATTAAAGTGCCAAGCATCACAACATTAGGAAGCTTGAGAACCACTGCTATTAAAAAAACACACCAACAGATTTTTTTCAAAAGGAGAAAGCAAGAAGGACCACCAAGAGGAACTTTAGTAGAGAACAGAGACCAGGAGAAGAAGAAAAGGATCAAATAGATAAGCGAGAAAATGTCCTGGGGCAGAAGGGTGCATGCTGCGGATGGAGACTGGAATATTAAAGTGTAAGAAGATGCTGAGCATGTCAGCAGCTGGAAGATCTGCCAGAGAGCAGGGCTGAGATATGGTGAGGTCTGGCCCAGGGGAGTGCCAGGGGCCTTTAGTGATCTGATCCTACACAGCAATTTCACATTCTACATGGTTACAGGAATCACACTGATAGGAATGCAATTTTAATTAAAATATGAAAAACTAAATTTGCTCATGAGAATGTTATACAGACTCAGGATTAGCAGTGGGAAGCAAATACTTGAGACTTGCTTGAAAGTATAATGTGGCTTAAGACTAGACCTCATCTCTAGGTCATCACTCATGGGTCTGGCCCTTACACCAAGCTCCTACGCTTTGGCTTGAATGTCAGATCGGGTGCTCTTTCCCCAGAATATGATTTGGTATATAATTCTTTATCTTCTTTTTCTTTTCTTTTCTTTTCTTTTCTTTTCTTTTCTTTTCTTTTCTTTATTTCTTCTTTTTTTGCGGGGGGAGGGCAGGTTTGAGACAGTGTTTCTTGGAACTCGTCTTGTAGACCAGGCTGGACTCGAACTCACAGAGATCTGACTGCCCCAGCCTCCTGAGTGCTGGGATTAAAGGTGTGAGGCACCACCGCCAGGGTGGAGTATAATTCCTAAGACCTGAGTTGTAGTTGATTTTGCCTCTGGGTAGCCCTAGGCATATACCTAATCTCTCAGGACCACAGTGGAAAGTTACAGAAGCCAAGATCAGAAGCCATGATTTGGTAGCACAGCAACTTAATCTGGCTCACGGACTTATTTTATTAGGCTTGTACATTATTGATACACTTACATTTGTAGACTTTGTCTACATCCTAAGTTAAGAAGATCTGGCAACTCACATTCCTTCAATCAACTTAAAACATTCCTTCCCAATGAAAGCTCACTGGCACCAACAGAGCGTGTATTGTCAGGGGCCTTTGACCCTTCTGCTCTTCCCCTGTCTATTATTCAAATTTAAGTGTAAGAATACTGTTTAGGGCCAGGCAGTGGTGGCGCGCGCCTTTAATCCCAGCACTCGGGAGGCAGAGCCAGGCGGATCTCTGTGAGTTCGAGGCCAGCCTGGTCTACAGAGTGAGATCCAGGACAGGCACCAAAACTACACAGAGAAACCCTGTCTTGAAAAACAAAACAAAACAAACAAACAAAAGAATACTGTTTAAATGACTGTGTGGGTCTCTTATGAGTATAACAATTCATCATTCAGGTCACTTACTCATTTAATGAAGTTTTTGTGTGCTGCTATACTAGACAAAGGGAACATAAAGACAGCTGAGCTAGAGTCCTTACCCTCAGTGAATTCACAAGCCATGAAGAATGCTTGAAAATATCTGCAGAATTCTGGTTTCATCAGAGGAGATCAGTGCCAGGCATGGCGGAGGACCAGAGGACAGAGCATTTCTCGGAAGAGATATCAGGACTTGTCATAGAAGCAGCTAGCTTCTGGACTGCGGCGGAGAGACAAAGGATAGCCCAGGGCCTTGACTTGGGCTAGCCCACCATTCCTAGTGGTATCTATATTCCATCTGAAACTCCTGGTGACACTGGATCCTAAAGCAAGCCGAATAGTCTGCCAAAAGGAAGTGCTAGAGAGAGGCAGTCAAGGGCCACCTGGAGCAAACAGATTTGATGACAAAGTGCAATTAAAAAACAGAACAACAACAACAAAACAACCCACAGCATCTCAGTTTCTTAGAGGAGTTAGGGGGTCAGAAATGGGACTTTGCTTTGCCTTGGATGCTATCAAAAGATGGAGTCAAGTTTTGATTGGATGGCTTGACACATCCTGTTTAGAAAAGAAGACATCATGCATTTCCTCCCTAAGTAGGGGAACGTTGGGACACATTTGTACTCAGGTAATGTTCTTGTTCTTGTGTAGAGAGCTCGATTGGTCTGAGCCACTGTTGTTCTAGAATGTCCCATGTCACCCTGGTCTTCTATAAAGGGCTCATATTCGGTGGAACATCAAGACCTAGCTGTGAGTGCTGGCCCAGGCTCCTGAGGGAGGAACACCTGTTCTCAGTGGTTACTGAACCTGAAAGCTTCAGGGCCTGGGCAGAAGTCTGCTCTCAATTGCACTGGTGGTTCTTTTGAATTTAAATGCAATTCTTGTTTTTTCTAAAGCAGGACTTGTTGTCCGGGGCTGATGGACTGTGTATAAGCAGTTTCGGTCTGCCCTGGCCCTGACCTGAGATCACACGGCTGGACCTGCCCAGACCTTTCCTGTTGTTTCTGTGGGCACACACAGTTCCTTTCTGCACAGACACAGAGGCCTCTTCCCATTAGTCCCCTTAAAAGCATTTTCATTAAGAAGCATTCACATCTCATATTGCTTTATGACATCAAGGCCCTTAGGCCTGGAAATGGCCAACTAGTCTTCCTGCTTCTAATTTCTCCTGAGTCCAGTCCATCTTCTCTTTCACTAGAATCATCCTAAATCTCATTTATTTGTGTCATTTCCATTAGTCCCCACCCTCTTCCTTTTGGAGACAGAGGGACTGTCTTATCATAACATCCAGGGTCCTCGACAATACAGCCCCAGCCTGCCTCATTTAACCCTGGACTTCTCTCTGTCCCGCACACTTGGGGTCTTCCCAAGCTGGGGACTGGAGGTCTTCTGCTTTGACCAGCTCAGAATGTATCATGGAAGCGATTCCAATCTCTCTCTCTCTCTCTCTCTCTCTCTCTCTCTCTCTCTCTCTCTCTCTCTCTCCAAGACAGAGTTTCTCTGTGTAACCCTGTTTGTCCTGGAACTCACTCTGTAGACCAGGCTGGCCTTGAACTCAGAGAGATCCACCTGGCTCTGCCTCCCGAGTGCTGGGATTAAAGGTGTGCACCATCACTGCTGGCTAAAACACTTATTTTCAATGTCTATAAGACTATACCTGTCTTCTTCGTCTGTGGCTGTGATCTGCTTTGTTCTGTTTTGGAATGGAAGACACTATATCCTGTCACTCTGGATGGAATGGCTGCCGGGACATCTAAAAGAAAGCCTGCTGCCGCTTAGATGTGAAGTGCTCCCCCACAGGCTGATGTATTTGGGTGCTGAGTCGGCTGTCAGGGAGCGGGCCTTGAGTTGTACAGCACAAGCTCATTTCCCGTCCTCTCTTTGCTTCCGGTTTCACTGAGATATGAGCAGGTAATGTGGCTGTCCTCTGCTGCCATGGACCTGCTTACCACCGTGCCTTCCTGCCAAGGATGGACTGTATCCTCTCAACCCACAGGCCGAAGGGAGTCCTTTCTCCCTTTATCTGCTCTGCCAGGTAGTTGGTCACAAGGACTAGAAAAGCAGCCAGTACCAAGCCTGCTGTAGAGAGAGAGTCTCTCCTACCTCATTTTCGTAGCCCTGGGTAGCCACATGAATACAGGGTGGGAAGAAAGGAGAGAAGGGGAGACGCCAGCCGCCACCCAGGGAGCAGCAGGATGCCAACAGACCGGTAACGCCACAGCCACATGGCAACTTATAGATGAATAGAAATGGGTTAAGTTATAAGAGCTAGCTAGCCAGAAGCTTCCCATTGGCCATGCAATTGGTAATTAATATTAAGCCTCTGAATGGTTATTTTTATAACCGGCTGAGGGACCTCAGGACAGGGCGGGACTGGAGGAACCTTCCAGCTACAGCCCCGCTTTGGGGGAAGGACATCACTCCCTTCCAAGGCTTGTCACAATTTCCAACAGCTTCATTAGAACGTTCTTCTTTCTATCAGACATCTACAATCAATTCCTTTTGAGCATTTGCAGCCAGAGCACATGGCCTCCCCGTCTTAGCTTTTATGGGCAAACGCCTGGGCTTTTGCTGCCTTGCTCATTCCTCTGGAGACACTCTGGTCCATGTATGCTCCTCTCAGAACATGAAGCCCGGAATGGGACACCATTTTTGATGTGGGTTAGTAGTTCAGAGTAAAGGAGAGCCATCAGCTCCCTCATCCAGCCTAAAGTCCTATTAGATTGTTTGGCCCCATCGCCATTGAGTTTATAGTCAATTCAGATGCTGAGTCTTTGGGGATTTTTATCTGTTTTGTAAATGCTGCCGCTAATTCATGCTTCTCTCATCTGAACTTGCACAATTGATTTTTTGGACCCCTGGTTAGAAGCTTGCGTTCGCTCCAGTTACATTCCATCGTGTTGCGTTTAGCTGGTTAAGTTACCCTTGCCAAGGTCTTGTTGCACCCCAGCTCTCTCCCTGATCAGCATCACCTGCAGAGCTGATGATCACGCTTTCTGCCACCATCTTTCAAATTGATATAAATGCTAAACAGGATCGGGTTAGGGTCAGAGTCCTCATGCTAACCCTCCCCACTAATGCCCTTTCTCTTTCTCTCTCGTGTTTTTCTTCTTGGTTGGGTCCAAAAAGTTGCAAGGCTTCTCTTTAGGTCCTAATACAACCAAATGCCTTCCATGGTGGTAGTGGTAGATAGGCATCCAGATCAGCCCCTCAGGACAGTCATTCGATTGGTTAAAAAAACCACCAAACGGTCCTGGCATTGCCCGCCCCCTTCTCAAACCCTATTGTCGACCCTATAGGATACATTAAGAGACAGGCACATCCTGATTTTAGACTTATCAGCTCCATCCTATTTTGGTGTTTTGTGTTTGCATGTGTGAGCACACATGACTTGTCCTAGAAGCCTGTTTTCTCTTCTAGAAACTCACAGACCATCTTTCTACCTCTGTTCTAGAATCTTCTTTGAAAAAAACAAATCCTTCTTTTTACTTCCCTAAAGATATTTAAGTATTTCTCATTTCCAAAAGCATAGATGATATTGGAATCTGTGGCAGATCCTGAACAGCTCTATAGTTTGTATGGAGTTCTAATTTTGTTTCTACAAAGAAAGTCAATTTTAGCTTGAAATTCTATACAAATATAAGCTGTCTCATGGGGAGCCTTTCAAGGCAGACTGAAGACATTGATTGTGCTCAACAAAAATCTCAGGGTCCTCCTACTCTACCTAGGATTCCTTTGACATTTTTCTTTATCTTCCTATCCCTACCTTTATAATTCAGAGCTTTGAAGAGATCCCTGAACACTAGGGTGGCAAGGCTGGTCTGGGTCAGGGATCAGGACTCAGGCTTGAAAACAGTGACTCTAGTCCATGATCCTAATCACCTTTCCCGACAGTAGAATATATTCCAGAATATTTAGAATCTGAGCCTGAAGATCCTATTCTAACCCAAACCCATCCCAATGCACAGAGCGGTTAGAAAAGAATTAGATAGGAGAGCCTGAGCTACTTTTCCCTCTCCCGAGGTTTCCATGAATTGTTGTTGGCCAATGGTATTCTCTCTCCTGGAGGGTGAAACTTAGATTGTGGAGGACCCTCAGCACCTAACCCTAAATGAAGAGTCTATGCAGAGAGAGCTGTAAATCTTGAAGAATTTTGGGTTCAAAGTACCATATTTAAGGTTAGTTTGGACATCAATTTCAATAAAAATTTTTTGGAAATCCTTCCCAGCTGAGTTGAGGCCCCAGGACATCCCAGGGACATCTCTATCGCTGCCCTTATCACAGCCTTTTGAGATGACATCTTGACATATTGATGTGACCATGATCTGCCCTGATTTCTTCACAGACAGGGACCACTTTCTTTACTCTGGAGCCCCTTGTGCCTGGCACTGTGCTCAGCGTGGAGCAGGACTTTGACAAATGTTTACCAAGCTTAATGGAGCCCTTTCTCAAGGTTCTTAAGCTCATAATGGCCTCGGTACATTTTGTTCACCTCCCTCTCTCAATTTTAAAAGGCCATATGAAATTTAGTACATTATTTCAGATTCACGATCACTTTGCTCATTCTGTTAGTCTTGTTAGAGGAGTCTGTTATTGCAGAGGTCCTGTAAGAAGACACGTCTCCGTGGTAGAGTTTCCCAAGTGCTGCAGAAGCCCCAGAAGGTAGTGGACACTGCACTTTCCTTGGGTTCCAAAACCTTATGTAGGAAGAAAAGCCTTAGACATTGTCTCCTCAGGTTCTAGTTCAACAACCACACGCTCAAGCTCAGCTACTTTTCCAAGATGGTCATTAGGCAGCAGAGCCAGGGCTGAAACCCAGTCACAGGAGCCTCATGCTGGCCCACGAACCCCTGACCCATCCATGAGACCTGCCCACCTGACTTCCGGCCTTTCTGTCTCTGTCCGATTGTTGACTGCACTCCCTGCTTAGCCAGTGGCTTCGTGTCCAGAGGCCGTGGGCTGGGCAAGCCTTCCCGTGGGCTGGGCAAGCCTTCCCGTGGGCTGGGCAAGCCTTCCCGTGAGGAGCAACTGCTACTCTTCCCGCCAAAACACAAAGCCCAAAGGACAAAGAAGAACTTTGTGCTTGGCTTCAGCTACCCTGGAAGCCACTCACACAGCATTTGTGGCTCTTGTGGCTTCTAGGGTCAGCTGTGAGAAGTGCTGTTATTCTTGAAACACAGAAGAGGAGTGGGTTCATTTGTGGTGACAGATGCAGTCCTTTGTCAAGAGTAGTCAAGGTGTGGTAATGATGGAGGTCACTGATGGAAGGACCTCTGAAGACCTGCAGAGTTCAGGTAAAGCTCTCCACGAGGGCAGCCACAGCCTCAGCCTCAGCCACAGATTCAGCCACAGCCTCAGCCACAGCCACAGATTCAGCCACAGCTTCAGCCATAGCCACAGCCACAGCTTCAGCCACAGCCACAGCCACAGCTTCAGCCACAGCCTCAGCCACAGCTTCAGCCACAGCCACAGCCACAGCTTCAGCCACAGCCACAGCCACAGCCACAGATTCAGCCACAGCCTCAGCCACAGCCACAGCCTCAGCCACAGCCACAGCCACAGCCACAGATTCAGCCACAGCCTCAGCCACAGCTTCAGCCACAGCCACAGCCACAGCCACAGATTCAGCCACAGCCTCAGCCACAGCCACAGCCTCAGCCACAGCCACAGCCACAGCCACAGATTCAGCCACAGCCTCAGCCTCAGCCACAGCCTCAGCCACAGCCTCAGCCTCAGCCACAGACTCAGCCACAGCCTCAACCTCAGCCACAGACTCAGCCACAGCCTCAGCCTCAGCCTCAGCTACAGCCACAGCTTCAGCCACAGCCTCAGCCACAGTCTCAGCCTCAGCCTCAGCCACAGATACAGATACAGCCTCAACCTCAGCCTCAGCCACAGCCACAGCTTCAGCCACAGACTCAGCCACAGCCACAGCCTCAAACTCAGCCACAGTTACAGCCACAGTCTCAGCCACAGCTACAGTCATAGCCACAGCTACAGCCATATAAGTCCCTGCCTGGCCTCTGCAGGGCCTTATTACACTAAAAGGGTGTCATGGGCAGGGTCCTCTCTCTAAGGAGCTGATAGACTCTCCCCACATCTCTAAAGAAGCAAACCTCAGGCCTCTTGCTTGCAGGAAACCCATAGGTCCCTTGTGGTTCATAGGCCTGGGATGGGTCAGGAGCCTCTGGCTTTCCCAGGGGTCTCAATTCCTCTCTTCCAAGCACCCTCAAAGTTCTCTGGGCTTCCCTTTGCCTTTGGTAGCTGCTGTGTTAATATGAGGTGGGCAGCGAATCTTCCACTGAAGCAGAAGCAGGAGGACCAGGCACTTATGGGGCAACCCGTGGTTCCAGACTCTTTTCTTCCATTCTGCTTCTGTTCCTGTTTCCCAGGAACGGTGGTGACAGTCAGGTGTTGTGACATCCTGGGGGTGGTGGCAGGAGCCTGTTAGCTTCTCCTCCCCCCACAAGCTCTGCCACAAAAGGGGGTTTCCACCACAAAGGAAGTTTTAGTTGTACTTTAAAAATGATAATAATGAAAATTCCCCCTGAACTGTGTTGGGAGCCCGAATCCCTGTTTAGAGCTGTAAGGAGGACAGTAGCGGTGACAGGGTGGTGGACAGTTCCAGGGCCATGGGCGATTGCCAAGAGGGCCCTGCACAGGACTGCATAGTCAGCTGTCCTGAGTCCCCAGACTTCCCAGAGGTGCCTTCTCTTGCTTCCCACAGCAGGGAATGGAGGCCATGGGGAGTAAGAATGAAAAGAGATGCGGATGCTGTCAGCGGCAAAGTGGCCCCCCACACAGGGTGGACACCGGCTCAGACCCAGAGTCCTCCGGTCTCTTCCCGTCCTCACACGGCCCTGCAGGACAGGAATATGGTGGCTGCGTGTGCTCACCTTGGGGCACCAGCCACTGGGCAGAAATGGAACCCCTGCTGCTCTGAAGCTTCAGAGGCCCACCCCCCCACACCCCTTACCCTAGGAATCCCTGGATACAGTGACTGCTGCCCTGGAGGGAGAGCAGAAGTATCATGGTGGTGATAGCTCCCTGTGGGTGGAGGCAAAGCCAGGTCAAGGGGGAAGCCATTCTAAGGCAGGCTGCAGAAGAGCACTGTGGGAGCGCATGGGCGGAGCAATGACCCAGCCCTAGGGAAGATGAGGGCGCCCAGCAGGCTCCCGAAATGCAGGGATGTCTAAGCAGTTACCACAAGCAGCTGCTTTCCGAAACCACCTACAACAGGCCCTTTTGGAATGTACCATTCTTAAACCGGGTGGGTGCCTGTGAGCTGCCAGATCTGGACCATCTCAGAGGACAGAGAGACGGGTTTCTTTGGTCTCCACCTTCCACTGGAGAGGGACAAATGGGGGGTGGGCACAGCACATCAGTAAGGACACACCAACTTGTGCAGGCTCCGAGGTGACAATAGAGTGGATGCTCCACAATTCAAGCAGGTGGGACAGCTTTCCAGCCGACCCCGTTTCCTTAGCATCAGGGCTTACAAAGGCTGTAATTTAATAATTCACCACAGGAGCGGTCACATCACCGAGATAGTCCAACAATTCCATCCGGCTCCTTCTCCTATTAGCGCAACATTTTTTTTGGTAGCCAAATAAGAATAAATATCACCAATAGGGGGTAGATGTCTAAAAACCAAACTCTAAAGTGTTTTTCTTATGTGAAAATGGCTGTGCACAATACTAAATGGTTTCCATATCAATATTTCTTTGTTTATGGATCACTTTAAATGCCTTTCACAGAGATCACACAAGAAAGCAGAAATATCAAGTGCGTGAAAGGCAGTTTTTAGGGGGGGTCATGCATGGCCGTAGAGCCTTTTTAATAATCAAATTAACATTCCAGACCCACATTTCACTTTGTCAAATAGTGCACTGTCTTTATTACAGAGCCAGGGTGCAACCTGTGTAAAGAAACACATACAAATCGGTCCTGGACTGTCACCAACTAGAGGCCCAGCTTGGGAGGTGAGCTCCCCAAATCTGTTTTGAAGTTAGAAAAATTACTTCGGTTTACATCAGGATGAGCCACCAGTATATAAACAGGCCTTTATGCACTACCGTCTGTGCAAGAGAAATAGTTTTTTTTTTTTTGGGGGGGGGGAGATTTGGGCTGTGTTCTAATTTTTAAGTTTATTTATTTATTTATTTATCTTGCACCACCACCCCTGCCCCCGGCTGCCTTCCAATGCTCTAGCAATTTCATAAACTAACCAGTTTCTGCCCCTGTCTTCCCTTGCTAATACGCCATCAAGGCTAATGGTTTGTGATATTAGAAGCCCATGACGTGGGAATAGTAAATACACCAGACAGACACAGACAGGGGGACATATTTGCAAGAGTTCACTATGGGTGTGCGTGTGTGCGTGTGTGTGCGTGTGTGTGTGTGTGTGTGTGTGTGTGTGTGTGTGTGTGTGTGTTTACTGCCCAGTGTGGCTGACACATTCTGTGCCTCCAGCTACCAGCAGATGCCACCAGATTGCCCCTGGAATAATCAGTTGTACATGCCAGATTTAATGAGCAGAAGACAAATCAGAGGTGGGATTAGAATTCCAGGCCCACGGAGAACTGCCCTCCCATTTGGGTCAAAAGAACAACTCCGCAAAGAGAGGTGGCCTGACACCCACCTGGTCCCGTTTCAGCTGTCCCTAGACACCCCTTGCTCCCTGCATGGCTCAGCCCTGGCTCATGTCCTGTGGGCTGTCTCTGGGCCTACAGGACTGAAGGGGCCTGTGACAGGGCACTCCTTCCTTTCTTTCAGTATTTGGGACGAGTCCTTCACACAGAGAGGAATTCACAGAAGCTAAACAGGAAAACCAGTTTAATTACCAGGGAAATCAGGGAGGATGATGGGGAACAAGGTCAGCTTAAAGGTCTGAGGAAGTTCGAAGACTGGGGTGGATGGCAGCATGGATGGCAGCGATGGGGGTCAGGTGGAGGTGATGGGTTGGAGGTGGAGGTGATGGGCTAGGGGTGGAGGTGAAGTTCTAGAGTTAAGTGGGTGGTGGTGATGGGTGGGGGAGCTGGGCGGCAGCACAGGTCTGCTGGCCTCAACATCCAAGGGAACTACCCAGAGGGAATGACCTACTAACCTGGCTCCACTCACCTTTCTCTGGGCAGAGGCTCTGTCCTCAGGCCTGGAGGAAAATCCTGCCTTGAAACCCCAAGCTCTATGTGCCGCAACCGCCTCCTCCTCGGCCCCGCTGAAGGCCACAGCCGCACGTTTGCCGTGGAAATAAACTTGCGCACCTCATAAAAAGAACCAGTAATGATGCTACCATTTCATGGGATATTACACCATAATGATGATAATCCTCCCATTTACATCTGATCTTCCATAGACTTAGTGAAATTAGCTTCCATGCCACCCAGCAGGGGTAATTTATGAGATAAAAAGGGAACCATTGAGAGATAATGTAATGAGTATTTACTGTATCCTTGATGGTGTTCTCATCACTGGGGAGAAGGGAAGTTGCTTGGTGAGTCTAGCCTCCCACATTTCCAGAGCCGTGTGCTAAAACACCAGGGTGGCTGAGCCAGACCATGGCATCGCCCCAGACCCTGCTCAGAAAAGCAATGCAAACTCATGCAATGTTTGTGCTCAGGGGTTGTGAATGTCTTCTGCCAACCTGGGCTGAAAGGAGCTAGAAAACTCTGCGTATTTTACTTTCAGAGTTAATGGGAATAAAATACCTCAGTGGATGAGTGCAGATGTGTTTGATACAAATAGTCATTTTCCTATTTGCTGCCTCATTGAGCATGATGAATGATTGGAGTCAGGGAAGCGGCGTGATAAATGGCAGCACCTTGGCTCCATTGCATGCCCTATTGATTCTCCTTCTTTATTACTCCTACAACCCAGCTGGATGCTCTGCCCTCCCCACAAGCCGTTTCTTGTGGGGGAGGGATTGCTTCCTGGAAACCCGATTTATGGAGAAGGGGAGTGTGGCATTTTCTTACCATAGCAAAACCTCGTGTTTAGCTTTTGTTAACATTTACAAATATAGCGCACCCCCCCCCCTCCTTTTTGGTGACAGACACCTTGTCTGAGGGGGAGACTGGGCATTTGGGGACAGTTTCAGCAGTGCAGTGTCCCCTTATTGGAAGGCAGAGGGACGGGGGTGGGGGGGGGGGGCGCGGTTAGCTGTTGTGTTTGTATCCAGGTGAAGCCTGTGTCTCTAAGTTCCAGTCGATGCAAACAAGAGGGGAAATCTGTCTCTGCGTTTATCTGTGCATCTATAGAGATATTTTCATGTTATTGTCAGGGTAAACCAAATGCCAGTTTAGATCTGTGAGCAACCGTTTTGTGTTACCACAGCCTTCGTTATCCACAGACAACACACGCTCAGACTCGGACGCATGTTAGATTAGGTGAACGAACAGTACATACAAGACGGGCCTGCGTTAGCGGGGGCTTTGTTTAAGGATGTTAGTGGCAGCCCGGGAGTTAACATGTTAAGTAAGAAATGGCAATATTCTCAACCCAGAGAGAGAGACCTCTTTTAAAGACATCAATATTTCAAACTGTTTTGCTCATGTGTTATAACTTCTCTGTCTCCTTTTTCATGGCGGCCATATATCTCAAGCCTTTTTGAGGAGCCAAATGAGACTCCAAAAAACAGAGGGGGCATTAAAAGAACTTTAAAAATGAAAGTAGCCCCCGAGGCACTGAAGGCCTCACTTTCTCAGGCTAACCCTCTTCTGATCCAGTCTTTCAATGCAGGGATAGGGGCTTCCCAGGGCGGGAGATCAGGAGAAGCTCCCCCCACCCACCAGGACCCCAAGCCATTGATCTCTTCGTGGCTGTATAGAACTCCATTGGGAAATGGTGATGATGAATTTCACATTTCAAACTCCGTGAAATGGGTGCACTGATGTTTGCTTCTTGGGTATGCAATGGGAACCAAGTCTTTTCATGATATGAAATGTGATCTGAGTCCCACAGTACTATCTAGGTCGTGCGATTATTAACAGAATCTAGTCAAAACTCTGGCTACCAAAAGCAAAGCTGTATTAGCCTGGGCAAAACCATTGTCAAATTTTATGTACCTCAAACGAACTTGAAATGAACAACAATGATCTTCACACTCTAGGGCACATGCTGATAACAAGAGAAGGCTGTGCAGAATCCAGACTTGTCTTTGGGTAAGAGGTTAGTCTTTAAAGTGATACAAATGTTTTGGAACTAGTTAGAAGTGGTGGTTGCAGAATGTGCCAGGTATACTAAATGCCATGTATACTTAAAAACACTTGCTGTTGCATCGTGGTGGTGGTGGTGGTGGTGGTGGTGGTGGTGGTGGTGCACACCTTTAATCCCAGCACTTGGGAGATTCAGCTTTGGGAGGTTTGTTATGTGGACCCCAAATCTTCATCTTAGAAAGCTGGTTCTGCGATCCTACTGCAGGTGGACCAGGGACCATATATTTAGAAACATCAGGACAGCATCACTTGGGAAATGAAATGTGCCACTTTGTCAGATAAAGGAAATTACCAGAGTTGAGCACTGATTAGCTCTGTATGTTTTACAAAGAGAACACTTGGAATTGAGACAGAAAAACAGGTATTCACTACCCAAATGTCAACAGCTTTCAAAATACCATAGGATCTTCCTTCTGAAAATGAACGCAGGGGCCCCGAGTTCATGTGGGATCATGCCAAGCACAGCACCACAGTGGAAAGCAAAAGTCCTCAATGGGAAGGTGCAAGTCTGATTCATTTGTGAAGATAAAACTCATGTGCCAGGTATGGTGGCTCCTGCCTGAAACCCCAGCACTCAGGAAGCTGAGGCAAGAGGAACGTTACAGGTTCAAGGCTGGCCAGGTTACATCTCAATTGAAACCAGCCTAGGCTACATTGCAGGATCCTGCCTCCAAAACAAACAAACAAGTTTAAGAATAAAATTAACATTAATACTAAAACCAAAACAAATACATTTATTAACACCAGAAAGGGTCTTCTTGCCTCTGGCCTCTTGCACAGCTCTAAAGGGTTACCTAAACACCACCCATTTGGGTACTAGCTACTTGACCGCCGCCTCATAATGGCTGGAGGGAGTACGATCTAGTGGTAGGTTCCCTTATTCAGTCTGTATTCTGGAGGTTTGGTACCACTGACCCACAGTGTCCCTAGCGATGGTCACTGCTCTGCCTGGCAGGGACTCCAACAATGAAACCACTAAAGGTGTCCTTTTAACAGAAGGCGGTGACTCCAATAAGCCTTGCCATGTTTCTTACAGCCCCAGGGCTCTCTCCTAATCAAGCAAGCATGAGCTTTGGCTCTCTCTCTCTCTCTCTCTCTCTCTCTCTCTCTCTCTCTCTCTCTCTCTCTCCGTTACATTTTCAGCAAAGTGGAGGCAGTAGTTAGGTCTTAAACCCTATGTGAATCTAGAACGAAACCAGAGTTGGGAAAAAAAATTTTTTTTAAGTATTCTATTCTCAAAAACTTAAAGGTCGAATTACGTATGACCCAGGAATTCCAAAGCAAAGTAATAAAGCAAGATTTGCACACTCTGTTTCTGGTGGCATTACTCAGGGTGAACAAAAAATGAGGAGAGAGGAATACAATCATTCAGTGGGCTCGTTCTGAGCCACCAGAAGGAAGGGAACTGAACACCTGCCGCAACACGGGTGAGCCTTGAGAGCACAGCGCCAAGTGAAAGAAGCCACACACCAAAGGACCAATGCTGCCTGCCCCCCGTTGATACGGGTACCCCAAGAGGTCAGACTCAGACAGGAAACAGAATGATGGCTGCAAGGAGGAGCTGAGGGCTGCTTATGAGCACAGTTTTAATCTCACAAAGCGAAGGCGTTCTGGAGCTGGACTGTGCAAACATTTAATCACACGAAGAGCTGTCCTCTAAAATGGTTACAGGCGAGGGAGGCAGAGCGTCCGGCAAAGGTTAACGTGGTGAGTTTCATGTTGTGTGTATTTTACCACAATTAAAAACATAAAAAGGTGCCAGGCGGTGGTGGCACACGCCTTTAACCCCAGCACTCGGGAGGCAGAGGCAGGCGGATCTCTGTGAGTTCGAGGCCAGCCTGGTCTACAGAGCGAGATCCAGGAAAGGCTCAAAGCTACACAGAGAAATCCTGTCTCGAAAAACCAAATAATAATAATAAATTTAATTTAATTTAAATTAAAATACATTTCTGCTTTCCCTCCCTCCCTCCTACTCCCTCCCTTCTTCCCCCCTCCATTCCTTCATTGCCTGCCCTCCCTCTTATTACACAAAGTAAGAATAGCATTTTGGAGGTAAAGGATTCCATCACTATGCAACTTCTGAACCTCTTCCTCCTTCTCCAGGATGAACTACTTGGCCATTTGACCTGTGTTCTTCCAGCCTCTGTCTTCCGTTTTACATACATACTCACTCATGCACACCTAGACACATATGTGTATACGTTCTCACGCTCACACACAACCATTCTGAGTGGGCCTGATCTTCTTCACTCATCACTCAGGCCGGTTGATTGCTCGCAGAGTTTGAAGGCTGCTCTGTCTCTTTCTTCCAGATACACAACAAGCCTCTCGGCCTTTGTTTAGTCGACTGCACTTCGGGAGCGGAGCAGAGCAGAGAGGAGCAGAATGGAGCGGAAGGACAGCTTCCAAGGTGCTGGTTGGTTCGATTTCCATAGGTTGAAGGAACACAGTGGCTGCGGCTGCCTTTCCTGGCTGAGCTGGAGCCTGGGAGCCTCGTACTCAGTGGTGGAGCCTCACCATCAGCCAGATGATTGGCAGCCAAAGGGCTTTCTGCTGGAAGCCACCCATTTCCATTAGTGCAGTGGGCTCCGACACAAAACGTTGGTGGGGATTTGGGGAAATGGTAATGGGAGGAAGGGAGCACCTTGTGGGGCAAAGAGCACATCTTACCGCCTTTCTGGAATATGAACAACGGTATCGATCTGAGGGGGACACCCTCACCCTCTTGCCTTTTCTAAATTGAGATGATAGTACTACCATGCATTAAAAGATGTTATCAGTCCCAAAGAGCAAGTGTGGTCCTCCAACAACTAATGTCTGCTGAAACGTACCTGACTCTGTTGAAAATGGAGCTGCAGACTGGTAGAGCCGGGAATAATGAGCCGCCGCACCCCATTGAAATGTAATTACACAGCCCTCTTGTTCTTAAACCTGGAAGGTGAAAGGCAGCTGGAGAGAGAAAGTGAAAACCGCTGACCCTTCAAACTTTAATTTACGTTATGCATTCGCTCGCCCTTCTGATAGGTTTTAGAAAGGTCATAATTTAGGGTATTTTGCAGTTGATAAATGATCTGTATGTTTGCGTTCACACGCACCGATTGATTTGTTATAGCCAAAATATTGTTTCTATAACAACCCAAGGGCCCTTAACTAGACAAACGGCAAAGCAGAATCCAAGGGGCGGCAAAAGGAAATCCAGGCCAGCCCAGGGAGGATTGGCCTTTGCCCAGAGACCCAGGATGATGGAGTGAGGGTGAGGATGCAGGGAGAGATGGGGGGGGGGGGGGGAGCGGAGGAAGAGCTGGCCTGGGCAGATGGAGCAAAGGCTTTTGTTCTTGGCAGGCCGTGGTCATGGTCTCTTCAAGGCCTTTCTGCCCAGCGTGGGTGGCTTGCCACTGACGCCCAGGCAAGTCTTGTCAAGACTTTCAAGTTGAGCCCCCTTGGGTGCGGAGGAAACCAGTGAGGTTGTTAGGGCAATTTTCCCGCCTTTCCAGTCTTGGAAGAGGCTCCCGTTTCCGGGCCCAGTTGATGCATTATGCATCAGGACTGCCGGCAACTGACAGCCCCTCAGCCAACATCGACTTGAAAAGCAATGGTGCTAATCAAAGCCGACACATTTGAATGTCCAGACACACACACAGAGAAATTTACTAATCAAAAAGTGTATTTCCTAGGGCTGTCTCCAGAGAAATCCGAGGGAAGAAATTGGAATAATTTATTAGCTTACAAGTTTTCGTTGACAGTTAGCCCAAAGCTATTTATCTCTGTAATAGAGAACGTCTCCAATGTGGCAAAATTGACCAAATCAAACAGCTTTGATCAGAAAATGAATCTGGCAAGGCTGCCTGTCGGAGGGTCCCAGGAGGAAGAGGGAAACAAACAAAAGATTTAACAAGTGGTCAATAGGAGAAGGAGAGCAAGAAGAGGGGTTGGGGAGAGAGAAAAAGCCGGAGAGAAGGACGCAGAAAAAAGAATTCTGCAGAGCTCCGGGCCAGGCTCTGGAACGAATTGTTGAAGAAATAAATGATGTTGCACACCATAACATTTAACATGGTGCGCGTGCATTTTCTGGGCCTCGCAGCCCAGACTGATATGTGATTTTTATGGTAACAAGATGAAGACACACTGCCGAGAGCAGAGGCTGATGGTGGTGGTGGCAGAGAGGAAATACACAGATGTGCCCAGAGAAACGCTATGGTCTCCCTCCCAGCCCCCGGGGCAGCAGTAGATCATTCCTAGCAGGCAACAATGATACTAGCTTTACCCGGCCTGCCTCAGTGGGCATGGGGCGCTTGTCCAGGAGGAGTGCTCAGCTGACTCATGGGGCAGGAGCTGTAACTACCTGTGAGTCTGAAGGAAAGAGTTCCCCTTGGGGGTCCCTCCCCCTCCTCTCCTGGGAAGTACTAGGAGATGGAAAGTGGAGAGTCCCTTAGTGCCCTTTGCCTTAGGCCTTGCGCAGTGCATCTGGAGGGGTATTAAATAAGGCTGTAGAGCACTATGATAGGGTCAAAAGAGAGCTCAGTGGGTAAAAGTGTTAGCTGTGCAAGCCGGAACACACGAATTGAATCCCTGGACACCAAGTAAAATGGTGATGTATGCATCTGTAATCCTAGGACACACACACACACACACACACACACACACACACACACACACACACACACACGGGATGGGATGGGGGAGGAGGATGCAGTCTAGCCTAGAGTAATGGAAGAAACCACAAGAGAAACTCTCACTTAGCAAAGTCGAAGGTAAGAACCAACTCCTGAAAGTTCTCTGAGTTCCATACACGTGCCACCTGCACTCGTATGTACACGTGTGTGCATATACAATTAGTAAGAAATTTTCAAAAGACTGCCCCCCCTGCACTCCCCTCCCCCGCAGATGAAAGAGATAATCAAGAACTAGAACAAGACTCTTAAACTAACGCTATGTTGGCTTAAGACCTTGCCCTCAGCATCCATCACATGGGTCTACCAAACGCTAGCCTTCCGATCCTAAAGACGCTCTGGCTCTGTCGGCATGGTCTCTTTTCTAAGACCTGGCCACACTGGCAGGAGAGTTACATACTCAATGGCCAAATAATCGAAAGGCTGTTCCAGCAGTTAGTATGTTTGCATCCAAAATGAGTGCCAAGGACCCATCACCAATACCGCTGCTCGTCAGGAAAGAGTTTGCGTAAGTACTTTTGGTTGAACCACATTGAACAGAGTGGGTCGAGCTGGCGAGAGAGAATACCAAAACCACGTTCTGCACAGTATCCTCTGAGTGGGTCTTGCTGAGTGTCCACATTGATGGAGACTCGGGAGGGTCTGCAGTCTGGGACCCAGGTGAGACACTCTCACGGGGGCCTATTTCCAGTCTTTTCTTTGTAATCAATGTGCTTTGGCCTGAATTTTGATTTGTAGAGTAGGGGTCAAAAGGGACAACTAGGCTGAGGCCATACCTCAGTGGTTCCCCACTTACCTAGCATGAGTAAGGCCCTGGCTCCTCTCCACGGCAATGCAAAAACCAAAAGGAAACCCGAACTCCAAACGCATGTCGTAAAACAATTGGAGTCTCACACAAATGCCAGAGATCACTACTGCTCTTTCATTCTGGGGTAGAAAGAGGACCAGCAATTGTACTTAATCAGCTGTCTCTAACTGAGTGAGCTAGGGGAGAGTCAGGCTGGGGAGCCAAGCTGTATCCTCTGAGAGCTTGCCTGCTGCTCTGTTTGAGGTGGTTCCCTAGTGGCCGTGAGGTGTTCTTCCCCCCTCTCTTCCTTCAGAGAACTGAATCTCAACTTCCCAAGCTGCTGCTGGGCAAGGACCAAATGCTTCTAGCTCGTGCCTGCTCCCTTCCGGCTATGTGTCCTTCCTCAGATATTTGGGGGAAAGCTGTGATTGGTTTTCGGTCTTTCGGGGGCTCTCCATTCAGGTTTAAGTCCCCATGTCTGATCCATACGTGGGTATCTTTTTGAAGCCATCACCCCCGGCTAATTGAGAACTAAAGGTGGACCAGCAATTTGGCTTCATCGGCCAAGTCCAGAGTAATCTGCTCTGTCAAAAAGGCTTAGTGGACACCATCACAGTTCTGGGATCGCAAACACAGGCCACCGTGCTTGGCTGTTTAATTTCGTGTCCCGGGGATCAAGCCCAGGTCTTCCATGGTTACACAGTGAGTACCTTACTGTTTGAGCTGTCTTCCCAGGCCCCCTGCTTTAATTATTAATTATTAACAAGACATTTAATTAATTAATTAATCATTAATTATCCATGAAACATTTGCCTGGCCACGGTCACAACCAGCTCCTTGGTCCATTCTTTATGTTGGAGTTTTCCTAACGGGCTAGCCATGGCCTCCTTAGGCAGCACAGTCTACTGATCCACAGCAGGTTGGCTCGGGTGGGGGCTCTGCCTCCCGTAGACACCAGTCCCCCATCTCGCCACTAGATCTTACTAATTCGACATCTCATTACAAAGTTGGAGGAGGATTCGCCTCAGGCAACAAGAAAACAGACTCTTACAGCCTGACTCTGACATGCTATTGCCCAGAAGTGGCATGAGTCCACGTCCTTTTTCTCGGCCAAAGAACGTCGCAGAGCCGGACACAATTTGGAGTCAGTCTTCCCACATGACTGGGAGAGGAGGGAGGGAGCCAGAACTCTCCAGCCATGTGTCAACGGCTCCCGGCACGTTCACACGACGTTCTTAGACACGAGGAGGAAGTGCTGGGCTGAGAGTCACAAGGCTCTGCCCTGCTACTTGCTCTGCCACTAGATGAGGCCTGGCCTTGTCCCCTCACTCCACTGGCCCCCCACATTCTCCTCTGCAGTGACGGTTTGAGACAGACAGTCGTCTCTCTGATTCTAGCCCCGAACAAATCATTCCCTCTGCTGGGCCTCGGAGCCCACGTGCTTACATGTCAGCGGGCCACTTGCGGCTGAGTCCACAGCCCAGGGAGGGTGGTACAAGGCGGTGGCGGCAATGGACTGTTTGTGCACACCACTCGGGAAGCTGGAGAGAGTCTGCCAGCCCTTAGGTGTTTTTGAGACGGTTCACCCAAGGACGATGAATGTGCCAAGGATTCCTTCCATGTCACAGAATATACACTGCTAACTCACTTTGACAAAGGTGTTTTGGTTCTAACTGCTTGTGACAGCACCTCACAGTCGACTTGCAAATGTGCCTCACATACAGGCATTTCTTGTTTTATATAATAGATATGTTCCCTTTTTAAAAAAAAAAAGTTGTCATATAAACACAAGTCAAAGCTATCAAATCATTGCTTGGTTCGTGGAAAGTTGCATGAGTCGTGGAAACGTGGTCACAAACGTCTTTTGGAGAAGAGGTCATCCCTGGTTTCACCTTTTCTCTGAAATGTCCTTTGTCCACAAAACACAAGGGCACCTTGAGATACTTGGTAAGACATTGGATTACACTTGCTTCAGCTAGTAAATGGCACCCTGCTTTTGTGGAACATCGTCCAGCTACAAAGCCTTACGTTTACCCGGCACAGGGGCAGAAAGAGTATAAATGCAGTGTCAGACCAGAGTTCCGGTGGAGGCACTGCTCCTTAGCCTGGGTGAGTTTGGACAGAAGCGAGGGGCCTCCAGCATCTTGTGGATGAAGCAGGACTGACGGTGATTTCTCGAGACTATTGAAAGGGTCCAGGGAAAAGCCATAGCTCGGCAAGTCTGATACAGGATCTGGCAGGGAACAGGTTCTCAACAAGGGGCACGTGAAGCAGGAAGAGGAGAGGAGACATCATTATTGCCATTCTACCAGGTGAGGAAGATGAGCCAGGGGGAGAGAGTATGTTCAAAGTCTCAAAACATGCAGGATTGGAGCCCTGACTACCTGATTCTTCCCGGCACACCCCCTTGTCAGTCTCACAGAGAGGCAGGATCTGCATGATGTGTTTATAGTTGACACACATCATCGGGTACATAATGTTTTATGTGACTTTGTCTTTCTTTTATGCCAGACTGGTTATGTCCTGAGGACTGGGACCAGGTTTCCAGCTCCTGTGCATCTGTCTCTGCATGTTGGTGGCTGGTGATCTGAAGTGCTTATCCACCAGTCAAAACTCAAGTTCTTGCAAGTCCTCTAAGCCAGGCAGGACAAGGGAGCACATTCAATCATTAAGCTAAGACCTTGGTTTGCAGGAACCTTGTCTCCTGAGCTTAACAATTACAAAGAGCATAATAATTCATTTGAGGATATTATGGGGAAATAATAATACCATCTACAATGCCAACATGATTAAGTACTCTAATTCATAGAGATCACCTTCCATGGGGGGTGCTCAGAAGTTGGCTACACTCTGACCAGTGAGTATTCTTTAAGAGGCACACTAAGGACCCACTAAGTGGAAGCCTGGACGTAGGCTCTGGTTATAGGTACAAGGCAGGCCTAAGTCTTGACTTCACTGAACTCATGAGTACAAGATTGTCAACAAGCCAACATGTAACATCTTTACAAAGTGATGGTCGAACATGAAATGTTCCCCACAGGATCAGTTATTTGAAAATGTGATTCTGGGCTGAAGGTGCTGTTTGGGGCTGGCCACATGCCTTACAGAGGTGGGTCCCTGAAAGGAAGCCTTCAAGTGTTAAAACACCCTTCCCTCCCTTCCAGTCCAAGCTCCGGGTGCCCTTTCGGGTACCACATGAAAAGCCATTGCCATGGAACAATCCACACACACACCATGATGCCTTCTTTGCCCAGATGGCTTGTACCCTCTGAACTGTGAACCAAATCCTTCCTCCTTATCTTTCTGTCAGAAATCTGGTCACAGTGACAAGAAAAAAAATAGCTAACACAAAAGTATACTAAGTTAAATAAAAGGAAAAAAAGGAACTGGGCATGTAATTAGGGGTCTAACTGTGATTGGGAAATCAAAGAACTTCTCCATGAAAAGGTGACGTTTCTATCAAGACATGAGAAAAGTTCATAAAAACCAGTGAGGCAAAAAGTGGGAGGAAAAATATTGCAAGTGGAGTGATTGACCACGTAGGAGCCCCGAGGTTGGGGAAAGCTTGGAATTAAGACGAAGTTGGGTGGTGGGCGCAGCCTTAGGACCCGGAAAGAAACAAGACATGGCTGCAGGGGTTGGAGGAGTGGGACCAGATTCTCGTAGGTGAGTTGAGTTGCAATTGGAAAACAGAGAATTACACTGAGGCCTTAAAGACCTCACAGGCTTTGTGTAAAAGAATAGATTTCATATAAGCAGGGGAGGGACGTGAGAATGGCCAGGAGGCTGGTGTATGGCCACAGTGAAGGATGAGGGTGTCCTCGTGGGTGGTGGCCATAAAGTGAACGACACTTTGAACTCCTTCAGGGGCAGAACTTGTTAGATTTCCAAAGCAGCCTAAAGAGGCTCAGAAAAGAGACTCCTCTGGCCTCAGCAGATGGGACTATTTATGTCAAACAGCTAGGGCAGAAAGGGTGTCTACCAAAGGGGAAGGGGATACTTGGGATTTATATAGGAGGCTTGGGGATTACAACTTCAGAGGAGGCTACGTGCAAGCCTGCTGTCTGTCCCTCCTGGAGCTGTCTGTCCGGACAAGGCCATTGGATCCTCAGAAACTGCCTTGCCCTGTCTGTCAGGATTTGGGGACAGTGAAAGACTGAGTTTGGCAATGCCAGGGAGGAGGAAGGGGCTGGAGTTTCCAACCAGGGCCTTGGACAGTCTGGCAGGGTTCGTTCTACCAGCATTGATGGCACAGGATAATGGATTTAATTGATGACATGAGAAAGAGAATGATGACGTGTGTTTCCAGGCGTGTGGGTGATGTGCTGAGATTTGGAAGGGAGCAGCCAGCAAGGGAATCAGAGAGTTTGACTTCTGGCCATCTTGCATCCGGGAGCGACGTCTTTGGGAGACTCAGGAAGAGGGACCACGGATGCAGCAGTCCTGGACTCAGACACCTGAGAACTTGGCATACCAACGGTGTACAGTGGTGGGCTGGTGAGAACATTCTTTCCAGAGAAAGAGTGTGGAAATATTGAAGGGAGTCCCAGAGCTGATCTGGACCCATGAACAGGTGGGAGATCTGAGCCAAAACCCAGGGGAAAGAGGCATCTCAGATGCCAATTTTAAAAAAAGGAGGGGGTAGGCGTCCTGCAGGGAGAGGCAAAGCCACATGAGATCATGTGGAGCTGATTTATGACCCTGATGAGTTAGAGGACAGAGGATGAATCCGGAAGACATCCGCAGGGGTGAGGATGGGAGATGCACTCTGTGAACAGCTCCGAGTGTAAGCAGGGAGAGCAGCTGGAGAGGTAACTGGGCCCAGGAGCAGTGTGTGGCTAGCTTTGGTTTGTGCTAAGGAGAATTAGCACGTCTGTATGCCAAGGATGAGAGGGTAGCCATGTAGAGAGGGCAAGAGAAAAGGAGACAGTGTGAAGAGAACTGACAGACACCCCGACTGGTCTTCAGCCCACACTCCTAGGAAGTTTCTGGAAGGACTAAAGGGATGATGTCTCTCATGGCCTCCAGACATTGCAGTATAGTGTCCCCCTGCCCCTGCGATGGGACCAAGGGACCCCAGAAGGAGAAACTCAGAGGAAGGGGGAAGGAGAACTGTGAGAGTCGGGAAATGAAAGGAAGAAGCAGATTGGGGTAAGCAGCTTTGTGCCCTCTCCGGGTAGCTGAGGTCAGATGATGTGGGGGAGGGGTGCTGTCTCCTGCCCTGGGAGCCTCCTCGGGCTTTTGTGGTTTAGAGCTCACAGCTGTCTTACTTAGTTCAGCAGCCCCTCTCCACAGAACTGAGGAACTAGACTTTTTGTCTTTTGGTAGTAACAACTCCCACTGAGGTCCTGAGCCACTGAGGGCTATGTGATTTCAGAGGGCTCCGGTAAAATTCGCGCATCCTCCTCCCTCCGACTCGGGGCTATGTCCTGATTGGGAGACAAGAGCCTAGGGGGAGGGAAGAGAGAAGGCTTGCCCTCACAGTCTTGATTCACTCTCCCAGGCATGAGATTTGATTACCAGCCTTTTAACAGGCATGGCAGCAGACGTTAATATTGGCTGCTGGATTGTCTAGCCCCCTTTTAAATCCATCTACAATGTTAGGCTCTTTGACCCCTTGAGGTAAGGATGCTACAGGCTGACTTCATGCCACTTAATGCTGCTCTGTCCTCTACAGCACGTCCCTTTAAACAAATGGTGTAGGAACAGAGCCAGGCCAGGTTCTCAGGAGTCAATACTGTATTTCACTGAAGCTCCTGTCTGCTTTATGAAAGGCAGCCAGCAAGGATCTTTCAGTCTCCACTTCTTCCTTCACTTAGCCCTCCACGCACGAGACACATTTTAAAAAAGTAATTAACTCTAGTTGTTGTACAAAAGGAATGTCATTTTTGTTGTGATTGGTAGCCTACCAAGAATATTAAAAGTAAAAACTACTGGACCGGAGGATGGCTCAACAGTTAAGAATACTGGGGTTCAATTCCTAGTGCCTACATGGAGGCTGACAACCATCTCTAACTCCAGCCCCAGAGAGTATCACGCCCTCCTCTGGCCTCTGCAGGTACTGCACATACATGCAGGCAAAACACCCATAAAATAATAAAACAAATTTTAGAAGTATAAATATCCACCAAAGACCATTGGATGATATACTTATTATCTTAAATATCTTTCTGTGTTTCTTCAAAATTTATTCATATTCCAGAAAGAAATCCATCTTTTTCTGTGCTTTGAGTCCACTGTTAGAGATGGTCCTTACGTTCATCCTGAGGACCATTTTCTAACTTCTATGTGGTGGGGAGCTTGGAGGCAGGACCTGAGACCATGGGTTGAAGGAAGAGGAGTCCCAAATCCCAAAAGCAGGAGTCACCCCTCGGCTCTGTTCGCTGGGAGTGAGTGCCACAGCCCATCTTCACTGCCTGCTGCTAATATCCTTGACTGTCTTCATTCTTTGAGCTCTTGACAAGGAGTCGCTTTTGAAGAGTGTTGGCTCTCAGCTCCCCTCCCTGCCCACTCCCGCCCACACAGAGGCCACACTTTTCCATGGGGGGGGGTTCCCCACTCCCGTTCAGTGACTCCTGACATGGTACCTTCACCCCGTCAAGGGGTGATTTTAAAATGTTCTGTGCTACCAACGCGTCTCTCAAGCTGAAGCAGTGCCCTTCTCTTGCTTTACACGGCACTTGTCACACTGCGTGGTCTAAGCAGACAATGGTGGCCCAGAAATAAATAACAGCTAAACGTCAACGGCGGGGCCACTCATGGCCAGGCTGCCTTTGGAAGGCATCCTGCAAACTAAACTCTGGACAAAAATGAAAGGCGATGCTAAAGGGGAAGCTGATGGTGCTCCACGGCGTGAGGGAGGACTTGACCGCTGTCTCTTATCATCTCTTTAGGTTTGTGGAGTCGGGTCAACAACCCCAAACTTGTATACCATTTGGAGCTGCTTGCTTTGTGAGAGCTGAGACCAAGAGGAGAATGGCCTTTCTCCATCTCGGCGAAGAAGACAGAAACTTAGAAGTCATGGCTCAAGTTGAAGTTTGTTATACATTTTCCAAATACTAAAAAGACATTAAAATCAGTGTGGCTATATGAAATCTTTTCATTACATAAACATGTAATGAAAAGAAGTGGTTTTGTGATAAGCATTTAAAAATATATAAAGATAATATCTATGGTTTATGGTGCTCCTGCTATTTTGACTAGCGGTTTTATTTCTTGGTAAATTAGGTTAATATTCAAGGTCCATTCGGGGTATCAGCTTGAAAAATTAATGTCTCGGTGTTAACACAAGAAAAACCAAATCTCATTTTGTAGGTTTCTTTGCTTCCAATGGCTGGAATCAACATGTCTAGCCATTCACACACGGCTTCTGGGTGTCAGCATAATGGCGTCTGTTCTCCTAATATTTATTGCAGGCTTACTGGGCCAGGTGTTGTTCTGACCACTTAGCAGACTAGTTTAGCCTTTGTGATAATGCTGTGGCTACTCCCTATAGTTTGATGAGGAAACTGAGACCCAGAGGGAGCCAGTCATCCAAGGTCATAGTGTGAAATGCCTTTCTAGATCCTAGGCTCATCTTGACCGAGTCCCAGCCCTGCCTCCATGGTGGACCCCTGCTATGGTCGAGGAATAACCCAAGAAAGCACAGGCACACAGAGAAAGTTGAAATTACACAACCCAACCAGAAGAGGTAGATGTCTGAAGCAGGGGCGAGGCCAGATTTGGAGGCAGATGTCCCAGTTCTTCCTTGATATGACTGGGCACCTCAGCCCTGCCCCGGTAGCCACTGGAGTCTGGGACAGGGATGGCACTTGTCATTTTATTTAGCCAATATTTAGATGTTGATGTAAGAGACAGCGGGGGTTGGGGGAGCGTTATACTCATGCAGAGTGCTTGTAATGTGAAGCCCCAGAAAGTCTACAATTCAGTGTTACTCACTTAAGTTTTTTAACTCAGGACCAAACTTGAATGCAAAACCTGAAATTTAGATGACATTTTCCAGTATGATTTCTTAGAGCAAAACAAAAGGAAATGAAAAACCCTTCATCTAAATATGTATGTGTATACATTTGCTTATTTATTTAGAAGCAATATTTACTTACATGCAAAGTCTCTGGGGATGGACTTGTCCCAGTCCGCATACCCAGGGTATTTTCCCAGGATGCTCAGGGCATCCTCCCTCCCACCTTAGTGTGCCCTCCCTGAGGGCCTTCCTCAGACATCAGGACAGATGGCAGCCTTCACTTTTCCTAATTCTGAATCCGGCAACATCTTTACTTCCTCTCCAACTTTGAGGTTGTTTGATGGAGCGGCCTAATTTCCCTTCTAAACTCATACGCTCTCATTTATCTATTTCCCTGGGATCGCTGTCCCCCTCTCACAGTCAGATTGAGTTAATCAATTCTACTCTCATCTGCTCCCCACTTGATTAAATCCTAAATTTTATCATCAAAGTATTTTCAGGAGATAATACATTATAAAAGTTAAAGTAATATTTAATTAACACCATAATGTGTTCATAATTGCATCTCCCATAAAGTTCTTTACACTTACAGAATCCTCATCAAAATCAAAGTTTGAATATTCCACCACACAGTTTCTAAAATATAATATGGTGGACTTCTAGGTAAAGGATTTTGTTTTATAAGCCGTCTTCTTTACATGAAGCCAGGAGAAATGATATTACTGATGAATATTACTGTATTCCAGACAACACAAAATACAGAATGGTGTTCATGATCTCTGTAGCAATTTGTACTTGATGCTGGGAAACAAGTTTCTATAATTATAGTAACTAATTAATTAAACTAATTACATAGCATGTGGTTAGTATACAAGTCTCTATCATGTTAGTCTGTGATAAGACCACAAGCTTCATTTTTACTTAAGCCAGAAAGTCCCAGACAACAATTTCTTAAAGCGTTCCTTTAGATCAAAATGCTTCTCCTGCTCTATGTGGACAAAAAGCTTATTTGCCTTTGAACATGTTCGTGTGGCTTCTGGAAACAGCCTGAAGGTCTTTACACTGCAGCATGGATTTGCCCAAATCAATTTGGCCCTTTAGACAACCCCAAGGGTCAAGGCAATAAGAAAATATCAAATTGGCCAAAAATTGCTTAATCAACTTGAGGCAAGTCAACCACATGGCTAAACCCATCAAGCCAGATCAGGGGTATGGACAGCATTCATTTAAATCCCGACAGAAGAGGAGCTGTCCTTCCCATTACCGCAAATAACAGCAGCATGGGCCAGACGCCAGAGAACTACAGAAATGCACCCAAGCCCCTCACCTGACCCAGGAGGAGACCCAGCACAGGGGTGTCATAAGGTGGTCCTCAGCTCCATTCCCTCAGGGGCACCGTCAAGCCCAGGCCTGCCACAGGAGCATCTTTTGACTCAGAGGAGCTTGTGGCTAAGAAGAGGGGACCGGCCTGGGCATACGGTGCTTGCTGCCCAAGCCTGAGAGCCTGAGGTAGGAGACTATCCAGTACCTGTGTGAAAACCAGGCGCGGTGGTGTGCGCCTGCCACCCCAGTGCCGGCGAGTGGAGACTACGGGATTCTGTGCGCTTGCTGGCCAGCCGGTCTACCCAAAACTGCAAACTCCGGGTCCGGTGACAGACCTTGCCTCAAATATAAAAAGGAGGGGGCTGGCAAGATGCCTGAGCCGGTAAAGACATGTGCTGCCAATCCTGATGCTCCAAATTCAATCCCAGGATTCCATGTGGTAGGAGGAAGAACTGGCTCTTGAAGGTTGTGACCTTCATGGCACAGTGCACATGTGTGAACACACACACACACACAGAGAGAGAGAGAGAGAGAGAGAGAGAGAGAGAGAGAGAGAGAGAGAGAGAGAGAAATGAAATAAGTAATTCTTTTTGAAACAGGGAAAGAGGCATCTGTCAATACTGACACCTCTCTTCAGGGGCGATGTTTCTAACAAGTGTTCTTTTCTCTTGCTCAGTTACAATTCCACCGCCATTATCTGCAGTCTCCGAAAGTGTCACACCTGTTGACACTCAAACCATCACAACAAAAGCCCTGGAACACGGCAGGAAGAACCTTTGAATTCGTTTGTGCTTTTAGCTATTTCCGAGGGAAAGGTGCTGTCCCAGCAATCCATTAACGCCACACACTGTTTGCAACAAGGCTAAAAGTCTGTCATAGAGAAAGCGCCACCTGTAGCCACTCTGAAAGGAAAGTCCTTGGCAAACAATAGCCTGAATGAGCCGGTTTAATCAGGCAGGAGTCAAGACCACTGAGACATAAATTAAGCATTCATCCTTGAGTAGCAGCCAAAGCCCCCATAATCCCAATTAATCCCATTTTGTGTGGGTGCCCTTGGGCCAAGGGCAGAGGGGAAGCGAATTTGCACGCTCCGGTTCCGCATCAGCTCTTACCTCTACAGGGGGTGGGTCAGTAGTAATGAAGGAGTGTACCTAAGCCAGTGCGCTCCTCTGGAGGTGATGTGGTGGCACCCCGAGCCCTCCCCCGCCCTGTTCTGTGATCTGTCAGTGAAAACTTACTTCAAGGGCACCCTCCACTTCCTGAGAGTCAAATGCTTACGATAGATACGATAGTGTTTCTTCTCCCTTTGTCTGTACAGCTGAATTGACTTCCTATTGGCTACTTCCGTAGCCACATAGGATGAACGAAATGCTCCTCTTCTGATCCGGTAGAAAAGTTGACAAGTTTTCCAGAATTGGGAAACAGCCCTCTGCAGAGCAGGGGGTCTGAGACTGCACAGGGACCCTGCTCCTTGTGGGAAGGAATGGGGTGGGGGCCGATCCCCACAAGCTCATACTAATTTGTGCTGCAGACTCCAGTGCCCAGGCCCACAGGGTCCCTTCTTTACCAGAAGCCCTATCTAGACATCAGCAAGGCTGATGGGCAAGGCTGTGGGGCGGGAGCTGAGGTGTGGATGATTGCCACTGACTGGCTGCTGGCCACCTGGATCTCCTCTCCACCATTTTGTATACCAACAGGCCCTGTCTCCAAGATTTCTTTGTGGTTGTTGGGCAGTCAGGTGATCAGGACTAGGCTTTCTTCAGTAGAACTTGAGCCCAGGCGACATGCGTCAAATACTTTTCCAGGAGCAGAGTAGAGAGAGTAGAGAGAGGGGAGGGAATTTGCACAAGCTGGTTCCACATCCACTCCTGTCTTTACAGGAGTTGAGTTTGTAACAAAGGTCTGCAGAGCAACGTTTGGTGAGCAAAACATCATTGCCATTGCGCCGAGCAGTGACATGTCTGGCTGTTGATGTTGACTGATATGTTTACTTATGTTGGCTGATATGTTTCCTCCAGCCTGGCCCACCCTAACCAGTTAGGCTCAAAACAGTAGCTTGTTGGAGAGACGCCTCGGAGGGTAAGAGCACTGGCTGCTCTTCTAGAGGACCCAGGTTCAATTCCCAGCACCTATAAGGCATCTTACAACTGTCTATAACTACAGTTTCAGGGCATCCGATACCTTCGTCTGGCCTCTGAGGGTACTAGATAGGTACATGGTACACAAACGTACATGGAGGTAAAATGCCTGTACACATAAAATGAAAACAAACAAGCAAACAAAATTCAGCTTCCTGACCCCTTGAACCACAATATTCTCTGATAGGAAGTCAGGGAAGGAAGTAGAGCCAGAGTGGCTAGTGTTCCTCAGTCCAGCCTCCCGCCTGAGGAGCCTCCTGCTGTGGTCAGAGCTCCCTTCTACACTGTCTCTGCCTCACTGTCCTTTACAGTACAGAAGCATTTCAGTTCTTGGCATGGGTGTAGGAAAACTCTAGGCCCCGAGGAGACCTCTCCATTTGGAGACCCAGGCCTTTGTGGCCCTAGTGCGTTAGTACAGCGATTTCCTCCAAACTAAAACAGTCCCTCCAAGAAGGAGGAGGGAGGCTCCCGGGACTCAGAAAATAAACTTCACAAGTCTTTACAATATTACTGAGGGCCCCTCCGCCAAAGCTTATGGAAACAATAAACAGTGGTTGGGGGAGCAGCTTAGAGCAGAGGAGTCTCTGAGAGGAGATGCCCTGGCCTGTGGAGCTGCCTGAAAGTGACGCAGAGCATTTCTGGTGTGTAGCTTTTGAGAGTCAGCCCGTGCTTTTCAGAGATGTGACTGCATTTGAGCCACCCCTGCCTCGAAAGAAACCCCAGAAAAAAACTCACTGGTTGACCAAATCAAACTTTGACAGTATTGTTACCATGGTCTGTCCTGAGTTCTCTATGCAGGGGGAGTAATGGGTGTGGTATGTCTCCCCCAGTAAGTCTCACACAACATGGTGTCTGCTGGGTTACTTGTATCAGAGACACAGGAATCGAGCTTGGTGAGAGCAATGGAGAGGAAGCCCTGACCTGGGGCTGAGAAGAAATCTGCATGCATCTCACTTCTGGGAAGCGAGAAAACCCCGCAACTTTCCACTCTCAAATCAAATTGAGAGACTGAGAGCCTGTGGGCTCTTGTATTAACGGCAATGAGTTCTTGTCACTTGAAGTCTCTGTTAAATGAAGAACGTCAAGTTTAATTTTCGGAATTTCAGTTGTTTAAATAAATTTGTTAAAAAGAAATAAAATAATGTCTCCTGTTATATTTATCTTTGAGGATCCTAAGCATAAATTTGTTTAGAAGACAAAACAGAAAAAAGCATTAACATGCTCAGGACCAATATTCTGAAGAGATTGGATTTAGGGACTCTAATTAGCCCTGAGAACAGGACAAATGGGACATTAAGCACTTTGATCAGTGTTAAGTTTAAAGAAAACCCACCTGTGTTTCAAGTGGGTCCTGCTGTCTTCACTGAGAGAAAGAAAAGCTAATAGAGCCGTGGTTTTCAACCTTCCTAATGCTGTGACCCTTTAATGCAGTTCCTCGTGCTGTGGTGACCCCCAACCATAAAATAATTTCATTGCTACTTCATAACTATAATTTTGCTACTGTTATGAATCATAATGTAAATATCTGATATGTGACCCAAATGGGTCACGGCCCCCAGGCTGAGAACTGCTGCTGTAGGATGATTTGGAAGAACTAGCCTGTTAACAGTAAGGTGGGGCAGTGCAGATAAGAGCTTCGTTTACACACAAAATGATTCCTCAGGGAGAAAATAATCCTCCACTTAAGCTCAGCCATGACCTTGTCTAAGGTTTTTAGAGTTTTAGTTCTTGGTTATGAAAGGACCAAGCAGACGCCATAACAGGCTGCTCAGTCTTCTCTCAGAGATCAGGCCTCAATTTTAGTTTCTTGAGACTTAAGCAAGCAGTTTCTGGAAGGGCCATGAACAAAAGACACAGTCCTTCCTTACAGTAGCTCCCTTCCTGCACGTACTCTGACTGCTCAAGGTTCAGCCAGTTGTTTACTGTCTGGGATCCCCCACCAACTTAGAGCTATGTGCATGGGTCAAAGTGAATGTGTGAGGCCAGCCAGCCCCCATGGCAGCTCAAGGACAAAGTCTGGGACTTGTCCAGGCTTGCCCCCAAAATGATAACTGTAACCTCCAACCAGTAAATTCAAAGGTTACACAATCTCACCCAATCATATGATGCCAAGGCTTGTACTACCCTGCTTGTGGTTTTTCTCTTTAAAAACCCCTCACCCTGAGAGCTCAGGGCCATCCTCCTTCACCTGGCTAAGCCAGTGTGTTGGACACGACCAAGCCCGAGCTTGCTTGTTATCAATAAACCCCTATGTGTTTTGCCTCAGATATCAGCTCTGTGCTGGTCTTGCTGGGGCGGCGGGTGGGGTGGGGTGGGAGATGGGGGTAGGGGGGCTGTCTTGTGACTTGGTCACAGCAGTTAGAAGTTAGAAAGTAACAGGAGGTAGTATGCTCCCACAGATACCTCAGATCCCCCAGATAGGTAACCCAGTTCAAGCTGAATTTCTCCTGGCTTTTACATGTGTGTGCTTTGTTTTGCCCACAATGACCTTGAACTCAGGATCCCCCATCCTTCAGCTTCCTATTGCTCAAATTAGAGGTGTACACTGCTACTCTCAAGTCCCAGGCATCTCCTACCATCACTGGTGGGACACATGGCTGGCAGTTTCTTTAAAAATTGCTCAGTATATTAGACATTGGGTACTTATCTCAAATAAAAAAGTACTTCTTTACAGACAAAAAGTTGTATGAATTTTTCACAGCAGCTTTTATAGTAATAGCTGTAGCTAGTTTTCCTGCCTGGCCCACAGTCAGGACAAATCTCTCTCACCCGACAGTCCCACAGCCGCTCAGACCCAACCAAGTAAACACAGAGACTTATATTGCTTACAAACTGTATGGCCATGGCAGGCTTCTTGCTAACTGTTCTTATAGCTTAAATTAATCCATTTCTATAAATCTATACCTTGCCATGTAGCTCATGCCTTACCGGCATCTTCACATGAAGCTTGTCATGGTGGTAGCTGGCAGTGTCTCTGACTCAGCCTTCCACTTCCCAGAATTCTTCTCCTCCTTGTTCTACCTATACTTCCTCCTGCCTGACTACTGGCCAATCAGTGTTTTATTTACTAACCAATCAGAACAACACATTTGCCATACAGAACATCCCACAGCAAATAGCAAAACCCCCAATAACAACAAAAATGTCCTATTAGAAATGATTGATTTAAAAAAAATGGTATATCCATAGCATAATATTCTACTCAGTAACAAAGAGAAACCAACTCTTGATCCATGCAGAAACTTGGATATCATCTTCAGTGATAAAATTGGTCACCAAAACAACTTTGACTGTATTGATTCATATCTGATTCTGTGGCTTTCTCAAAATGGCAATATTATCATAGAAATGAAGAACACATTAATAGTTCTCAAGGATTAGAGATGGTGTGAGAGGAAGGAGGTTGGTATGTACAAAATAAGACTCTGCATGGCTCAAGCCATTTTTTTTTTGCATGAGTGTATGTGTGTGTGTGCATTTAGTGTGCATGTGTTTGTGTGTGATGAGCATATGTGTGTATGTGTATGTAGTGTGCATGTATTGTGTGGTGTACATGGGAACATATGTGTGTGCTGCAGAGTGTGGAGGCCAGAAATTGACAACAGGTACTGTCTTTAATGGCCTTCCATGCTGTTAACAGAGACAGGAACCTGTCTTGCTGAACCCAGAATTCACTGATAGAGCTCGCCTAGCTAGCCAGCTTGCCCCAGGGCTCGCCTTCCCCTACTTCCTGATGCTGGTATTACAGGTTGGCCGCCACCCACCTACCCCTTACTGGGTGCCAGAAAGCCAAACTCAGGTCCCCACATTTGCAAGCATTTTGCTGGCTGATTCACCTCCTAAGTCATAGCACAAGTCATTTTTTAACTGCAATTTGAGTTATGTCTAATTCTTCATTTTTGTTTGTGCTAAATACTTTTTGGAAAGGAGTGACCAGGGCCACATTCAGAGTGATGGAAAAGCAATGTGTATTTCCCACATGGAGGAGGAGGTCAGGTGGTGTCTTTGGAGAAGCTTTGAAAGTGACCTGGGTGCTCCAGAAGAAGACGATTTATTGGCAGTGGAAGAGAGACACAGGATCTCTTCTATTTACTGCACATCTGCATGGAAGCACCAAGCCTTCTCTCAGCCCCAATTTTGGAGTAGATTTCCTCCCTCCCTCCCTCCCTTCCTTCCTTCCTTCCTCCCTCCTTCTTTCCTTCCTGCCTTCCTTCCTTTTGCTTTCTTTCTTTCTTCTTGTGTGTACACATATGTGTGCAGGTGTAAATGCATGTGTGTGTGTGTGTGTGTGTGTGTGTGTGTGTGTGTGTAGACAAGAGGTCAACACTGGATGTCTTTCTCGATTGCTTTCTACCTTATTTTGAATAAGAACTCTCATTAAGCCTGGAGCTCACCAACTGACTAGAATGTCTGCCAGCAAGCTCTAGGAATCCCCCTGTCTCCGCTTCCCAGCATTAGAGCTTTTTATTCAGGTCTTAGGGATCTGTACTCAGATCCTTACTCTTACACAGCCAGCATCTTACCTTACCTTAGCCTTGGGTAGGTTTCATCATGCAAATGACTTATTAGTTTCATAGGATCAATATATCTTTTATACATTAGTAAACAGAAATGTGGAGATGGAAGTTTAAGCATTTCCCTGACAAGAACGTGCAACCTATAAACAGTGAGCCCCATAACCACCAACCCACAGGGCCTGGCTCCAGCTTCTCATGGTCATCATCTGACAGCTGCGTGGTCCTGGTGTTCTTCTGTTATAATGCAGATTGCTCTTTTCTGTATGAGGGAAAACTGTACCTGACGGCCAAACATCCAACAGGTGAGCTGACGAGAGGGTTCAGCAGTGAAGAGCACCGCTCTTGCAGAAGACTGGACTTGAGTTTCCAGCATCCACGGCTGGTGGCTCCAGGGGATCTGAAGCCCTCTTCTGGCCTCCATGGGCACTTTCACACATGTGGTACACACATCCAAATAAAGACAAATCTTCCAAAAAGAAAAAAAAAAACAAAACAGTGTCTATGTTCTTTATCATCAACCCCCTGCCACACGGAAGAGAAGCACCCTTGTCTCTAGACTCTATGGGAAGCAGCAGCTCCTTCAGTAGAGAGCTCAAGGCTTCGTCCATCGATATTAGTTAAATTGAGATGAAAACCTTTAAATATCTTATGGCCAAGTGCTGTGGCTGTTAATACAAACCTCGGGGAAGGAATATTTTCAATGCAGATAGAAAGGGAAGCTCAGTCACCAGATTCTGTTTGCCTTAGAATTTGGAGCCCAGGGAATTTTTGGTCTTTTTGGTCTTTTCTCTTCACTCAAAGTGTATTCCTGAGTGTTCCCACCTGCCCCCTGAGTTGTAACTGCTGTCACTATGGTAACACTGTTACACTATGGTAACACTGTTACACTATGGTAATTCTGTTACACTATGGTAACACTGTTACACTGTGGCAAAAGGCTGACATTTTATCTTTGCATCAGGATCTTCCCCCAGACTGGTCTCCACACTCAACTGCCCTCAGAGAATCATCAATCACCTTGGTCCCCAACCCAAATGGAAGGCCCTGTCTCCTTTCCTCATTTCAAGCCTGGTCCTTTTATTAGGTTCCTCATTGTTGACAGAGGCATCCTAGTCAGCCAGCTAGTGGTTATCTGAGATGCTTTTTCTCATACATTACACTGTTAACTTTTATTTATTCATCATCTCTAGATATGCCCACGCATTACACTTAACAATGTGGAATATGTAAATTCTACTTTCATTACCTGTTGCTGTGATAAAATACCCTGACAAAAACAACTTAAGGAAGGACAAAGCTTATTTGGCTCACAATTCCAGGTTACAGTCCTTCATAGTGGGGACACGAAGGTGGCGAAAACTTGCAGCAGCTAGCCACAGCACATTCACAGTAAAGAGCAGAGAGCAATGAATTAAAGTACTCATGAGAGTGCTAGCTCACTTTCTCTGCTCTTATATAACCTCGACTCCCCTGCCTGGGGAATGGTGCCACCCACAGTGGACAGGTCTTCCAACCTCAATGAACATAATCGAGATAACCCTTCCAACAGACATGCTTACCAGCCAGCCTAATCTAGATGTTCTTCCCAGGGGACTTAGGTTGTGTGAAGTTGACCCAAATGTATGAACATGGATACCGCCTTGGTTTCATTTCCAGATGCTGGAAATTTATCAAAACCCTGATTAAAGCAACATAAGGGAGAATTGTCACAAATGCATTTCACACATATAAGAAAGCCAGTTTTAAAGGGTTCATGTGATACTGTGTACAATCCAAATATACAAAATGGAAGCATAGGTTGTTTGACACATACATGCACTTCAAAACCACAGTTCAAAGACAGGGAGATGGTTCGGGAGACAAAGTGTTTATTGTGCAAGTATGAAGTCTGTAGTTCATATCTCCAGAACTCACATAAAATCCGGACATACACAGCAGACCATCCGTCAGACCAGCACTCCTGAGGTGGAGACTGGGAACACAGGGCCATGCTGGTTAGATAAACTACCTGCATCTGTGAGTCAGAGTTCAGGGAAGACCCTCCCTCTGTAAATCAAAGTGGAAAGTCATTGAGAAAGACATGTGATGTCAACACTCACATGCATATATGTGCATGTGCACCCCTGCATGTATGTCCACAAACGTGTACACACATGTATCACACACACACACACACACACACACACACACACACACACACACACACACATTCAAGTGCACACAGAACAAAATTTCATGCACAATAATGATACCCTCCTAAGGATGAAGAGAAAGAGGAAGAGTTGGGGATACAGTTTCAGTTTCATCTCTTTTATTAAAGTGGCAAAACACTGACATACTAAATCTAGGTAGGAGTTACATGTGTGCCAATTATACTGTCATGCGAACTGTTTGAAGTATTTTTTTTTTTTTTTTTTGGTTTTTCGAGACAGAGTTTTTCTGCGTAGCTTTGCGCCTTTTCTGGAGCTCACTTGGTAGCCCAGGCTGGCCTCGAACTCACAGAGATCCGCCTGGCTCTGCCTCCCAAGTGCTGGGATTAAAGGCGTGCGCCACCACCGCCCGGCTGAAGTATTTTATCAATAAAAAAAATTTAATGGGGGTCAGTAGGGTAAAGGTACTGACTTTTTACCAAGTCTAACTGAGTTCAATCCCATGGTGAAGAAGAGAATCAATCCTCCAGTTTGTCCTCTGACCTCCATACACACGCATGCGCGTGCGCGCGCGCGTGCGCGTGTACACACACACACACACACACACACACACACACACACACACACACAATGCAATTTTGTTTTGTTTTGTTTTTGTTTTTCAAGACAGGATTTCTTTGTGTAACATCCTTGGCTGTCCTAGAACTCTCTCTGTAGGTCAGGCTGGCCTTAAATTCAGAGAAATCCACCTGCCTCTGCCTTCTAAGTGCTGGGGTTAATTAATTACACAGTGTGATTTTAAATTAAAAAATTAATGAGAAAACAATTTAATTCCATGCTCTAGCCTCAGTTCTTCAGGCTGACATCATTTTGAACTTACCCTTGAATGGGCCTTACTGTTTCTTCTCCGTATGTACACATTTTATTCCCTTTGTCTTCATTAGGTAAATACTCCATTCTTTACCACTTAAGCTAAGAACATTTTGTCCAACCCAGGTAGATCAATTTTCAGTTCTTACCTTTATCCCAGTGAACTGACCATCTCTTCATTATATTTTGAATATACAATTGGTATCAAATCTTAAGTTCATAGTATAGGAACCCAACATCACTCTAGACCTCTAGACCATGAATCCTTTGAGGACCAAAAGTATCTTTTATCTTAAGGCTCAGCAAGTGGTTGATGAATGAAATACAACCTATGGCCATTGGTTAAATGTCTCTAGTTTTTGCAAACTGAGCAGGGTATGCTCTGACCAGAAAAGGCTATATATAGCCTTCCCTCCAAGGCAAGTGAAAATGTAGTTATAAATTAGTATATTGAAATTCCTCTAAAACATTTATTTGGGTTAGAATTGTATCATTTGCAGATGAGCTGGGTTGGGCATCCCAACCTTGACTCATGGAACCACCTGTAAGATGTTGTACACAGGATGAGGAAGTGGCCTAAGAGCTGGCTGGTGGTGGTCACTATGTTGCCACTGTGTGTTGTGAGGGAAACGAATTACCTTCCTTAAGAAGCTGCATCAGAGAGATGAGCTAAAGGAAACCAGGGAACAAGTCCTTACCCATTGGCTTAACGGCTATAGCCACCTTTACTGAATCCTAAAGACCCTACCACTGGGATCTGTTGCTTTTATTGTCACCATGACAAAAGTATCCTAACAGAAACAAGTTAAGAGATAAAGGAATTCTTTTGGCTCACAGTTTCAAGAAATTTCAGCTCACCGCAGCAGGGAAGGAATGAAAGCAGGATCATCAGGGTTAGTGGGAGTGGGAAATGGCTGGTCGTCCTGAGCAGGCTGAATTCAAGACTAGGCTGGACTCAGGGCTGGTTGAAAACCTTCAAAGGCTCACCTCCCACTACCCCACTTACACCATCTAGACCCCAAACCATGTCATCAACTAGAAATCAAGATTTCAAACACAGGAGGCTATAGGGGATCTTTGATTCTGATTAAGGCCTCTACTGTCCGCAACAAAAGAACGAAGAGAGGGTCTGAATCCAGTAATAGTCACCCTGGAGTGACCTGGGACAGCCCTTTTAAGGTGTCATTTGGGTCTTGTGTTGGAGGATGGTCCCCAGGCAGAAAGACTGCATCGCTGCATCACTTGCATTTATAAACAACCAAGGCAGAGTTGGTGAGGAATGAAAGTGAACGAGTGAGCGTGAGTGTGGAACACACACCCAGAAATAGTGAAACTTTTACCATCCGGTTCCTTTGGAGGGAAAACTGAAGTAAAGAGGGAAAAAAGGGATTCTTTGGTCAACCAAGAAGCCTAGACGGCACTCACGGGCTTTCTATATTGAGAGTTAATGGCAGCATTCGCATTCGCCAATGCTCTGCTGCTCCCAGAGAGCGATCTGGCTGTTACCTCCATTTCTCCGTTCCCTAAAAGCAGGAAAACAACTTCACACCAATACCCCATGCTGCAAAGCAGAACTGTGGTTCTGGCCAGGAGGTTGCTCGATATCGTTGTTAATGTACACTAGAAGACATCTGACGTGAAATTTGTAATTGAAATGTTATGAGCAGTTTAGCATATGGATCCTTCACATCCACTTAATTGCCAGTTTAGTAATAATTTTATGTAATGAGGCATTATTAATAATTCGTGAAATACTAAATTGACGTAATGCCCTAAAAACGTAATATGACATTTGCCACCAAAAGGATATTATGATTCCAGGTGCCTTGACCATGATTTCAAACTGCATGTGATAGTCCCTAAAGTGTCAGATTAGTCTTTAGAAACAGCTTGGCTATGATGTGTTTCTAATTCATTCTCCATGTGATCAGGGATTTTTGTTTGTTTGTTTTGTTTTAACAAAAGGTACAAAATTTCTCTTGTGTTCGTGGCATCCCACAGCGGCTCCCCCTCGAAGCTCCCACACCGCCTGCCATCTCTCGCTCTCTTCTGTGGCACCTGACGTGGCCGGAGGAGGATGTAAAGCAGGGTGTAAGGATGAAAAGCCAAAAGGTTCATCCCAGCCAAGCACGGAGAAAATTCTAGAAGCAGAAACTGAAAGCTACTGACAAACACTTCAAAATTCCATCACACAAGGGCTGGAGAGGCGGGTCCGAGGTTAGGAGCACTGGCTGCTGCTCCAGAGGTCATGAGTTCAGTTCCCAGCACCTGCATGGCCGCTCAAAACTGTCTCTAATTCCAGTTCCAGGGGATCCGAAACCATCTTCTGGCCTCTGCAGCCATGGCATGCATGTGGTGCCAGACATAGATGAAGGCAAACTTACACAAAATAAATATAAATACAATTGCAAAAAAATGTTTTAATTAAAAAAAAAAAAAAACTCCTTACACTGGAATGCCACGGCAATCTCCTCCCCCAACTCCTTCTCTTCCCTCTTCCCCTCTCTCTTTCTAAAATCTCTTCCTCTTTATTGTAATATAAAAAATAGAAAACCTTGATTGGGGCTATGGTTATGTTTTGTAAGCCCCAACAGAGCAGTGCTGGTGAGAACCCATACTTTTATGTATTTGCAAGTTATAAAGGAAGCTAATAACTTCAATACAATTGTGATCTTTTTTCTACCTTAGCAACAATGCTACAATGAAAAAGTGGAAATAATGTGCCAAAATCCAACCTTTGTACGATTTAAAGTCATATAAAATACAACTATCAAAGACTACTAAATCTAGTTATTACTATGAATATTGGAATATCCCATTGGAAGGCTGGTGATATTTCGCTGTGTAACAAATTAAATTCATAAAGAATTGAGATTCCTTCCTCTTATTACAGCTTAATTGTTGAAGGTACTGTAATAATCCATGTTTAAACATAAATTGTATTCTATCAACAGTAAAAACTTAAATGACTAACTATAGAATATAATTGTATATGGAGAATGGACGTCCCAATGGCTTTCATAACATTTAAAATCAAGTAAAAATAATACTGCTTGCATATTTTTCAAAATTTCTTTCTCTTCTAAAATTCAAAGGAATTTCTTTAATTTATAAGGAAGCCTAAATTATAGCAAAATTTAAAATAAATATGTGTTAAGAATAATATAGTCAGGTGGTGGTGGTGCACACCTTTAATCCCAGCACTTGGGAGACAGAGGCAGGCGAATCTCTGTGAGTTTGAGGCCAGCCTGGGCTACAGAGTGAGTTCCAGGACAGCCAGGGCTACACAGAGAAACCCTGTCTGTAAAACAAACAAGAATAATATAAGTTAGTTCGTTCCTCAAATTGTTTCTAACCCACAGGTGCAACTGTTGCCAGTGCGGGGCTCACCTGGGAGTCAGAGATTGGCACTCACCTGGAGCAAGAGGAAACAAGAGTTTGCATATCCAGCACTCCTGGGAAACGGTGCGCCGCCATGCCCAAGCCCATTGCATTCATGGCAGGAAGGATCGGACAAGTTTATTAATTTGTCATTTCCTTTACCTAAGCATTTCAGCCACTAACATTCCCCTTATGTCAAAAACCAGCGTCCACCTCTAAAGGCGAAGGTGGTACAGCCCACTGTGTTCTCGGCACTGGGATGAGGCCAAGCTGAGTGTTTCCTGGGGCTTGACAAGTGGTAAGTCACGTGAATTGGTAAGTCAGGCATTGGGTATACACTCTCAGCACTGAGCAGCTGGTCCAGAGTGTTTCTTAGCTAGTCGGGCCCCACAGTAAGGCCACCTCTTGCGTGGATCTAAATACATTATACTCATAAGGATGGTAATAAGTGTTAATTACATACCAGCTAATAACACTGCTGAGCTCTGAAATAACACTCACACTCACACACACACACACACACACACACACACACACACAGAGAGAGAGAGAGAGAGAGAGAGAGAGAGAGAGAGAGAGAGAGAGAGAGAGAGAGAGGAGAGAGAGAGCGCAATTGCAACTCTTTGGAATTTTGTATCTCTATCCAAGGCTGGTTCAACCGGCTTGCATAGGTCCTGCTACACTGTTTATTAATATTAAAGCATGTCCATACCGTGTGTTACAGAGCAGCTGCTTTGAACCCCAGGTTCAGCAGCCTCCGTGCTCTGTCCTCCTTTCCTGGGACCTTCTTCTCACCCAGACAGGATCTCTCAAGGATGAGATTGTGTCCACGCCCAACCCTCACAGACGTTTTCAGTGTTGTTACTCTTTTGTGTTTTGTTTAGCTTTGAGACAGGCTCACGTGTAGCCAAGGCTAGCTCAAGCTCACTGTGTAACTGAGGATAACTTTGAATTGTTGATCCCCCTGCCTCCCTCCACCACCCAAATGCTGGGATTACAGGCAGGTGTCACCACAGCCAGCCTGTGTACATCTTACAGCAGCACTGGGAAAGACAGCGCCTCCACGCTGCTCACATTCGCACCAGGTAGACACGTTTTCGAGAGCACCGCCTCTCGGTGGGACTGCTCTGGATGGCACCTGCTCCTCTGGATGACAGAGGGGATGGATGCCTTTCATCCGACCGCTGCCAACTGAACTCCCATTCGGGGTCAGCTAGAAGTGCTGATTTCCATACTGACAGATGTTCAGTGGCTTTTGTCAAATGAGTTGGTGGCCTTTATCCCGTTCTAAGGGCCCAGATGTCCATACCACTAAAGTCACTATGCTAAGCTGATGTGTGACCTGACTAAGGTCCTTTTGGTGACCTTTTGGCTCAACCTTTAGGATTGAATGACAGAAGAGATTTAGGCCCCAGCATACAGTATCCTGATGTCTGTCCCCATTACCAAACCATTGCAGCTAAAGCTAACATTTAATCTTCAGGAGATATTATTTGTCAACTTTTCAAAAAACTCTTCAAGAAAAAAGGGTTGTTTAAATTATGATGTTATTTCCATGCCATATGTTTTCTCTACTGAATGTTCAGCAGAAGCTGGTAAAAGTGATGAAGGGAAAAAGTGGGCAACACATGAGGCATTTTCCAAAACCTAGGACAATGCCTCTTCCAGCTGAGGGCAGCCCGGAGTGTCTTCAGGATCCTAGCATTGTGTATGTTAATAACATCCTTGTGCAGGAGCAGATCCAAGTTTGATGTTTTCTAAATTGACACAATTGACATATCTCTTCTTAAGGAAGGAAAGACAGATGCTGGGGATGTGCTTGCCTGGCATATGAGAGATTTTAGGTTTGCTCCACAGCCTAACAAACAAACAGAAGAAGGAAAGATGGGATACGAGGGGAAGGGAAAAAGAAAGATGAAGGGAAAAAAAGACTATTAAATTCGAGTTGGTAGAGACCCAATCGAGGGTTAGAGGGGACCCCTCCCATAGAGCAGTACCGAGGCTAGACATCGCTGACTCACAGAGATCTCTGTCTAGATGACTCTCTTGGGCCGTAGGCTCTGGGAAGCCTTAGACAGGAGGCTCGGCTCTCCATGAGCAGCGGGAACAAGGCTCAGGTCTCTCCGGCAGGTAGATCCGAGGCTCTGGGAAGCTGTGATCCTGTTTGTCACTTGGAGGTAATTTTTTTTTTCTGCTACTGGGACCAGTTTAGGGGAACTGCAAGTTGGGCAAAATCTAGGCTTATGTCTCAGGAGAAAATGGATTTTCTGTCATTTAAAGGAGGTCTGATGAATGGGCCACTCCCACATAAACTCTTGATAAAATGTAAGCTGTTTGGGCAGAGGGGAAAAGGGTGAGCTTTGTGCTGCTCCCTTCGAGTTTCAAAGCGGTGGTGGCTGGTGTTCCCATCAAGGAAGCCCCTCTACGCCAACGACACAACAAAAATCCCTGTGCATTGTGGGATGGTCTGGGAGCAGAGCAGGCAGCTCAATGTGTGGACCATGTTCCCTCTCCTTAGGAGGGGCTAAGGACTGGCATTATCATGGCCACATTTAGAAATTTTAGGGGAGATATAGTTTCTGAAGTCTTGTTTCTCCTTGGCCTAAAAAGAAATTTCTAGAAACATCATTATGTCCTTCTTTGGGTCTAGGTTTGGGGAGATGAAAGCATTGAGAGTGAAGTAAGAGTCTCAGGCCTCCGTGGGGCACTGTGACAACAGATCCATGTTAACTTGGTTTTCACTCCTGGTCCTTGCACCCCGCTCCTCACCCAACCCATTTTTCTAAGTGATAGGGATGTCAGGAGAATTTGTTTTGTTCCGACGTTAGGTCTTCAACTCCAGTCCCTGCCATGGAGCTCCAGCACCCTTTTGAAATTCCTTCATGATTATGATTTGTTGTTCCTCCAATAAGGTGACTTGGTGATCCCCTAAAGGCTTCATGGTCATGAGAAAAACCAAGTCACAGTTAGAAGATTGGGATCTTCGTGTCAGCCCCACCCTTCCTGTGGGACTGGGGGCTGTACTAATGGTCAGCCTCCCTACCTGAGTGAGGAAACCTTCGTAAAAACGCCTTTAAAATGGGCTTCAGGGAGCTCCCAGAACGAACAGTGTGTTCATGTACCAGGAAGGCTGCTTATCCCAGCTCTGCAGGCACAGAAGGCCCTCTACACGGAACTTCCCCGATTCCTGCCCATGTCATCTGTGCTTTTTATTATGTCCTTTATAATAAACAATAAATGTGCCTCTCTGATTCTGTGAGCCGTGACAGCCAAGTTATCATTTGGGGTCTTGAGGACCTTTAATCCTATAGTCAACTTGGAAAGAAGTATGGATTGACTTGTAGACCTACTGTGTGTGGTTGACATCTGTGTATATGTGTGGGATCTGTGCGAAGGAACCCTTTACTGTGAAGGCCATGCTAACTCCAGGTAGGCAGTGTTTTAACTTCAGGTAGTTAGTATTAAAATTGATATGTTAGATACCCAGGTGGTATCTGAAGAGTGGAAGAATTGGCCGTATGACACACACTCACACACACACACACACACACACACACACACACACACACACACACACACCAGGGTCAGCTCTAGTGTGCTGCCCAGGCGGGGTGCAGGACCTACTCTCCGGAGTGCTGCAGCTGGTGAGGGACAGGGCCAGTTCTCTAGCCTGGGATCACTCTTGGGATGGGGGGGGGGAGCTCTCTGGACTGCTGCAGGTGGCAGTGGGTGACCCTGAGGAGGGCATCTTTCTCTCACTCATGACACCACATGGCAGACAAGGCTGGGGGGAACAGGGTCAGCTCTGCTACGTCCCCAGCCACAGGGTCAGCTCTAGAGTGCTGCCCAGATGAGTTGCATGGCCCATGGTGAGGGGTGGGGGTTGGGGGCAGCTCTCCCCTGAAGGGCAGGACCAGCTTTCAGTGAGGGGCAGGGCCAGCTATCCTAGGGCCAGTGAAGGGCAGGGCTGGCTTAGAGCAGCCCTCGAACTTCCACACGTGTGATTCCTACGACTCCCTGTGCTAACACTGGCCGTGGACAGCATCACAGACCCCAGCTGCAGTCGAGACATGGCCCTTGGCAGCAGCTCTGGCCCAGACAACATCATGGCCCCAGGTGTAAGTGCAGGCCACTCAGATCAGCGTGGCCTTGGCAGCAGTACTGCCCTTGGACACCCATCAGGCTACAGGGTTCGGCTCAGACCCTGGGCATCCTCGTGGTCTCTGGTGGCAACATAGGCCATGGACATCAATACAGACCCTGGCGGCTGCGGTAGGACCACCAACCCAGACTTGGTCCTAGGCAGCAGTCTGGGCTCAGATGTCGCCATGGTCCCAGGTGGTAGCTCAGGCCAGCTGGATCGGCATGGCCCTTGTAGCAGCATGGCCCTTGGATACCAGGTGGTGGTCCAGACCACAGGCCTCTGCACGGCCCTCAGTGGTGACAGGAGCCACAGACATCAACACAGGCCCCTTGGCTGCTTCAGGGCCTTGGACCAAAACTTGGCCTTTGGCAATAGCCCAGGACCAAATATCACCTTGGACTCAGGTGGCAAGCAGGCCATTCATGTCAGCCTGTTCCTCACCATCCTCACTTCTTCAGATCTGCCTCCTTCCCCAGCCCATGAGCCCTTCTGCCTCCCTCTTCCATTTCCCCACCCTGTACTCACTCACCATAATGGTCCCCCGATGTCTGGTGGGCTCCTGGTTGAGTACTTGCCTGCCCCAACCGCAAGGCACGGCACGGAGATATTGCTTTTCACATCTTGCTTACCTGGTCCTAGAAACTACGGGATTGGTATGATGGTGACCAACTCCTCTGCGCCAAAGGCTCAGGGCGGACTCCTGGTTGGTTGTGCTCCTGCCCCCAAGACCAGGGGATCTGGGGGGAGCCATGTGTGTCCTCTGCCACTCAAGCCTGGAAAGTGCCGAGCAGAGCAGCTCCTGGTTGGTTGTGTGCTCCTTGTCCCCCACCACACAGGCACACATGCATGCACGCATGCACGCACGCATGCACGCATACACACGCGCCACTCCTCTTCCCAGCGAGGCTTTTAAGAAAGCTTCTCCACCAGTCTTTCCTCTTCCTCCGAATGCAGACAACACCTAGAATCACATTTTCACCAGAGAATGTGCAAAGTTCATTCTAGGAATGGTGGGTCAGAAAGAGTGGGGGAGCACCCCGAAAGAGTGAGGGAGCATCCCCATCTGTAGTGGGTAGGAACCATTTAGCCCCGGGGTTGTTTAACGCCAGGCTGAGGTTACTCACAGCCAGATGCTATCCAGGCTAGCTCAGATACGCTGCCCCAAATCTCCAGTCATCAGCTCAGGAAGTCATTTCTGTTCCTTTCTGTGCACTAGACAACAAGTATCAGTTTGGAATAATTTGAGTTAATATTTTATACTTCATAAAAGTGAGACTCATTCATCTTCATTTTTAAAATGTAAAATGAACATAATTTAATTGACACTAGAAACGAGCTGAAAGTCAATAATGTTTCTTTTATCTGCCTATTAATTGACAGATCACCCAAAATTTCTCTTTTCTTTCTTTTCTTTTTTTCTGGCTCATTTAAGCTAGCTCAATTCGGGAGTAAATAAGGTATTAAATTTGTATATGTTTACTTAGCTTTTCTACTTAGAACATAAAATTTATAGACTTTATTTTTTAGGTCTGGTTAATTTTGATATGTGAATTTTTAAAATATTTTTTGCAACTTTGTTTGTTTTAGAATAAATTTTATTAAAAAAAAAAAAAAACAGCTTCCACACCAGGTATGGTGACACACGCCTTTAATCCCAGCACTTGGGGAGCAGAGGCAGGTGGATCTCTGTGAGTACTAAGCCAGACAGGACTACACACAGAAACCCTGTCTTGAAAAAACAAAAACCAAATCAAAGCAAGAACAACAACAAAAAAATCCAGCTTCCAAATTAAAAAAAAATTAATTTGCTGCACCAACTTGCATAATCATGACTTTATATGTGATAAATAATTATAAAAATATGATAATACGTCAAAATACTATGAGACAGCTGTCTGTGGTTGGGAGTAAAGAAAAAATGGCCTCTCTAGCAGGTTGCATTGGTGTTTCCCATTCCTCAGCACCCTGTGTGTGGCATAGGCATTACTGGGAAGTCACATGACTTTTTTAGTAGTATCTAGGATTTTTTAAATCATTTAACACTTGACTGCCATTGGAGAAGTTTACCATTAAGTGAATTCAACTGGTGGATTTTACAGTAAAGAAAATAATTGCTTTCTTATTTAATGTTTATAAAGCAGCTTCCTCCTCTTCCTCCTCTTCCTTCTGTTTCTTGAGCCCTTCTGGCTAGGTACCCAGGCTGCTGGCCTCAAACTTTCAATCTTCCTGTCCTAGGCTCCTGGATGTTGAGATTACTGATTCATGCCACCATCCCCAGGGTAAAACCTAATGTTTCTTATGAAGCAACTGTACACGGGCTGGTGTGCTGGCTGGTTCTGTGTGTCAACTGGATACAAGCTAGAGTCATCAGAGGAAGGAGCCTCAGTTGAGGAAATGCCTCCGTGAGATCCAGCTGTAAGACATTTTCTCAATTAGTGATCAATGGGGAAGGGCCCAGCCCATGGTGGGTGATGCCATTCCTGGGCTGCTGGTCCTGGCTTCTATAAGAAAGCAGGCTGAACAGACCATGAGAAGCAGGCCAGTAAGTAGCACCCCTCCATGGTCTCTGCATCAGCTCCTGCCTCCAGGATGCTGCCCAGTTTGGGTTCCTGTCCTGACTTCCTTCAGTGATGAACAGCAGTACTGAAGTGGAAGCCAAATAAACCCTTTCCTCCCCAACAATAGAAACCCTAAGACAGCTTGTGATCTGGGCCTAGCCAGTGTCCCTCAAAACTTACAAAAGACGTTAGACCACTTTGTAGACCAGTTAGCATCTACAGGTCTCCCAGTCACCAGGGGGCTATTTAACTGCATCTTCTGACCCTCAACTGAGGGTGTCGATATTCAGGAAAATGTCATATTGGTGGGTTGTTGACAGAGCAGTGGGTCAAAGGCAGTATCTGCATAAATCAGGGGCAGTCAAAGAAGGCTCGGACAGACAGAATGACTGTGAACAGCACTGTCCTTGGGCCCAGAAGAGAATGAGACAGGGTTGACCCAGCACATTGCTATGTCACAGCATGAGCAATTCCTTGGAATTCTTACAAGATGGACTTGTGCGCCGGGCGGTGGTGGCGCACGCCTTTAATCCCAGCACTCGGGAGGCAGAGGTAGGCAGATCTCTGCGAGTTCAAGACCAGCCTGGGCTACCAAGTGAGTTTCAGGAAAGGCACAAAGCAACACAGAGAAACCCTGTCTCAAAAAACCAAAAGAAAAAAAAAAGATGGACTTGTGCAAACCCTGGATGGACTTGTGCAAACCCTGGGTGAACTTGTGTAAACCCTGGATGGACTTGTGCAAACCCCATCATCTAGACCAGATTTTCCCTCCGAAGCATCTCTGAGGTGATAGCTCACACAGTGTGGCTTTGGTGGCAGTCTCGGTGCTTCCAAGTGTGGGAAAGACCTGCTGTCTTCGGTCACACATCATTCTCCTGAGATGCTCTTTGGGTCGTCCATGTAGCAGCGTCTAGTTGCTGACCACCCTCCTTTCTCCTCAGCTAGACGATCTTTCCAGGATTCGCCAAGCCAGGTCTATCCAGGCAATGGCTTCTGCCCATATGTCAGTTCTAGCTCATGGATAACATACAGTCCTTGAGCCAAGCAGACAGATCAAATGGCACACCCTCAAACCTTGGAGGAAGAGAAAGTCACTAGACACAAGGAGCCCAAGTCCCTGAAAGACAGTGTAGAGTGGTCTCCCTGCCAACCCTTACTATAATAGGAATAGCAAAAATAATAACAAAATCAAACGGCACGTTAGCTGCCTCACCAAGAGTTTAGGATCATTGGCCACAGCAGTGTGGGGACTGTGGGAGACCATCTCCCACCTATGGAAGGGTTCTTGGGGGGAGGAGAGAGGAATGAGGAAGTATTAGATAGAAATATAGATGTAGATGGGGAGAAAGACAGAGACACAGGATAGCTTCGGGAAGGTCCTGAGTCAATACTCAGTTGCCCAGACTTTATTCATGATGGGCCTTTTAAACAACAGCAAGCAGAGGGACAAAAGGCCTCCCCCTTCCAAGGTCGAGGTATAAAATACCAACAAGTGTAGACCCTCCAAAACACCTGGTACCCACACCTTTGGCCAAGTCATCCTATTATGCAGCCCTGCTGGGCAAAGCAAGCTCAGATTCTCTGACCTTGAGTAAGGTCTTACTAAGGAGCCTCTGTGGGCCCCCACACAGCAGTAAACACATCCTGTCTGATAAATGTTAAGATCCTTACAGGAAAAGAATACTATAATTTTCCTCTCAATTCATACATACAAGTAAAGAGTGGTACCATGAGGGGGTAAGAGGTTCACTATGGTGAAAGTCTAGAAAATAACTCTTCCCCAGTGACCAACGGTATGCACCTAAGGTTTGTGCATTTTATTTCTGTGTCCTCCACCTGGGATCTATTTTTAAATCTGTTTTAGAAAGTTATTCACTTTCCAAATGATAGCATCAATATATCAAACTACAAGACATTGTTATTGTTCTTTGGTGAGGAAGAAAAATAGTTGTAGATGTAGTTTTTAATTGCCTAAGGAATTTTAATTTAATCTCATCATCTGGTTCAAGAAAAGCAGATAAAGCCTCTGCCACTCACTCCACATGCTCACAAGAATTACCTCTCTGATCTTAAAGACTAATGATTGCATTTACACAATGCTGCTGTGGAGAACATCAAATCTGTGTGCAGACTACCCCATTTCCCGTTTGTATGAATTGTTCTTGGAAATGGCTTATTCCATCTCAAAGTATCCTTATTAACCCCGATCCTGTGTTACACTGTATGCCCAAGAGAGTTTAGCTCAAACGCGCAGTAACCCTTTGGTTATCTTTTTTTTTTTTTTTCTTTCAATCGACTATTCAGAAGTTAGTTTTCCCTACACAGACTCATTGAACTCAGTCATCACAAAATAGCTAAAACAGAGCGGTATGGATCAGCTCTGGGTTCAATGGTCACACCATAGGAACACTATTCATTTGCTAATTAAATGCACACTATCCACACCACTGCCTCCTGCCAGCATCCAAATTCCTGTTTGTGAGAACTCTAGGTTTGCCTACAGAATAAAAACAAAAGAGACTCCTCACTCTGCTCAGTGGCTTCTGGGGAGGTTTATTTCCCACTCTGATTTTTATGTTTTAATTGAGATTCTAGCCTTGAACAGCTAAGCCACCTCTCCAGCCTGGGCTATCCTTACTTTTAAAATACTAGTCTGTAGAGAAGCCTATATGAATTTTTAAAAATGGCACCTCCCATGTTTGTTTTAAAAAGATTAAAAACATTTATTTGCCAATAATTTCATAGGAACACCATTTTTGAAACAAAATAAATTGCCTTTTTATACTTCTACCCAGAAGCTCTGGGGATCAAATGACCTTGAACCCAAACTTGTGGACAAAGTTTTGGCTCAAGTCTGTCCAGTAGTTGGGACTGTGTTTGTCTGGTTTTCTGAAGTATATGCGGCATTTTGTGCAACACTTGGAATCTAGAAGTTTCTCAAAACTATGTTTTTTGAAAAGAGGACCTCCCCACCCCCCCAAGAGCTAAAGCTGGAAAGCCATGCCGTCATCTGAGGGATGTGGACTTCAGTCTGGGAGAACCAGCAGTTTTCAGTTAACTGGGACAATATTCGGTCTTAGAAAGTCTCTTCTTCTGGAGGCCAGGGATGTAGCTCAAGGGTGCATAGGACCCTGGGTTTGATTCCCAGCACCACATAAGTCAGACATGATGATATATGCCTGTAATTCTAGCACTCAGAGGTGGAGGAAGGAAAATCAGAAGTTCAAGGGGAAGGAAAGGAGGGAGGGAGGGAGGGAGGGAGGGAGGGAGGGAGGGAGGGAGGGAGGGAGGGAGGGAGGAGGGAAAGGACGGACATGCTGGCAACATCTGCTAGTTTTACTAGCTTCTGAGCCATATGAGGGGAAGGGACTCCACCCATCTGTTTGGTTAAGGTGTTCCCAGTACTGAGCCTGGTGCCTATAACTTAGAATCTGTTCCAGAGACATCTACTGTCTGAATGACTAAGGAGGCTGTGAAGTGAGTCTGAACCTTCCAGAAGAATATGGAGTTTTCAGGTTATCAGAGGGAATGTTGACTTTCTCAAGTTTTCTTTGTGGTGTGATATCTGAGCCAGTGGTTGGTCCTTGACCCACCGGAACTTCTAAGAAATTCACCAGAGCCCCCAGGAAACATCATACAGATCTGAAGAAATCTCTTTTGACCCCCTAGACACATCTCTAGAGGCCAAACCAGAATGGATTTGTTTTGGGTGCAGAGGGACCAGCCACCCTCCTGGAGAACCAAGGACCTTGGCATGACGCCTGGTGTCCTTCCCAGTCCATCCCCAAATGAAGAGGGGGCTAAGCCACCTCCTTGGAGAACATCCTCTCAACGGACATTGCTGGACGCCTGGTGTCCTCTTCAGTCCATCCCCAAAGTAACAGCCCTTCAAAGAAAAGGTACCAACAGTATGACCAGCAGCCAATTTTATGGCTGATAAACAAGTTTTGACCTTGAGCTCCCAGGTAATGTGTTTCTATGGGTCAGCCGGGCCGCCTCTGGAGGGCTGACCTTGGAAACATGGCGGCCACCACCTGACACACAGGGCTGCCGGGGGCCTCTGGTGGCCACACAGCTCAATAAGCGTTGCTGCTCACACAGCTTCTGCTCTTGCTCCCCCTGACCATTCCCAAATACAAATGAGAAAATTAAACATTTACTTTGATGAGAAAATAGCTCTCTCGCTGACATTTCCTCACGCCCTCACTAGTGTGACTTAGTTATAGTTTTTAGTAGCTGTTTCTACATTTTTAATTATTGTGTAGAGTTAAAATATGTAATAATGGATAACTGTGCAATACATTAAATACTTACGGGGATGTTGTGCCTTCTGTTATAATATAAAATCCATCTATTCTGGTTGATGGGTTTTAACCTCACACAGAATACTTTAAACTCCATTTGGACTTGTGCCTACAATCACCTTAGCAGAGTCTCTTAAGTAACTGTGCACAGCCTAATTAGTATGCATTATCAATTAACAAACTTAATAGCCGGCAGATTGATTAGATCCTCTGTTGCAGGGGCAGAGCTGAAGCGAAACAGAATGAAAAATCATTGCACGCATACACTGCAGCTTTGTTATTTTCTGGGTCCCTCCTCCTCCTTCCCACAGCCTTAATTAATGCATGCATATGGTTCTGCAGGTCTGCAGATCTGGAAAAGCGAGCCTTTCCTAACCCTTTCACGGAGCTCATCCTTAATGGGGGTGGGGGGAGAGGGGGTGGGTGGGTGGGTGTCTGTGCCTCCCCCTTTCTTTGGGGGCTTCTGTATAGATCACTTCCACCCCTCTTCTTGCCCTTTGCATAGCACTGAGTTTTAAAGGGCCGCTTCTCCCAGCACAGTGGAAATGGGAGCAGATTACAAAGCTGAGCTCCAAGCCAGGAAGGGAGCACTTCTGAATGTGGAGGAGCATTTCTGAATGTGGAGGAGCACTTGGGAGCCACATTGGTGGGGCACTGACAACCATGAAGTGCTTCTGGCAGTTATCTCCAAACAGAATGGTACAAATGGACTGTCCTGTTACATCTCGTCTATTTTTGATGGACTGGAAACAATATGAATAAATAAAAGAAAACCACATTTTCTGAGAGCAGGGAACAGGCTAAAAGGAGTTGCCGACTGCGCTCTTCATAAAACACTGGCATTATAAGAATTTTACACCTTCCATAAACAGTCAACACAAAACTCTAAAAAGACTTCGGAAGATATTTCCAGCACCGTAAATTGTCACCTTGTAGCGCTGCTTTGGGTTTTATTTTTCTATTTGAAACAGAATAATGGTTCACGCCAGTTCTTTCATTTACCAGCTCTTCCTGGTCTAGGGACTTTTCACTACTATGTGAGAAGAGCCGTAATTGTGTGTACGGAGGGGGCTGTGAGGGGCTTTTACTTCCACTTCTGAGGATGCTCACATGCTTCTGGTTTGTTGACTGTTCAGGGGGGTAACCCCAGGAACTCAGGGGGTAACCCCAGGAACTCAGGTCTACCCTTCCTTTCCCTGTCTTTGGAAAGAACAGCCTTCTGGCCTCTCAGCCCCCAGCCCTGCTGCCCTCCCGTGAATCCTCACATGCCGACCACGTTGGCGTCCTTGTGCTTCTGGGAGATAGAACTCACACCTCTCTTGGCATCCCTCTGCCTAGAGAGCCCTGATGTAGCCCTCTGCTGGCTCTCTCGCTCTCTCTTACCATGTGGGGCTCAGCTCCATTGTCTCCTCCTAAGAAAGACTTTTCCTGACACAGAGTAAATGGATGTCTGCCCCCTGACCCAATCCACCCACAGTCTGCTCTGCCATGTTGGCATCATGGCTTTTCCACTGTCCCTGTGTTGGCTTTTCCACTTGCTTCCTCATTTCATATCCCCAGTGCTGGTAAGAATGACAACTTCGGGGTTGCCGAGATGGCTCGGCCACAAAGAGCTGATGTTGCTCTTGCAGAGTTGAATTTGGTTCCTGGCACCCAGGTCAGGCAACTTACAATGGCCAGTAATTCCAGTCCAGGGAATCTGAGCCCTCTGGCCTCTGAGAGTGTACCAGCACTCATATGTGCGTGCACGCACAATACACATACACACACACACACACACACACACACACACACACACACACACACTTAAAAATAAATTCATAAAAAAAAAAAAAGAAATGAAGATTTCAGGCTGGAAGGTGCTTGCTTAGTCATACGGACTAAGATTCTGAATTCAATGTCTGGCACAAAATGGGATGATGAAAATGTAATAAAATTGACGCTGTGATGGTAGTTCACCAGAAATGGATGAATGGCATCTGAATTACATCCCAACAAAGCCAAATAAAAGCAAGTCCATAACTGTGATTGTAAATGAATGGCCAGAGGTACAAAGATCAAGAACACACAGTGTCATAGGGTATATCATGAAAGAGAAGGTGCTGCCAATGACCAGTTCAGCCAGAGATGGAGACAGGCCCTGAAATGAGTCAGTCTACTGGGGCTCAAAACTCAGGGCCTTTGTTAAGACACATGGCCTCATGGAAGCCATCTTGGATTTCCCAGAAACAAACCTAGATAAGGAATACAAGTATGTCTTTGAAGGTACAGGGACCATATTAGCAGGGTAGTACAGGGGACACAAAACAGGGAGGTGATACAGGCGCTGGAAGGACACCAGTGAAGGAACATCCCTCAGGAGACTGTGAGAGGCACCTTGGAGCCGCCCTGTCTGGCACGGGAGCTGGACTAGTCATATCCCGACTCTGCAGAGGGAGGCCTGCAGGAGGCATGTGGACATTCTAGGTCTTCTGGAACTCTACCACAGATGGGTTTTTTTTTTGGGGGGGGGGAGTGAGTAGGAGAGAGGGAGAGCAATGAGAAGACTAACGGAAGCTACTAGAAAGTGCTGGAAGTTCTGAGGCCTGTAGGAGGCACTGGTGTGCCTGCCACAGGACAGCCAGCTTGTTCTTTAGAAAGGATGCGGGCTGAGAAAGGTAAATGATGCAGTACCCAGGTGCAGGCCCTGGAGCCTCACCCTTCACAGCACCACCTGGCTGAGAAAGCCAGGGTTCGGGGAGAATGGGAAAGAGGAAAAGTTGCTAGAGGAGGGGCATGGTCTTTGCTGTGGATCTGGGGGGTCTTTTGTCAGGGGAGGAGGTGACTTGAGGTGAGCAAAGGGAGCCTCACCCAGCGGGCTGCAGGTTACCAGCTGACTCGGCTTTTCTCTCCTGACCCCATTGCTGATCTGCGGAGCTGATCGTGTTTGCCTCTCGTGGGTCCATCCCAGCTGTCTGTGCCCAAGAGCAGCCTGCTCCCAAGAACACTAAGAATATAGCCTCCCGAGATGAGGTAGGAAAGCCATCCTAAGTCTTTTGTCTTGTACGTTAGCTATTCTATTTGAAGATCTCTACAGTTCAGTCCTCTCTGGAGTGGGCCCGGTGGCGTGTAAAGAGGAAGGGTAAAAAAACGGACCACAGAAATGGAGAAGTGGGGAGAGAATGTGTCTACCCAGGCCTAAGTACCTTGCTGTCCTGGCCACAGACCTTGCCTTCAGACTCCTACAGTAGCCCCCCTTGGTGACCTCTTCAAGAACAGCACTGAGTCACACCCATTTTGAACCTTCAGGGCCCGGGTCTCTTCAACTCTTGGGTTCCCTTAAACACATTTCAGCAGCATTGAACAGATGGAGTCTGTTTGGGGTGGCCAGCGTCCCTCAACTGCCCTCCTCAACCAGCCTCCCTGGGCTTCCTCCGCAGGGCCAGCCTGGTCCAACCCTCCTCTGCCCCGCCCACTTTGCTATTCTCACCCTGACTCATACGCACCACATTCTCTGTCCCTTCAAACCAGTGTCTGACTCGACCAGTGCCGCCTCAGTGCCCAGGCAGCTCAAGCGCCCCTGACGACACCCTGGCAGGTGCTCAGATTTGGGATTCTGTGGACTACTTACATTTGAATAGACAATTTTATGAAATGGTGATGTGTCAGCCTGATGACATCGTCCAAAGGGTGCTATCCCTTATCACGATAACTTCACAAGAGAAAAGCGTCTAGTCGCCACGAGACCTCCCCAGACGTGAAGTGTAATGTTTGAGAAGGAGCTAGGAAGATGTTTCCAAAGGAAGCACAAGTGGAGAGTCCGCGGTGTTTGGTTTTCTTTCTTCCTGTTGTGCTGCAGAGTTGCCCTGCATTTTATCAAAGTCCAGTGTTGAGAGCCATTGATCTGTGCGGGTGAGAAATGGGAGGCCACTCGAAGTCATAGACAGAAGGCTCAGGAGCCGGGGGCTGCAATGAGTTACACATAGATGTCCTCACACTTCCTGTGCGTTGGTAGAGCTGATCCTGGTGAGCAGTGCCAACAGCAGAATGAGTATTCCCGCCCCTTCTCTCCTGCCTTTGATCCCCTGGAACCTGCCCTGTTTTCTCACTACAGCTCTGGTCCAGGCCTCCCATTCTAGGTGATTCAAGGCAACTATTTCTTGCTTATACCATGTTACGGCATCATTGACATTTGGGGAAGCAATTTTCCAAACGTCTGACATTATTAAGCTTTTTTTTTTTTTTTAAACTGGGACAGCAAATCAAATTAGAGACTCGGGTAACTTGTAACAGAAGGTTTCTAGCTCTTGGTCTTTGTTTTTGTGGGTAAGTATTTTAAAATCCAATATTCCAGAGACATTGGCAATGACTGGTAGCAATGACCAAATCAGTGTCCAGATTGTGCCCTGAATGTAACTTCTATGGAAAGGAATCAGCATCCGTGAGGTGTCTGGTTCTGGGTGAGCCTGGGAGAGCTTGTCATCGTGAAAAGCAAGGGAGATTGGGTCCAAAGGCACAGGGCCACCATGTTCCAAATAGAACAATCTGAGTGTCAGAACTAACAAGTGCCATGCATTGAAATACATTACATATATTGAAATGCCCAAAGTGTGTAAAGATTAAAGAGGCAACTCGCAATTTTGGAAGCTGCTCGGCAAATACTCATTAGTCTGGAAATTGGTAAAAATAAAAAGAATCAAACATTTCCCTGGCCTTTTCCTCCCCGATAATACTTTAAGGTAGCCAGGCAGTTGTTAAGGCCAAGTCCCACGCAGTTAATGAGTGCATGCAGGGTGGCAGAAATAGAACACTATTTTGAGACCTCTTAATGAGATAATAGATATAAAAGCCTTCTCTAATGGCCGCTACTGCCATTAGGTTGGGGGCGGCTGGGAGAGTTCCTATGATGAGTCCAAACAGCAACACCTGAAGCTACCGATTAACTGGGAAGTCACAGAAAGAGTGACAGGCAGACATGCACGTACAGACCCTTCTGAAGTGTCGCCACATAAACTACACATGCCATTGTGATCATGGAAATCATCTTGCCAAAAGACAGAGCCTAATTCTGATGAAGGCTCTGCAGTTTACCACGTGGGTACACAGGGAACAGAAGAATGTGTTTGGGGACAATCCAGAATATTCTACTAGAAGCTCATTAGGAAAATAATTTTGTCAATGAAAAAATTAGCAAGCAAATCAAAGTTCAGCAGGCCTACAGACTTCAGAATACTTCAGAGACACACCAGTCAGAGGCAGAGCTCAGAGTTCGTGGGTTCTGAACAGGATGAACCAAACGAGGAAGCAGGTCAGGATGTGTCAATACTGACTTCATACTCAGGTGATGTTTAGGAATGGCTATCATTTTATAGCTGTGACACTGAGGTTGCAGAGAAGTCAAAGAAGAGACCTTACCTTTAGAGGAACGTACAAAAATATTGACAGAGGGAAATATTTTATGGCCACGGTTAGTTTTAATGTGGTCCAGAGGAAGCAGGTGTGTGTGTGTGAGTGATGCCCAGGGCCTGGGAAGGGAATGAGCTGCTCGACAGCCACATGGAAGTTCCTTGTGTTTTTCTCTCTGGCCTCACATGTGTCTGGCATTTTCCACACTGAAACAAAACCCTAGCTTTCCAAATGTTTTCAGGATCAGGCCTTCCTGCCAGAACAACCGTGCTACCATCATAATCGGAAGGAATAAGACAAGTAAAACAAACAGATTGCCTCCCTCGAGCTGTTACTGGGCCTAAGTACATGATAATCTACATTTAATGTACCCCACAAATGAGAGACTCTATGGCTCTCTTCATACATTCCCTTATTTATTTAATAACACAGAAGAAGAATGCGGATAACAGATTTTAAAAAGTAGGAGTGGAAAAAAAAAAGCCAGTTCATTTTCTAAACACTCTGTAAAAACAAAGGAAAATAAAGTAGTTGAATGTAGGCCTGATGTTTCCCATGGAAACAGGTTATAACAACAGTTAGTCCTTACTGAGCTCAGTGCTCGTCACTTTACACTACACGCAGTACTCTGCCGTAGGCGCTGTTATTGTCTCCACGCCACCCATGAGGAGAATGAGGAGACACAAGCTTGGTGAGAGCCTCTTCTGGCCAGGAGCCCACATCGGACAGGCTGTTCCCACCTCTCCTGCCTTCCCTGGTTTGTCCCTTTAACCCCCAGTTGTAGCTGCCATCCAGGGGACCTCACTCTGAACAGTAACCTGTGCCGTGTAGACATCGACTCACTTGAATTCTGACTCCAAGCCTGAGGACAGATGTTATTTCTCCCATTTTACTGCTGAAGAAACTCAGAGAACTTGTCCAGATGGCTGAGACAGCCATGGAGGAGGGTTTCAAACTGACCTCGAAGCCTGCCTCAGCCACCGCTCTGCCTGTACAGCCCAAATGGTCCTCATGGTGCTCCTCTGTCCCCCAGGAAGCATTTTGTCCTCATTGTATAAAATCAATGTCACTGTGCCATTCAAGTTCACTGAGAGTATGAACGATGCACTGTTAGCAAATGTCCACCAGGCATCTGATTGGCAGGCCCTAAACTTCCAACAGTACCTCAAATACAGCAGGTACCTCCTAAGTGACCTCTGGACTGTACCACTGTTACTGAGATCTGAATGAGACAAGCCACCGAGTGTCGTCAGCATTTTGATATACATCTAATTATAGTCAGTATTTTATTATATTAGCAAATTGTCCGTCTCCTGTTTAATTTTTACTACATCAGACAAGGTGGGATTTAGTATCTGAAGGACCATTCTATAGCCTGAAGAGTTTCATCAGGATTGCTGTTGATATACCATAATGTCTTATTTTGGCAGGCCCAGCTCAGAGACCAGAAGTCCTGACTCACAATCTCTCCTCTGGACGCTCCAACATTATAGAGTCTTTTGTAACCTGTTTTAACACTGCTCACATATTATCACTCAGCACAGAAAACAAAAATATATTACTCTGGACTATTTAATGTGAATGAACCAAATCGGAAAATGTTCATGCTCCCCGCCTTGGTGAAATTGGTGGCTTTGATTGTTATCTTTGGTGGTTTAATTTGCTTATTCTCTATTGTGAGAATGTCTGCCTGAACTCACTTTGCTACTTCCCTGACTAACTTCTTGTTCTCATGTTTGACACTAACTCAAATAGCCTTCGAACGATTCTCGTCTCCTCTCCCTTCAGAATTGCCTATACTTTAATGAGTTTCCACTCAATCTTGTCTTTGTCAAAGAATATCACTTGGAATAGCAAAGACCCGTAAACCCCAGGTGGTTCCCAATGCCACTCCCACCCCACACCTTCTCCATCGCGCTAATATCCTTTTATGACATGGGGAGTGAAACTGTGTATAGACCCATTGTGGCCTTGCAGTCTTTATAAGTGACTGGCGATTCCCCGTTGTGCCAGCCCATCCTAGGTACCCCTCGATGGCAGCGCTTACTGTCTTTATTGACACGTGGAATTTGGAAATGTGGGGTTCCTCGCTCTCCCCTTTTATCTATTTCAACGTCCAGTTTCCGAACACACTGGGGAATTCTGGACCATTTTGACATTATCGTCAAGGCTTCTGGGGCATAATGCAGTCATGGATGTGGCTGTTTCTTCAGGAGGCTAGGAACACGGAGGGCATCATCCTTTGAGACCCTGACAAGGGTTTGCTTTGCCAAGACCCCACGGTTCCCTCTTCCCTGGGAGCTGGTTGAAGAAGGGGCTGGAGTCTCAGGGAAATTCTTTCTCGTATGTTCTTATATCCCCTCCTTCTCTCTGGATCAAACCAAGGGCCTTCGGCCTGCCACACAAGTGCTGTGCCAACGACCGACCCCCCCCCCCACACACACACACTCTGGAGCATGCAACCCATTCTTTTTGTTTGTTTTGTTTATTTAGTTTCATGAAACAGCATCTCACTAAGCAGCTCAGGCTAGCCTCAAATTCTTCATCTTCCTGCCCTAGCCTCCCAAGTGCTCAGAACGTTATGGGCCTTTGTGTTGAACTCGCCAGTCCACCTTTCTGTGGTGAAAATAAAATGTGTATTTAGAATTAGTCGGCTGGGTTTGGTTTAGATGGTCTCACTTTTGCTGGCAACATGCAGAGCATCCCAACCAGAAGGGGTGGAATATATGCCTTCTCTCTGTCAGAGGAATGTCACAGAGCTTCTTCACATCCCATCTGAGCCGATCCATGTCAGTCATGACATCTGCGGTGGACATTGTGTCTTCTGCCTGCTTCATTGTGTGGTACCCAGAGTCCCCCCCAAAGACCACCAAGAGACTGAATCCACGCAAAAGCCAAGAGTCTTTGTATTGTTATGAGTTAGCTTGGGACTCTCTGTCCATCTGATGCAGCAACAGAGCAGGAGAGATCCCCCCCCCCCCCCCCGCGCCCGAGTCGCAATGGGGCAGGGTTTTTAAAGCAAAGGGGGCTTGAGGTCTACAGACCTCACAGAAACAGACTTAGAATTGTTAAATGTGAGTGGCAATCATGTTAGTAACTTTTAATTGGCTGATGTTAGTTGGGGATTACAGTTATCATTTTTGGGCAGGCCTGGACAAGTCTTAGGCTCTGTCCGTGAGCTGCCATGGGGGCTGGCTGGCCTAGCATGTACTGACTGTGGGGGCTGACTCAGTGGCCCAGGCTTTCACATTGACCCATGCACGTAGCTCTAAGTTGGTGAGGGGTCCCAGACAGTAAACAATTGGCTGAACCTTGAGCAGTCAGAGTACGTGCAGAAAGGGAGCTACTGCAAGGACTATGTCTTTTGTTCACGGCCCTCCCAGAAACTGCTTGCTCAAGTCTCAGGAAACTGAAACTGAGGCCTGATCTCTGAGAGAAGACTGAGCAGCCTGTTATGGCGTCTGCTCCGTCCTTTCAATTGTTGACTCAGTGAGCCCGAAATACTGAGGATCCAGAAGCAACCTAAGTTCCCTTGGGAAAGTGTCCCTAAGAGAAACAAGGATGACAGCTGTGGCCCTTCCAGTCCATTCTTGAGAAGAAAAATTGGCCTGTTGTCTCATTTAAAATATATCTAGAAGTCAAAGAATGTAGGATGCCAAGTAGTCTTTCATCTAATATCAGACATGCACATCTGTGTGTCCTACACACACACACACACACACACACACACACACACACACACACACACACCACATCCAGCTACTGGATGTGAGGCATGATTGTGTGTTTTGAGACTTTTCTCTACCATGAGACATGGGCACCAGGCAAGACTACTTAAAGGACACACTACTACCCCAAAGGAATGGACGAAGAGCTTGTGGGAGAGGAAAGTGCCATGGAAGCCTGCCTCAAGGAAGTGGTGCTTGAACTGAACTGGGAGAACTGAGGAGGAGTTCTGGAGCTGACTTGCAGGTGGGAATTGGCTCAGCATTCTAGGCACAGCTAACCACATTTGCAAATGATGTGGGACTTTGGGGTGAATGAAATAATGCTAGTGTGGTTTGCACGTAGAGGAAAGCTAACAATAGCTGGAGACAGACAGGGCCACACCATGCAAGAATTTCCTCCCTCCCCCCGCCCCTCTCTCTCCTTCTTTTTCTTATGAACAAGGACCTGAATCAGGAGAAGGTTTTGGAAGCAGTCTTGTGCATTGAAACCTTCTCCCTGGCTGACATGTGGAGAAATGGAGCGGAAGATGTGGTGGCTATCTGAACGGTAAAGATGTCCATCTTGACCCCCCTGTCTTCAGTCCAGATGTGGCAGACAGCTCAGTGCACCATCACATGGAGCATGGGCAGCAAGGATGCTGCACTGTGCTTCCTTCCGAGCTGCTGAAGGATGCCCATCTGTCAGCAAGCCTGCCCACTAAGGCAGAGGCGTCTCTGCCCCTCCAGGTAACCCCAGTCGATGAGAGATGAGAGAAGCAGGCGGGGAGGGGGGGGCATATGCTCCGACCTTCCTGTGTTCTGGTGCCCTTGTTCTGAGGCACGCCCTCTACATTTCCTCAGAGGCCCCCCACGGCACCGGCACCGAGCAGCAGCTGCCCACTGTAGTAACCGATTTATTTGCTCACCGTTATTGGCCTCTTTCCTCCACAATTTCCCTTTTTTGTTCTCCATCTCTCCTGCTTCCAGGGATCACCTCCCCATTCTAGGACCTGCAGCCAAGCCCTTGCCTTAGGTCTGAGATGGGAACACAAGGAAGGCAAGCAGAGGGAGGGGCGGTGTCTCGGAAACCATTTATATAGTGAAGAGCCAAGCATGGTCACTCTGCCTGCCATTCCAGGAGTCTAGACTCCGCTCCAAACCTTGGAGTCTCAAGTCAGACATGATTACCTTGTCAGTGTGTCACTGGGCTCATAGAGGCCACTCTCGCTCGAGATCGCTCCCCTCACTGCAGACCAAGTGGCTCATGTTTAGGGCTTTCTTTCTTTTTTCCTTTCTTTCTTTCTTTCTTTCTTTCTTTCTTTCTTTCTTTCTTTCTTTCTTTCTTTCTTTCTTTCTTTCTTTCTTTCTTTCTCTCTCTCTCTCTCTCTCTCTCTCTCTCTCTCTCTCTCCCTTCCTTCCTTCCTTCCTTCCTTCCTTTCTTTCTTCCTTCCTTCCTCCCTCCCTCCCTCCCTCCCTCCCTCCCTCCCTCCCTCCCTCCCTCCTTCCCTCCCTTTCTTTCTTTCTTCATTCATTCTTTCTTTCTTTCTTTTTTTTGTTGTTTGGTTGGGTTTGTTTTTTTGTTTTTTGTTTTTCAAGACAGGGTTTCTCTGTGAAGCAGTAGCTCTGGCTGTCCTGGATCTCACTCTGTAGACCAGGCTGACCTCAAACTCACAAAGACCCGACTGGGATTAAAGGCATGCGCCACCACACCTGCCTCATGTTTAGCACTTTCTGATGTGAGGCCCTAGGTGGGATCAGTGTCGGCCACTGGCCCTTACCTCTGCCAGGGCTGTGGACTAACATCTCTCCACACTGCCTCTCTGTGTGCTTCCCCACAACACTCACGGCCGGGTTTCTCCAGCAGGCTGTGCTGGGTTTTCTAGCTTCACTCAGAAGCCCCATGGCACCTTTCTGCTGCTTTCTGTGTGTTTGAGCGAGGCACCGAGGACAGCCCCCCATGTAAGAGGAGGGGAGTGAGATTGAAGTTGGCGGGGAAATGTCGAGGTATTTCTCATAGCCCCGGGTTTGGGGAAGGTGTGGAAGTGAATTCCTTGCCTGTGTTCATTTCTTTACCATGCCCCCGAAGAGGGAGAGTGTGGCTTTTTACAGACTCCTGATGTTCCCCAGGCTCTGATGATTAACAATACCATGCGAAGGGACGCGACTGATGCTCTGAATCTTTCGGCTCCTTCTGAGGGAGGGTCCTGTTTTGGCACCACGGTGGCGAGGTAGAGGGAAGGATTGATACAGAGCAGCCGAGAGCCCAAGGCATGGGGAAAGCAGCCACTCCCTGGAATGGAGGCACCTTAACCAAGAGAAAGTACAGGGGAAGATGTATTAATGACATGTTCAAGCCTTTCAAATCGAACTTAGAGAGAGCTTGGTTAATGATTTATTTCTCAATATGAGAATTCTCTTTATATTGACTATTTTGCCCTCACAAATGTCAAGCCATTTATCCTATTGCTAAGGTGCCCATATTTCCAATAGAAGTAGTTCCTTTTAAATGTTAGAAGATATCAACCCTGAAATCAATTCATTTTTCTTCTTTGCTAAAAATTACAATATCACAGTAGGGCACTGTCTAATTGATGTTAACAGGGATCAGAACAACAACAACAAAAAGACCCAAAGTCTTCCATTTGATTTTCCTTTGAAGACTCATGACTGGATAATTGTAGCCATTTTTGAGCTTGTCTATGCCAATTGTGTCAGAAATCAACCAGTCATCAATCAATATGTTCTCTGAACAAAGCCAGGAATTTTGGAACACTTGGTTGAAATCCTGGCACCACCAATGGTGAACCCCCCTCCCCCATCACTTAGCCTTGGCTAAACTGCATCTTAGTTTACCGGTAACGGCCCTGATAATTTTGCCACCATGAAGATCAGTTGGTTTTCAAAGTGTGCCATGCCATTTTCTCCTGAAATCTATAATCCCAAAAGCAGTTAACAGAGGGAAAAACAGAGGAGCAATCCCTGAGTGTGAACCTTTGAGAGCTTGGGCATCAAGAAGGCCTCTGTGTTATTTCATATTCATTATTTAAGATAATATTAAAATGTTGGCATTCTGATTAAGTGTTACTGGGTAACAAATTATCTCAAACTGTCATGATTCAAAACAATAATTTGGGGAGCAGGGCATGCCTGGGATTGAACCCGGAGCCTTGTGCCTGCTGACCATGTGCCATAGCACTGACCTGCACCCCCAGTCTCCCAAAGCAATCCTTTGCTAGTAATACTTCATACACCATGGTTTTGTGTCAGAAATTCTGACCACAAAATGGAGCTGACTCATCATTTAAGATATACGGGAGCTCAGCTGGCTCAATCCAGAAGCTGGGAGCTGGGAAACTGGTCATTTCCTAGGTCCCATTATTCTCCTTCTGTCCCTCAAGACACACCTAAATCTGTTTCTTCACTTGGCTTCTCGTAAGGCTGGTCTGGATTTGCTTACAGCATGAAAGCTTCAGGGTAGGCATGCTTCTCACATGGTAACTGAGGATTCTGGGAGTGTTCCTGTAAACAGGCACTAGAAGGCACAAAGGCTTTGAAGAGGTTGGGCAGATCCAAGCAGCTTGGATATGGCTGAGGACTGTCTTGGGTTCCTGAGACAGAACCCGCAGGTAAAAACCAGCGCCGCCCACCCATCCACAGAGAGCATGGTGCCTTAGTTAGAGTTTCTATTGCTGTGAAGAGACACCATGAACCACAGCAGCTCTTACAAAGGAAACATTTAATTGGGGTGGCTCACTTGCAGATTCAGAGGTTCAGTCCATTGTCATCATGGTGGGAAGTATGGTAGTGTTCAGGTAGACATGTTGCCTACATCTGGATCAGAAATAGACTGTGACACTGAGCGAACCTTAGGCAAAAGAGACCTCAAAGCTTGTGGTAGCTGAGAGTCCTCCATCTTGCAGGCAACAGGAAGTCAACTGAGACACTGGGTGGTATCTTGAGCATAGGAGACCTCAAAACCCAACTCCACGATGACACCCTTCCTCCAACAAGGCCATAACCCACCAACAGAGCCACACCTCCTAATAGTGTCACTCTCTAGGATATTATGGGGGACAATTACATTCAAACTACCACACACAGCTATCTCGTCAGCTCTGGACGACTTGCTCCTGGACTGGGCATGGATATAGTCACACTTATAACACTTTTACAGCTAAACATTTAAAAACCACTTATTGGACAACTAATATATGATCACCTCTGTGTCCTTGGCACTTTGCTCAGCCCCTTTGAAATCTGTTTCTCCATCACCAAAACGGTGTGATGATTTTACCTTCCCCACAGGGCTACCCAGAGGAGGAAGGACCAGGTGTGTGAACACTGGAACAGTGCCTGGATCACAGTGAGAGCCCAGCTTCGGCTCTACTTACCGTGTGTCCCTGGTGTCCTAGTCAGTGTCCTATTGCTGTGAAGAGACACCACGACCACAGCAGCTCTTATAAAGGAAAACGTTTAATTGGGGCTGGCTTACAGTTTCAGAAGTCCATTGTCATCGTGGCAGGAAGCATGGCAGCATGCAGGCAAGCATGGGGCTGGAGAAGGAGCTGAGAGTTCTACATCTAGATCTGCAGGCAGGAGGAAGAGAGAGGCGATGGGCTTGGAAAGAGCTTTTTGAAACCTCAAAGCCTCCCCCAGTGACACACTTCCTCCCACAACGCCATGCCTACTAATCCTTTCAAATAGTGCCACTCCTTGGCGACCAAGTATTGAAATCTATGAGTCTATGGGGGCCATTCTCATTCAGACCACCACCCTGGGCTAGGTGCTACAGGATCCTCTCGCGCAGACTCAGTGTGCTTTGGTAGGGGTTCGACTCTGCAGTGTGAGCGTAGACGGAGCACCTGTAGCGAGGTGACACCGGCCGTGACTCCTCACAATCCTCTTTGTCATCCTTCTCTGCTCTCCATCCCACTCCAAAGATCTCTAAGAAACAAAATAAAACACTATCTCCTTCTGTAATTCTGAGGCGATATTTTATATAGGACAAATACGTGGAGTGAGAGGAGAGGGAGAAAGAGAGAGAACAGATTAATTCTCAGAAAATTACTAGCACATCATTTTGAGACCAGATCATTCATTCCTGGGTTACAAGGATGATAAACTTCTTCTAATAAAAGAAATTACTATTTATCTGCTGTATCATTAGAGGACCCGGCCTCTCTTGGTTGTCTTTGAAAAGGGTTTCAGCCCAGGCAGCAAGGGCGAGGTGGTAGGTCTATTCAACCCACGTCTTGAGCAGCCACGGGGCAAGGCTGGAGACAAGTGTCGTCACATTCTTATTGCCATTTCACAGGCCTGGCAAATGCCGCAGAGATCTGGCTGGCAAAGTCTGGAGGTGATGTTTCCTTCCCCTCCTGACTTCATTCTTTGTGGGGCAGCTTTAACCCCTCATAGGCTTAGCCGCAGTGGTTGGGTAAAGAGTGGGTTAAAGGTTAGATGTGGCGTTAAGGAGCTAAGTACCACGGTACCCTTCCACACCACCCCCACTCCAGGAGGTTCTGTATTATTTGTACCCTCATACTGTCCCTGACATATTTGAGACTACAACTTCCTGCCTGAGAGGTTCTTCCCTTAACTGTGGTCATCACCTCTTCACAGGATGATTTGTGTCCCTTATCAGCCACTCCATGGAAAGAGAAAGGTCCGGGAGAAACACAAAATCAGAGGAAAGTAGACTAGATAAACAAAGGAGAACAAGAAGCTGTGGAATCTGGGCCCCAGTTTCTAGGGATTTCTTCCCCTAGATTTCCTCCGTGGTTAGGAAGGAATTACCCCTAGACTAAACATGTATCTTTCAGTTAATATTCCCCCTCCAAGGAGACCTAGGACTATAATGTTTAAGCAAGCATAAGCGGTTTTCCATTTTTTGCCAATTTGAAAGAAAAAGTACACTTTTCGCAAGAGCTGTGGGTGAAGTACTTCAAGAAGTGTGCAGCTGTCACGACCCTGGCCCTCAGTGTTGTATCTGGACCGTGTGGCTTTGCTCCTATGTCGTAATATCTCCACTCCGAGCTCTGAGGTCAGCCATTTCTCTTACGTATTCCCTGCACGCTGGCACAGCTCTGAAGAAGCTGCCTCTCTGGTCACAGCACCCAGGAAGGCCAACCCAGGCCAACCTGCATGTCTCCTTCCTGGTGGGGGAGGGGCCTGGAAGGAAGCAAAGCGACTGTGCCTAACAGGCCAGCTTCGTGCCTAGGAACCTACACAGGAAAACGCTCAAGTGTCCATCGGTGGCTGGAGTTTCCGGTTCTACTCAAGACAGACTTGAGCTGACTTGTGAAAGGTTAAAATCGTTTATAGTTGAAATTGAAAGGGAAAAGAAAAGAGGATAAAACCAGGTGCCAGACGGAGACTCTATTGCTATGACTTTAAAAAAAAATTAGACCTACCTGAAACCACCTACATGGCTCTTCTGTGCCACATCCAACTCCTCCACAAACCAGACCTCCCACCTCCTCCTCAGGGTCCAGCCCAGTGAGCATCCATGACCACCTCATCCGTGCCTTCTTCAGATTTGGCGTGGGTCCCACATCCAGTGCCCTGACCTAGTCTGGCCATCTGATATAAGACCAAAAAATGCCAAAAAATGCCAAAAAAAAAAAAAAAAAAAAAAAAAAACAAGCTGGAGAAAAGAAAGCATCTTCAACAAATGGTGCTGGGAAAACTAAATGTCTGTTTGCAGAAGAATGAAATTAGACCAGTGTCTCTCATCTTGCACAGAACTGACTCCAAATAGATCCAAGATCTAAACCTGAAACACTGAAACTGCTAGATGAAAACACAGGCAGTACTCTACAGGACACAGGCTTAGGAAAGGACTTTCCAAAGAAGACTCTGTTTGCCCAAAATTAAGGCCAGCAGTGATAGGTGGGACTTCATAAAACTAAAGAGCTCTGTAAACTGAAGAAACAGTCAACCAATGAAAAGGAGGTCTGCAGAGTGGGGGAGAATCTTTACCAGCTACACATCTGACGAAGGGTTAATATCCAGGATATATGAAGATTTCAAAACAAAAAAAAAAAAAAAAAAAGGAAGGAAGGAAAGAAGAAAGAAAGAAAATGACCCACTCAAAGAATGGAACTGGGACCTGAACAGAGAGTTCTCAGAAGGAAAAAAAAAAAAAAAAAGGATAAGAAATTCCTCAAAAAGTGTTCATCCTCCCTAACAAGTAGGGAAATGTAAACCAATACAGCTTGGAGATTTCATCTTACCCCAGCAGGAGCGGCAAAGACCAACTAAAAACCAGTAAGAAATGCTGGAGGGGGTGGTGGGAAAAGGGACTCCTCGTTCACTGTTGGTAGGATTACAAACTGGTGCAGGCTTTATGAAAGTCAGTGTGGAGAACTCTCAAAAATCTGAAAATAAGCCAGGCAGTGGTGGTGCATGCCTTTAATCCCAGCAGAGAGAGGTGGAGGCAGAGGTGGAGGCAGGCAGATCTCTGAGTTCAAGGCAGTCTAGTCCACAGATGAGTTCCAAGATGGCTGGGGCTACACAGAGAAACCCTGTCTCAAACAAAACAAAACAAAAAGGCCGAAAATAAATCTGCCGTATGACCCAGCTCCACCTCTTGGCATATGCCCAAAAGACTCAACATCCTGCTCTACAGACACCTGCTCAGACATGCTCATTGCTCTATTCACAATGGCTAGGAAATGGAAACAACATAAAGGTCCTTCAACTGAGAAATGGACAATTACAACGTGGCGTGTATATACACTATGGAATAGCATTGAGCTGTATAGAAAAATGAAATCGTGAACTTTGCAGGTAAATGGGTGGAACCAGAAAAGATCATATTGAGTGAGGCAATCCAGACCCAAAAAGGAAAAATGTGGCATGTTCTCTCTCATCAGAGGCTCCTAGCTCCAGATCTTCAGAAGTGAGTCCATATCCTAGAGTTCCTGTAGAAACCAGTAAAAAGGAACCATGGTTGGGGCACAGAGGTGGTGAGCAATAGAGAGGGGACTAGCAGGGAACAAGTGATCTGCCAGGGAAGGCTCTAACTAGGGAGTAGGAGGAGATAAATACAGAAGGAAGTAGAGAGTACGATAACAATAAGGGTGTCTGGAAAGTGTCATAAAGAATCATACTATTAACCATTACCAAAAAGGAACTACAATACGTGCAAATCTGCATATAAGTATACATATACAGTTTAAAATATTTTCTTTTCTGGGCTGTCTATCCTGCTTCCAGGAGCCAAAGTCCACCTAGCATCAGGCATGAGAAGCCGTCTTTTGAGTTTTTGGCTAGGGTTGTCCAAGAGACTCCCAAACATACAGCCTATTACTGTTTCCCCCAGAGATGAAAGGTAAATCTCTATTTCTGAACTTCAGACACAGGCCTAGAGACCCCTTGAGCTGGAACTGACCTGAAAGCCTTCTCCCTGATGACTAGCTTTCACAGTACCAGAAGGCACCATGCAATCTGCCAAAGGAGGGAAGCCACCAACAGTCCTATCCAGCTATGACACCTATGAACCACAACAATGACCAGCATGGCACAATGACCCTAAGTGGCATGCATAGCTTGGCAGTAACCAACAGCTCTCTAATTGGACTTAGTACGCCCTCAACAAGAGGGAGATAATGCCTGGTACCAGAAATCCAACCAACTACCCAGGACTAGTGAAGTCATGGATCTTGGAGAAGAACCTATAGCCACCACTTTACTCAACCAGCATCATCCCTAATACACTCTAAATAGTTGTCCCCACGTCAACAGACAAGTGTAGTCCTCACTCTTCATCAAGGAAACCTCTCTTAGCCACAGACCAGAAAAAAATGTCTGATCCCCTAGGACTGGAGCTGCAGAGAGTTGTGAGCCACCACGTGAGTGCTGGGAATCGAACCCAGGCCCTCTAGAAGAAGACCCCATACCATTGACCCCTAAATCGTCTCTCCAGCCCCCTGCACTGATGTTTAAAGCTTTGTCTCTGGTTCTTACGCCTTCCCCCAGTGGAAATAACAGCCAGCTCCCATTTGAAAGGCAGGCACTGTCTTGAGACTGGGTGGGTACACGACCACTTGCCGTGAGGCCCGAAGGTAGCTGGTGCACTGGTGTCCAGCACCAGCCACAAAGCCAGGTTCCTCGAGTTCAAATCTCAAGTCAGCCATCTTCTGGGACGCTGAGAAAGTTCTTCCACCTGTGCTTCCATTAGATCACGTGTCACAGGTCACCGTGAATGATCTGAATTTCATACAGTTGCGAGGGTTCAATCAGCCAGCAGTTGGCGGGCACAGGGTGGGTCTCTTCCACAGTAACAACTACTCCTGCCTCTCAGTTTGCTTTCTGCTGCCACGACAGAATACCAGAGACTACTGAGCTTACAAGGAAACAGACTTTATTTGTTGCAGTTCTGGAGGCTAGAAAGCTCAAGGTCATGCATGGTTCTAGCAGCTAATGAGGGCCTTCATGCTCTGATGTTGTCCCACGGCAGAAATGGAAAAAACAAGAGAGTGTGAAAGTGAAAAGGAAAGAGGAACACACACACACACACACACACACACACACACACACACACACACACACACACAAAGAGACCACACACACCCTCTATAAGGAAACTATATTATTAGACTTGGTGTCTCATGCTGATAATCCTAGTATGTGGGAGGCAAGGCATGAGTTCAAGGCCAGTCTGGAATTCTGGAATATGCAGTGAGTTTTGAGCCAGTGATCCTCTGTCTGGGGGGAGGAGACAAAAATAGAAATGAGAAAAAGAAAACCTGTTTGATAAAGTCGTTAATCCATTCATAAAGATGGCGCCCCTGTGACCTATCTAATACACCTCAGCAGATCCCTTTCCTTCACACCGTTGTTTGGGGGTGCACTCATTCAAATGACATGTATGAAGAGTTGTATGATGGTGGTGGTGATAACGATGATAGTACTGGTGCTGGCGCTGTGTTCTCCGGAACAAGGTCCTCCAGTGTGGAATCAGTCTTCTTGACTGCTGAGAGCCGTTTCCAACAGGAAGACTCTTGGATGAGTCAGTCCTCCTTTACAATTGTCTTTCAACTAGGAGTACTCATTGCAATCAAGAGGACAGTAGAAGAGGAAGCAGTTAGGAGATATCACCCATCCCTGTCACTCAAACTTCCCGGTTCAAACTGGAGACACTGAACAAGGGATCGCTAAAGGGAGTGGGTGCCAGGGCCAAGGAGGGAGCTCAGAAAGCGTCCTCGCATTGATGCTGTGATTGTGCATTCAGGGTTGTGTATGACACCAGCTGTCCCCAAATGAAACCCTCGGAGCTATAGTCACATATATTAGCACAGAATTGATTTACAAAACTCAAGGAGGGCACGGAATTCCTATGAACTGTAAATTAGTAAATTGCTTTTTAATCTACCATAAAAGATCAGTGAAAAGTCCTTTTAAAAATCAAAGGTCTGCTAATTCAATCATGAACACATTTACTCAATGGGGCTGAAGGCAAGAGGAAAACCTTAAAGGCGGCACAATTGCCATTTAAAACACATAATTCCAGAAATGATTTAAGTTTAATTATAATATTGAGCACAGGTATATGTTATTCTGAAGAGACCTTGGCCTTGACATTAATATTTGCTTTAAAAAATGAAGCGGAATTTCCTAACGGTATATGTTCTGGTCATACCTACTTGTCCATGAGAAAGGGAGGCTTTGCGGAATGATTGTATGGACAGCTGCCCAACTCAAGATGAAATGTGTGTGTCCCCTCAGCTCCGGGTCACAGAGGACAAGAGAGGGAGAGGTCACGAGGCCTGGGATAGGCAATATAGGATATACTGTGTGTTAGAAACAGAAACCATCTCGTTTAGAGCTGGGAGATTTCTGTCCGTGAAGGGACTTGCTGATCAAGCGCAACGTGGGTCCTCAAACCCGCATTTGAAAAACAGCCAAGCATGCTGGGGCATGTTTGGAATCTTGGTGCTGGGGAGGTGGAGGCAGGCAGGTCCTGGGGCTTCACTAGCCATCCAACCCAGCATGCTTTGTAAGTTCCAGGTCAGCGAGACACCCTGTCTCAAATGGCAAAAGAGGTAGGTCCTAAATGTCCAAGATTGACCTCTGGCCTCTACTTATACTTCAACTCATGCACACATGGCACACACTGGTAAACCCACACATGAACAGAGAGAGAGAGAGACAGAGAGAGAGAGAGACAGAGACAGAGAGACAGAGACAGAGAGACAGAGAGACAGAGACAGAGATGCACAAAATCATTTAATCCAGCAAAGTGTTCTTTATGTACTGGAACAATCATAAATGGAGACCCGGGAGTGTGACGTGATCCACCTGCCATTAGTCAGAAACACACATCAGGGTCAGAACACTCTGTCCTCTTCGTTCATGACTCTCTCTTTTACCAGTGGCTCTCAAATTTCAAGCTGCACATGAATTTCCTAGGGCTCTTGTTCAATAGGAGATTTCTACCCTCCCCCAACTACGATTTGGCAGACCTGGGGTGTAATGACATTTTCAACAAATTTACACAATACAAATCAAGTGGATCCAGAGGCCACACTTGGAGAAGCCCTGCTTTAGGTCAATGTTTTCCATTTATGAAGCTATTGGAAGCATTGATCCCCGAGTGAAAAGCATTTGAGAGATACAACACAAGTGTTCCTCTAATGTTTACGCCTCTCAAAACTAGTCCCCATCCCCTAAAGTTCACAGAATCTCTCAGGAGTGAGACTTGTGGGTGGCACTCTGTATCCAGACTGTAGCACTACCCAAATTCTTGGGGAGGGGACACAGACCCCAATTCTAAACGGGAGGAGAGTCAGTGGCTGTCTCTAGTCTGTCACAGAGATTGTCACTATGCATGTTTAATGCTGAGGGTTGTGAAGCATGGTTAGTCAGTCCATGATCCAAGGACCAGATTGCCAGGACTGAATCATTAGTGAAAACGTGAGATAAAAAAGGGGGGGGGGAGGGATTAGCTGGGAAGGACTGTCACAGGAGGAGACAGGGCTCAGATTGCTCTGGAGCCATGAAAGGAGCTAGACAGGCAGAAAGAAAGGGGAGGGGCATTCTAGAGGGATTTCTAGACCTAGCATAGTCTAAACTTCATTTGCTTTGTTGTTCCAGTCTGTACACACACACACACACACACACACACACACACACACACACACACACACACACTTCACCCTGTATATCATATATCTACCGCAGCATAAGGAGATCCATGTTTTAATATTGCTATGGTAATATTGGATTTAATTTGCAAAGAAGAACCGATCTTTGCCATGACAGTTTCCAAAGGTGTCTGAAATTTCCCACAGGCCCACGGCTCTTCCAAGCATTCGGAGAAATGCGCAACATTGACCTGTCTCAAAGAGAACTGTTCGCTGAGCTCTGACTCAAGCTCCTAACCATGGAGGATCTAGGTCTTGATTTTCTTCTGGTCTAGGTGGGAATATACTGCCATTGTCTAGGAAAACCATTCTGAGAATGACTCTCTGATCCAGAGAAGCATCCAGAAATATAACCACTAATAAGTAATTTTCCTGTGATAATGTCCTAAATATATAAAAATAAGTATAGACATATAAAATATTCCAAGAACATGGGGCACAATGTTAGCTGATTTTTTTCTTTATTATTATTATTATTATTTTATTTATTTATTTTGGTTTTTCGAGACAGGGTTTCTCTGTGTAGCTTTGCACCTTTCCTGGAACTCGCTTTGTAGACCAGGCTGGCCTCAAACTCACAGAGATCCGCCTGCCTCTAGTGCTGGGATTAAAGGCGTGTGCCACCACCACCGCCCGGCTAAATTATTATTATTTTCAACCCACTGAGTCTAATTAGGGTTGCCCACTGGAGGATGGGGAGCCTTCTGGTAGCCACTCTCCTAAAGAGAAGTGATTCTCCCTCTCTCAGCCACCATCAACTCCTAACAGCTCTCAGCTAGGAGTGAGCTCTCAGGAGCCTCTCCCCAGCCCATGCTGGAACGTTTAACTGGCTTGATCTTGAGCAGATCTTGAGTAGGTAACCACAGCTATGGCAAGTTCATTGTATCTGTAACAGCCGTGTCCCGTCCAGAGGACCGCATTTCCCAGCCCTCCTCCCCCACCCTTTGCTCTCACAGTTTTCTTTTTCAGTGTTCCCTGAACCCTGGGGACAGGATGCCCCATTTAGTGCTAAGCACTCACAGTCAGTTACTGTCCGCACTTTGAACAGTAACAAATCTCTACAATAAGAAGCTTCCCTGAACCAGGCTGGGAGAAGCACAGTTATCAAGTTTCATGATTTCATTTGATTTTTTTTTTCTTTTCCTTTTATTTTTTTTATTTTTTATTTTGAGGCAGGGTCTCTCTGGATGTCCTAGAACTTTTTTTTATACACCAGGATGTCCTTGAATTCAGAGATCTACCTGTCTCTGCCTCTCAAGTGCTGTGATTAAAGGTCTATGCTCCCACACCTGGCTGGATGATGATGATGATAATGATGAGGATGATGACTGATTTTTGGTAATCTCACATCATGCACCCCGATCATACTCATCTCTCAGTCCTCCTATGTCCAGCCCCCCTTCTCCCATCCCCTGAAAAAAGTCCATTTTATGTTGTCTCTATACTCACTGGAACATGGCCAAGGGGCCAGCCCCACAAGGGAAGGTGAGCTTTTCTCCACCTGTGGCCCGGCCAAGCCATCAATTGTGGAGAGCCAGGCTGCTGCCAGCAGTCATCAATGTGACTTAGTGTGGGAGCCCAGACCATAAACTTCCAAGTGGCCTTTGGTGGTAATATGTGCTGCAGATATCAACATGATCCTTGGCCATGTCAGGACAACCAACCCAATCATGGCCTTCAGTGGATGCGAGGACCACGGACCTCAACATGGCATCAGATGGCTATACACGCCACTCACATCCAGATGGCCACCCCACCCAGGCAGCAAAGCCCGATGACATCACCAAGGCATCAATGGCACAGACCACATCTGTCCATATGGCTCTCGGGCTTTGTCATGGTCTGGGGTAGCAGTATGGACCACCGACACCAACTTGGCCTCCGGTGGCATCACAGACCATGGTGATCCTTCAAGGAGCTCCAATCCATAAAGTGAGGCTTTCCTCATTGCTGGCCTCCATCGTTGGCCAGAGACAGGGCAATCCCACAGCTGGGCAGCAGGTTAGGGGGCTGAATCTGCATCTGCATAAGCTCCAGGCTGTTACTCAGCATCCGGCCTCCCCTACTATCTGGCCAACCCTACTATGACAGCATGTCGATCTCAGCCCTCTGTCTCACCTGTCACCATCATCACATTTCCAGTCCTGCCTCTCTCCATAACACACAGCACTCCAATTTCCTCCCCCACCTCTTCATCACAGATGTGTTCATCATACTGGCATCCTGGGTGTTATTGGACTGCGTGTCTTCTATCCCCACTGGGTGATTATTGTTTTTTCAGTTGTGAAGATGTGCCTAATTGTTCCTCTTCCCTCTTCCATAGTTCAATAAATTTTGTACAACAGATGCATGCTTGCCTCAAAATCAAAAGAATACATAAAGTTGAGAATGGTGACATATTTGTGTATTCCTAGCATTTGGAAGGCAGAGGTTAAAAAAAAAAATAAGTTCAAGGCCAGCCTGGGCTACAGAGCAATATCTTGGCTAAAAAAAAAAAAAAGAAAGAAAAGAAAAAAAGAAAAAGAAAAAAGAGGTGGGAAAATAGCATTCATAAAATTTAAAGATGGGTTTTGTTTATTGGTTATTTTCTTAATACCTGGGGAGTGACCCTAGATCCCTCTACGAGCTCAGCGAGTGCTCAACCACTAAGCCGCAGCCACAGCCACAGCCACAGCCACAGCCACAGCCACAGCCACAGCCTCAGCCACAGCCACAGCCTCAAACATCTCCTTTGATCTTTATTTCAAAGGAGATTTCAGGAATGCTCACACAAAGATGGATTCCTCAAAGCCCAGTTCGCAGAAACCCTGTCACAAATCCTCCCCAAGACCCTTGTCCTCCTGTTTGTCCTGATGAATGCCAGTTCTGGTCTTCAAGATTTACTTCCCAGAAAATCAAGACGCACAGAATGAGTTATCTGCGGAGGAAGCCGTCCAGGCTTCTGGAAACAGATGCTGCTCCTCTTTCTGTCCGTTGCCATTCTTCTCCTTGAAGATATCGCTGTCATCACTCTAGGCTTAACTCAGCTTGACAGTAGCTCTGTTGCTAACACGATCTCCCTTTCCTCTTCTGGCCAAAGCTTGTAGACTGCGGCTTGTACCAATCCGCTCCCAGCACTCAAAACCAAAGAAGGGCTCTCAGTGAGTGAGAAGCCAGCCGCCTCCCCTGTGGAGCTCATCCTAGTGAATGCTGACTAACCCATTTGCCATATCTCTTATAAGCCAGGGGATGATGGCTCTCACTGCCTATCATAAACTATCGACAGCGTAACCCTTCATTGCCTTCCTTACTCCCAGTTTGCTCTATCACTGAAATATTCTACTTCAAACCTGCCTTTCTCAGCATCTAAATCATCACGAGTCCGAGGTCCCAGCTTTCCTGGTACAGAAACCACAGACTCAGCAGCCAGAATGTCATCAGCCTCCTCCAGATTACATCATCTCCTTCTGCCAACCTTAATACCACTATGGTAACCATCAACAGCAATGCCTGTGATTATTTCAGTAGAAATATTGAACAGATGTGACAGCCTTGTCAAACTCCCTTGCTGGTGTCCAGCCACTCGGTGATACCGTTTGCAATTCTAAAGTCTCTCTTCTGGCCATAATAGAGACAGCACATGCCGACCGACCTCCCGGGTGGGAATCTGCTCCTACAGCTTCGGTGTGCACATCCAATTCTCCCTGCCACAGTGTAGCACACACCCAGTGCTTTATGGCTCTGGGCACACGGACAGACTTCTCCATCCCCACCTCACCATAGCCAGATAACCGCTCTCTAAGGGAAAGAGCCCCAACTTCCTGACAGAATTTGGAATGTCTGCGTCCCTTTGCAACTTAAGGGAAGTCACTTTGAACTCGCTTCTTGCTAGTAAAATAGTTTTTCTCAACCCAGCTATATAGAGAGACGGTGCTTACACAATGTGGTGGCTATACCAAATACTTGTTCTCTTTCAAAGGTAAATGAATTCATAGTAAATGAGTTTTACTTCAAAAAAATAAATATATTGCAGGAGGTAGAGGCAAGAAGATCAAGAGGTAAGAGTCAGCCTTAGTTACATAAGATTTGAAAATCAAATTGGTACATTAAAAAAAAAAGCATCAGTGGAAAACAGAACTTGTACATAAACGTTCCCAACAGCCAAACTGTTTACCGACAGCCGAAGGGATAAGTTAGTTGTGTTACAGCGGTAGAGTGGATTATTGTTCAACCACAAAAAGTGCTGAATACCTTACAACGTGGATGAGCCCAGAAAACATACCGAGGGGAAGAAACCGCACATGTGGCCACATGTATGAGTCCATCCATCTAGACAGGAAGCGGACTGCTGGCTGCTGGGTTAGCAGCACACAGAATTAGGGAATTGCTGCTTAATGGGTAGATGACAGAGGTGAGTGAAATATGTTTGGAACTTCGTGGAGGTAGTGCTTTGGGATGTGGTGAATTACCAAATACCATAGACTTGCTCTCTTTAAAGTAGTTGATTTTGTAGTAAATGGATTTTACATTAATAAATAAATATGTATCAGGACATGAAGGCACTTGGATAATCCTAGCACCTGGGAGGTAGAGGCAGGAAGGTCAAGAGTTAAGGGTAGGGTCAGCCTTAGTTACGTGAGACCTTATCCCCACAAATGTGTGAAGCGCGGGTTCAACCCTCAGAATGGCAGACATACAAGCAAAAGACCTGAGACAAGGAGACAAAGTCCTTGAGAGACTTTGGGGGCTGTCAAAGCGACAAAAGATCCCCCCAATGACAAGGCCAGCCTGGGCTATACAGACCCGTCACACACACACACACACACACACACACACACACACACACACACACACACACACACACACACAGAGGAATAAGCCAATCTCAGGAGGATTAAGTAGTGTATAAAAGGATAAAAATTTTAAAAATAAAGCCACGTAGAATGAAATAAAAAGTGCCCTAAGCTGAGAGCTCTGGTCTTTGATGAACCACAGAGGCTTCTGTCCCCATTTTTGGTATAGAAACAGAAATTTGAATTCTGAAAATGCCCGCTCTCAGCTGTGACCTCTCCCTCTGACTCCGTGTCCTGCAGCTGCTGCAGGCCACAAAAACACCATTTCCAGACTCTTATTAATTCACTGCGACACTAAGGACTGAATTATGTCTTCAGGCCGTGAAGAGCCTGGAAGATCAGGAGAGATTCTTAATTTATCTAGAAAGTCCCCAAATGTAGCAAGTGTTGTTAGGAAGACTTGAGCCTGTGGCCAACACTATCCCAAGCTGCATTTTCCAAGCTCCTGGGAGATCACCCCCCCCCAATTTCCCTCCCCTACCCCCCCCCACCTCCCCACCCCCAGCCTTTGAGTCACAGTTAGCATTCCAGGAGTCACTCCTGAGTGACATCAAGGCTTCCAGGGAGCATTTCAAAGCCACACATTCCTTTTGTATAGAATCTGCTCATTCATCCTACAAAGAGGCCCCCAAATAGGCATTTTAAAACGCTTTCCAGGTGATTCTAATGCTCAGATTTGGATACCATCTGTTTAGCTCAGCCCATGCATCCTTAGCTGTGGCTTCAACATCCTTAGGACAAAGAACTTTCCATTCGGAGAGCTAGTTGTTAGAAAGTTCCTTCCAGCACACCGGAGTCAACACCTGGCTTCTCCATGACTTACGGTGAAGATTTATGCTTTTGAGCCTTGCCGAATAACCTTGGGTGCTTTGATGGAGACTGTCTCCTCCATCCATGGGACACTCCTCAAAGGTTTACCTCTAGACACCAGCCACGAGTCTTCTCCCTGACCATACGTTTTGCCTTAGTACCCACTCAGTCTGGTAATAACGAAGCTACCTACTTGATCTTCTTCTATTCTTGCTTTTAGCCTCAAGCTGTTTCTTCAACACTAGGCTTCCCTCTGTTAGGCCAACCATAGCCAGAATTCTACAAGCTGATCGAATAGTCTCTTTCTGTGCTTTTGCACTTGTTTTGCTTGAACCCAGAGCCCTGGGCAGGCTAAGCAAGCACTCTACCATCAATCTCTCACCCCTAAAAGTCCCTTTAAGCCAGCGGACTTAGGAAAAATTACATATGTTTGTTATGATTACAATATAGTTGAACTTGTTGCTACCATCTTATTCTTTGATTTTCTTTTTTAGAATTTTTTTTTAGACCGAATTTCACTATAAAGCCAAGCTGTGGCCTTCAACTTGTGACTCTTGTGCCTCTGGCTAATGGTTTCTTTCATCTTGTTTTGTTTTTGTTTTTTTTCTTTTTCTCCTGCCCTCTGTTAAGGGTACTTTATTCCCCCCTCCTCCTCTCCTGCCCTCTGAGTCTGGCAGCTGTTTCAGTGGCCATGCTTTGAAGGTCACTTTCTAAAAAATATTGATATGAATTTAAGCAAAATCTAGAATGGTGGTACACACCTGCATCCCCAGCACCCTGGAGGCTGAGGCAAGAGAACCACGATTTGAGGCCAGACTAGGTCACATAGCAAGACCCTGTCTCACAAAAGGGGGGATGGGAGAGAAAGAGAGAGGGAGAGAGGAGGAGAGAGAGAGAGAGAGAAAGAGAGAGGGAGAGAGGGGGAGAGAGAGAGGGGGGAGAGAGAGTTAGTTCTCACTCTTCGTATGAAAACATTCCCATTTCCTCCTCATCCTTGTGTGATCACTTAGCTGGCGTCACAGCTTTGTCTGTAATTGTCTTCTCTGAGCTCTTGGATACTATTTGCTGCATTGCGGCTTTTATGATTACCATAACGAAGTCAGCAGCAGCCTAAACACAGCCCTGTCATAGAGTACTTTTGTCCTCAGAATGCACCAAATTATTTCTCTTTGACCTCAGTGCTTTACAGCCTTCCTTCCTACTATGAGTCCAAAGGTGGAGTCTTTAAACAGCTCCCAGTTGAGATCTATTGTTGCTATGCAGGGTTTTGGGGGGCAGAGGGAACGAGGGAGGCTTGATGTATAGTTTCAGCCTCTCTCTTCATCACCCTCCTACCCCAGCCTCCAGAAGCTGTGATGACCGATATGGCCCACCACATCCCAGTACACTACTAAGAACCTTCATTCTTGGACTCTATTCTAGAATTCCTCAATGAAACTAGACTCAGGAACCCTAGCTCCTAATCAGGCAAGCCCTCCTGGCATATTTGATACTCTCCTTTGAAAGGTCATGCCAAAATGTGTCCTGTCTATCCTTGGTAGACATTGTCTAAGCTACTCTGCTGAGTGGCCCATGAATCACCTCCTGTGGGTTCTCTCTTCTTTACCAAGCCCAAGGTCTTCTTGCCTTAAAAGCACACTGCACTGCCCAATATCCACATCAGTCACTTCTCTGACAGACCCAGGAAAAATGACCTTAAAAGAATATGAACTAGCTGGGCGGCAGTGGCGCACGCCTTTAATCCCAGCACTTGGGAGGCAGAGCCAGGTGGATCTCTGTGAGTTTGAGGCCAGCCTGGTCTACAGAGCGGGATCCAGGACAGGGACCAAAACTACACAGAGAAACCCTGTCTCGAACCTTGCTCCCCCTCCCCCCCCCCCCGAAAGAATATAAACTATAAAAATCAGTTTCCAAGAGTCCATACTATGTAAAAATGATTGAATAAACAAAATGAGGAGAAAGAAATACAATAGCCTCATAAAAGAACTCCAAATAAGTTATGTAGATATTCTTCCCTCCCAGAAATGGGGATCAATTCCACCACCCGCCTTGAGTGTGGGCTCCTTCCAGAGGGCCGAGTGGGGAGTGTGAGTGTGGAGAGGGGGAGAACCGAAAAGCATGACCCTGGTTATCAAGGTCAACATCTCCAGAGATGGGTCACAGTCACAACATGCACCCTGTGGTATTATGGGATGGAAAGGCTACCTCTCCAAGCCCCAGTGCAGTCACGAGGAAAACACTGGAAAAATCAGTTATAAGGAAAAAAAAAATCACCCAACCAGCATTTCTTCAGAGGACTTAAGAACCAAGGAAAGACCAAGAGGGGCCCAGGAGAGAAAGGGAGATGTGGAGACTAAACACCGTGTGGCATTCTGGATGGGATCCTCGAATAGAAAAAGTGGAGAAGCTGGTAGTGCAATCAAATAAAATTTCGTGTTCGTTAAATAGTGACGTTGGTTTCCCACTTTGGGCAAAAGCACCCTGGATATACTAAGTGTCGACAGAGGGGAAACTGGGTAGTGCATAGATGAGCCTCTCTATACTTTTAGTCCGGAATAAAAGGTAATTTTTAAAAGATAGGACCTAGAAGAATCTAAACCAAACACAAATGAATGTTCATAAGAGTATATTCCCAATTGCCAAAGGACAGAAATGATAAATGTTTTTCCATCGACGGGTAATTAATAAAAAGTCATACAATGGACTATTATTCCATCTAAGAAGAAAGAAGAAATGAAGTACTGATACACGTTACATTATGTGCCACCCTCAACAGCATTACGCTAAATGAAAGAAGCCGGAAGCACAGGTCACATGATCACACCAGGCTTTTTCTTTTAGGCCACCAACCAGCTCCCAAATCATGACAAGGAGACCTCTTATTAGTTATGAATGCCCAGCTAGCTCAGTTGGTAGCACATGAGACTCTTAATCTCAGGGTCATAGGTTCAAGCCCCATGTTGGTCACCAATTGGCTCCCAAATCATGACCTGGAGACATCTTATTAACTACAAATGCTCAGCTCTTTTAAATTAGCCTGTTTCTCTTCATTTACATTTTTGCCTTGGGGCTTTTTACCTTTCCTTCTGTATGTCTTGCCCAGTGTGTCTGGCAGCCACCTGACTGGCCCCAGGCATCTCCCTTTCCTTCCTTCCTTCCTTCCTTCCTTCCTTCCTTCCTTCCTTCCTTCCTTCCTTCCTTCCTTCCTTCCTTTCTCCCTCCCTCCCTCCCTCCCTCTTTCTTTCTTTCTTTCTTTCTTTCTTTCTTTCTTTCTTTCTTTCTTTCTTTCTTTCTTTCTTCCTTGTTCTCTCCTCTTTTCTTTTTTCTGCCTGGATTTCTCCTCCTATTTATTCTCTCTGCCCACCAGCCCCGCCTATCCCTCCTCTGCCTAGCTATTGGCCGCTCAGCTTTTTATTAGACCAATCAGGTACCTTAGGCAGGCAAGGTGAAACAGCAACAGATTTTTTCACAATTAAACAAATGCAGTGCAAACAAATATAACACACCTTTATACAGTAAAAATAATATTCTTCAGCACAAATAAATGTAACACATCTCTCCATAGTTAAAATAATATTCCACAACCCACGATACATGGTTCCCTTTAGATGAAATACAGAGAAGAGATCAGTCTACAGAGACTAGGAGACTATTGATTGCCAGGACCTGGAAGAGAGGGAAAATACACGCATGGTGTATTTATTCTTCCAGGTAATGAAATGTTTTGGAACTAAACAGACATGGTAGTTGAACAAATGTATAAATGTGCTAAAGGCCACCAAATTGTTCATTTTCAAATGGTTGATGGTATGTGACCTGAGTTTCACCTCACTTTGAAGAAAAAACTATAGCGCATATGTTAACCCTGGCGGGAGTCTCCGCCAAGGGGGCAGCACAAGAAGGGCTGGCTATGGAGCGATAGATGATGGACTGTTCTCTAGACACACGAGGCTCTCGAAGCTGAAACGGGTCTGCAAACTGAGGACCGTCCAAAGCTGCCGTGGTGCAAAGGTCAAAGGTCGGTCAAGGATCCCGAGGCTTTGCTTCTAGGGAACGTTGCATGGGCTGTACCGAGGGAGAGTCCTAACTTAGTACTCATTCTGCACACTCTGCTGTCCTTGTTACTCATTTCTTCCAAAGTTAGCGCTCTCCACACTCAACTGGACAAGGGAGACTCCCACCATATGTATGTTTATGTGCAGAGTCCTTGCGGCTTTGTATGTATGGTAAGTGGTAGGCCCTTGATAAAAAATAGTTTTGTGAATTTTGAAAAGTGCAGAATATTATAATTGGTAAAGTTAGTGGTAAATTATTCAATTTTAAAAAAATTATTCAATTTTAAAATAAAATATTTTATAGCAGTGGAGATGAAGTCCAGAACCCATATGTTCTACCGCTGAGTGTATCCCACCTTCCATTTTAGTTAATTAAAACCAGTTCTAAATATAATAACTGATGTGCTATTGTTCATCAGCACACACACACACACACACACACACACACACACACACACACACGCAGGTACATATTTGCCTTGCAATATAACACAAAGCGCTCAGTTTGGCTATGACACTCTGTCCATAACATTTGAATAATATCTGTAGCTTGTCCCATTTACAGAGGTGCTGTGAGGATTCAAGAGATATGTTTTTTAAGAGCCTAGCATCTGCATAACACAAAATACTATCCTTGATAAATGTGATGGCTGCCCTGGCAGGCATCTGTTCTAGAAGGTGGTGATTGGCAGGCACCAGGGTGAAAGATGAGCCCATGTGTAGCTCCAACTTGATCTTAGAATCTAGACTGCTCAGAGAGGGATGGACAGAGCCAGGACTGGCCCCAAACATGGGGCTCCAGGGGGATTTGATGAGAACAAAGCTCTGGGGTCACCTCTCTTGCCCAAGTCCCAGGACAGCTTGCAGCGGTCAATGGAAAGGAGACTCAGTTAGCTATGGGCAGCTCCCAGCCCAGCCCACCCGGCACAGATGACTGTCCACCCTCCTGGTGTGTTTCAGAAGACTGACTACAAGGGCCTTTGTTTATTCAGTCTTCCAGAAAAGCAAAACACCAACTACTTCAATCCTTAAATATTGAAAATGAGAAAAAGAACAGCAGAGATACAGCTTTTTAAATCACCCACATGCCAATATTTCAAAAACAGGGACTTGTTTAAAAAACAAACAAAAAAAACCCCTGCACATCTGGTGCCGTGCATGAAAAAAAACAAAACAGAAAACTTCTTTTTTTTTTTTTCTGCCGTTGCATCTTGCTCTTATTGGGACAAAATGTGAAATAAACTTCCTTAATTCCAAACTGTGTTTGCAGCTTAGGATTCCATTAATGCCCCCTTTTCCCCTTGGCCGTGCGGGGCCCTCATTCGCAGTCAGTTCTGCACTGATGTATATTTCATTGCCCAAGGCTTAATTTTGATTTATTGTCCATCCATAAATTAGAAAAATATGCTGTGGAATTCCATCCCGCTGAAAAGCTGTGCCCGATGTCAGGGGACTGGGTGATATTTAAGATGTCAGAAATACATATTGGATTAGTGTGCTTTGTTTCCCCACAACAGCAGGTGTTTAATCATGGCTGATGGCTGAAGTTAAATGCGTTAGGACAGCACCAGCCAAGAAGATGGAGTTTTTCTAAGCCATACAAACTCCAGGATAAATAACTCAAAACTAATTGTGTGTCCACATCTTAGATACATTTTTATTTACTTAATACATTAAACAATGAAAATAGCCTCTGGCGCTTAACTCGGTGTTTAAGAGCCTGTACAAATATTTTATGCTAGTGAAATGTTGGCTGTTTAAACATAATTACCATTTCCCTTACCGGCCCTCTGGCGGCTTTATATAAGATATTTCTTAAAGCAGGAAAGAAATCTCTCAGCCATTCCAAGCTAGGGAATTTTCAGGCTTGCTTTTGGTTGTGGTTTCTGAATGTAATTTGAATAATTTTTTTTTCCTGTGTGAATGCCCATCTCATTTAAACGAGGCATGGTGTATCTATCAGCTGGGCTTTTTCTGCCTTCTTTCCTTTGTAAAGTACCAGTTCCCTTTGCCATCGTGTTTATATTAATTAGAGTTCTATGTATATAGGAAAAATGATCAGGCTCGGTGTGGAGCAATTTAGCTGGAGGCTGGAGGGAAACCGCTTTAGGAGAGCAAACATTTTCAAGGTGCACCCGGTGACCTGTGACAGACTGGGGAGATTCATGGCGAGAATGGTGTATTTTGACACAACAGTGATTTGATTAAAAGAGAAAGTAATGGATTTAAACAGTCTCTATGAGGATGTAGCCAGACTTTGGTAGCTTTTTGCAATTGACTTTGCAGACCAGGGACAGAGAAAGAAAAGGTCCATACACAAATATAAACAAAAACTGAGTCGTTGAAGCAGGGTCCTCTCTCGTCCTCCTTTTAGTGTCTGGAAGAGGCAAGATAAAACCAAGTCAAAGCAAATGTTTAGGTCATTTCAAGAACAGATTTAGAGTTAAATTGAAGTTTGGGTATTTTTAAAGGAATTGTTTTATAGTCATATTCAAATGAATCATCTATGAAAAAGAAAATGTAATCGTCTGCATTTTGAGAAAAACTAAAATTTGTATTAGAGAGTGGAAGTACCAAATTTGTTTCATGAAGATAAATAGTTCGATCCCCCAAGAGTTCTAACATCCCTAGATTCAATGCAACATCAAAAATAATTCTTAAAAAAATTTTTAATCTTTAAAAATGTCACACATATCTACAAGGTGTATTGATCATATCCACACCTCATCCCCTTCACCAATCCCCCCCAGCATCACCCACAGTGTCTCCCTCCCAACCCCATGTCCCCCTTTTATAATGATTTATTTGTTTAATTTTTTTTTAACTCACTGAGTATACATGAGTGTGGGGTCACCTACTAGGGCATGGAGAACTTACTAGGGGCCACACTCCTAAAGAAAAGTGACTCTCTTTCTTCCAGGAACTACCAAGAGCTCTTCCACTAGAGGTGGGGCCTTGAGAGCCCCCCAACCTTCCCCCTTCCCCCCCAACCCCCCGTCCACGCTGGAACTTGTGACTGGCTTGATCTTGAGCAGATCTTGTGTAGGTAACCACAGCTGTTGTCATGTCCAGAGCACAGCATTTCACACGCCACCCCTCCCCATCTCTGGTTTTTACATTCTTTTTTTCCCACCCTTCCTCAGTGTTACCCTGAGCTTTGTAAAGGATGCTGATGTAGATTATCTACAGCCAAGCAATCAGAGTTCCTTTTAAGTACTTGACATTAAGCCGTCTCTTATACTGACCACTACCCGCTGCAGTAAGAGGCTTCTCTGACCAAGGTTGGGAGCAGCATAAATTTATAGACATAAACACTTAAAAGAGTCGACAGCATTTAGAAAGACAACATCAATATGTTCTTGCCTACAAGCTATCATTTCCATGGCCATGGGTTTCAACCATGTTTCCAGTAAGTGCCAGGCATAAATTCCCTCCAATGGAACGTGATTCAGTTCTAATGAGGGGTGCAGTTGGTTTCCCCCATAAACAGTCTGACACCAGTGAGCACATCTTGTTTGGTATGTCAGTACTGTGGCACAAAGGATCCAGTGCTGGGTAAGACCACTGATGTCTTCGTCGTCCAGTAGCCTGTATGGCACCAGTAGCCAGCACTATGGAAGTTAGCCAGCAAGGCGAGCTTCCTGGTCAACTCAAAATTGATTTCTCTGTATCCTGCAACTGAAATGTGTGGTGTCTTCAGTAAAAGTGTCTTACCATCTGGTTATGGTGACAACCAATAACCTGTATTATGTTGGGTGCCTTTCAGCCTCTCTGGCAAGTATCTTGGAGGGAGGTAACTCAACTGCACAAAACTCAACTCCAAATGGACCAAGGACCTCAACATAAAACTGAACACTCTAAAACAGAGGAAAAAGTAGGAAGTTCACTTCAAGTTATAGACGCATGGAAGAGCTTTCTAAACAGGACCCCAATAGCCCAGGGAAGGATACTATCAGTCGACAAATGGCATCTCATGAAACTAAAAAGCTTCTGTACAGAAAAGGAAGTGGTCAATCCAGCGACTACAAAATCAGAGAAAATCTTTGCCATCTGTGTATCTAACAGAGGCTTAGTGTCTAGAACATATGAAGAACTCAAAATACTAAACATCAAGAAAACAAACAACCCAGTTAAAACCAAGCTGTGGAACTGAACAGAAAGTCCTCACCATAAGCAATACAAATGGCCAGAGAACACCTTAAAAGGGGTTCAACATCCTCAGCTCACAGGGAAATGCAGATGAAAACTACACTAAGATTCCATTTCACTCCAGTCAAAGTGGTCATCAATATAATTCTGTACATAGGTTGAGAACACCACAATGTGATTAACAACTAAACAGGTTCAAAAGATGCTCAAGGTCATCCTCAACCACATAACAAGTTTGATGCCAACCTGGGCTATATGAAAACCAGAGAAAGGAAGGGATGGTGGGGAGGATGAATATGAGAGTATGAAGAAGACATGGTTATGGTAACAATGTGAGTTGTAAGTTACAAATCCAGTCTGTATTGTATGATCTCATTAATATAAGAATTTTTTAAATAGCCCAGTAAAGTTTTGTTCTTAAAGAATACAGAAGTACATTCCCTACTTGACTCATAGATCCTGCCTCAATATTGTAACTGTGTTGAATAAAATAGCCACTGAATGTTACTATAAATCAATTTAAGAAAAGGCTTTTAAAATACAGTCCTGATGAGGCACCCACATGGGGCACAGTGTTGAAACATCTCTGTTGCCTGGTTGTCCCATCTTCTCAGGTGACTGCCTTCATCACTCCAGGCATCTATAATCCCAAACTATTGGCTTCTTTAAAAACAATACCCATAATACCAAGGTACGAATACTGCTCTTTACCTCAGACTTTCCAGTAATAATATTCTATTGGATAAAATTCTAATTTTCACAAGTATGATGTTTAAAGTGATATTTTGGTGTTTTTGTTTGAAGAAAAAAATATTCTGAAATCCAGGTCTCATTTATTGAAATAATCTTAATATATTTTAATATCTTTTCGTGTTTGCAACTGATACCCCAAAGTTCTTCCATGAATATAATAACTGCAGAGAAAGGCAGATTTGGGGTTTATGGTTCTGCCCCTGAGCTGCCTTATGTCATTTCTAATATTTTTGCCTGAGTCATTTCTAGGACAGGCTTCCCTGGAATCAGAGGTAAAGATTTCTTGCAGGTTATAGGAGGGTGCTTGCATTGATTACTTTTCTTTCTTTCTTTCTTTCTTTCTTTCTTTCTTTCTTTCTTTCTTTCTTTCTTTCTTTTTTTTTTTTTTTTGATAAAACACCATGACCAAGGCAACTTATAAAAGAAAGAGTTTATCTGAGGCTACGGTTCCAGAGAGATAAGAGTCTACCATGGCAAGAAACTGGCAGCAGAGGAGAGCAAGGGAGGCAGGCATCCTGGGGTGAGGATCTGATGCGTCCACCCTTCCCTCAGCAGAGAATATTGACAGCGCTGTTATCATAACTACAGACCTAGATGTTCGTGTATTGTTTCCCCGCTCCACTTCCTTGGCTGCATGGCCCAGTGTTCTGTAGTCACCCCAGCCATTTCCACTCCAGAGTAAATAGCTACATAATGGTGATGACTCCAAGGCATTTTCTGCAAGTGAGTCTCAAAGTAGGAGAGTGAAAACCATCCATTGTTGCCCAGATAGAATTAAAGCAAGAAGGGGCTGCTTGCAGGGAAAAAAATTGAGCTTTGCTTGATTCTACCATAATGCAAGGTTACTTCTCTGGCTTAATTTTTGGGTTTGAAACCTAGAATGAATAAGCAATACATGCTAGGGAGGAGGCTAGAGACTGTGCCAGAGAATTTTCTGTCGTGCATTTAGTAGTGAGACTCAGAAATGCGTTATATCCCAGCGTTTCTCAACCTGTGGGTCATGACCCCTTTGGGGGTAGCATATCAGAAATCCTGCATATCAGATGTTTACATTGTGACTCATCACAGTAGCAAAGTGACAGTTACGAAGTAGAAACCAAATAATTTTATGGGGGGGGTCAGCACACCATGAGGAACTGTCTTAGAGGGTCGCAGCATTAGGATGATTGAGAACCACTGCAACAGTGAATTTTGGTTTGTAAAGACAGGAGGGGAGGGTCGTGAGTCAGCCATCACTGTTTTCTCAGGTTTTTTTTTTTTTTTTTTTTTTTGTTCCAAAGAAATCTAGTTCCAAGAAGGGATGTTACAGATGAAGATAACTTGCAGAGAAATGGGGCTGGGAGCTTTGTCAGGTACCCAAGGATCAACGGGGATACCTTCTGTCTGAGAAGTGTGTGACCTCTGATCCCTGTGAGCATGTGACAACACCGTGAGTCTACCTGGCCCCAGGTGTTATGAAGCAGACGAAATCCATTAAGATTTGTTTAGGACTGTGAGCACAAGAAAATATAAATGCGTGAAAGAGCTTGTTCATGGGAATGTTTATTCAAATGTGAGACGATAAGAAATAGGACCTACAGGGGGAAAGGGGGGAGGGGCAGAGAAGGGGAAGAGTAAGACCCAAAGTGAAGCCATTACAGTGAGATGTTCCGGTACCCTAGGACACCAGCGCCGTCTTTCGCTCTAATTCTAGGAGGATGCTCATCGGGGAAGTGGAGCAGCTGAATGGCACAAACTGGAAGTAGCACTAAGGAAACCCTGCTTGAAGAAGGTCACTTCCGTAAGAGCCCCACTGCGGATGTGGCTGACTCTCAAGGCTGGGTGTGGGGACCTAAGGAAGCCCTGAGTGAATGTGTGTGGTTAATATGGGCACAGCCATGTCAAGTACCCAGTGCTTCAGACCCGTGGGAATTGGCAAAGCCTTCCTCTGGTGTAAGTAGAGTGTTTAGAAATGATTGGCCAGCACGTGCGAAAACTAGCCACTGTCGCTTCCTTCTCCCCAATGACTGCAGCCTGTGACTGCTCCCTGACAGAGACGTCCTGCGGAGACTTGATAACATCTCGTACCGTATCGTATCGTATGGACTAAAAGCTCTGAGGTTCCCACTTGCTTGCACAGGTGTTGCTGTCCCATCAGAGTAAGCGAATCCCAGCTTTTCTGTACGTGTCTGTGTGTCGATCCTCTTGCATTCTCTCGATGTACCCCACCCCCACCCTGCAATCAGGTTTCCAGGACCAAGTGGTGCTAGACCAGGCATTTGGGGTTGGAGATCTGACATCATCCTGTCACAGCAGGCAAGGAAGGAACTGGGGCCCAGAACCAAAGACGGGCTGGCTCTGACTGTTTCTGTGGCTGTGCATGCCGTCTTACAGAAAGATATGTAATTACTTGATAAATGGTCTTGTGGTCTGCAGTATTTCTTTTGCCCTGGTAATAAATCATGGAACATTCAAACATTCTAGGCTTCGTGACCGCTGTTTTCCTTGGTGTGGATGGCATAACTAAACACACTTGCCAATAGCCGGAAGAAAACATTTGGGACCATCATCTTCCCCTGAGTCACATTCTTGAGGATCAGCTGATGGGGACCCAGGGTGTCCCAGAGCTCTGATGTCACGGTATAGGGGCAGCAGCCCAAGCCATTTAGAACTGAGAAGACTTGGTCATGTTACAGATTCCGACATGGGTTTTCAGGAGGAACTCGGTGCTTGCAGGGGCTACACACAAAACACGGCCCTTGATAGTCACGTGGTCATGGGATTCTGATCACCTGAGGCAAGAGATAGGCCAGAGATGCAGTTATCCTCAAAGAAGACCCTAGCCAGTTATTTTTGTCTTAGAAACAAGACCATTAAAACTAGCAAAGCTTAGTTGTCTTTATATGAACTAGACAGTGCCAAGATCAGGTCCTGGCTTCCTTGGGTGGTGGGCCAGCGAGATGTCTCAGCGGGTAAAGGGACTTGCTGCCAGACCCGAGGACTTGGGTTTGATCCCTGGGAACCACGCGGTGGAAGGAATAACTGACTCCCCCAAGTTATCCTCTGACGTCCACCTATGTCCTGTGGCATGCTTACACTTACACATGTACAAACACACACACCACAAAAATAAAAGGTAGTAAGGCAGAGACAGGCAGATCCCTGTGGCTCAGTGGCCAGCCATCCTGCCTGATCAGCAAGTTCTAGACCAATGAGTGACCCTGTCTCAGAAAACAATGTGGGTGATGTGGTGGGTAGCCATTCCAGCTTTGATCTGGAAGTTCCAAGCCCCACTGAGGCTTCGGTAACTGTCACGCCTACAAGGTGAGGCCAAGAGAGGACCCTAAAGACTTGGATGCACTGGCTCTCTTGGTTCCTGGACCCTGGATGCTGGAGGTAGACTAAGCAGAGTTCTCCAGAGATCACCGCCGGACTGCGCTACACCTTTCCCAGACCCTGTAAACTATCCCTTCACTTGTAAGTTACCCCACAAAATAAACCTCCCTTTTAACTACGTGGAGTGGCCTTAAAAAATTCACCAATAGGGTGACTCTTGAGGAACAACACCCTAAAGTGACCTCTGCTCTACTTGTGCACATGAGGGCACACGAACACACACACACACACACACACACACACACACACACACACACACACACTTAAAATTAAACAACACCCCCCAGAAAAAAATCCCTAAGGGGAGAGAGAAAATAGCATTACTTTTTGTGGCTTGCCTGTTCCCATTCTAAGCAGTGCACATTGCTAAGTGAGGTCAGGTTTCCCTTACTCCATCTTACAGGTAATTGTTAGTAATGCTAGAGAATCATATGCAAGTGTTTCCACCAAGAACTGATACAAAGTTCAGCCTTGGGGACCTACGTTAGCAGCTGATATATAGTCACTTACTGCTTGGTGACAGAAGTCCATGTGATAATGTATGCATTCTGAGTTTGACATTTTATATCAGGAGAAATGTGCTGGGCCTGACTCTAAGGCCATTGCTTTAGGGTCATTTCTTCTTGCCAACTTTCCATGTCTCCATCCTTCCCTTATTACAGGAATATCTTGTGCTCTGTTCAGAGAGAAGTCAGGGGACATCCCACCTTCTTCCTGCTGTTGAAAACCCCCAGGTCTCTCTGCTCACCTTCTCCTGACTTCCTAAATGAGAGATAAATCTTAGGATCTTACAGTGTTGTTTTATAGTGCTCATATATATGTTCTTAAATAGACATAATATCACACAATGAAATTACCTCGGGCTATGACAGTAATCCAGTCATTGTTCTGTGTAAGACACTTAAACTCTGATGATTTCTTACCTCTGAAGGAAAGATGTTCTACTTCATAAGGTTGTTGTGAAGTATAAAGACACTCAGCAGACCAGACACCCAGTAAAAGGCAGCCTTCCCCAGGGTCTGCTCACAGTGAGATCCTGTAGGGCAGCCAGCAACAAGGAGAGCAGACAGTTTTTACACAGACTTTAGCTGAGGTCTCTTGACAGTGACTAAACACCAGCCCCAGCTGGGTTTCCTGGTAAGGACTCATTTGTCCAGACACTGTGGGGAGAGGGACAAACAGAGAAGGTGGCATGAGGAAGTCATGTCATCAAGTGTCCCATACTTAGCCCAGTGCCCCTCAAAACCAAAGGTAATGTGTGTGGGGTCACCTCTGCACTGTCCTCTAGCGTCCAACACTCCGCCTCCACCACCCCACCCCCAGCCCCACCCCGCGACACACCAATTCAACTGCACAACTGAAGCCCAAACTCAGGATGAGAGTTGCCAAACAAAACTGCTCCAAACCAGTGATGGGGTTGGCCTGAGGCAGCCGCTCAGGGACCCGTTGGTCCTCACACTTCTCACTGTTCAGACGTCTCGTGTGTAAGAGAGCCGCTAAAGTGCGGTCGCCATCTTCTCTCCCCGCTGGTCTGTAAGGCTTGCAAAGATGCTTACTTAGGCCACTTACCCGAGGCTGTGCCCAGGGCCTTTTATTGACCATTTTAGCCGAGTTACGCACATCTAGAGTAAGTCTAGGCTAACATCTAATCATACCGGATATCTGAAAAGAGATCTAGAAAATTCACTTAACTGCTCTGGCCTGATCATTACATACTATGTACATGCATTGTGTGACAAGAAAAATATGCACGGCTATTACATATTAACTGAGTATGAAAAGATATTTTGAAAGAAAACAGAAAAATTAGGTATGAGGCATAAAAAAATCCTGAACAAAAACTAGAAACCATGGAAAGGAACATGGGAAAAAAAATGAAAGTTATTTTGTTAAAATAATAGGGTTATAGGAAATTTCTGCCTCTTAGAAACTCCCTTTATTGTGGTACAGTCTTTTTTGGGATTAACAAGATGCCAGCGTTGGGAGTGGCCGGCACCAGCCTTCCCAAAGATTTAAAACAAATGCCAAACACAAAGACTGAACCCCATAATAGTCCAAGGCCTTATTCTTTTAGCTCTGATGTTTGGTGCTATGGATGGCCATGGAGTTGTGACGGCACATGCCGAAATAGCCAACAAACTCACATAATGTTACAAATGGCAGAGAAACCACACAGCTTTTCTCACTAATATTCTGATGTGGAGATGATACAGAAGTAGAAGGGTGAGCTTCTGAATTCAAAGGTAGAAGCAGTACCCCAAAACGTCTAGACAAGCCAGGAAAAGGAAGGATCAGCTCTGAGGCCTGCACCAGGCATCCGGGTAAAGCTCTTGTCTTAGGGTTCTATTGCTGTGAAGAGATTCCATGACCATGGCAACTCTTATAAAGGAAAGCATTCATGTGGGGCTGGCTTACAGTTCAGAGGTTTAGTCCAATATCATCATGGCAAGAAGCAAGGCAGTACACAGGCAGACGTGGTGCTGGAGAAGGAGCTGAGAGTTCTACATCGGGATCGGTGCCAGGCAGCAGGAAGAGACTGACACTGGGCCTGGCTTGGGCTTCTGAAATTCAAAGCCCACCCCACAGTGACACACCTACTCCTACAAGGCCACACCTCCTAATAGTGCCACTCCCTATGAGCCTATGGGGGCTGTTTTTATTCAAACCACCACAGCTCTACACTTCGATAAACTATATATATTTAATATATATATTTAAAAAAGCAACAGCCTAAGCTCTGGAGTCAAACATCTTAAGAAGGACAAGCAGAGCGAAGCTGGGGCTCTTGCTGACACAGGTTCAGGAGAAGTGGACAGCGTGTGAACTGCCAAAGGCTGTGGAGCAACTCATGTCCCCTTCTAGAGTGAGGGAGGTGACTGATCAGGCCCTCCCTTGAGTATAGTACTCAGAACTCGAAGGCAATGTGGCTACAAGGGAGTCCTCCTCACAGGACAGTGAGCAGCAGCCAGAGGAAGTCCTCACAGGACAGTGAGCAGCAGCCAGAGGAAGTCCTCACAGGACAGTGAGCAGCAGCCAGAGGAAGTCCTCACAGGAGCATAAACAGGCGACATTCTCCCCACCCCGCCCTTCTAGCCCCTCTGTTTCCACTGTAGGCATTCACAACCTGGCACACGTGGACTCTGTGCACCCAAGAACGGCTGTCCAAGGGCCTACAGACCCTCTAAATGTAAAACATTTACTTTCCTCCAGGAATTTTTGCGAAAACCAATGCTCAGGGTTGGAGAGATGGCTCAACAGTTAAGCATCCTCGCTCCTGTCCCGGAAGACACAGGTTTGATTCCCAGCCTCCACTCCACCTCCACAGAGTCCAACAGCCTCTTCTGCTACCCACAGGCACTTCCTGCAAGTAGTACACAGGTGTACATTTAGGCAAAACACCCATACACAGAAAATAAAATGAGAATTTAAAAATCAATGTTCTGGGCCCCTGAGTGTCAAAGGAGGCATTGCTAATCCCAAAGACGGGGTGCATTAGTATTCAAACAATTGTCTGGGCCACGTGACACTTTTGACTATTCTCCCAGGCATTCTCTTAACTAAAAGGGGGCCTTGCTAGTGCTCTTTAGTGCTAGTTTTCATATAACAAAAAGCATTTTTATGTACTTTTAATACACAAGACTTCCCAGGAATACAGCCATTGCACACCCTGTTTCATTTGGAATTCTACTGAGAGCTGTTGTTTCTCCATTTTGGAAGAGCATGTCATTGACAACACTACTATTTATCTCCCGGGATAGGAGGTTGTCCCACCCGATTGTCGCAACGACTCCGCCACTGAGAGAGCAGAGCTGTCACGCTTGAGTATCTACTTATCTGAGTAAACGCAATCCTTGGCTGAAGAGCTAATTCTAAAGAAAGAGCATCAGCTACAGACAACTGAACAGTTTCCCCATACATTAAAATTTATGGTAAACTGGTGCAGCATTCGGATATTCCACAGTTGTCATGGTGGGAACCGTAGCCATGAAAAGCCATCAGATATCAGTGTTTTCTTTATAAATAGATCTACTTTTAATGTTTTGGTTTTCTTTCTTTCTTTTCCTCTCTTCCTTTCTTCTTCTTCTTTAAGCTGTGTGTTTGGGTGGGGTGTATGGCCGGAGCTCTTTACTTCAGAATATAACCCGACAGGTGCTGCGGAACATTTATTTTGATTGAGCTCCTGAAGACCAGTGGTGGAGTTGGGGGTGGGGCAAATGTGTCCCAGAGTTTCAGGTTTCCAAAGTCTCCAATGACAGCGCTCTCCCTAGAATATCTAGGACCAAGGTTTATGCAGAGTGGTCTGGGCACCTCAGAAACCAAATGTAGTAAACACAATCTGACAAGCCTGCTGCATCCTCTTCTGCGACAACAGAGCTGTTTCCTCCAATCCCAAGGACAGTGATCACCTCCAAGGCCAGCTGTCCCTCGCGGTCACCTGCTATAACCCTCCTAGGTTGCTGCCCAAAGTGGGCCCAGCCCAATCAGAGCCTGTCCAGAACCACCCTGGGTCCCCAGCCCGGCCACCGACACCCTGTCCGGACGGCTGTGGTCCCCAGCATCAGGGCCACAGTGGTCTCTGACTTTCTCATATTAATGTTTTTTATTTTAATTGTAAATCATTACTCTGCTCAGCTCAGTCACCAGGCACACTGTGTTTAATAAATTAGCTTAATCTACCCCGCAAGTGGTTTGTGAGTGCCCTGCTTCCTCTGTTTAAGGAAAGCATTTGTATCCTCCCTGTACTGGGCTGGGCGCAGCTGCCCAGGGCCTCCTGGATCGAGCTGCAGCCTGGGGCCTGGAGCGCTCCGTGGCCCTGGTGGCCTCTTTGTCCCCGGCAGGCAGCAGAGCCACCAGCTTCCAGGCCGCCAGGGCCCGGCACATTCCACTCTTCCAAAGGGGCCTCTTTAATGGCTCCCCGTGAAATAATAACTCATTATGTCACCAGGAAGAAAGAAAAGGAGTTAAGTGTCTTGATGGGATTAGAGGAAACCCCCGCAGAGATGATTTAGGGGCCGTGATAATTCATTTAATAGGGGCCTGGGGCAAATTGCTAGACAGGAAAATGGAACTGAAGCGGCTAGAAAGGGCGCTGGGCAGGCTGTGTGGGAGAGCTGGCTTCATTAGCAATATTTAAGAGATTTCATTTAGGAAGGAGTCATAAACTGCGGTACTATTTTATCCACCTGGTTTGGTGGTCTTTAGCTTTCCTCGGCATGAATATTAAATTTGAAATGGCCCTACAGCAACACATTGTGGAAAGTGCTCTTTGGGCTGTTATTTGTATGGTTGGTTTAGTTTCTCGTTTGTTAACCTTTTAAAATGAATATCATTGAGAATGGATGGCTGTGCAGCCAGAACTTGCAGAGATTAGGGGAAGAGCAAGGCGTCAGGATAGGTTGTTCCTAAACTGGGTAGCAGATTGAAGTTTTTATTGATGGAGATACCAAAGGCACGGAGAGCGAGTTAGCAAATGGCGGATGACTTTGACAATCCCCAGTTTTCACGCAGCTTTGCTTGAAGCTGTCCCGTTCAGAGCCCCCCACCTCTGCCTGGAGGAGACCACAGAGCAGGGGACAGATGGTACCTGCTTCCTGAGGGGGTCACACGCGTGTCTTGGGAAGTGCTACTTGGACAGAATATTCCATTTCCAGGGAGAGGAAGGTACTCTCCATTGGACTGGACAACCACACCCTTCAAATGTGCACTTCGTGTGAATGGGGGCGCTACCCAGGGCTTCACCAACCCCAAAAGTTTGGAAGTATTCTCAGGACAACTGAAAAGCAGACAACAGTCTCTGACCACGTTTGATGTGTCACCTCTGCTTGGTGTAGATGGTGACTGTCCCACACATTACCCACCTGCCGCCAATATGGGAAGTCCTTCTGGGAAACGTTCCAGGGAATACAACCTTCGCGCCACGTCCCAAACACTTGCCTGCCCTGACACTCATCCAAAGCTCCCATATTTGCAGATGAAATATTATCTCTGATTTCCTCTTCTTTTGAAGATAGGATGCACTATTTTTTTTTTTAAATCACAGCTGTACTCTGTTAATTCAACACAACTGGCTGGTCTCTATCCACACAGCTGCTTCAGCCGCATAGAATACATAAGGTGCATAATTAATATGTTCTTTAAAGGACTTCCTTAATCAAAAAAGACACTAACTATATGTAAAATTATTCACTTACAGATACTAGTTTGTGCAATTTTTCCGCAATGACAATTAAAGTTGGTAGCTAAATGTATTTTTCTAATGTAGCCAAACTTAGCAACTATCTTTTGTAAGGTACATCAAGGGGAACCAATATTCATGTTGGTATCCCTATTAATACTTCACCGTCTCCTAGGAAAGACGTGATATTTTACACAGTTTTGTCAACTACTTTGAAATATGGTAAGATCTACTTCAATTAAAATAAAGGTTATTAATGTTTTGTGAGATCAGATATTACTTAAGCCTGGCTTAAGTAGTATTCCCTTCAGGGCCTCTTTCCAATCCCAGGACCTCAAGCTTTTCTTGGGACTTGCCTTTGGGGAAAAGCAGCCTGGATTGGTTATTAACAGCTGGCTTCTGAGCACCGATCACCTTGCATGTCAAAACTCTATTCCCAGATTTCTTCCTCAAGCCAAAGGTATCCTAAGCCAACCAAGTACTTCCTGCTGCTGCTTTGCAGAAACAGTATTTAATTGTCAATGCGAAAGCCAGAAACCAAAGATCCGAGAACCAGCACTGAGGATGGTCACTGCCACATGCTGGTAGAGGCTTCAGCAGCCAGCAGAGAGAGGGTCTTCTCTTCCCATTCCTCTCCTTTACACACCAAGTGTCCAAACCAGCCGCTGCCGCAGCTCACAGACCCACGCTGGGAAGTCTTCACTCACAGCAGACGTGGTGGGCTGAAACAGTTGCAAGTACAATAACTAGAACGCCATCAGCCAACCAGAGCCCAGAGTGTGAGTGCGTGACCAGGAAGGGGAAGCCACCAGTGCGGGGGACTAAGAAAAGGACGTCCCCTGCCTCAGAACCCAGCTTACGCACAACCATCAACAGAGGAGACCCACATCCTTCGCCAGGGAAAGAGAGGAACATAGCATGGTGTGCCCGATGAAACATGTTAGAGCGCAGAAGACGGTCGATAAAATGGAGCTGCACTTTTACAGTCTCCTTCCGGAGGTGTGTTCTCGCCACCAAAGAAAGGGTAGATGGAAATAAAGCAGACACACACGTGGGGGTGAATGGAGCTCTCTCATTCCCTTTCAATTAATAATGTTTGAAATGCTATATGCCATTCATCATTTAAAAAGAACAGACCGTTCATGTCAATCAACCAGAAAAAGAACCCAGGGCCGCGAACAAACAAGCCTGTGCCATTTCAGTTGTTTGGACCTTGGTAAAACCGCTCTGTTTGTGTAATGGAAGTAAAATACATCACACCATATAAAAATAGGTTCATATTGGCCGGGCGGTGGTGCTCACACCTTTAATCCCAGCACTCGGGAGGCAGAGGCAGGTGGATCTCTGTGAGTTCGAGGTCAGCCTGGTCTACAGAGTGAGTTCCAGGACAGCCAGGGATACACAGAGAAACCCTGTCTCAGAAAACAAACAATATATATATATATATATATGTGTGTGTGTGTGTGTGTGTGTGTGTGTGTGTGTGTGTGTGTGTGTATGTGTATATATATACATATATATACACACATATACATATACAGTGTATATATATATTCACACTGTAAGCCGGCCTCAGCTTTGCGAAAAGTATTTGGCAACACATAGCTGAAGTGGTTGTTCATCGAATTCAGGAAGCCCATCTCTGAGACTAGCTCCTAAAGAGACTATCCAAATGCTAAGGCTTAAGAGAAAGCATGCAAACAAGAAACCACACAACCATCCAGCTAATAGGATCCAGTGCTTACGGAATCATGATGGAGTTTAACAAGCCCAAGTTCAACTTCGTATGGTGTTAACAAGATTATCTGAGAACTGAGTTATTATTATTTCCCCCATATTTTGTTAAGTTTTTTATAATGAGGATATATTATTTTTATAATCAGTAAAAAGATGCATTTATATTTTCACATTATATATCAGCATATTGTATATTGTGATATTATGTGCTACAGACACTAATATATTAATTTCTTTAATAGAATAAGCTGGCAGGCAAGCCTAAATCAGTGTTTCCTCTAAATGTCCACATGAAGTGAATTAGGTCATGTTTCTTCACTCCTACTGAGCATCACACAGCCTCTAGTCAATGGTTAAATGTCTGATTTTGGTGCAATGGCGCCTGTCTTTTTGTGAACCCTATACTTAAAAATGCTGTGTGTTTTGGCAGAAGAGCTCACACTGGCCGATGAAAGTCCATATGCCACTTGGTAGTCTGCACACTTAGCACGGAAACACACATATTTATTTTACTGACCTGATCACACATGTATGAAATCCAGTGCTGCTCCCAGGCCATGGTATTATCTGCAAAATCCTGTTTGTAGCGTAGGCTATGCATAAATTTGACCTGTTAATTCTTCTTCTTCTTTTTTTTTTAAACTAGGTCAAGTGGCTGTCCCTGTAGCACCATCAGTATATTCAATAAAAATCAAGGATATCTTGTGTTTGAAACATACATTATAAATAGATGTATAGACAGAGCAGATATTGAGAAAAGAAATGGTAAAGATTATTAATATTAAGATTTATATTAATCTGTAAGCCTATTAAAGTACAGTAAAACCTGTCCTTCAGACCACCTTTTTAAAGATATCACCTCCCAGATGGGACCACTAAATTTCGGGCCAAATTATTTTCCCATAAAGAACAATGAAAAGAAAATGATTATATTAAGACTTGTTCTACTATGGTTTCTTTCCATTGTTCCGCCAAAAATGATTCCAAACAGTAAAATAACATTGATTTTGACCTTGTTAATGAACCTGAAGAACTTTGTGGAATACTCAAACACTGATTTCCAATTTTAACAGGAAAAGAAAAGGACCCTCTGCCTCCCGTTTCTGAAAACACGAGCTGCAGGTGTGGATCGCTTCATTGGTATGCTGCCGATGTGCTCATCCTGATATCGCTAATGTTCCATAAGGCTCGTCCTGTGGATTTTCCTTTGTGCCAAGAGCTAGAGATGATTGTACGATTTGTAAAGTACCAGAGAAACCTTCAAGCTGAGAAACTGATTGCATTTCTTTTTGGTTACAAAGATTCTTGTATTCAATATTCCTGGAGCGATTTTCAGCTTTCTGAACTGCCTGTTCTCTCTAAGGGAACAACCCTCTCTCCTTTGGTCTTTTGAGGGCTTCCTGTGGCTCTGACTGGCTTTTTTCACAAACAACACTGCCATGTGCGCCCAGCTCCTGTCCCTCCTTGAGGTGGCCCTTGTCTTCCTAATGATATTCTTCCGGCTTACTCATTTCAGTAAGAAAGAGCTCAAGTCCCAGCTACCCTTCCATCCTACCTCCGAGGAACCCCCCCCCACACACACACACACACAGGTCCTTAAAATCTTGCTACCACAGCAGCCTCCCAAGAACAAAACACGATGCTTTATTCCATTCCTCCCCAGTGACATTCATTGGATTCCAGACTCCAGCCTTAGCATTAAAATCGCCTTCCATGCCAGAGATGCCTATTCAGTGTCTGTCTATTGGAACAGAACTTTCTTTCTCTCAGATCATAGAAGGAAGACGAAACTCCTATTACAAGGTGCACACTCCAGAATGCACCAATGTGAACAATAAATGTTTACCCAGACCCTGTAGAGAAAAAGCCTCAGATTCTACGGTCCTCAGAATTATGACCTGTGTGTTCATGTGCCCTTGTGTTCTTGAGCCCAGCTCTGAGGCCGCTGACTGCCATGGTTGGCCCCCAGTTATCCATGGTGGACCTGAACCCTGCCCTACTGTTGTCCCCAACTAGCTGCAGGTCACTTGCTTGTAGCCACAGTCTTTCAGAGCAAAGGGGCCCTTGAGGCTGAGGTCCAGGCCACGACTCTCATCATAGAAAAGATCTACTGAGATCTGGAGGGTGGCCCAGGCAGAGTCAATACACATAGCAGTGAACCTTAGGAATACAAATCGTGAATGTTCATTCCTGTTTCTACGAAGAGGCTCATGAAATAAAAAGATGTGCATTCTAGCTCATTGCCTCGGATAGGAAATAGGAAGGAGCTCAGATATAGTCTGAGCTCAAAGGTAAGCCATAAACATTCACAACTCAGTCCTTCAAACACCAGAGTGTTATAACAATAATACTTCTTTTTCTAAGCAGGTTATATACTTTTTCCAATTTGAGATGGAGATGACAAGGCTTAGAGGTTAGGGAATGAGATGTGGCATCTAGTATCCAAGTCTGAATTCCAACTCCATAGTTTTCAAGATATGTGACCTTTGGGGAGCCACTTAGCCTCTCTGGACCCCAGTTTCCTCCTGTGTAAAATGGGGCCCATAATGCCAATGACTTCCCCGAGCTACCTAAAAGTAAAAGTAGTACTGTGGACCAGTGCATGGCATTCAACAAAATACATCACCTGCAGGAAGTGAATTCCACAGCTCTGAGCATCTCTATAAAGGGAAGATACACCGGCGGAAAGGGTAGGGGTGGAGTCAAGGAGGAAGGAGAGGCGAGGAGAGAAGAGCTGTTTTAGTGCAGAGGCCGGGGCACCCCGCCTCTTGAGAGATGTGTGATGGCAGGCAGATACCTGTGTACACCCTCAGCTAAAGCCATGGGGTGCTCCCCCAAACTCCCCCCCCAACCCACAGTCACCTCACTACCCCCCACTTGCTTCTCTCCGTGGGTCTGGGGTTCCTTGGCTCTCGCTTCTCTCCCCAGCCCCTCTTCTTATTTCTCTCCATTGTGTCCATTTTTTTTTTTTTAATCCACAAGCAACAAGTCAAACAGCTTTAGATTCTTCATCAAACCCACAGAGAAAGGAAGAGAGCAGTGTTCTTTCTACGCCCCCATCCAAGCTGTTTCTCTGGGGACAGACGGGTTGGCTTATTTTACACACTCGCCCCTAAGGCAGACAGCGCGAGGCTGGCCAGCACCCTGTCCTGGCTCTTTCCCTGACACTTAAAGATGGTTCATTTTTATCTATCTCCTCAACGAACATTTATTGCGGGGGTTATTATGCGCGAATCACGACGGCAATTATTAAGGACCTGAGCGGTGGGGCTGGAGAGCTACCTCGGTTGGTAAAGTGCTTGCCTTGCGAATGTGAGGGTCCAAGGTCAACCCCAAGAGCCCATGCACACAAAACATATGGTGCCTCAACTTCACCAACGGGGAGGGACGGGCAGATGGACCCTGGAGCTTGCTGGCCATCCAGCTTAGCCTACTTGGTGAGTTCTAGACCAATGAGAAACAGAAGTGGACGTCACCTGAGGAATGACGCCTGAGACTATTCTCCACCATGGTCCTCCTTTCTCCCCCCACCATACACACCACACCCCACCCCACGGGTCTCGGGGGAAGCCTGCATCTCCAAAGACAGCCTGTTCTGCATTTATCTAACCCTAATGTTGGCCAAGGGCTTCCCCTCTAAGCACAGCTGACTCGCTGCTGAGCATGGCTCCAGACTCAAGAAACCAATGACAGTGCGGATCTTAGGACCTCTGAATGAACAGGACCGTCACATCGAATCTTCCCGTGGAACCAGCCAGGACATGGAGATTTAGAGAAGTGGATTGTCTGAAGCCACCCACAGTGACCCTGTGTCCTGACTCTCCTTTCTGGATTAGACGTTGGAAGCAGACTAGAAGATGATGGTGACCTGGCCAACCAGTCCTCTGGAGAGTTTGACATCTGGGCCACTGTGAGCTGCCGCCCTGGTGCTGAGGCAGGGTTTGCCCAGCCGTCACACCCACGGCTTTGTTAAGTGCTTGGGGGAGTTCCCAGGTGCAAAAGGTGCTGTATAAAATCAATCACAGGAAGCCCTGCGGCTGGCAGCTCAGAGCAGCTACCGTACACGGTGTCCACGCAATCAATAGTCCCTCACTGAGAAGGGGAAAGAAGACCATTGAAAAGACATGCTCTTAGAGAAACTTCCCACAAGCCGGGGGGAGGCTCCTGCCTTACAAAGAAGAGAAAGGCCGCTCCCAATATGCCCTCTCTTGCTCTCTCTACCCAGGGTTAATTAGGAAGGAAAGCAGGGGGGGGGGAGGTTACCACTTAATTCGTATTTTTTATTTTACCATTCCAGAACTCAAGTTGATACACAATGTGTCTGGTGCAAGCTTCCTGCAAAAAACAACTATTGGATTTAAAATCCACTCATAAAGGAAAATGAAATTAGGTCTCTGGCACTGGGGTAGGAAAAAAAAGTTATTTTTTGCCAAAGAAAAAATTTCATGTTTGGAATACAATCTACCCTATATGCCTTTAATTATGGTTAAATATAAATAAATATATAGATGTGCGTCGTTTCTGATGCCAACGAATAGAATCCTTGCTTATTCCTACAGGATTTTATTATTATTATTATTATTATTATTATTATTATTATTATTATTATTATTCAAGACAAAATTTCCCTGGGTAACAGCCCTGGCTGTCCTGGAACTCACTTTTTGTAGACCAGGCTGGCCTTGAACTCACAGAAATCTGCCTGCCTCTACCTCCCTGGTGCTGGGATTAAAGGCATACACCACCACCACCTGGCTTCTACAGGAATTTTGATTGAGATATTTTTGTTTTCACCTCATTTCAGAAATTGAAAATGTAATAAATTGATAAAAATCATCTTATTTTAATATGTGAACTCCTGACACTTCTTAAAAACAACTTAGCAATTTAAATAAGTAAGAGCGGGTGGGGGCATGTATAGCATCTTTAACCCACAAACTATTTCTGTTAATTACAGAAAAATATTGTGGTGTTGTCAAGGTGGAGACAAACAGTGTCAGCCGCTGAAGTTCTTCACCAGAAGGGGTAATTTGAGAAGTCCTTGAACAGTTTACCTAATGAAGTATTCCAGGGGTCTGATGGAATATTTTAAGTCGGTCAACACTACCTCTTCAAGTCTTTTCAAGAACTCTCATATTAAGAGTTCAAATTGCGCTGGACATGGTGGCGCAAGCCTTTATCCCAGCACTTGGGAGGCAGAGGCAGGTGAACCTCTGTGAGTTTGAGACCAGCCTGGTCTACAGAGAGAGTTCCAGGTCAGCCAGGGCTACTTAGGGAAACCTATCTCAACCAACAACAACAACAAAACAGAATTCAAATTGCTAAAGCATAAGTGATTACAAGACGTACGTTTATATCGAATTGTATAGGTCCTTCCATTCATGTTCACATTCTCGAGCGTATTCGGAGTCCCTGGAGAGGCTGTTGGATGCTGGCTTTAATGCATCATAAACATCCTCTTAAGAGACTGGACACAGTGTCCCTCCATTGCCTCGAGGGAACGTTTTGGGTGTTTGACTGTGTCCTGCTCAGGGTCACCCCAGAAAGCGGTCCCAGTGGTCCAACCACACAACCGATGCATCCCAGCAACCCGGTGACAGCTGGCCATTTCACTCTGCACCCAGTCCTTCTCTCCCTAATGGTTATGGTTACCACCAACATGCTTCCAGGTGTCCTCCAAATACATCCCCCAGCAATGCTCCCCTCACGGAGACCATCCCGGAGTAGCTGTCCTTCTTTCGGGTGGTCATGCCCTCCTGCATAGTCATTTCTGATTATGAAATTGGGGTCAAGCTTCATCTACATTTTTTTTTTGCTTGAAACTGCCCTGTTACTCTGATGATAACTATATATGGAACCCTCAAGAACTTGGGATGAGGAGGAGAAGAGGAAATGGACCAGGTCTGTGTACACTGTGGCTTAGACTCTAGGTTCCCAGGGCCTGGAATTAGAAATTTCCCTGGAATGACTAGCCTTTCTAGGGCTGCCAATCACCACTCAGAGGCTGACCAGGAATTTCAGGTTAGGTATTGGTTCAAACAACCACACCCAAAATTTTAGTGGGGGGGGGGGAGAGGGTGGATCACTAATTGTTTCTTAGGCTAACTTAATTGATTTCAGTCTACTCAGCTATGCTAATAGGCAGATGTTTACATCATGAGAGGTATGCCCCAAAGGCAGATATGGCGAATACCAAGAATGATTCACTACAGATAAATCTGTAACTTTGTACAGAATTCTTTAAAAGAAAAAAGAAAAAAACCTATCAAATAGTATCTTTCTCCTACAAGCTAGGCTCTTCCTTGGCTACAAACTGTATTGAGAGCCAGGGCGAGGGGTAACAATCAAACTCCATTCTGTCTGGTAACTCTGCTCTACTTTCTCCATGACATATTTCACTAAGCATTGATAAAATCCACTTCTCTGAGCCCTGGTTTCCTCCATGTTCAGTCTAAAGGGAAAACCCAAATGAACAGAGAATGGAGAATGAAGGAAGGCAAACACTGGAACAGGAATGGCCATCCCAACCTCCAGCCGCCACCATGCCAACACTTTCAGACACTGCAAACCTTCCAGTTAATTCTGCTTCCCAATCTCTAGACACAGAACTAAGGAATAACACCCGTTCATATTATTTCTTAGATCAATAATTAAAAGGTCAGAGTTTGGTTGGGATACAGTTCTGAGGCAGATTGCTTGCTTAGCATGTTCAAGGTCATGGGTTTGAGTCCCAGAGCCAATACAAAAATCAATAGGGTTTAGATAACCAGTTTTTTCTATTCAAATTCAAGGCCTTGTACATACTAGACAAATGCTCTACCTCTGAGCTACACCCCAATGCCTGTGCCCAAAAAACGGTTAATATTTATAAATGCCTGAATAATTAATATTGACATCGTAGAGCTCCCCAAAAACACATCTTTTTTTAATCATTTATTTTCAATAATTATAATCTGAATGAGAAAATGATGTATTTTAGGAGTGTGTGTGTGTGTGTGTGTGTGTGTATGTATGTGTGTGTGTGTGTGTGTGTGTGTGTGGTGTGTGTCTTCGAGTAAGAACTGTAACATTTCTGAGCCTCAGTTTCCCCATCCCTAAGTAGGACTGTGGAGAGGGTTTGGCAGCTTCTACATTTCCTTCAAGTTACAGAAGTCAACAAAGCAAAACCTACAAACTATAACAGAACTAACAAAATGTTTCTGGCCCGAACTCTAACCCTTGCCATAACAATACATTAGTTTTCCAGGAAATTTAAAACCCACAGTTCACTTGTGACATTCTGGTTAAATATTGTTCTCATGTAGAACCTTAACTCAAAGCAGATGGCTTGGATGAGCTTAGACTCTGATAACTCTGTGATGTGATCGTCTAGCATGTCCTGTAACATAGTGGGGATTTCCTTACATCTGGTCCAGCTGCACAAAGAATGCTGTCCATCCACCCACACTCAAGGCAATGTATGGGCTTTCTGTGGCTACCTATTGAAATTCCCAACACCGAAATTCATTTCATCCTGCTATCCAAGTACATAGAATACCATATTCTGAAAATTCATTCAACAGAACATGGCCAAAGGTGGCGGGGGTGGGGGGGAGGGGGTGGAGTAATTTTGAACAATTCAAGGTTACTCCCAGGTCTCAATCAATTCCTTGCTTCATCATGAAGTGCCCATCCCCTCCAAGAAAAAATTTTTTTTTTTCAGGGTTCTGGAGAAGTAAGTGGCCGCTGTAGCCAAGCACATCATAGTGTGACGCACAAAACATCCATCGTGTGTGTATGAAAATCATAAGCCCCAAGCTTTAGAGAGAGTTGTGCGATTGACAGTCAAATGGAGCTGAAAGGGAATTATGAGGTTTTCAACTAAAGTCCTGAAATAAAGAAAGTAATATTTTACGGCAAAAAAAAAAAAAAATCGCAAATGTCAAGTTTAAATCACACCACTTTGCACCATTGAGTGACTAGCTGCTTCTCCAGGCTTCTTCAGTCCTTAACACGGGGAAAGACCAACTTTCATGCTCAATAAAACTTAAGAACTTTAGAAATACATTTAGGAACATAATTCATGTATTTGTGGCTTTCCCCCTCCCTGTGTGGCTAATTGTGGGGGAAAATGAGCGAGCACAGAGCTTCTTGACCTCGTCTCCCATGTGATGCTTGTGAGTTCCTGTGGTTTGGGTTTTGTTTTGTTTTGTTTTTTAATAGAGCTGACGGTAATTCGGTCATAAAAGACCAAATCAACAAGGAAAGCCTTCGGAATCCGAGAGCTGCCTTCCCGGGTGCGTTCAGGTGTCAGCCAGTTCTAGCTGGGCTTTGGGAAACTCCAGGAAACTCCAGGGCAAAGGAACCTACCAGGCGGTCGCCAACCGGCAGCCCCCACCGAAAGCTGGAACCCAGCTGCCCAATTCAGTCGCTCCTGTCCAAAGCCAGACAGGTGGCGACCCAGATTGGATCTGCTGTTGTGGGAATGATTTGATTCACAAACAGGGTTATTAAATTTTATATGGAGACAGGCGAAAGTCACAAGATCCTGGAGAGAAAGACCTGATTCACATAAATTTATCTTAATAGCTGTGAATTCGGGAGCATAAAGCAGAAAAAAAAAAATTAATGGAAAGGCATTTCACCTCCTCCGTCTGCCTGCTCCCCTCCACATAATATGCCCGCACGCACACATAGATCAACACCCGCCACACCATCCGCCCTGTGCAGGAGGCACCCGACACATTGATCCGAGCCTGTTTTGACATATAAACTCCAATTTGGCCCCAAGTCACTGAGAGTGGACACTGCCACCAACGGCTCTGACACTAGGTTATTTGTTGCTGCTGTTCGCTGTCCCTGTTTGCACATTAATCCAGTGACAATTAGGTGTCAGCGAGCGTTGTTTCTGCTTAGCTGATAGCCTTGGGCTCTGCGCTTGAAACCCTAATCAGGAGTGTAAACTCTGCTATATTTCAATTTGGAGAAGCGCTCTTCCGCTAAGAGGCCCCTGGCACTGCGATAAATAAAACGCCTATTTACTCTATTGCCACACTTAGACATCTAATGCACTTACTACCAGCCCCCTAATCATAGCCTACAGTTAAAACCGCCTATAAATCACTCCGTTCTCATCCTGCACATTAGTGAAGCCATTTTCCCCAAACCCCACAATGAGCACTGTTTCCTTTTCTTGTTAGTCAAAAGCTAGATGATTTTTATTAGGTTAAAGACGAGTTCACAGATGGTAAATCGCGTGGAGAGAAATGAGCGGGAGAGTTACACTGCGCCTAGGCGGGGCGTGAGTGGGAGGTGGGCCCCGAACCCGGGGCCGAGGGACTCCAGGGCGCCGCGGGATTCGGGTCCCCCGGTACTTGACGGGTCGTCCTGGCCCAGCCTTCCCCGCCAGCACTACCGGCACTCCCTAAACTGGCAAAATCCGCCGGGTCCCCCTCATTCTGGCCTTGCAGATCTCCCACCACCGCCCGCCCGCTGGGAAGGGCTGGGAAGGCGAGGGCCCCTGTGCCGCCGGCCTCCGTCAAGTCCCCGGGGACCGGGCGCAACAAAAGCCCGGCCCGCGGCTCCTGCTCCTGGCCTTCCTTTTCAATTCTCCCCCGATCTCAGGTGGAATTAAGAGGATTAAAGAGGCGAGTAAATGAGGCGAGTGTGCAAAATGACTCCTTTCTGAACCAAACGGCATGCTCCGTGCTGGGGAAATGAGATGCACATTTAAATCTCATCCATCCACCGCCTGCGGCCACCGCCATGTACCTGCCTACTTAGCCCAAGGGTTAATTAATTGAGGCTTCAATGCACTATTGCAAGAGCATTATTGCATTTGATACTCTACATCTGTGATTTAAAACTCTTTCAGTCCCTTGTCAGCAAGGGAGGGTTTTTAACTAGGAAATTAGCATTCAGATAAGGGAACGCTCTATTTGCTTCTGAAAGGAAGGAAATATTAAGGATGCTGGTGCACAAACCGGGCTGTCATATCCTGTCCCATCCTGGAGGGAGCGCGAGGGCCTAGCTCCCGCGGGAGCACCGGTGACTGGGGCCCAGCTTCGAGCAACCTACGCCTGCACAGTGGTGCACAGTGGGCCGGCAGGAGGGGGACCCGCAGCCTTCGGGACCCCACTCCTCGCAGCCTCCTCCAACCTGCTGGGGCGTGTTTGCCTCTGCAAAGTCCGGTAATATATTTTCTCCCCACTTCTGAGGAGCCGATTCTCCTTAAAATGCATTGCCACGTTACCTCAAACGTTGGCTTTCTGACTCCCCGGCAGGGTTCAGATGAGGAAGTAACCCAGTTTACTAAGGAAAGATGAGAGGTAAACATTGCAGCAGAATTTTGATGACGCCTCGAGGAAATAAGGACAAAGACTGCTATTATCCTTATTCCTGCGCTGGCTTGAAGTGGCTAAGCCACCAGCAAATACGAAGAACCCGGAAAAACTAACGATGGACCAATCGATGTTCCGGTCCCAAACCAGTCAGACTCCTACAACCTAATCACACCGTAATGTCAGCGGCAGACACAGTTTTCATGCAAAACCCAAACAGGGTTAGGTTCCGAACTCCCCAGCGAAAGCCTAGGAAACCGAACAGCAACAATAAAACCTCTGCCACCATTCAGCCTAAGGGCCCCCCTTCTGAGCCTCTTGGAGGCCAGTGGAATTTGGAAGACTCAGGATTCTTCAATACCAAAACCACCCCGCCAAGAGGAAGGAGTTGGGATTTCTGGTCTACTCAAACTAGGGAGGCCTGGGCCCTTCACCCGATTAGGTGAAATTACATCCCCTTCTGTGGGGTTTGACCCAAGCCAACAATCAGTCTTGGCAGTTTCCTTTTGTCAAACCTAAGACTGGGAACTGGCTTTGATGTGTGTGTGTGTGTGTGTGTGTGTGTGTGTGATGTCAGTTGTCTTGAGGTAATTCTTCCTGAGTTACCAGTTACCCATGAATCTCTGATGCTCTCAATTCCACCTGGATTATGGTGTCCTCGCTGTCTCTTCCCAGCAGCGTTAAAAAGAAAAGGGACCAGGAAAAGTTGTTGCTAATAAACAATAGCTGGACTGTGTATTTGCCTTTGGATTTCTTGGCTATCTCACTGAAACCCTAGCCACAGTGCCGGCTGGTTCAGTTACTCTGGTCCGTGTTGTTCCTAAGAACCAGGGACCCTTAGCTTTGTTACGTGCAGAGCGTTTCAAGTCCTTTACAACATACCCAGGCTGTACGGCATCTCCTCATTGGTGGCAGTCACTTTTCTGTGGCCACAAGCTGTGAGACCAGAGACTTTCCATTATTTTAAACCTGTTTGATATAATCCTTTGGAAGTAGGAAAAATATAACTTGGCTCTCTCTGCGCGTTAAGCCCAATTTTTCCTACATTGCTCACACTGGGCCTTCCAGGAAGGCTTTTTTTCTGGGACTCCTGGGTGGCTTGCATCAAGGTCTTCAAAGCGAAAGAACACCACAGGAAGAGCCTCCAGCATTTGGGAAGAGAAGAAACACACAGGTAACTCAATAAGCTCGGAAAATTGATGAAATGGAGACGTTGTGAATCTATATACTTGGCACCTAGGCTTTGTGGACATTCAGTGGCACCAATCTTCTGAGATAGCCTACTTTCCTAACGTGAGGGGAGAGCTGCACATTTGAAGTCTTTCAGAGGTTCAAAGGCCAACAGCACCTGGTGTTGGGGGAGAACTCTGGAGTGACGTACCAAATGGCTTGATTATAATGCACATAACTTGAGCATCTTCCCTTGGGGTAGAGCCAGGTGCTGTGCACCAGGAAGCAAGTTCTGTCCAAAATATAATGAAACAGAAGTTGCAGGTGACATTCATTCTAGGAAACTGGTGCCCAGCCAAAGCTTCCCTCAGGGAGACACTGAAGTCTGAGGTTGTAGAGAATCAATATGAACCACAAGATTTCTCTAATTTATGGTCCATTCCTTACTCCTTCCCACTAGAAGTCACCTTCTCATTTTGGTTCACAATCATAGGATCCAATGACAGTTTCAGTTTTCCGTTTCACAGGGTGAAGGAAAGAAAGCAACAGATTCTCCTTCATCAGGACAGAACCTTCCTAACAGAAGCAAAGAGGATGTCTCCCTCCACAACTCCAGCTTCCTTTTCTCCACACAACATCTGAAGTAAGGTCTGTACAAATAACTGGACGGTCTACTAGTGAGACCCCATTATGACCCAAGGGATTGTTCCAAATATCTGGACTATAGTTTTATTGCCCTGGAAAAAAATCATAAAAAATAGGCCATTACAGAGGATTGAACTGTTTTCAAGGCACCACACTGCTGTGTATCATGATGCTTGGCCTTTCCAGACTAACAGCAAAGAGAGAAGCTGTCTATCAGCCACTGATTATCAGGTCACCATCTGATGCAGAGAGGCCAGAGCCATGGACAAAACCAGCCTAGCAATCTGATAATAAAATCATTTATTTATTTCTAAAAATTAGTCTTGCAGGCTGTGATGGTGCTCACCTTTAACCCCAGCGGTTCAAGGGCAGAGGAAGGTGAAGCTAAGAATTCCAGGCCAGCCAGGGCCACGTAGTTAGTTCCCCTCTGAATGAAGCAAGAAATCGATGATCATGCCTGTAATTCTATCATTTGGGAAACTGAGGCAGGAGGATCAAGCAATCAAGAATTAAGAGCCAGCCTGAGTGAAATTTTGCCTAAAAGACAAGGAAGGAAGAAAAGAAAAGAAAAACACAATCTTACCTTTATATAAAGACACTGCAATAGATTTTAGATTTTTGTTTTGTGGTTTTTGTTTGTTTGTTTGTTTTTTGGTGAGTTTAATTCTCATGAAGGGATGAAAGATAGACAGACAAATGGTCATCTTAGCCGAAAGGTTTGCTCTTTGTGAACAAAGGGTTAGCTCCAAAGTGGGTGAGGCCCCAAGAAGAAACAACGGCCCTGTCTGTGGAGCTGTCCTGTGACCTTTTCTAGGCTGTGGGATAGCCCTTCCTGCCGACCTGCAGGGCCAGCCACCTCACTCTGGCGCTCCTTCGTCAACCCAAATAGTAATAATAGTTCTCTACTTCTTGCCGGCTAGTGTCTCCCAATTCAGAGCCCAACGTGTGGCATAGGGGTCCTAATGCATCTCTCCATGCCGGGGGCAGAAGGGAAATGCTTCTGTCATCTATCCCTAGGCCACGGACGCACATGACACAGGCACACTGCAGAGGTGACTCCAGAAGGCGCACCCAAAAAGCCAGAAGAGAAGCCCAGAGTCACCTCCGGTCCTCCCTCGAATTTGGGGACATAAATGTAAATAATAAACACAAAGATGATCAGATAATGAGAGTGTAAACCTCCGCTAGCAAAGGCCTCGTAGTGCAGTTGTTTACTAGGTGTGAGGTCCTGGATTTAATCTCCAGCAAACACACACACACACACACACACACATACACACACACACACACACACATCCCTACCTAAAACAATGCTCTTTAAAAAAAAAAAACCAATAAACCAACCAAAACAACAACAAAAACCAGAGGGAAAAGTGCCGGATGACCGATGGAGGAGAGAAAACAGAGTGCTTTGATGGACAGTTTTTGCTGTCTTAGTGTCAGGGCTTCTGCAGGGGCCCCTGCCAGGCAGCCCAGGACAGAGCGGCAGCCATCTTAGGATTCCCAGGCTAGAAGACGGTTTCATGAGGCACACCCCCAAACTTGGTCCTGTTAGCAAGTATAATGGGACTTTTTTTTTTCTGGTTTCATAAAATACCTTGATCACTGGAAAGTGCCACTTAATGGCTACCTGTTCCAACTATGAATTTCACCAAGATTAATATACCCCGTTAGGTTTCTTAAGATTCTATCAGGAGGCCTCCCCAGCCTTGGGTGTTTTACAGTCTCTGTGGGCAGGAGCCCAACTGAAACTACCGTTCAACAGCCTAACTGTCATTTTCTTCTTCTTCCGGCATAAAAATACATATTTTTCCCATAATAAAGATTTTTTATAATAGCAATAAAATAACTCCAGAGAACATGGTTGTCTTGAGATAGCTTAGCTGTGCCTGGTGTCTCATAACGCCCTGGGGATACAGCAGGCCCATAATACTCCCTTTAGCTGCCACGTCTTAGCTTAATTAAGGAATAAAGCCAAAAGGTCATGCTGGAGAAAAATGTAAATCTTCAAAACTTTTCATTCTTGACCCAAACTCTGTGTCATAAAAATCTCAGTGTTTCTCTGGAACAAGCAATCTGCCTGCCCCGACGACCGAGAGACACTGGAATGGGCCGCTTCTCTAAAATATGCCTTTGACACCGTGCAGATAAATCCCGGCTTCCTCTCTGTACTTGGAGTTACGATCCTGCCTCTTTTGACAGCGTCCCTGCAGAGCGTCTGCCTACCCCCGAGAACGGAGAGCCGGGAGAGCGGAAGTCCGCCCCTTTGGCCAGCAGCATCTTCTACCATGCCTCAGTGTTAGTGTATCGATGCCTGTCCAGGTGGAAGGTGATGGAGTGAGGTACCCATGTGAGTCTCAGGGAAACAAAACACATGTGTATATTCCTCTCTACGCTTTATTTGCTCTTCAGGCGCTGCTGGGAATGCAAACTATGATTTTTGGCTCCGGCCATTTCATGGGGTCACTGATCGCTGTCCGTCATAATGAGTGAGTGGGTTTGGATGTAGGTTTTGTTGACGGGCGCTTCAGTGACTTGTGGTGGAGCCTCACAGACTATGACATAGGCATCACACTCAAAACACACACTTCTGATCCATGACACTCACTTTCGACAGGAGATTTCCAGCCCCTGAACTGATTTGATAGCGCTGGTACAGGGCAATAATAAATATTATTTGTCTTCAAGAAAAAAGGGCCTTCTCACGTGTGTGGCTGTGCTAATTGGAGGAAAAAAGTTCCCGCATTACGGAACCAATTATGTGTCGTCTGTGTCTCTCTCCAGTGAGTCAGTGGACAGACAGATGCTAGGCTGATCAATTGATGTTGTGATAGATCAATCAATTGATTTGGACCCAGATAATATGTATTTATGGGAGGCACAGGATGAGTTATTTATTTATTTTTCTTGCAAATAAGAGAATCCACGTGACTTCCATAAATGGGAATAGATGATAGGTCTGGAGTTGCCCCTAGAATCTTGCTGCAAAAAAGGAAATTCATTTTCCGTTCACGTCCATAACCAGCAGATATTATGGCTCAGAAAAAATGAGATGTTTAAATATTTGATAAACATGGACAGAGCGAGGCATTGCTGGCACACTGGAGTGGCCCAGCAGTTCTCAGGGAGATATAAATTTGCCTGCATACAAAAGGAACTGTGCTGTAATTTTGCCCTTAAAATCACCATTCTTTTTCCTCCTCTCTCTTGTTTATTCTTTTCCATCGCTGCCTGATAGTGCTTGGGTTCTTGCTGGATGAGATCTGTACCGTGCAAACTGTCAACTTTACTAAGCTAAGTACTTCGGTGCCCAGACATTTGCAAACTTCCCTTAGCTGTCATCCAAGTAGAAGCATCTAGCCCAGGACCAAAGGCTAATAAACTGCTTTCTCTTCCCCGACACACCTATTATGTCAATCTCAAAGACAAACACTCATTTGTAACATGGAAGCCTCCTCAAGGTGGTCTCTATTCACCATCTGCAAAAAACATGGGCCCAAAGAACAACAACAAAACCCACACCCCCCCCCCAACACATACACACAAAAGGTCACTGGCCCACCCGTGTAGTCTTGGTAGGCAGCTACGGAAGCCCCACTTGCCAACATGGGATTTCAGCTAAGAAGTGGCCTACAGAAGGGCGTCAAAGAGGGAGGGCCACAGCTGGCCACTGGGCTGCCAAGTCCCAGCCCTGGACCTAGATGGACACTGGACTTCAAGGACGGAGTACAGAAGTGAAAAACAAAGTTAAGTTTCCTCTTCTGTTCGTGCGTACCTCCGACCACCATTTCGCCCCGCCTTGCCTTCACGATGCTGGAAACCTGGCCACCGCACTGTTGCTTCTAAAATCTATGGAGGGCGAATGGGATTCATAAAGCAAAATGAGGGGTGTGCTTGGCCAAGACGGGCCCCCTAGACGACTAAGAGCAGGATAGTAACAAGGATCGCACTGTAAAATTCACTCTGCAAAGACATCATTGGAGAGGTTTGTGTTTAGAGTTATTAAATAGGTAAAGACACTCGCTGATACTGCCTTGATGCCATGCATCGCACAAGATGTTCTGCCTAAGAAATTAACTGTAGCATAAACAGAAAACACTCTGTCTAGATTAGTTTGGGGGTACCTAGGACCTCAGCAGTAAACCCAACATACCCAACATACCCTACTGTCCACGCCTCCGACTGAATAAGGACAGCAGGACTAGGGAGTGAAGGATGAGATGAACTGGGAATGGGGGACTCACACCTCTTTAATAAAACATCTCACGTGATTCTTGCACTAAGGCTGCTGAGCCAGTGTAGAGAACAAGACGACCTTTGGCGATTTGCGTTCCAGTTTCTATTTACTCCTTACTGCATTAGGTTCTGATTGGCTGCTGTAACAAATTGCCACAAAGGTAGTGACTTAATGCCAGACAAAGTATTGTCACACAGTCAGAAATCTGAAATCCATTTGAGGTGGTATCAGCCCACGGTCCTCTCAGAGGGACGCTGTTCTCCAGCTGCCTTCCTGGCTTGTGGCTCCTTCCTCCATCAAGCTGTAGTCTAGGGCTTCTGTCACGTGACCGTCTGTCTTCCCCTTCTGTGTCAAATCTCTGCATCCCTCTTAACAGACATGTGATTGAATTGGGGGGCCCCACGAGGATAATCCAAGGTCTCTCAGGATTCTTAACCCAAATGTTGCCTTTCCGTTTCTGACTTCTTTTACTTACTGGAATGTTCTCGAGATTCATCTGTAACTGGAAATGCTCTAAGCATCAGCAAAAAAATCCTAGGAGCATGTTTTCATTTGTAAATGGTGAGTTGTGTCAGAGCCTACGTTAAACATTTCCAGACACTATGAGGCTGTTTCTGAAGCAGCCCTATGCCTTACCAGGGAGTCTGAGAAAGTTCCAGTTTTCATTCTCAACACTTGATACAATGTTTCTTTTTTCATTTTCACAATCCCGATGAGCGGGTAGTGAGGAGTCATTATCGTTTTAATTAGCATTTCTCTGAGACTCAATGGTCTTGAATATCTCTTCATGATCTAAGGCAGTGGTTCTCATCCTTCCCAATGCTGCGACCCTAAAGGTCGCAGCTCCTCTTGTTGAGCTGACCCCCAATCATACAATTATTTTACTTGCTATTTCAAAACTGTAATTTTACAATGGCAACTTACTGCAATTAATTATGAATTGCAATGTAAATATCTGTGGTTTTTGATGGTCTTAGGTGACCCCTGTGATAGGGTCATTCAACTGCAAAGGGGTCATGACCTACTGGTTGAGAGTCTAATCTTCTTTGAAATACCTTTTCAAAAACATTTTTGCGTGTTTTTCATTAGTTTGTTAGTTTTATTTAGATTGCCCGAGCCCTTTTTCATTCATTTGTTATTTTAATTTATATTAGGTGGTACCTGTAAGAGTTTTACGTTTAGGTGCCTGTAGAGGTCAGAGGACATCCGATCCCTTGGAACTGATACGGTTGCTGCAAACCAAAGCCAGGTTCTCGGCGGAAGCAGTGAACACTCTTAACCAGAGCGGGTGCCGCGCCTTGACCGTCAGAGTTCTTTATCTATTCACCCTCATCTATGACTTCCTGCTATCAATGCTCTTTTAAAGGCAGGAATTCCAATTTCTTCAACATGGCCCTATGATGGACTCCTCCAGCAAACTTCAGAGACGTGTGTTTAAGAAGAAAAATGGAATTAACAGGTATGTGGTTTTAGGGTTTGGTTTTAAGCTTGGAATTAGTTATCTGAAATTTAAAGTCATTTGGTCCCCCAACTCCTGGACTCTTGATTTTTAACTTCCCATCTCTGATCAAAAAAATCCATTTTCTTTGCAATTTTTGCAAGCCCAAACAAGCTTGGCTCTGCATCTTTGTGACATGCTAACCCTGCTTCAGAGTTCGTAGTCCTGGGTGACACATTTGGCATTTGCCATGGTCTGGGGCTATACATATTGAAATTGTTTATTTTGGTTTAAGAAACAGACAACTTAATTTCACCTCCATTTGGGACTGAGAAAAAGTATCAATGTTTGTCAAATAGAAAAAACACAAAATTGGTTTTTAAAAAAAGGAAGGAAGAAAGAAAATTGTATTCTCAAGCTTCTAAACCGGTCAGAGTGAGGGACGGGGAATTCTGCCTGACTAGAGAGAGCTTTCTAGTGGCCTCTGCTTCTGCTTGACAAGCTCACACTTTTTTTTTTTAGTTTTCAGTGACAGGGTTTCTCTGTAGCTCTACCTGTCCTGGATCTCACTCTGTAGCCCAGGCCAGCCTCACAGAGACCCCCTGCTCTGACTCCCTAGTGCTGGGATTAAAGGCGTGCGCCACCACCGCCCAGGCAACAATCTTACTTCTTAAATGTTCCTGGCCGAAGACTGTTCCAGGCAGAGTGCACTCCACTTCAGATCAGTGGATTGCCTTCTCCGTGACGAGACACTATCTGTGAAACACCCTGAGACCCAAGAGTTGGGGTGAGTACTGAAAACCGGAGTGTACGAGTAGCTTTCTGTTAAAAATACACTCTTGGTTGAGGAGAGTTTTAAGGCGGACCCTTGTTTTAACACCCTGAGTCTTAGCCTCCTGGGAAGGAAGTGTGTAATGATAAACTGCAAGCCGCACTCAGTGTCTCTCGGATCAGAGCACCCATGCCTGGATGGGAGTGTGCGGTCCTGTCTTGTTAAGGAGAGCAGGAGCAAACAGACAATGTCCTTGCCTGGGACACTTGGCCCCAACACGGCTGCCGTGACCCCCACTGGGAAATGGTATCAAGCCATCTAATTCTGCCTTGTCAGCCTGACAGGGACTTCGAATGCACAACTGGCCCATAGCTGATTACCTTCAGGTGCGGCTAGGACGAACCGAGTTCAAAATTCCATTAGCAGCACCCAGGCATTGGGAACGAGGTTTCTCAGGGGTGGGCTTTTCCTAGTTAACAGGGAAGAAACGGCTTCTCATGTCACAGCTCCCACAGAGAGGACTCTGGTGTGTTTACATTCTACAAGAGAGGAGGGTGAGCACCTCAAAAGAGGAGGCATACTGCTCCCACAATGGGGGAGGAGGGAGAGGCAGCCCCCCTCGGAGCCACTTTGCCTCAGGGCTACTGAACCACTTACACACGTCACCCTCCGGTGGTTCTCGACCTAATTGTCATTTTCTCATCATAACCCTCCTCCCTCACCCCAAACCCAACACTGAACGCTGCCCCCTATTCACGAGTCTCAAAGCGCTCAACAAACCTGAGTGCTGCTTTCTATTCTGCCTTGTGCTTTCCATTCTATTCTAGAAGGAAATCAATTAGACTAGTAGAGACCCATCTTCCTCCTTTGAGGCTTTTGGGCTTAAGTAGCTCGTAGAAGAACAGCCTCAATATTTTAATAAATGCCTGATTGTAGTGTTTTAAAAGGGGAAGGGAGAGGGAAGGGCAGGCCAGCAACTTTGGAACAAAACTAGGTCTTTGAAAAGACCCTTTAGGTTGAGCTGTTTTTCCACTCAGGGGACCTCTTTCCTGCTGACAGTGCTTTGTGAGTGAGGCTCACAGTCTTTGCTTCTCTCTTCACCTGCGGACTTCCGCCCATTAGCTGAGAAAGGGACGTCCTTACAGAGCGAGCAGCTCGCAAATGGCCACAGGAGCCACGCAACCTATCTCCCCATGAGCTAGCTCATCCTGGGTCTTTCTGGAACCCCTGGCAAGGTCCCTCCATGGGCAGCCCCGGTTTAAAGGAAGGTGAGATCTGGAAGCAGAGCCTGTGGACGTCTCGGGGTGCGGGTGGGGAAAATGAGCGACACAGGGGCCGAGCACACCCCACTGTGGCTTCTCCCCACCCCCTGGCACTCCGGGGTGCCTATTGATCTGTCGTATATGGGCTTGATGGTTTGTCAGTCAGCTGTGACATTAATTAGGATGTGGCTGGAGCTCTGTGAAGCGTGTGGTGTGCCCGGGGAAAGGGCAGGGACTCTCCTACTTTGGGTGAGCTCCAGAGAAGCCCAGAAACGCATTTCAAAAGGCCAGTAGAGTCCCTTCAGCCTGTGTTGAACTCTTCCAATATATCAACATGCAGGGCAAAAGCCTGTTCTTAGCTTGGCCTATTTCCTGCCTTATTCTTGCACTAAGGTGTGGGCCCTTAAGGTCAGGGGCCTCATGTCACAATCCCTGCAAGTCTGGGTTGGACACCACTGGGGTGAGAAAGTATCTGGTACCCACTGCAAGGAAAACCGGAGAAAGAAGAGTACAGGGTATGCTTCAGCAGCAAGGGAACATATCTAAGTACGCTAAGCCACATGTGGGTGTCCATGAAGCTCTCAAAGGCCACCAGAAGTAGCTCCAGGTCTGTGAGGGTGGGGGGACCCGCAGGTAAGGAGCATGAGGCTCAGCTAAGGCTGATAATCTATCTTCAGCTTTATTCTTGGCCCTTTAGATGGGCATCATGGGAGAGACTGAAGCCAGTGTCCTGGCCTCTCCCTTGCCATCATCCACAAGCATGGCCAGGCTTATGTGGGCAACGGTTACTCGTTTTAATCTGGGCAAGAGGAAGGGTCTCTACATTTTTAGGCGTGCGTGTACAGAGTGGCCTATCCTCTAAGTCACAGGGCATTTCAGGTAACTCAGTAAAGAGTGAAGAGCCCCTGCCTCAGTTCCTGCTGCCCCAGGCTGTTCTCTAGTTAATGTTGATCTCCTGTTGCCTCCCAGTGCTGGGGTCTAACAATGCCTAAATGAGACGGAGGTCTGAAGGCCTTTGTTTCCTTGTTTAATGTAGGTAGGCATGTATTTTGAGACAGGCTCTCATGTTTCCCAGGCTAACCTCAAACCTACTCTGTAACCAAGGTTAACCTCGAACTTCTGATCCTGCTTTCATCTTTCGAGTGTTGAGATGACAAGTGTGCACCATCACACCCAGTGTCTACACGACAATGGGGATCAAATCCAGAGGGCTTCATGTATGCTAGGCAAGCCTCATAGAAAACGACACCCCAGCCCCTGAAGAATGCTAGTTTTTCTCTGCCGTCCCGATAGGGGGCTGTGCACTGGGATACAGGCATGGGAAGTGCCACACTTTGGGCGGATGGCTTCCCTCTGAAAGCCTTTTCATTCCGTATGTATTCACAGGTCCCCCCCTACCCCCCCCACCAATGTGCTCCTCCGCCGCCACAAGCTCTGTGCAACCCCAGTCACAGACAATCAGATTAAATGTCCTATTACCCAACATTGATCAGATTAGCAACCTTGTGACTATTCATTAATTGCCTTTTCTCTCAGCGCCCTATTCAATTCAATACCAAGCGCATTGTTTGTAGCATTAAAAAAGTAAATACAATTGGGATGCTTGTTGCATTTTAAAATGAACTCTCTACTGCCCTTTCGAAACAGAGTAGAAAAGGATAGGTAGGTTAATGAAATGCTAATTTTCTTGGGACCAAACAATTAAACTAGGCAATTTCCCAAGAGGCATACGATTTCTGTGAAGGCCTTTCAGGATTCTGGTTTTCTCTGCACTCCTGGAAAGCCCCTGATACCTCTGGAAATGTGGCCTTCCCCTCCCCCCACCCCCACAACCCCTACGACCCCCTTTTTGTATGATCGAAGTAGAAAGTAAACACAAAACCGTGAGGTATAAAGGAAAAGAAACTGTAATGTTTATGATGTGACTTGAGAAACTTCAAGGATTATGGTCCAGGGGTCCAAAAGCATAGGAAGAGGAGAGTGGACAGATGTAGGAAGATGCTTCCCGACCATGGACCATGGATGCCCAGGGCCCAGGCAGCTAGGCTCCCTGCCGTAGTAAAGCAGCCAGAGGGTGCAGAATGCCTTGAGGCACCCCCTTGCTCTCATTTCTCCACATCTTTCCTCTGTCCCCCATGTTCCCATGTGAGGAAAACAAGGCCCTGGGCTGCAGGGAGTTGGATGGATGCCACTCCCTGGGCAGAGAGGTTAGTGAATGAAAGTCCTTTCCCAACATTATGCCAACCCATCTAAGATCTTGTGGGGCCTAATCCTGGGCCCTCCTGTTTGCCCCACCTCAGGATATGTAGCATTCTGCTGCAAAGATGTTGACATGAAAAGTTGCTCACTGCTAGAAGAGTTCCCAGACAGTGAGGTCTGTTAATGAGGGAGCTGACTTCCTGGGGACCTGATACAAAGGACAAAGGACTCAGGATACTGGGGGGTGTGGAGTCTTGGAAAAACTCCTAAATAGGGTCGTGTTCTATATGTTATCCAGCATGGCCTGTTTGGGGAAATGTCTTCATTTTCTTCATGCATTTACATAACTTTCCCAGTCCATAGTGGAGAATCCTTGCTATTAGATCTTTTTGTATAAAACATCAGCAACAGTGTTTAATGAGTGCCAGGTGCTGGGCTGAGCACCTCATCTCAAGTAGTGAATTTTCATTTCCCCTCATCAAGAACTGTTCTTGAAGGAGTCGGAGAAAGAACAGAAGAACTCCTTTTTTAAAATTCTTATTTATGTATTATTTGCTTATTTAGAGGCAGGGTCTCACTATGTAGCCCTGGCTAGCTGGGAACTCTCTATATAAACCAGGCTGGCCTCAAACTCAGAGATCCTCCTACCTCTGCCTCCTGAGGGCTGGGATTAAAGGCGTGCGCCACCACACTCAGCAAACAGTGGAAACTCTTACTTGGCTCGGGATCCGTACAGATTCCGGCCTGGACCAGCTGGCTCCCACTGCCCGGCTGACTTGGGAGCAGGCACTGGCTTCTCAGAGGACAGGTTCTCTTATGTTCTCTCATCTGGAAAATTTGAATGAAGACAGCCACTCTCAAATCTGGCTGTTATGAGGCTAGGAGGAAAAGATGTAATTTAAAAATAATTAGCCCAAGACCAAGTAGAAGAAGCCTTGCATCTATGAAAGGTGCGATTAAAACAAGTAAGTATAATCAGTGTGAATTTATTAGTCTCCTTCCCTACTTTATTGTTTTCCACGTGTCTTTATTTCTCAAAGCTTGTGACCCACATGTGCACAGTTCCACTTCAGAACTGGTTTAATTGAGCTAAAAAGGCAGAGATCGCTCAAAAAAGAAATCCTTGTGGCCATGTAAATGTCAGTTAGTATTTCACTGAAAGAAATGTTCCAGGGTTTCTGTGCCATGAAAATCTGCCCAACTGATAAAGGACAGTGGCATCCCAATGGTTAAGTTAAATTCATCTTTCAGGAGGCTGTTTAAGGCATTTATTTATTGTGTATGCATGTGCATGCATGTGTCCTGTGTGCGCTGTCACACGTGTGGAGATCAGAGGACAGCTTTCAGGAGTCTGTTCTCTCTTTCTACCATGTGGGGTTCAGGGGTTGAACTTGGGCCATCAAGCTTGGTGGCAGGTGCCTTTCTTTACCCACTGAGCCATCTTCCTAGTCCTCTCTTGGGATGTTTAAGTTTAGTGTGTATCAGTTATCTCTCTTGTTGCTCTGATCAAATATCCGTCAGAAGCAACTTCCAGGGAAGAAGGATTTGTTTTGGTTCATGGTTCAAGAGGACCATCATGGTGGTGAAGGCATGATGGTAGTTCATGGTTCAAGAGGACCATCATGGAGGTGAAGACATGGTGGTAGTTCATGGTTCAAGAGGACCATCATGGAGGTGAAGGCATGGTGGTGGTTCATGGTTCAAGAGGACCATCATGGTGTTGAAGGCATGGTGGTGGTTCATGGTTCAAGAGGACCATCATGGTGATGAAGGCATGGGGGTCAGAGATTGGCATATGGCTTGTTCTTCACATCTCAGCAGATCAGGAAGCAGAGCTAGCCTATAACCTTTAAGCCTGTGTCTACCAGCTAGGACCCATTGTGTCAGTCACTTTTCTATTGCTGTGAAGAGACACCATGACCAAAGTAAATTATAAAAGAAAATTCCCATTGTCTGGGGGGCCAGCCTCCAGCAGCCAGCTCAAAGGGAATCCATGGAGTACTGTGACTTTTTTTATCTGAGAAGGTAAGGGAAAAAGTCACTCACACACTCTTGATGGTTTCCTTCTTTAGTCTTTTTCTGTATTCTCTCATTCTTTATTTTCCTGGTGATTTCCTTCCCTCATTCTTTGTGTTTTCCTTCTAACTCCATTTTTATTCTTTCCTTTACAGTTTATATATCCCAGCAAAATCTTTCAAGCAACATAAAAATTACAATGTGGTTACATTTTATTTTTCTTTCTTTCTTTTGTTTTGTTTTTCGAGACAGGGTTTCTCTGTGTAGCTTTGGTGGTCAGAGCTTGCCATATGGATCCATTTGTCCTGGAGCTTGCTATGTAGACCAGGCTGGCCTCAAACTCACAGAGATCCACCTGGCTCTGCCTCCCAAGTGCTGGGATTAAAGGTGTGTACCACCATTGCCCAGCTACATTTTATTTTCCAAGTGAATGATTACAATGAATACAAGTAAAACAAAACAAAACAGCATGTTTTCCATATCCTTTACATGATAAAACATTTTGTGTATTACGGTGAAAAACAAGTTGTCCCCAAAAACCCACATACATTCATACCCAAGAAACTTGTTATAGATTAACAGAGTATAAGCAAGCAAGGTATTTTTCTCAGTCAGTTCTTTTATTGTCAGGCTGCTTTTTGTGGTTATAAAAAAAGGACCAATTATTTTATTATTTATCTTGAAAGGTAATCTATATTATAAAGAATCTTAAAGGAATCACAAACCCAAACTTTTATACATGAAAAACAATCAGTCAGCTCTACTTTAAATCTTTAGGGTGCATACCCACTCATCAATAGTTTTTTATATCAGGAGTGAGGGCAGAAATGGGTGTAAGGAATTAATCATTACCTTTGGTTATCAACCCATCCTAGCAAGAAAGGCACATCAGCCAATGATAATTGGGCTGCTTTGTTCTTGCTCCCTGGCCTTAATGAGTCCCTCACTTAGCTATGTTCCTTTCTAAAATTTTAGATTGTCTTCTTGGGTTTTTCACTTCAAAGCTATTTAACAAAAACATCTTAGTCTAACTTAAAGTTATTTTCAAAGCTTTGTTTCAGCTATGATGCCGAAATTTGTGAACTCCCAACATTAAGATTAAAATAATTTAAGCTAGTTGAGCTACTGGGACTCAATTGTTTTTCCTAATCATTAACCTAAGCCAATAGAAACTCATGTGTTCTAGCTGTGTGACACTTTCTTGTTTTATTTTTATCCCCTGCGGCCTCTGCTTTATCAGAGGCAGGGGCCACATGTTATCCTGCATTTACCTATGTTAATGTTTCCACTAAACTAAATCTATCATAATTCCTTACTATATTTATTAAAAACTCTCAATCTTCAAAATCCTATTTAAACTAACACTATTATTACATAAATTTATTGCTTCAGCTAAACAGTACAGCTTAGGAGGAAGTCATTTTCATAATAATCCACAGGTAAAAATACCCAGTAGAACGGGATGTTTCCATGAGATAAACACACTACATTACAGGCAGTGGGGATCTCCCCACACCCATTCACACCGTACCAGATACCACAGAAAGATGGCAGCAGCAAACATGTGAAGGCACAGCAGAAACAAAAGACACTCTGGAGTCTGTGGTCTCAGGGCCTTGCCTATCCAAGATTCACCCATCAGGGAGTCACCTCCTGGTGGGCTGACATCCTGAGGTCAATTGCCACCTGCTCCTCCTCTGACATGGCCAGCGGCAGAAAATATTTGACTGGAGGCTTGCTTATAGTCCAGATGGTGAGTCCATAACCATCATGGTGGGGAGCGTGGCAGCAGGCAGATAGACATGTGCTGGAGCAGTAGCTGAGGTCTTACGTCTAATCCAAAAGTTGGAGGCAGAGACAGCCAGAGACTGGGCCTGGTGTAGGCTTTACATCCACCCCCAGTGGCTCATCTCCTGTAACAAGGCCATACCTCCTAATCCTTCCCCAAACAGCCCACTCACTGAGGGCCAAGCATTCAAATACATGAGCCTATGGGGGCCATTCTCATTGAAACCACCACACCCCTGTCCCAAAAGTTTCTACAACTTCTCAAAGTGGGGCCATTAGCTAGGGACCATGGGTTGGAAAACATGAATGAATCGGTGGTGGTGGTGGTGTGAGGTGGTGCAGATATTTCACATTCAACCCACATCCCAGTGTTGCTATTTGTTGTATCTAGGGCTCTCTAAAGATGGTAAGTAGCACAAAACATCACCTCACAGGCGGTCTGGGGATCTGTGTATAATGATCTGCTTTATACTTCCAACACTGAAAGGCACTGAGCTAAGAATGTGGGCATTTTAATGGACAGGTTATGGGAATCATCAAAAATCAAGCACAATAAAGAGGACCAATATTTGTGACACTTTAAAGCCTCTCCCGCTATTGGTTAGTGCTCCCTCCATTGTTTAACTGCAATTGGTTCCGCTTTCTCAGTGTGATTTTTATACATCCGAGTTAAAAAATAATGCGGCCTGAAAGTCAAAAGTTAAAGACCAAGACAAGGCCTATTAGAATAATATTACACTTCTTTATTCTCTGCACTTATTCTGTCAATTACCAATTATTTCCTTTTTCCTAAGCAACAAAATAGAAGCTGTAAAATCTTTGATTTAAATGAAAACTTCTTTACCAAATAGGTCCTCCAACTCTGCTGAGGTAATTTATCTACTGGAGTAGGCAATGACCTTTTGTGAGTCACGAGTCATTCCTCACTCCTAATGAGGTGTGCCCAGATGCCAACCCACTTCGGCACAAACCCCTCCTCCCTGAAGCAGGCTGGGCTGCTCTTGTGCCTGGCCTGCCATCTTCTTCAAGGCTGTACCTAGATCCCCACGGTTGCCCCGCCTAGGAGGGCATCTATTCCCTTCCCCTGAGCTCCGTTCTTCTCCAAACAGCCCTGAGGAAAATAGAATTGCAGGTGGAGGATGCTAACAGAAGTCTCATTATGGTCTGGGAAGAACACATTTGCTGGCATTTTGACAGAGCGGTCTCTCAGTTATGGGAAAAATAAGCAGGTTCTCTGACTGGGCTCCATGTCTTAGCAATTAGAGCAGTGATCTCTGGGAGCCATGCTGTGAGCCTGTGGTCTCCAGGGAAGTTCTGAGTGAAGCGTCAACAGCATAGTTGCTTGTGAATTGTGATGTACAATACTGACTGTCTAGTTTAGCCTGAATTATGACTTATAGTGTATTACTAATTACATACATGGCTCGCTAGTTACACTTGAATATTTATGACTGTTCTGTACCAGCATATTAGGTGCACAGCTGAGAAGCATAAGATAAATAATAAAATGACTAGAGGTTTCAATATTTTCTTCCTGTTCACATTTGGATTTTCTTAAAAAATCTTCCCAATTTCTGGGGCTTCAGAGAGAAGAATGACATGTCCTTGATTTGGTACAGAGGTGATCACCACAAGGCCAGAAAGAATGGCAGTGAAGTTTGGGGCCATTTGGCCTTCCACGGAGCTCCTGCCAGCATATGGCCAGGGGTGAAGATTGGCAACTGCTTGAAGAACAGGTTGTCCCCTCCCCACTCATCCCAGCCTTACAATGTATTTTCCATTCTGTACTGTAGATAGATTTTTCTTTGGGCCACTAGCTAACCAATAATGGCATGGAGACTTGGTATTAATCATGAAAGCTTGGCCTTAGCTTACTTAGGCTTTTCTCCAACCAGCTTATAATTTAATTAACTGATGTTTTTAAATCTATGTTCTGCCTCATGGCTCAGTTACCTCCAACTATACTGTATGTCTGATATCTTTAGAGTCTTGCTAGTGCCTCTCCACTTCTAGTCTTCCCAGAGTCCTCTCTGTCCCCAGAAATCCCACCTAACCTCTTCCAGCCTAACTGTTGGACATTAAGCTCTTTATTAAACCAGTCATAGCAATATTTCTTCACATGGTGCACAAATACCCCATAACAATTTTTCCTTTTTGTCTAAATAAGAACGAAAGGTCTCAACTCTAACATAGTAAAACTATATACAATAAGAACAACTATCAGGTAAGAATTACATTTACAACGTTCAGTCTATCTGTACTTGTCAAATTCATAGAAATATTCCATTATTTATCCTATCTTGGGAGTCAAAAGTTTTGTACCTAATTTACATTCTACCCTAACTTGTATTACCAACCGAACACTGTCTTTTTAGATCTCAAAACATTTTCTTAGATAAACAACTTAAGCTTTTATGTCTCTCAACCTTATATACCTTAGGCCTCTTTTGTGAGGTTTTTTTTTTTTTCTCTGAATTTGGTAACAAGAAAAACTATCTGAAAAAACCCCAGATAAGTTTATTAAGGTACACAATATTTTGGGGAACACAATACCACCACATTTCCTCTCTTTTTGTCTAAAATTAAAGAAAGCTTATAACTAATACAAGAAAAACTATCCAATAAGTATATACAATATGTACAGCCAAAAATTACATTAATGATGTCTAGTCCATTAACATTTGACAGATTCAGATAAAACTATCTAGTCTTCAACCCCGTCAAAGACCCAAGAAAGAGATAATATTACCTGAGTAAATAGGAAGTGCAGAGCAAACAACTTCCAAAACTATAGAAATGACAGAGACAGCTGCCTGCCCGGACAGTCACCCAAGGTTCCTCTGCAATGTTGGGACATCCATCTTTGGACTATAGACCTAGAATATCTGACAGACTTTTCTGTGAAGCATGAATTTTGAAGGACTGTCCTACCTTGGCAAAGTTCAGCAGTTATTTTCTTTTGGGTCCTGCTTGTCCAGTTTGGACAGCATACTATCAGCAGTGAAGGCAAGCACAGTTTATTGCCCAGTAGCTAACTTTGTCACAGAAAAAACAAACTCCATGTGGAGGTTCTTCAATACCCATCACCCTTTTTTGCAGTAAATTGGAGCAGATATGCCTCACTCATGAAAAGCAAGCTATTAAAACATCTTTTTAAAAAATTTTTTTTAAAAAAACATCTTAAATGCCATATTCTGTAGGTCTTTGGAGTGTTTGAAGACCATCTGTCTATATAAAATATCTCTGTTTGACCTTGAGAATATACTTAACATGACCACAATTTTGAATGTTATAGATGACTAGCTACTAACCTGCATTTTTTAATTATCTTAGATGGTTTCTAATAATAGTCTTTAAGAACTAGAACTTTATATTACATTTTAAAATGAGTTACATAGCTACAATACCTTAAACAAGAGTAGAAACACATATATAGTATATTAAAACAAAAATAACTTTAAATTTGTACCAATATACAAAAATACCTTAAATAAGAGTAGAAACATATATACAATATAGAAAAAATAACCTTAAATTTGTAGCAAAATACAAAAATATTTGAGACTAATAGTTTTTTAGTTCAAAAGCAGACTCAACAATCCACCCTTTTATCCCATTATTTCTATACTATATCACCCTTTTTTTCCCTTCAGAAAGAGATTGCTGAATCCAATCTCTGCTGTTTAGCTTTTTGCCTGACCATGACCAATGACAACATATAACCAATTCCCCTAAATGATGACAAACATATGTAACCTACTGAATGACCAAAAACCATCCACCCCACCTCTTGGGAATGTGGGTATCATGTTCTCTAGACTGCTTCCTGTTGTCTGGGGGCAATGGCATTTCTAGGGGACCCTGAGAAAATTGAGATAATGGTCAAGTCCTCAGAGAGCTAGCTGTATCTTTGTTTGTTAGTTTAGTCTCTCTGATAGGAAAGTATAGAGCTAATCTGAAGTCCTGGCTGGAATAGTCTGTGAGGCTGGACTGCTGTGGAACAATCTTTTCGTACACTATGAATATGCATTACTTTCATTGTTTAATAAAGAGCTGACTGGCCAATAGCTAGACAGGAAAAGGTTAGGAGGACTTGTGGACAAAAAGAGTATGGGGAGAAGAGGGTGAAGTTACCAGGGATGGAGAAACAAACAACATGAACTTGCCATGCTGAAAAAAAGGTACCACCATGTGGTAGAGCATAGATAAGAAATATAAATTAAGTTGTAAGAGCTAGTTAGTAACAAGCCTAAGCTATTAACCAAGCATTTATAATTAATAGTAAGTCTCTGTGTGGCTATTTGAGAGCTGGTGGTTCTAATGAAAAACTATACTTACAAATGGCACTCAACATGGGGCACCTGCATCCATGTAGGACCTGAGAAAGCTTCAAAAGAGTCCCAAACACACACACAAAAATGGAGACAAATGTGGCTTCCTAGTCTCCCAGTCTCACACCGGCCATGGTACAGAGACACATCTCCCAGCCTCTGCCTGCAAGCTGGAGTTTCCAGTGCAAGCCCTGCCAACATGCCATGAGCTAAGCCACGTGAGGGGTTTAAGTTTTGCTCATGCAGACAGAAAAGATTACAGATACACAGTAAAGACAGATTCAGATGAAAACAACCTTTAAGCAGGCTATGGTGTATTTAAAAATGTACAACGGCTTGGGAAAAAATAGTTTAAAAATAATAAAGTCCTTTAAAAAAGGAGTAAACTAATATAAAAGAAAAAAATACATAAAGATGAAAAATACACAGGGAGTCTGAATCCTGTATGTCATTGTGTTGTCTTTGAATTTTTTGATTATTGATGAAAAATAACAGCTGCTGAGAGACACTGGATTATAAAACTGCTAAATTAAACCAACCTATATATTTTTAAAGTGTCTTAACTTCAAAATGTAAGTCAAAAAATGTATTACATTGAGGGAGAAGCTATACTTTTATTTCCACAGGAAATGAGAGGCTATGGATTCATTCCAGGTTAATATGGATCACATTTGGTCAGGGAAGACCCCCCTGAAAATTCTGGCTACAGACATAAAGAAATAAACATTAAAAAAAAAAAAAAAAAAAAAAAAAAAACCTCTACAAGACACATAATGTATATTTTACCTGCTCAAAGATAAAACAAAAAACTCATCTTTGGCTGACTTGTATACAATATACAGTCTATACTTATATTGATCCAGATATGTATGTTACCTTTGAAAGTTTGTGTGTTTTCAGAACAAGAAGACCATTCACCAATGAAATGAATGGCCCAGGTGATCTAGCCACTCAGAGAACCTCTATTGCAGTTTCCTCAGAGTTCTGCTTCTAGAACAGCTTCAAGGCTGCTGGCTGAGATAGTCCAGCCTCACAAACTACTCCAGCCAAGATTTAACCATTATCCTGATTTTCTCAAATTTCCCCCAAGGATTTCAGCACCCCCAGACAACAGGAAGCAATCTAAAGAAAACAACACTTACATTCCCAAAAGATGGGTTATGGATGTTTGTCTTTGTTTAGGGGGGTTGGTTGCAAGTTGTTACTGGTCATGGTCAAGAAAATACTATTCAAAAGAGTTTAGATTCAGGAATCTCTGAAAAGAAAAAGAGGGGATATAGAAATGATAGGGGAAAAGGGTAGATTATTGAATCTACTTTAATCCCCAAAGCAACTATTAATCTCAAAATATTTTACATTGATATGGATTTTGGTTTATTGATACAAACTTAAAGTTATTTTTGTTATACTATAGGTATGATTCTACCCTTGTTTCAGATATTGTACCTATGTACATCACTTAAATGCAATGTATAATTAAAAAATACAGCTTAGTAGTTAGTCATCTATAATGATGGAACTTGTAGTCATATTAGGTATATTTTTCAAGGTTAAACAGATATAATTAGGTAGTTAGATGGTCTTAAAACACTTCAAAGACCTACAGAATATGGCATTTAAAATGTTTCAATAATATAAGGCTTTTCTTAACAGTGAGACACATCTGCTCCTGGCAGCACCAATTTACTTCAGAAAAGATGATGGGCATTGAAGAAACTCCATATGGAGTTTGCTTTTTTTTTTATGGCCAAAGATAGCCATTTGGGCAAAGAAACTGCCCTTGCCTCAATTGCTGACAATATACTGTCCAAACTGGACCAGCAGGATGCAGAAAAAGTGAATGCCAAACTTTGCCAAGACAAGGTAAGACAGTGCTTCAAAATTCCCTGCTTCACAAAAATGTCTGTCAGCTATATTAGGCCTGTAAGCCAAAGGCAGATGCCCCAATGTTACAGAAGAACTTTGGGTGACTCTCCAGGCAGCCAGATGTCCCTGTGGTTAGGTAATATTGCACCTTTCTGGGGTCTTTGATAGAGTTAAAGACTAAATAATTAGACTTAAAATTTTTCTTAGTTATGATAAAAGGTAAATTAGGTATAAAACTTTAGATTCACAAAATTAAGATAGATAATAGGATATTTTCTCTAAATTTGCCAAATACAAATAAACTGGATATTGTAACTAATCCTTACTTGATAACTGTTTTTGTTAAATATAATCTTACTATGTTAAAGTTAAAACCTGCCTTTTTAATAAGACAGAAAGGGGAAAATTTTGTGGAGTGATCTTTTTGTACCCTGCAAATATGTGTTACTTTCATTGGTTAGTAAAGAGCTGACTGGCCAATAGCTAGGCAGGAAAATGTTAAGCGTTTTTGTGGACAAAAAGAGAGTATGGGGAGAAGAGGGCAAAATCACCAGAGATGTGGAGAGAAACAAGATGAACATGCCATGATGAAAAAAGATACTGCCATGTGGTAGAGCATAGATAAGAAATATGGGTTAATTTAAGTTGTAAGAGCTAGTTAGTAACTAGCCTAAGCTATTGGCTGAGCATTCATAATTAACAGCAAGTCTCTGTGTGGTTATTTGGGAGCCAGAAGTCCCGACGAAAAATTCCACCTACACTGTATTATCTTAGCTAACATCTTTTGGATGCAGAACTTCATGGAAACTGCAACAGAGGCATTCTAAGAGGCTGGATCATCTGGGCTACTTGTTTTCATTGGTTTCTGGTCCTTTTTTTTCTGAAAACACAAACTTTTAAAGGTGACATATTTTTTTGCATTAACACAAGTATGGAATGTATGGCATATATAAGTGAGTTAAAGATGGTTTTTTTGTTGTTATTGTTTTATGTTTAAGCAGATAAAAGGCATCTGTTAACTTTATAAGTTTGTTTGGACTGTATAACCAAACTTCTATCCTTGCTATATGAAAGGATGACATGTAAATAAGTCATAAGGATTCTGTAACCAACAAGATGTATCATGTTTCATCCAGTCTCAGAGCTGCTCCCATGTTGAGGGATCAGCATACATGTCACCTGTCATGTAGTCTTTCTTGGTTTCTGTCTTTATGTGTGTAGCCAACATTTTCAGGAGGTCTCCCCCAATCAAATCCAATCTTTATTTAAATTTGTTAATTTTGAAGAGAACCATAACTTTTTGTTTCCTGTGGAAACAAAGGCATAATCTCTCCCCCAATGCAACATATTTTCTGAATTCCATTTTGAAGTTAAGACATTCTTAAAACATGTAGGTTGGTTCAACTTAGAAGTTCCCATAATACAATGTCTCTCAGCAGCTATTGCTTTTGTACATTAGCATTTACAAAATTCAAAGTCAACGAAGCACCATACAGGATTCGGGTGCCCTGTGTATTTCTCATCATTACATGACTTATTTTTTTCATATTACTTTACTCTCTCTTTAAAGACTTTATTTTTTAAACTATTTATTCATTTTTCTATGACTGTCTATATCCATTTTCTTTTCTTTCTCCAGCGTCTAAGCACATTTTTAAGCATACTGTATCTGTTCAGAGGTCTTCTTGGTCTGGACCTGGCTTCCCTAAGCACCTGCAGCGTTCTCAGACTGCATGAGACAAATCTTATGCCAGCCACTGTGCACTCAGCTTAGTGCCTGGCACTGGCAGCTGGCTCCAGCCTGCAGGCAGCTGGTAGCTGCACCTCTGCATGCCGAGGACCAGCCTGCCCGAGAAACGGTAGGACTAGGAAGCCACGTCTGCTGCCTTGTCCAGAACTTTTCTTAGCTTTCTCCGGCTCTGTTTGGATGTTTGAGCCTCCACATTGGATGCCATATGTGGATGGATTTTTCTTTGGGCTGCCAGCTAAGAAATAGTGACATGGAGACTTTTTATTAATTATGAAAGCTTGGCCTTAGCTTAGGCTTTTTCCTAGCTAGCTCTCATAATTTAATTAACCTATATTTTTAAATCTATGTTCTCCCTCGTGGTTCAGTTACCTCTGATCTATACCTTACGTCTGACTTCTTTAGAGTCTCACTGGCATGTCTCTGACTTTCTTCTTCCCAGAGTCCTCTCTGTCCCCAGAACTCTTCCTGCCTAGCTATTGGTCATTCAACTCTTTACTTATTAAACCAATCACAGCAATATATCTTCACACAGTGTACAAGTATCCCACAACACTCTAGCCACTTCCAGGGAGTGAAGATATTTGCAGATGGACAGTTCTGAAATTCCTTCCAGAATGTTCTATGATTCTCCTTTCACAATATGTGGCAATGGTGTATGCTCAGGCTATAGAAATGCCCATGCAGGTCTGGACCGAAAGCCTGTGACCATGACTTCTGTCTATCCTGTTGGGGACAGCCTGTGACTTTCACACAGGCTCCAGATAGGGGAGAGCTTGTCCTTTCTCACCAAATGTCAGAAAGAATCTGAAGGAGGTGCTTCATGCTGCCTTGTCCAGAGGAACATTCCATTGGAATACAAGGCCAGAAGCTTGCAAATGCAAGTAGAAACAATGGCAGGCCATGAAGCAGCAGGCCACTCACATACCGGTCTGGCTGATTGCTTTTTACGTCATGTTTGGACAGCATGTGAAATAGTGAGAAACAAAGCTTGTAAGATATTCAGACTCTGAATGTTTACTCAAGTGTTTTTAGTGTGTACATCCATGCTAGTTCAAAGACATTGTCTTTGAGTTTGAGCTCATGAAGCTATAGGGAATAAATTCTAATCTGAAAGACAAACCCACAATTTTGTTTTGTTTTGTTGTTTGTTTTGTTTTTCAAGACAGAGTTTCACTGTGTAGCCCCGACGGTCCTGGATATCACTCCGTGGACCAGACTGGCCTCAAACTCACAGAGATCCACTGGCCTCTGCCTCCCGAGTGCGGGGATTAGAGGAATGGGCAACCATTGCCAGGCATAAAGTACAATTTTTATGAAGAAGAAACCTAATTCTTTTCAAAAGGACATTTCCCTATAAAACTCAATAATCCCATAGAAATTCAAATAAAAGAGTTACTGAAAGGACTGTGTGGGGCTTTCAAAGTGTTGTGTTTAGTGAATAAAATTCCTAGCTAACTTTTTGCTTTTGAGATCAGCAAGCTATCAAGAACGGGGAGCTTTGAAAGGGCACTTTTAGGAAAATCATCTTCTAGATAAAACAGAGAAGCAACTCCAGCACAAACACCCAGCTTCAGGCCGGTCAATGATTCTGTCTCATTTGCATGTCTGGACGGGGCCGGTAACTGTGACCTGCCAGGGGAAGCCACTGCATTTGACACATTCGGTGATTTCTGCCTTAAATCTGTCAGGACGGCCCTGTGGCTACTTCTGCAAAAACCCTTGAGGGCAAAATTTATTGTCATACCTCAATAGCTTTTTGTTCACCTCCAAAACAGGGGTCCTGGGTCATGCTAATGACTGCAGAGAGATGAAACACTTTATATTTTATTAAAAAGGACCCCTTAATAATTAATCATATGTGAAATGTGTTTTCCATCAACAGCACTAACGCTAAAGCGGTGGTTTCCTCCTCCTTTCTTCTTGGCCTTTTTTCCTTTTAAATCACCCTCTGTGGATTTCCACTGCTGCAAGGCAAGTGAGTAGAAAAAAAACAAAAACCAATTTATGACTTGGCTTTCTAAACTGTAAGCACACCTCCCAGCTTCTTCTGGAGAAGGGTCGGGGGATTCTGTCAGACAAACACGTGAGAATCTGTTCTCAGGTCCCTTAGGTAGACTTCAGGGAGCCATGGGACCACTGGATGGTAACCTCTCCATGGAGGCCATACCTCAGCACGGTGCCTCTGGCGGCTTCATTGCACCACAAAGTGTAAAGGGAAAGAGAGTTTACTAGTAAGAACGGTTGTCCTCATCCCCAGTGAGGCTAAGGAGGGGGCTTGGCGGGGACTGGGACCTCAGCCCCGAGGTCCATTTGCAGGCAGTCAGCCACGGAGTCGCTCCCTCTGTTGGAGCCAGATCAGCTTAGAAATCGGGTGGTGTCTTGGGGAGTCAGGGCCGAAGGGAAAGGACACTCGCTGCTAACAGATTACCACCAGATAGGGGACACTAGTCTGTGTGGGATGTGCATGGACTTGGGCTAAGGAGGAGCTTCTGAAGAGCAGGGGAGGAAGGAGAAGGTGGGGACACACAGCCGAGAGCACAAAACCAGGTGATATGAAAGGCAAGTGGGCAGCGGGGCCGGCCTGGAAATGCACGGAAGAGCGGTCACTTCTGGCAGCGTCAATATTCTCCCTCTGAGCACTAATTACATTATTAAGTAAACAGAGCACCACAGGGTCTGAGGGAGGGAAACATGGATTCAGGATCCGGCCACTATCTCCTAGGCTATAAACAACCATGTTTTCCAACCAAAGTGCGCTACTGGACACTTTCCTTAACTTCCTGTGCTTCAGAAGAGGACCGACTGTCTTCTACACAAGCCGGGCTGAAGGAGCCCCCCTGCTAGTCGGCAGACCCAGCCAGGGCAATGGGAACCTTCTTCGTGGAGAGGCAGGCCTCAGGAGGCACATGGATTTCAAGAGCAGCAACTCCCATTTTCTTGGCTGCAAAGAGCATGCATTTGCTAATTAGACTTTTGCAAGACACTAGAACCCAAATCTCCTCTGATCTCCCTAAATCCAGTCTAAAGAGGTGGGTGTAAACACAGGATTGGAAGAAACCAGGAACAACATGGAAAGGATTTGTATGCGATAGGAATAAATCTGTTTAAAAAAAAAATGTCTAGGAGCACACAGGAGGAAATCTGCAGCAGGCTGAGCCAGCCGGGTGAATGGCAGAGAGAATAGAGGCTATTTGAATACTGATGTGGTCCCTCACTTTCTTCCATTTCCATTAATGACATGCTCATCAAGGGCAAACAATGGGACCGGCTGCCGGCGCCTGTCACAGTGTGTGGGTGCCGGGATGCCAGACTGTCATCCAGGGCTGCATTTGGAGACCTGCACGCTAATAAGAAGTGCTCTGTGCCGTCAATGCAGACAGGTGCTTCCTCGGCTGGGACATGCTCCATTCCCTTCCCCCTGAAGCCCTCCTCCCCCAGCCCCCCTGACAGACACCATGAAATGCACAAATTAACAGCCCCATCATGTTGGGCTGCCGCTGCCTGCGGTGAAAGCAGAAAATCAAGTTGTCACCCAGGGTACCGGTAAAGTCACAGCCTCATTTCTCCGTGGGTGCCCTATAATAGCAAACGCCAGACAGCTGGCTGCATGGGAGGCTTTAGATGAAGGCCCGATGCACTCTGGCCAGAGAATTAGTAGTCGCTGCTTCCATGTGGAAATTCTGGAACAAACATCTGGAGGTGGGAAGTTTCCGGGAGCAGAAGCGTCCTTTGCTCCTTCCAGACAGAGAAGAGCAAGCCAGGTCTGAGTGGCACTTTTTTTTTTTTTTTTCCAAAACCAGCAGCAAAAACATGCTCCCTAGGCTTCCAACTTTGAATCTGCTGAGAACTTTACTAGGGCCTTAGAGTGGGCGGCGGACGGACAGTCACCAAGGCAGCAAAGAGTCCAATAGCCCAGAACCAACTCTGCTCTGTGAATGCAGAGTCCTCAGGCTCCAGCTTCTTGCAGTCAGTCAGTAGGTTCTCCTCCTGAGGGAAAGACTCTTGCTATGATGAACGTTGGGAACCAGAGTCTGCTGCCTAAAGCTTCCCTCCCAGCTCTAGACTGTTCTGTTCTACGCTGCACATCTATACAGATGCGATGTGCAGTAACTTCTCACGGAACAACAGATCCCAACAGCCAGGCTGCATGACCACTGGCTCTAGGTGTATGGTGACCTGTGCCAGCCTGGGCTAACGCTTGTCCTGGTCAAGTGTGCAGAAGGAAAGAAATGGGGACCCCCCAAGCCCTTCAGACTCCAAGGAGTTTAATGACACAATGGCCTGGAACTTCAACATAAAACAGGAAGAGCAACTAACGAAACTTACAACATAAAACCCCCCTCCTGTCATTTTTATTGTACCAGTAAAACACTCTATTGAATTTATGAGCTACATAATGACTATGGAGACTGTACCTGGAATTAGAACCAACTCCGAAGTCTCAACTATAAACCCTTTTCTATCATTACCCCATCCTTCTAGCTTTCCTGTCCTCTTCCTTTAGCCAAGGGACATTCAGACAGAGGCCTGCGCTGGAGTTTGCAACTTGCTAGTAAATCCCGACTCCCTCCAGGGCACCAAGGCTGACAGGCCTCCGGGGTGGGGCCATTCATCCCAAAGCCTCAGATGCATTTTGGAAAAACAAACATGTAAGTCTTTTCTTTGCATGAGGCCTGTGAAATGGAGAGATTGCCAAGGACATACCTCGGCTGTCATCATCTGTAACTCCACGTCGCAATGGCCTTTCCAGAGTGGAGACTATACCTCCCCTTAGAAGTTCACGTGAAATGCATCTGCCCCCAGCCACTCTGTGGGAGTGGGGGTCTGGTCAAGTTTCTAGTGATGGGAGGAGGTGGGATGTCCATCACTTGGCTAAGCAGCATGCTCGATTCTGTTTTCTGTTTCCATTTCACTCCTTAAGTCTCTCTGCTCCCCAAGGATTTTTCTGAAGGGGTAATAAAATAAAATGGGTGAAACAAAGCCATAAGCCAGTTAAGTCTGAAAGACATGTCACCTCATCTAACAGGAAGAAACGGGCCATTTCCATGCCTAAGGCTGACAGAAACGCCTGAGCTGGCAACAGTGCTATTCCACTTGATTTATAGAATAATGGGGTGACAAATGATGACAAAAATAAACTTTTACTGCACTGAACTGCTCCTTTATTTATGAAATTTGGCCAAGTAGTGAAATCTTTTATCTGCAAGTTGTAACATGGAGTGGGAGCGAGCGATTATGGTGTGGTAATAGCAACCCGGCGATGGAGGCTGAGTCAGTTGGAAATGGATTGGGGTAAAATAACTACCACACCATGATAAATGTGAACAGCCCTTTGCTGACAGATGATCTAACAGGTGTTCATAACAACTATATAAGAGGATTTATTTATGACCAGCCACAGCCGCAGCTCTGTAAATCAACTCCAACAGCTGCACTCCGCTGAAACCAAGTCCCTGATGGGGGAACGGAGCGAGAGCCCAAAGAACACAATTCACTCCAGAATCTTAATCATCAAATAACATTTTTTTAGGTAATTACACCGCCACATAGAAATCATGATTACTTCCAATTAGAAATCTGAGCTGTCTGTAACTTTGTTTACAAAATCTTTTTATTTTAGGCCGTGCAGTTTTGATGAGGCCTGAGCCAAAAACGAAGATGCTGGGTCAAGTCAAGAGCACCTTGGGAGGGTGATGGCGGTTCTGTGTGATGCCACCACCAAGAGGCCCTTTCCACCAGTACATTTTTAAAAAGCTCAGAACTTCAGTGCAAGGGGAGGTATTGGGCTTCCCCACCTTCTCCAGCAGCCCATCCCATCCCTGGCAGCACCATCTCCTGGTGAACGCTCCTTGAACCACATACCGTTCATAGCCAAAGATGAAGGCGTGCAGGAAGTGAGCTCACCAGAACTGGGGTACAAGCTAGACTGAGGGTCCACCTTCATTCACTCTTTCTTCACTGCTCTGCCATGGCAGAATTTGACTTTTTCTGGGGGGGGGGGTAGGATACACTTTTTTAATTAAAAAAAAATAGCCAGGTGGTGGCGCACGCCTTTAATCCCAGCACTCGGGAGGCAGAGACAGGCGGATCTCTGTGAGTTTGAGGCCAGCCTGGTCTACAGAGTGAGTTCCCGGACAGGCAGGGCTATTACACAGAGAAACCCTGTCTTGAAAACCAAATTAAATATCTCTATATTTTAAGAAATCCAGGGTTACATAGAGATCCTGTCTCAACAACAACAAAAAATTCTTTTGTTGTTGTTTACAATTCTACACGTCTCCTTGCATTATCTGCCACGCTTACCTTCCTACCACTCAGTCTACCCCCTCCCCTCTCTTCGTTCATGCCAATCTACCAAGCTGATGTCTATTCGTTTTGTTTTGTGACCCACTGTTGAGTTTAGCTCGGGCCATCTGTGTGACCATGGGTCTGAAACTATCCATGGGAACATGGTGGGTTCAGTAGAAGGGACGTAAGTAAAGACAGTAGCAGTTCTCCCCTCACCTAGAATCTGTCGACAGCCAACAGTCCAGAGATAAAGGGCGGCCGGTGAGCCCCTCCACCTTCCTTGACTGACTGTTAGGATAGTGATAGGGCTGGTCTCGTGGACCCAGCGTAGTAAAGACAGTTGATGTCGGTTAATGGCTGTCGTAGTTGTAGCTAGTCTAGAGAATGGCATTTCGCAGCCCTCCACCCGATCTGGCTCTTGCGTATTTCCTGCCTCCTCTTCCACAGTGTCCCCTGAGCCTTAGAGGGCTGATATGTATGACTTGGTCAGGTTGGACCTCCTGTCCATGCTTATGTAGTTACTGTCTCGACAATTCTCTCCCGCTGTCCATGGAGATGGGGTCCTCACTTACAGACTCCTCTGAAAACAGAGTGGGGCAAGGAGCTGCTGGACCAGTGGGCAATTCCAGAGCCCTGCTGGATGCAATCTGAGGAAGCTCACCTCTTACCACTGTGCTTTCTCCACAGAAACGTCTCCATCCCATCCCACCTCACGCTGTTGATGACCAGTGAAGACGTTGACTTGTTCCTCCAGTCACCCATGCGGCAGATGCAGACTCAGGCCTGACATAAATGAGCCTATTATGAGCTTTATGCACTGCCAGCAGACAGGTTTTTCTGTACTTACATCTAGACCTTTGATGTGTCCGGTCCTCACAGCTGGAAACCAGTGTTTTAGCTTATGGTTAGAGACAAGATTGATTTTTTGGTAGTGCTGGGGACTGAACTTGTGGCCTTGCCCTTGCTAAGCAAATGCTCTACTACTGAGCTACACTCTCAGATGAGGGTCTAGGTTCTTTAGTGTAAACACAGGCTGACTGCATCAGCTAGTGATCAGATGTTCAAGGGACTACCCATGTAAAAGAGGCTCCCCAAAGACAAAATGACTCACAGAAAATTAGCATGTCCAAGGAAGTATGTGCAATCATCTGCAGCTGAAAGTCAGCCCCGAAGGCCAGGTTCCCCCAACCTCCAGCTCAGTCAGTGGGTTTGGACTTGAGCTTCTGCCTTCCGACATTAGCAGAGCTCACATTCTCCTTCATGGACTGTAGCCACCCATTCCTCCCCTAAACTGCCAATGGGGATGAGGTGGGGGCAGGGAGGGGGGCTAAGCAAGACATCTGGAACATACCCTGGCACACGCCAACAATGCTGTCTGTACGAAGGCTTTAACACCGTCTAAGACACAGCCTCAGCCCAGAACATTTTATTTTTATTCTGTACCCAGAAACCTCTTCTCTCCTAAATCCCGTACCCTTCCGAGGACCTAGACCACTGCCTCAGTGGAGCCCTCCGTGACTGATCCAGTGACTCAGGTGCGACTTGGCCGTCACTCTGCCGCTTCCTGGCGATCCTCACACGCCACCTCAGCCTTCACAGCTGTTCCAAGTTTATTGTTCGGATGATCAGTAGTCAGGGCAGAGAATTCTCTCCACTCCGTAACACGGTGGCAGAAGGAAAAAAAGAAGATAAACACCAAAACAAAAAGCAAGTGGTCCAAACAGAGCAAAGCACGGTTGGTAGTGAACCTGACACTGCTTGTCAGGCAGACACATAGGGAAGGGATGGTGACCGGGAAGCCCCAGAAAGAGAGTCCTCGGGTCCATCCAAGGGCAGGCTTTTCTCTATTACCGTTCCAGCCTCAGCTTACAACATAACTGTTATGTGACATGTTTTTCTTCCAAATCAGGAAAATAGTGAAAGCGCCTAGACGTGGAAGCAGAGGGGAACAGGAAGACAGTTCAGACGTGGGCAATGAGGAAGTCACCGAAGGCCAGCCTGCCAGCTGAGCCGAGCTGTGCCAGGATCCGAGGACGGCATCTCGGCATCGGCATGGAAGAGGCAGTGTTTGCAAACCAGGGCTCACTAAGGTGGGGACAGCCCTTAGTGCTATTTCTTTTTTTTTTCCCTTTGAGACGGGGATTCTCTGTGTAGCCCTGGCTGTCCTGGAACTCACTCTGTAGACCAGGCTGGCCTCGAACTCACAGAGATCCACCTGCCTCTGCCTCCTGAGCGCTGGGATTAAAGGCGTGCGCCACCACTGTCCAACCTCGTGCCATTTATTGCCGATGTTGGTGTAGGTTTCTTTTTCCGAATTAGATGTACTTACTTATGTACAGGTATGCGTACATGTGTGCCACTCTGTGCAAGTCTGATACACCTTTCAGGAGCTGATTCTCTCTGTCCACTACGTGGGTCCCAGGGATCAAATTCCGGTCATCAGGATCGAGGGCAAGTACTTTTACCTGCTGAGCTATCTGGCCAGCCCAGGCGTAGGTAGCTTTCTTGGAGAGATGTTTGTGCGCATGTGTATGTGTGGTGTATGTGTTCAGAGCACACACATGACGAAGCTCAATGCAGTCTTTAGACGGACAAGGGAGGCGGTGAGGCTGTGAGTTTTGTGCCAGATGACGAGGCTCCTGCGAACCCTCTTTTGGGCAGAACATTTTCTTCCCTTTAAACAAAGTTTGCTTCACGATCAGAGAGCCGGCTGAGAAGGAACGGAGAAGGTGAAAGACCTTAGGTTTCCTTTCAGCGGGTCTGTTTTCCTTTTTCTTTCCTTTTTACCCCTTTGTACTACTCAGCATTCTGAATTCTTACCCTCTCTGGAACAGAACAAGTCTATTCTCAGTGGAAGCACAGGCAACGTGTTCGGCAAACGTGGTAGTTACTCTAGCTTTACGTTTGCAGATGGTCACACAGGGGTTGGGGGTGGAGAGGTGGGAGAGGGAGGTGTTGGGTGCACAGTTTCCAAACTCATGTGCTCACTGTTTCCATCCTCTTCTGGATGAAAATAATCCTCCTCCTGATAATAAACAAAGGAAATGGATTGGCACCAAATGAGAGACTCAGGATGAATTACACTCTGAGGGCTAGCCTTCAAGACGGGTGTACATAAAGTGTCCCTTTAAGGGAACATTGAAATGAAAAAACAATACAGCTAGAATTAAGACTTCAGTATTGACTAACTCTACTTCATGGGACAGTTTAAAGGTAATCACAATTATGACCAAGTTAAAGGGAATACGTGGCAAGGACTCAGGAGCACTGTCACAAAAAAGATAAAACCTGAGGCTCGGGACATCAGTCATTTTCTGATTTCATTTATGTGAAAAAAAAATCTTAATATTCTTAAACCATCAATGGCAAAATCAACTCAGCGGGCAGCTTATATTACAGATAGATACCATTTTACTACCAACTGATTCATACTATTTACTGATTTAACATATATTTAAAAAAACCTCTGTGTGGTCTACTTTATCTTCTACGCTGTGATGAACACTGACCAAAACGCAACTCTAGAGAGTGAGGGTTTATTTGGTGTACATGCCCTGATCGGTCTGTCCTGGGGGGGAATCAGGGCAGGAAGTGAGGCAGAGACACTGTGGGGGGATGCTCACTGGCTTCTTTATACAACCCAGGGCCACCTGCCAGTTGGTGGTATTGCATGCAGTGAGCTGGGCATCCCACACCAATCAAGAAATTATCCGACGTTCATGCCCGAAGGCCAGCCAATGCAAAGAAGGTAATTCCTCAGCTGAGGCTTTCTCTTTCCAGGTGACTCCAGTCTGTGTCAACTTGACAAACACCCCCCTCCCCCAAATGTGTGTGTGGACGTGGGCAAGTGCTGCAGGGTAGTGCACATACCACGGCAGTGGGTATGTGGGGGCAGAGGGCAGAGGACGACTTCTAGGAGTTGGTTTTAGCCTTTCACCTTGTTTCTGTCTCTGCTGGGTGCTTCGAGCTGGCCGGCCTGCAAGCTTCCAGGCCTCTCCTGTCTTCACCCCTCATCTCAGCAGGCAGGGGTGCTGGGATACAGCTGTGTACTACTGGGCTGGATTCCTATATGAGTTCCAGGGGTGGGAACTCAGGTCACCAGGCTCGGGAATGTCATGGTGACCCCAACCATACAGTGTTCATTGCTACTTCCTAACTCTAATTTTGCTACTGTTATGATAACCGTAGTGTCAATATCTGTTTTCCGATGGTCTTAGGTGATCCCTGTGAAAGGGTCATTTGACCCAAAGGGGTCGCGGCCCACAGGTTGGGAACCACTGTAAGCAATATCCCCAACCCTAACACAGATTTTAAATGTGAAAGTTGGCAGCCACAAGTAACTTATTCAAAAGTAAAGCCCTACAGAAATTCTTAGTTAAAAAGTATAAAATCGTGACTCTTTCTCAAATGGAGAGCCCTAAGACAACTAGGAACCTTCCTATGGCGTAAGACGCACTTTCCCCTCTGACTGACGACAGTAACCTCCTCTCCAGAAAACAGCCTGATAACATCACAAAAAGTGACTCAAAATCTAAGGTTCTGAGAAATGGGGTTCCTAATGGGGATGCTGATGGGACTGCAGCCGACAGAGGGGATTCTGGGAGTCGGGACCCATCACCCAAGGTCCCAGAGTGGAGAGAACATGGGCTTCCAGAGCAGCATGGGCGGGCGTTGCCTAGCAACAGAGATGAGTTCTGAGAAGTGCTTTATCGTTGTGCAAACACAGTGTGTTCTTACACAAAACAATATGGGTATGATGTCACCGGGAGGCAAAACCTTACAGGACCGCTGTGACCATGTGACATGGGACCGGTCTCTTCACTCTGAGTCATTGCTCTATTTTGGGAGCAGAAATTTGTTTTGGGGTTTGTTTGTTTTTTTGGCCTGGAACTACTGATTGCGATCTTCCCATCTGAGCTTTGCTGAGATTACAAGTGTATTTCTGACTAAGAATAGAGATTTTTAATCATCTTGTTTACTCTCTCCATTGTATAAGCTTAAAAATGTAGTTTCTCTACAGTCTGTTTGCTCTGCATTTCACTGTCCCCCCTTCTGTTTTCTTTCAAAAGTCACTCTCATTAGACTCTGCAGTGGAATATTGTGTTACTGTGCCTGTAAACACCTGATGGTCTAATAAAGCGCTGAATGGCCAATAGCAAGGCAGGAGAAAGGACAGGCAGGGCTGGCAGGCAGAAAGAATAAATAGAAGGAGAAATCTGGGAGGAAGAGAAAGAAGTAGCCAGAGAAGAGGAGGACTCCAGGGGCCAGCTACCCAGCTACCCAGCTACCCAGCAAGCCATGGAGTAAGAATACAATTGACAGAAGTAAGATAATGGGCAAAGCCCAGAGGCAAAAGATAGATGGGATGATTTATGAAAAGTGGCTAGAAACAAGCCAAGCTAAGGCCTGGCATTCATAATTAAGACTAAGACTCCATGTGTGATTTATTTGGGAGCTGGGTGGTGGGCCCCCCAAAAGAAAAAACAACAACAAAAAACCCCAAACAAACAAAAAAAACCCCAACAACACAGCTCAGCAGGGAAGAGCACATGCTCTTCCTGAGGACCTGAGTTTAACTCCCAGGACCCACATCAGTGCTTAGGGTCACCTGTAACTCCAGCTCCAAGTGGATCCCATACCTCTGGCCTTGGAGGGCAAAATGCAGCCTCCTCCTCCCATAAATACACATAACTAAAAATAAATTTTAAAAATTACTGCTGACAGCTTGACGGCACATGTCCACAGTCCTTGCTTCTTTTGAGTCTGATGGGGGAGATCACCTGAGTCCAGAAGCGGCCGACCAGCCAGCGTCATCAACAGAGTGAGAGGATGTCTCGACCTGAAGGGAACTGAACTGTCGTCTCTGTGGCATTACTCACAGGGGACTGATGAGCCAGGGTTACTTCAGACCCTCACCTGTGTCGGGAAGGTCTATCCACCAGGCATGTTGCTGCACATCGGGAAGCCCAATGCTTGGGAGGTGGAGCAGGAGGATCTGAAGGCCTGAGGTCAGCCTGCTCTACACAGTCAGTTCCAGGCCAGCCAGGGATTGTCTGAACAGCAGCAGCAACAAAGACAAAATATAAAAGCATTGGAAAAGTTTCCTGATCCATACAGAACAAATTTGATGAAGATGGTTACTTGCTTACATTAGCAAATCAACAACCTATAGAAAGATGCTAATATATCTAGATCATCCAGTCTTAATAGCACACCATCAACCATGTACTAGTTAGTTTTGACAGGAGTTGAGCACCAAGACTTTTTGTCCGAGACAGGGTTTCTCTGCGTAGTTTTGGTGCCTGTTCTGGATCTCGCTCTGTAGACCAGGCTGGCCTCTAACTCACAGAGATCCCCCAGCTCAGCCTCCTGAGTGCTGGGATTAAAGGCATGTGCCACTACCGCCTGGCGGGCACCAAGAATTTTAAAGGAAAAATGAAAGTCAGGATTTATTTAGCAGGTGTAGCAGACATGGTAATCAGGGGTCTAAGATGAAAACTGTTTAACTTTACACACAAAAGCTCTTGTTTTGTTACTAAGCACTTATTAACCACTCTGTAACACAATTAGAAAATTTATCTATTTATTTATTTAGAGAGCTAAGTGCTGATGCATGCCTGTCATCCCAGCGTTCAGGAGTAGAGGCAGGAGGATTTCAAGTTTAAGGCCAGAGCAGGCTGCTCAGTGAAACCCATCTCAGAGAAGCAAAGAAAAGAGCAAACCCGACAAGACACTTTACCTTGTTGGGAGCAGTTTGTCTTTAATAGACTGAGCCCAGTGAGTCTCCACAGCGTGGCCGGAAATACTTACTTGGGAATAAAGAAGTTCAGCCAGTGAGGGTCAGGAGAGGCAAATGCTAGTTTATTTATCTTATTATTCAGGAGTAACTTCATGATGACAATCGTCAATAACCAATTACAACATGTGGAAGTTCAAAGAATGGAATTTTGCAGAGCCCACTTTTTTGCATTTAATTTAAAAAAGTATGCTATCTCCTTTTCATATACCAAGCTGAGAGGCCATTGAGATGATCTCCTCACTAGCTTTTGCTTACTGCTGAAGGAGGGATGATTCCCAGGGCACTTTCAGTGTCTGACTGACGTCCATCATCTTCAGAAACCAGAAGGAAGATGAGGCCCGGGAAAGTGGTGGTGGGAGGGGACACTGCCTGGCCTCAGGAGTCGGACAGACTGACAGTAGAATGTATGTTCTTTGGTTAGCAAAGCGAGGAGGGGAGAGGATTGCATACATGATAGATACACAGCAGCATTCTAAAGCAGGAGACAAGAATGTCAGGAGTGCGCTCTCCCCGCTCCAGATGGAAGGGCTATTATTATAAATGAAAGGCGGCAGCATGGACGCCAGGCACTTCTGTTGTGTGCCAGATCCTGAAGTCCAGATGTAAGCAGGTTACCCCTGGGACAGGACAGGCTTCAGCTCCCGCAGCAGAACAGAGCCAATCAGGGTCTTCTCGGTGTTGATGATGAGCTGGGCTGTGGAACCTTCCTTCAGCTCCACCGTGACGAGCATCAACGACCCACTGTGCACAGTTTTAGCTGCAAACCTGCAAGAAAAAGTACGAGACCTTTTATCCTGAGAGGGAAAAAGAGGAGACAGCATATGTTCAAGTAGGTTTAAAGGAACTCTTTTTCTTAACTGAAATCACTGATTGAAGGTTCCCTCCTGTCCTACACCTAAAGCCAAGCATCCTTTAGGAGAATCACTGAACCGCCCAGCCCAGGCTTACCACACGCAGGCCGCTTCAGTGTAGTTTACAGACAGAAAAAGCAAAGTCTGTTTCACTTGCTGGTTTGAATGGCAGATGCATGAGGGCATTCTCCTTATGATATACTTAGGAAACACCCACTAACTTGACAGTTAACATTTACCATGCCATTTTAAATATGCTGACACATTTTTATTTTTAAAACATGTTAAGGAAAGGTACCTTCTCAAAGAGCTTGGAATTTTAATTCCTCATATCTGAAAATGATTATGCAAGAAGTTAGATAATTTCATGTACATTAAAAAATTCATCTCAGTGAAGTCACTCATGTAAAAAAAATTCAAATTCAATCTCTACTGTTCATGGTGGCATGAAACAAAGTCACATGACAGCCAGGTGCTACCCAATACCCCCATTTAATATTCAGAACATCAGATCCTACTTTTGCTTTAGGATACAACAGAGGGACATTGAGGTCTAATGTGCTATCACTAAATTCCAAGACACGAAGAACCTACTAATTACACGGAATTAAAGGAAACCTAGCCCTTTAACACTGCCATGAGTGAAGAGCCGCCGCTGCCGGCGGCACAATGAACTTCTGTCAATCCGGCTCCTTCATTCTGCATGCACAGTGGGCTCCGGGCTGGGAGGGAGGCTGGCACGCCCCTCTATGCGCCCATCTCTTCCTCACGGACCATGTTCTGCACATTTTGGGGGGAGGGGTCTGATTGCAGGGATGACTGGAGAAAAACAAAGTTGCTGCACAGGAGCTTTTGAAAACACTAACAAGTGTGGAGCAGGTCTGTGACCTGCTGTGACCCCACTTTGCAGGGCCGATCCCCTTTCCCCTCTCTGGATGACACGTGTCTGAATCTGAGCCATCTGCCTCAATTTGCGCAACATCTTCAGCCACAATGGCACCCAGTTAGCCCCACAACAGCGCCCAATACCTAAAAATAAAACTGCCGCGCTGACAGCATGCTGCGGACTATTCAAGAGCAAACCAACTGGTCAGTGTCTCATGTCTGACAATTAGCACGGGCCCTGCACAGAGTCTGCAGTGTCCTCGGGGATCTGTTTAATTACCATCAACATAAAAGAAGGAGTTTATCAGGAGGCACTCAGAAAAACTTCACTCCCGACTTAATTAAAATATTAGCCACTTACGCAGGAAGCAGATTCTCTTTAAATGAACAGTAATTCTTTTTTGAGTTTTTAAAAATGACATCAAGATCTTATCTAACACATTAGATTCTTCTTCCTTTTAAGATTCTAACAAGCCATGTTTGGCCCAAATAGAATGATGAGAATTAGTTTTTCAACAATTAGAATAATTCAACGAAAGAAAAACAGATAGACTTGTCTGACTTCGCTGAAAATATGAACCACACTTTGAGAGCACACAGTAAAATGATGTAGTTAATGGCTCACTGGCGAAGCATGCCACCAACCTTTCTAATCATTTCCACCTCTCTTTAAACATGCTGGAAACTTGCAGGGATTGAGAGGCAGCCTGCAGAGAAGCGACGTTAGTGAGCCAGTTTAGGAGTGTAACCCCAGCCATGTTTCTAAGGAGGTTTCTTATAAGCTTTACATCCATATCTGTTTGCACAGAGGTTAGGCATCCGGGCCACCTCACTGCCCTTTGTGAGTACCGGCCGCTCCCTCCCTTCCCATGGCTCCTTACTCATGCGTTTCCTTTGTCTAAATTTAAAAATTATCTTTATGTGTCTGTGTGGGTCTATGCCTGTGTGTGTGTGTGTGTGTGTGTGTGTGTGTGTGTGTGTGTGTGTGTAGGCCCACCAAATCTAGAAGAAGGGGTGGGATAGTGTGGGTCTATGCGTGTGCGTGTGCATGTGTGTGTGTGTGTGTGTGTAGGCCCACCAAATCTAGAAGAAGGGGTGGGGTCCCCTGGCGATGAAGTTATAGCCAGTTGTAAGTCACCCAATGTGGTTGCTAAGAATTGAACTCAGGACCTCTGGAAAATCAGTGAGCATGCTTAACTACTGAGTCATTTTCCCAGCCCCTTGTCTAAAGTTCAGAGGCTGTATAGCTCCACAGGAGAAAGATATTTCTGTAGTTTGCTAAGACACGATGGCTCCATTCATCTACTCAACTTCTCCCATAGATTTGGTCGCCATAGTTTTATTCATTCACCAAATATTTCAACAGAGGGAGGTCTCTATTTCTGACAGGGTTATAATTATGTAAACAATAGTCTTCTTAGTCCCTTTATTTACTTAACACTTGTGCCTGGGGACCTCAGAGGAGGAGATTATGCCTGAATAGGAGCACAAAGCACCATGTGAATTTCAGGGCTGTATAGCCCCAAGGTACATTTTATTTCTCTTCCATTAAAAACCTAAAGAGTTAATGTCACCATAGCACCAAATAGGCAAAGACAAGCGTCAGTATGTTTACAGAGATTAAAACTGGTATCTTGGGTATGTTTTTCAAATCCTGTTATGAATTTCTCAGTGCCTGAAAGAGCAGGAACATGAAGACGGAGGTGTTTGCTTAGATGCAGAGGCAGAGCACAGCTCATCCTAGCAACCAAACCCGTGAGGCGCTGCCTCTCCAGCAGGGGTGTGTTCCCACCGCACACAGGCTGAAAATGATGCTTTAAAGGGGGAGCCGGAGATGGGATGTTCTGACACGCCCCTTTCAGTTCAAAGAGAACGGGTTCCACTGGAACAAAGCATGGTTACAACTGGGTTTTGGGGTCCATGGAGGCAAACCCACTCCCCAACGCTGTTTATCATTTAAATTCTTAACAGGCCATGTTTTGGCATATACTTAAGTTACAGTTATGGGAAGAATACTAGTTAGTAAACAACAGCTAGAAACCCTGGTTGTAAATACACGTTAAATTTGGTGGGTGACATCAGGTCTCCAGTACTTGGCCTCAAACAAGGTCCTATTGTGACATTTTTTTTTTTTTTCCTTTTTGTCCCCAGAAGGCAGGTAAAGTTCTGGTCACTGTAAAGTAGCTACTGTTTATACCGTGTGACCAGAGGTGGGTGTGAAGTACTTACACAAATTCATCTGACCCAATGAGGCAGGGGACTGACAGAGATGGGGATAAGGAGGAGGCTGAGGCCCACAGAACTGGAGGCACTTACCTGGGACACAGGGCCAGTACATGGCAGAGCAGGGATTCAAACCAAAACACTCTGAATCCAGGTCACATACAGTTTCTCAATAGTTGCAAAAACACACTTAATTTTTTTTCTATCAGTCAACAGATGATTTTCCTATTCACCTAGCATGTGTAGTATAACCTATCATTATGCCAGAAACCTTAAGAAAGATTTCCTCCTTCCAAAATTATATCCTTACTTTGTGTATTCTGTGAGACAAAGCATCCTGACTTAATTCTGTCATATTTTTAATCCTCACGCTTACAGTTTAAAAAATTAAAGTATTGTCTACCTATTCTTTTCAAAGTCACCAGTAATGAAAAATATAAAAACTTTTTGAAGAGAGCTATAACAGGGAAGGACCACCAAGAGACCAATCACCCTGGAAACCAGGACCCCACACAGGAGGACCAGTGTGACGCCACGCAGAGATGAACTGTCTGTGTACGACGACTCCATGTTATTAAAAGGACAGCATCTAAATGTTTTTCATTTCATCTTAATATTAAGCACTCACTGTTTATAATCAGCTGGGAAGGTGAAACTGTTGCGATGTATCTGTCTGACATCTTACTAAATGTCTTGTCTGTTATCTCTAGCAATTGACATTTAGTCTTTTCTGAACCCTTAAGATTCAATAAAAAGCCCAAACAAGCTCAGGCTGCGCCCTAAATGAGAGAAAAAAAAAAATGTTCCACTCTTTTAAGAAGTTATTTTCTAACTACTGTTGCAATGATGAAACTGGCCACTAATAATCAATTCTGAATAGATAGATTGTCTGCAATTCATTTACATTTGTGAGAAACTGGCTATGGATCATAAATGTTCTTCCCCCCCCTCAAAGAAAGGACGAGCCACAGCTCAATTGTTCTTAGGAGTAAACGCAACGGCACATGAATGCAGGTCTCTGAGAGGCTGCCTCCGACTCCGAGCACCCACCGACGAGCTCCTTATGCAGAAGCAGACTGGCTGTACGTAACAACAGCTTGCCGACATGCTTTTTCTTCTCTTGGATAACCTTCCTGCTTTCTGATTTTTCTATTCTGAGTTCAATTTTCTTGTGCTTTCTGTTCTACTGGTTATCAGAAGCTGTGACAATGGACCACTCAGGCTAAAACTTTTTTTCCGACTCTGTACATGAAGCCTTCAATTACTGCCCGCTGAAGCAGACAGAATCCTATTAGTAAGAGAGACGATCACAAGATGCAGTGCCCTGCCCTAGCTGTATAAAAATAATTAGTCCAAAGTTGACAAATGTGTAATCAAGTCGCAAAATCATTATATGTAAGAGAGCCTGGCTTGAATGAGGTCCTAAACATCAATACCACAGCATGGAGATTTGGAATATTATTTTCCAAAGGATTCAAAATTGTCCATCTTTACTGCCTTGGCTTAATACTGTTTAAATAGACTGAGATTTTAAACAGATAGAGATTCTGTATGTGGCAAAGAATTCTATTTTGCTGACTATAAAATTGCATTTAAAGTTAAGACCGCTATACTATTAATAGTAAGAAAAAATTTACAAGAGATTAAAACTGAGAGCATTTATTTGAGACACGCACTTACAACCTGACCTGGAGCACTGGGCATGCTTCTGTCTAGCACACAGATGAACGGAGGAAGGGAATAGGCTTCCCTAAGAACGTGGATTCCTATTCTAATCATGAGAGACGGTCTAAAAACCACCCCAGCCCATCAGCTCAGTGATGTGTTCTCTTTCTTTGTACAGAAAAGCTAAAACTTAAGTGCACTTCCCAAAGAAAACACAAGGCCCCCAACCTGCCACAGCATCTGCTTGGTGGGGTGTGGGACTAGACGGTGTTAACAAGGAACCACACGGTAAGGTCAATCCTCACCCCCTTTCTTTGATCCCTGACAAAACTGTCAAGAGAAGAACACCTTTCTTTTATTTATTTATTTTTTACATGAAGACATCTATTTATTCTCATTAGTGAACTTCTGCATTAGAAGGCTATTTCCTCACTCATGGAGAAATGAAATAAAAGTTAAGTACAGAACGTTTTAGAGGAGGACTCGGCTGTGCAGTTTGGTTAGGTGTGAAACATTTAGACCGGCTTTCTGTGTAAAATTCACTGTGGTCTGCGTTTGTTTTCAAATGAGATGCTGCTGCTGAGCCAGGAGGGCCCGGCAGATCCAAAAGCAGTTCTGCCCTCTAGTGGACAGTCACCGGGCGGCGGAGAGAGCGTGGCTCACTTACCAGGGCCCTAACTCTGGGTTCTGCTCCACTCAAAAGGTGTCATACTGGAGAAAAGACCCAGTCGGATACCATTACATCAACAGGTGTTTAGATAACCCTTTGTTTGTTTCAGGACAGATTAAGCAGGGACTGGCAGTACTCTTGGAGCACCGAGGCAGCTTACCACAGGCTAAGCAAAAACTGCTTTCACTACAACCCTCAAAAATCATGTGGAATTTAAATCTCCGAGAGAGTCTACGAGAAAAGAGAACGATCAATAAACAAAAACAGTATCCTGGAGCCAGATGTGGTGGCCCACACCTATAATCTGAGCACCAGGGAGGCTAAAGCAAGTTCCAGGACAGCCCAGGCTATAGGCAAGGCTTTATCTTAAAACAAACAAAATACACCATACTGTACCAAACCAAAAAAAAAAAACTGAAACCAAACAAACAGAACAAATCCCTACAAACTCACTACACTATCACAAGTTTAATCAACATAAAGATGGGAGAAAGACAATTATTAGGCCCCTCACCAAGAAGCGAATGTCCATTCAAGAGACTCATGACAGATCTTATGGGATAGAAAAAGATATATAAAAGTATATCCCTATAAATACCATGTAAACAGTTATGTGGTAATGGGACTTACTGGGATGAAATTAGTCACTTGTACCTGTACTTACACTACTATATACTGATAAATCGGTGACCAAGACCATCATGGATATACTATTCAATTTGAACTGCAGACTTTCTTAGTAATTAGTGACTAGAAAACAATAGCAAAACATTTCCCCTACTAAGGTCTTTACATCCACAAGGTGCATACGTCAACAAATCTCACATTAGGAAAGGGTAGACAGAAGGAGAATGAATCGTAATTAACATCTGTGGGGGAGGAAGAGAAGCATGCAGGTTCCCAGAGTCCGTGTGCACCAAACATCACACTTCCCAGTACACGGCCAACTGGGTAAACTGTGATTCATGGGATGACAAGAAGGCATACGATATAATACCGATGCAAATGTTGCAATTCTGAACATGGTGGAGTGTGGGACTGGTGAAACACACCCTTTCTTAGTGACCTGAGAACTCTCCAGGCACAGCTGCAGCCAACTCACAAAAGAACCTACAGAACATCTCACCTGGGGCTGGAAGCAACTTCAGTGGCAGAGAGCAGGCATGTGTGAGGCCCGAGATTCAGTATGCACCCAAGGTTCCCTCACTGACTGTTTTTGAAATGAAAATATATAAACAGAGGAAAGTAGTTTTACCCATGCTATGTGGCTCTCCCTAGTTAGGCAATCCACACTGTGGACTCTGGGCATACATGCACATCCCAGGACTGGTCCCTGAAGTACTGAGCTGAGTGATAGTTGTTCCAGGTGGATAACCAGCACAAAGTCTCCCACCTAATTCTTTCCAAAGAATATCTTCAGAGATTTGGGGATTATGAATGGACGTTTAGTTTTTGAGTTTTGGTATGGCATTACTTACCTGCACTGTACCAGTACAACTGAGCAATGGCCCCTCGGTTTCTAACTATATTGGTGACAGGAGCCTTCCTCAGAAACACTGGATTTTTCTCAGACATCTTTTCTGGCCCTTGATGAGCCTGAGATTCCTACAGCTAGTCCTTAGCAGCCTCTCTTAGAACACATGAACTCCTGACTTTGTGGAATCATCCCTATGCTATGAATGCTGGCCATCCTGCCTTCACAGGCTCTTGTCATGTGTTACTCATAGTTCTGACTGAAGACTCCCACAATGCACAGCGTACCACACACATTCCACAAGAAGAGATAAAGCTATTCCACTACATTTTTAGTAAATGCTTTTGGGTGATTCCCAGGCTGCTCGTTCCTAAGCGTAACTGTGACCTGGGGAACAGCAGACCGACACAATGGCTGGTAACTCACTAAGATGGCTGATAAGGTTCTTCTCACTGCACCTTCTAAGAGCAGTAAGAAAAACCAACAGGAAGACAGAGGAGGCAGACAGGCAGTAGTACACCACCTTTCTGATGCCACTAGCTGCTTAGTAAACTAAAGGTAAGTATGCTTTCTCAGTTGATCTTCCAAAGTATTAACTATGGAGGAAATGTTCAAAGCCTTTGAAGTGAATTCCATACAACTTACACTTGACCCTTCCCTCCCTGTGACTAGCCTAGTGCAGCATGAATGTGTTCAACCACTCAGCTGCATCCCTAGCCCACATTTTCCTCTCTATTTAGTCTCATACTAGGTTGTCCAGGACAACTCAGCCCATGAGTAACTGAGACTACAAGGCTACATTACAGGGCCAGGTACCTTTTCCTTAGTGAGGCCATTACTGTTGAAACGACAAGCACCATTGTTCTATTACTTGTCCAGTGAAAGCTCCCACTTCACACTGTCCCACACTTAGGCAAATTCATCACGGTTTACTTTTCTTAGGAACCCATGTATTTTTAAAATTGGTGTTTAACACAAAAGAATTTCAAGTCTGGGGAGCTGCAGTAATAGACTATTTCAATTAAGGCAATGGGAATTTAATTATTGACTCATTAGGAAGAATACAATGGCACTGTTAAAAGTCCTGCAAGAAAGAAATGATCTTGAAAATTAAGGAGAACATATGCCAGTTTGTTATGTAACAAATTTTAGCATCTTAAATAGGAATAGTCAAATGCTTTCCATGTTTGGTATTTAAAAATTAATCTAAAGCCAATTATTGTTTACAAATATTAGAGTATGGTTGGTCCTTGTCTTTCAGAAACTCAAAAGAGCTCTTGGAGAAAAGTACAGGAGTCATTAAAAACCTTACAGGATTTCAACATTATCGTCAACAGATGCTATCTAGGCTTAGAGATAAAAACAACATCCCCTGGGGTAACATATCATCAGATGCTACAGTCTTAACAAAATACAACGACTCAAAAAATACTAAACTGTCAATTCCTGTTATTAAACTGTAATCAGCAAAAGCAAAAGTTATTTTATTTAAATGAAATTAAGAAAAGCATTGATATAGATTTTATAAACAATTAACTCAAAAGATGGCAGAGTGTTAGATAATCAGAAAAATAACTTGAATCAACTTGATTGAGAAAAATACAATAATGAAGTGCTTATGGCCTGGAAGCCTTAAAAAAATAAAAACATTTATGGCATTATATAGCCATATTTTTTTAACACATGAAATATTTTCAGGTGTAGTAGACCTTAGAGGCAAGTTAGGACAGCACAATCTATTAAGTTTACATAGACCTTTTATTCCCATCGACCCTCCTCCCCAGGCTGCAGAGCCCACACCCAGGCCATTAATGATGGAACTAAACAGAAAAGCACCATGAGATCCTGTACATGAGGACCGAGCACATTAAGGCTGAGTGCCATCTCCATGATAAAGTAAGTGGTTCTGAGTTATCTGTCTCCTTTGCATTAGCAGCAATAATTTAGCACTGACTGTGATTTTTAATTAAAGTCATTTGACCAGGCAAGAGGTTGCAAACCTCCAGAACAAGTTTCAGGAAAATTATGTGTTAATCAGGATTATAAAACTGGCTTTTGAATCTCAGACCAGTCCTGCTCTCCAGTCCACCCCATTCCTGGCCATGCCTTTCTCTTCTGTAATAAACTGTCTCTATTTCTGTCAGGAGAATAAAAAACAAAACTATGCTAAGTGTCTTTCCTAGACCATCTTCCAGTAGGGAGACTGCTTTCATATTATTTAGCTTAATATAAAAGGTAACTTTACTTCTTTTCATCTCAGAAATAAAAATCTGCAAGACTGACTTTTGTTTTCTAAAGACCCACAACCCAACAATCTGCACACAAGAACCGAAGCACAAGTTGGCCGTGAGAAACTCGCCGTCTTCTGTGCGCCACAGGAGACCATGAGGCCCGCAGAGTGCTGCAGTTCTAGAGCGAGGGAACAGGGCAGGCGCAATAAGCCGGAAGTTAAAGCCCACTACATTTTCATTGTTTCGGGAAGTCGTAAACATTAGAGAAAAACCATAGGAAGGCAAAAGTAGCCAGAGGCTGGGCCAGCTCGGCAGTGGAGAGTTTTTGCCTGCCACGTACAAGGGTGCAGTCTCCAGTGCAGGAGGGAAAGACACGTCACACAGGACAACTCAGAACCAGAACGCTCTCCTTTTCCTGAAAAAGCTTTATCTTCTCTCCTGGTGAGCAACATCACCGGACAGACGGCCGAGTCTGCACCATGGGGCCAGTGTGATAACCTTTTGCATACTTTAATCACCACCTCCATGAGACGACAGGGCTTCTTATAAATTAAGAAATGTAAACCTCAGCATTCCCAACTGATTCACCCCAAGTCCCACCCACTTCTCTTGCTTTGAACAAACAATAAGAACACAGCACACCTGCTTTTGAGTAGCACACACAACTTGATGCTGCCCCACGAGCACAGAGCAACCAGGGGCTGTGAACAATGGCCGCTCAGCTCGGCAGAGGGCAGGCTACTGTCCTGTGCCGTCCCAGGATTTCAGGTCCCCGTCCCCCCGCCCCCCCCCCCCCCCCCCCCGCAGCTTTCTACCCACTTTTATACAGGTGGAGAACGAATAACCCGCCACAGATCTCAAGGCCAGGCGCGGCAGGTCTAACACCCAAACCACAGCTCAGAGCCTCTTCTGCTTCTGAGCTGACACAGAAGAAAAAAACAAAAATCAAAAAGTCCAAAACAGGCCCAAATGGCTCCCTTTTGAGTCTAAATTTACTTCTGTAACTGAGGATTGTATGAGAAAGAAGACACCAAACACCGTGTGCAGGTATCTGTGTGGCAAAGGTATGCCATCACACAGCTTGTGATGACTCCCTTGAGCTCACAAAGGCCTCTTGAATACCCATGTGGATAAGGGGTAATTCTTCTTATCCACCCTTTCACTTGAGGCCACCACAGGCACCACCAGGACACAGAGTGCAAACAGGAACCACACTTGCTGCTGCCTCTCAGGACACAGGACCTGGAGCTGTGCTTATTCAGGTGCCTGGCGGGGAGGAGGTACTCGGTCTGCGCACAGAAGCTGTATGTTTGGCCTGCTGGTTGTCCAGCAGCTCCTCAGAAACCAGAAGCAGCCTTAAGGGAGTGCCTGTCGGGGAGGATGTGCCCCACTCGACTGTTCGAGTTTCCTAGAAACTCAAATCCAGAAAAATAAGGTAAATTCTTAACAGCATTATAAAAGGCATCTCAAGAAGCCACCAAGTTATTATAAAATGTGGATATTGTCTGAGCATCCTTCAGAAGCAGCCAGGCCAGGATCAGAAGGATGCTATAAAATGGGGACAAGGCTTTGACTCAAACCCATCAATCGAGCGGACCATCAGGCATATGGTTATTTACGGACAAAGAAACAGTGGGTTAGAGATTATGCTTCTGAACACAGACGTTTTCCCCACACCACAGGATAGTGAGCTCACTGTGCACACCATCCCACACCACAGGATAGTGAGCTCACTGTGCACACCATCCCACACCACAGGATAGTGAGCTCACTGTGCACACCATCCCACACCACAGGATAGTGAGCTCACTGTGCACACCATCCCACACCACAGGATAGTGAGCCCACCTGTGCACGTTATCCTGGCCTGAAGGCACCGCGCCGAGGTTGGCAACGTTCACGACCTTCTGGAGGATCATGGAGGGGGTGAAGTTCTGGGGTGCAGCGATGACTGTGACGGAGGTCTCATTCATTCCAGTGAGCGTTCCTGGAGCAGCAAAGAAAGGGTCCGTTCAACGGGTCTTGTTGTGAAAGGGATGGGAGCATTAAGCTCACAGTCAAATTTTAAAACTTTTCCCAATGAAAGGGACACTAGAATTTAATATATAAAGTAATTGCATAAAATCAAAATGATACCAGTGTTTCTAAGACAAAAAAAGTCTTCATTGTGGGAAAAGTAAGATGCTGTAAAAATAAACAAACAGAGCATTCTTCATACATCTGATTTTAACTAGTACAGGATAAAACCTAAGAATTTTAAGTAAGTTTTCAACTTCAGTCCCTTTGAAAATGTGATGTGGGTCATGTAAACTGCCTCGACCTCACTTGGGCGGGTTCTGACTTCTTGATAGCATTACTATTTACTCTGCTCCTTCCCAGGCTACCGCCACGCGCCGACTGACAACCTACGCAGTAATCCTGCCCCAGCAGCAGGACCTGACGAGTGGCTTCCGGGTGACACTCGGTGACGGCTGCAGGGACTGAAGTCGGTTCTAGGACACGGGAGCCCTAAGCTACCTGCAACAATAAAGCCATCTGTCTGACCAACCGAACTAGAGCCAAGACACACACGGGAGATTCTGAACAGAGAAGTCTGACAACAGGAAAAACGTAAACCACACACTTCTAAACTCCTAGACATTTTAAACAGTGTTAGAAAAAGAAACTTAAGTGAAGGAAAACTACAGACAAACCGACAATCGACAGAAGACACGCCACTAATGTCAGAGCTTCATGTGGATACGCTCAGGCAAGAAACTCAGTGATATACCAAACTCTTGGGAAAACACTGCAATTTGGCACCTGGGCTAAAAAACCGAAATGATTACAGGAAATGCCATCTATTTGCGTCTGTGACGTAAGTCATGAACACTAATGATGTCTATCAAACACAACAACTTTTGGAGACATCTGATCATGTGCACAGTACTGTGCACAATTTATGAAAATGGTGAATTCTGATTTTATGTTTTCAAAAAACTTACAGTCCTTCTTATTTGACCTCCAAGCCTATGTATGCACTTTAGTTATTTATTGCAGAGGAAATCTGAACACTTTAAAAGTCCCTCTGATCAACAGGAGAAAGAAAGACACTAAAGGCTAATAACACTGCCCGAGACCCCACTCCCGTCCATCAGATAAAACCAGAGCCATCTACATCCAACAAGGAGCGCGCTTACTAACCACTCCCAGAACACTACGTTCTGTCTTAGGCCGTTTAACTTCGACATTAGGCAGAAGCTTTAACAACTACACAAGCGGCCAAACTGTGCTTTTAAGTGGAGCGCGGGGCTGACAGAAGACTGCCGAGATGTGTGTACTCATTTAGGGTTTAAACCGTCTCCATTAAGCTCTATTGGAGAGCAAGCGCTGAATAAATGAATGCAACCATGTTTATGTTAAAAGCCTGCTTCCCGCAGCATGTAATTAAAGGAAATGCTGCACGGAGCCAGTACTTTTGTCGAGCTCCTGTAAATGGAAAGATGGATAGCACTCAGAGAAGCGAATGCATTGCTTCATATTTAACCTTAACACTCTTGTCATTAATGGTTTGTCTAACTTGTTCTATAAAAGACAAGGTACTGCTCCATTGAAGTAAAATTAAAAAAATCAACTAAACCATGCTTTTCAGAACACAAGATTCATTATCGTCAGCTAATGTATTGGCATAAAGCAAAGTAACATCCTATCGAGTAAGGCACACATTCAATCTGCCTTCCCACCCCCCTTTATTTTTAACTCATGCTGTTTTATTGTTATAGGCAATTTGTACCACTCAGCATGACAGTGTAAACTGAATCAAGATTAATTTACATGCAAAAGAACACTTAGGAGAGCAGCGTGGTAAGCAAATGTATTGTCTCGATTGCTGAGGTGGAAAGGAAGCTGGAGGGAAAGGGGCTCTAATTAAGGGGCATCAAATATGATTGCTTGTGGTAGCTAAGGGCCAGAAAACAGCAAATGTCTGACCATTTAAGGAATTAGCATCTTGCGAGCTAGGAGCCCATAAGATGGATGCATAAATCACAATAAAATAAAGCAAGCATTCCAGGTTTCTTTCTTAAACCAGAGATTTTTGCTTAATGAAAATATATCAGGTATTCTCAAATTAACAAGAAAGAAAAATATGCCATGGTGATCATTAAATGTTTGCCCATACATGTATAAAAGTAAAGGTTCAGGGAATACTTTAAAGTTATCAGAGGGAAGGGCTGTGGCTTCATGGGAACGTAACAGCATTTTGTTCGAGGTACAAGACAAGATTTAATTTAGGCTTATCGGATGTAATTAATAGCTAAAATGAAAACCAAGGAACGCAATGAAATCTTATTTGAAAAGATTTTTCTAAATTTTAGATTTGCAATTTAAATGACAGGAAGAGAAGGATGGAGAGCAGGCGCCCTGGAATAAACCACTGGCCTGAGTCTTCTGAAATGAGAACTGTCTGAAGAAACTAAACTCATTTTTTTCAGTATACGTCATAGTATTGAAAGGCTCTCACACATAGCTCATTAACTATCTGCAATGCTCCAAACTCCTAACTAATAAATCACACTCCAGTCGAAGGCTCAATAATATGAATACTATAACACTTTCGATATCCAGGACAGCCCGATCTGATGGAGCACTAGGCCACACTCCTGTTGTTCTGACCACATATTCAGCACCTGAGAAAACGTGATGGGACAGGTGGTACACCGGAAACAAAGCTTTAGTTTTAAGGGATGTAAATGTAGCATGTCTGCTGAGACCACTTCTAATATTTTATAGACTACTTGGTATATCTTTGGAATAAAGTAGAACCATATTCTTCCTGTTTCTTCTTTATAATTTTTAAGTTAAATCCTAATGAATACATTTAATGCAGTTTTTGAGTCTTAAAATATGTCCTGTGAAATGAGATAATAATAAGTGCATTTATCAAAGGAGAAACAGGTTTTAAAGCTAGCATATAATAAAATGTACACACGTTTCTTCAACTTACTTACATCTTACCTTCTAGAACTTCACATTGACAAAATATAAACAAGTGATTCTCATTTAGGTTTAGGATTTCCCTGTGGGAGTCATCTTACGGGGTCTTCTGTGAAAGCCCAGCTCCCTTCCTGGGCATTTCACCAACCCATGTGTAAAGTTGTGGATTGAGACCTCTATTAGCAAACCCGCTGAAACCCGTAACTAAAAAGACGGGACTGAAAAAGCCTGTGGTGAATCTGCCAGCATCAAGTCCCACATCAAAGGATGAATTCAGGAAGACAGAGAGAATGATACAGAAACACCAAGAGACCGGTGAGGATTTACAAATACTTCATATAAACACATTTTCAAATAGCTTTATTCAGAGTAGCCTTTCTGCTCTATTAAACATAGCAAACAGCTGCCAGATTTATTCAGACAAATAATCAACAACCATAGGAGTAAAATGGCAGAAGAAAAAGGAATTTTGGCAACAAGCCACAGAGGACGGCGGCTAGTCTCCGTGTGCACCTCTCTCGTGCACTTGCGGTTCTGTATGGCTAGTCAGAGAAAAATCCCTCAGTCACAGCCGAGCACGAAACATCTGATGGAACTCGCAAGTATTCTAAACCAAAGCTGAGAGAGAGCAAGGGCATACAGTGATCTACAGTGCAGGCCCGAGCTGCACCCCAAGGCAGACCATCCCCTACAATCGGCGCCTTCCTCCCTGGGGCGCCACTCACCTTGGCTTGCTGAGCAGATGTAAAGTGGAGGCAGGCTTTAGCCAGCAAAGGGCAGAATAGCAAACACGAGAATCAATTCATTTGTCATTGGAAAAAGAAAGCCACAGAGATAATTTCTTCTACAGCAATACTCAACTTTTAAGAAGACAAATACAAAGTTGGATTTAGTTATCCCTTTTTTAAAAACCCACGTAACCAGGACTAAGGGAGGAGAAGATGCTCTATTGACAGGCTTGTCTGAGGTTTTCGTGGTGGGATGTTTCTGACAACAGGTCTCTCTGACCTTCTCAGGAAGAAGCATGGCCTCTCCTCAGCTAGGGAGTGCCGTGTGTACAGTCTTCCTGGAAGAGTGAGGGATATGACTGAACGACCTCCAGATAAAAGGATCTTTGATTATACCTTCCAGAGAGAAAAATAGTTTAGGCTCCCATCAACATTTACACATTGCCGGTGACAGCATTTATAGAAACCCTACCTTTGTGAACACTGTACTCAAACATCTAAAGTCACTGTTTTCCCTGTATCCATACACAAACAGGCCCTCACCTTCATTAGAAAGTGTGCTTGACTCTGGGCAAGTACGATATTAATACCTGCAGTCTGCTACAGTATTTTCTTTGGTGTATATTTTAAAATCTTTCAGATCTGACTGAGTCAAAGCATTTCTTTAACAGAATTCAGTCAAATGAAAACAGAAGTCTTTCAACAGTATACTTAGGGCTTTCCTCTGAAGGGTAGAGTGGTCACTGTGTATCTGGAAAGCACGTTAGGAGGAGATGGAGAACAACTTTATAACAATGCACGAGCAGATGCAGATAGCAGGTTTACAGCGGCAGGAAGAGCGTCAGGGAGTCTCCGGTTGCTGGAATTTAAAGCACGCGAGCATAGCATGGAGCTCCAGAACAGCTCTCAGAATCGAGCGGCTGCTGAAGATCAGCCTATCACTGCAAAGACTCAGTAACCGATTTCCAGTCCTGCCAGGAACACACACACACACACACACACACACACACACACACACACACACACACACACACACACACACACACATACTTTTAAAGTATGAGTGCACGCGTTAGAGCAAATGGCAAGTGTGCTGTTGCTGGCTGGGTATGCATGGAAACCCCGAGCCTGTTGGAAACACAAGCGTATGTATACCGTGTAGTGCAGACCTTCCTAGCGAAACGTAGTCAGCTCTCACCTCGCTCCTTCTTAAAGTCTTTCTCTGACATGGCCACAGGTAACAGCAGTTCCCCAACAGGAGGCTGGATGCTGACGTTGAAGCAATCATCCTTGGTGCTAAGGGGAAAAAAATCCAAAGGTGACCAAACACTTAAAATCGTACTTTTAAACACTACACAGTCTAACAGAAACAGTTAAACTTGTGATCCTCCTGCTTCCACCTCCAGGATGCTGGCTACAGCCACATGCTGGGTTTATGCAGTACTGAAGACAGAACCCAAGGCTTGTTTAGCAGGGGTGAAGGAAGGAGAACCTTGCGCCTACTCCTGTGTTTTAGTAACGGCGAGTACGGGGAGCCCACGGATGAGGCCGACGGCACAGGGTCTTTATAGACAGCATGCCTGCTCATGCAGGTTTTCTACAGAGAGCTCCAGTTCAAGGCTGCTGTCCGGGAATCCTGGCCAGCTCCTGCCTCTTCACTGTCTGAATTGCACAGATACACAGAATCAAGTAAACATACCACTACTTAATTCCCAGAACCAACACAAAGCACTTTCAAGGTTTAATTTTGAAAGACTACTTTGTATTTGTGTGTGTCTGTGTATGCATGTGGGTACCCAGGAGGCCAGAAGAGAGCATCAGATCCCTGGGAGCCACCTAATGTAGGTGCTAGGAATGGAACTCTGGTCCTCTGGAAGAAGCAAGCACTCTTTTTTTTTTTTTTTTTTTTTTTTTTGGTTTCTCTGTGTAGCTTTGCGCCTTTCCTGGAACTCACTTGGTAGCCCAGGCTGGCCTCGAACTCACAGAGATCCGCCTGGCTCTGCCTCCCGAGTGCTGGGATTAAAGGCGTGCACCACCAACGCCCGGCGAAGCAAGCACTCTTAACCACACCACCTTAGTCCAGTGTCAATGTTTCTTAAAGGAAAGACAAACCATTGAGCCCTTCAGCACTGATCCCATCTAGAACTCAGAAACTGGTGAGGATGGGAGAACATAGGTGGGGAGCTCATTTAACTCTGGTTGAGGGGGCAGAGGTTCTGAGCATTTACTCAGAAATCCTAACAACGATCGATCCTAAGAGGCAGCTTCTGTTATCCAAACTCGGCTAGTAAGAACACCAGAGAGGCTGGGGGTGTGGCCCAGCAGAGCGGCAGAGTGCTTGCTGGCATGACTGAGGCCCTGGGTGTGAGTGCCAGCAACATCCCCAAAACCCGAAGCGAATTTAATCAGCACAGCCAAGGGCCACGGAGCCGTCCGTGCCAGGCCCTGCACCCGAGCGCCCCTGTCTCAGAGCCCATTGGTACTCTGCTAGAGCGCAGCGCTTCTCTGGGTTGGGGAGCATTGAGCGTGGGGCTGAGGTATTCTGGGTATTCTGGAATTAGAAGAGACAGACTGAGTGATGGACGGACAGAGTCTTTGAACTTTACCATGAAAACAACTGGGTGAATGACGGCACATTAAAGAGGAATCTGGATTCTACACAAAAGAACTTGGCTTTAATTATCTCATACTCCGAGGTGTCCGGGAGATAATTAGAAATGCAAATTAGGAAGGGCAGGAAAAGAAGGTGACATGGAGAAGGAGGACACCTTGAGAAGGGCCTGGTGCAAGCCTGCGGACCACAGGGGAAGGCACCTGTGGTGACAGATGGGAAGAATGACTCCGAGGAAAGCCTGTGTCCGATCTGCCAGGAGCCTAAACTGAGGACTGAAAGAGACACTGATGCTGCCTCAGCAAGATGGATCCGAGGGGAGAGGAACAGGGCAGGGGTACAAGGGACACTAAGAGTGACCGGAGAAGCGAGGAGAGGCAGGAAGCTTCCTCAACAGACGAAAGATGCTCTAAGAACGCAAAGGGCCAGTGGAAGGCAGGGCCGGGGGGCTCTGCTACAGCAAGGTCTTTTTTCCCCTTTTTTGGTTTTTTGAGACAGGGTTTCTCTGTGTAGCTCTGGCTGTCCTGGAAGTCACTCTGTAGACCAGGCTGGCCTCGAACCTGGGGATCCGCCTGCCTCGGCCTCTCAAGTGCTGAGATTAAAGGCGTGTGTCACCACCACCTGGCTAGAGCAAGGTCTTACTGATGAGTGTAAGCACTAGATGAAAGGTTAGCCTGGGAACACAGAGGAACCATGCTTGGAGGAGGACACCCAGCCCAAGGGAAGGGATGGCTAACTCATTAAGGGAGGTATGTCCCTAAAGAGGTGGGTGTACATACCACACAGTGTATGAACTGTATATATGATTTATAAACTAATGAGACAGAAAACCGACTCCTTAAGTTCCTAGCTATATACCAATGCTCTACAAAACAGGAGGCACAAGGCAATCTAGTGAGGAAAACTCCTCCTAATTCCCTTTTTATACCTTTAATTTTTTGTATCATATTTTCTTTGTTTTAGTACACAAACAATGTCAGCATTGGCTAGAGAGATGGTTCAGAGGTTAAGAGCACTGGCTGCTCTTTCGGAGGTCCTGAGTTCAACTCCCAGCAACCCCATGGTGGCTCACAACCATCTGTAATGAGATCTGGTGCCCTCCTCTTCTGTCATGCAGGCAGAACACTGTATACACACTAAATCTTAAAAAAAAAAGTGAACATACCCAAACATATGTTTACACATGCATATGTATAGTCACATACACACACAGAAACATACATCCAAGGGATGCATAGCCAAAATTGTTACTAAGAGAGGCATGTACACAGCTTCAGAAGGTAGAGGACCAGAAGAGCAGATGAACTGTGCTGCTATCTGTAACTCCTTTTAAAAGAAAGATACCGCATGCTGTGTGGGTCCGAGGTTGCTCTGCCGCGGTGATGGCTGGGAGCGGTGCAGAGTGGAGAGGAGGGGGGGAGATGGCTTCTCAGGTCTCTGGGGTCAGGGAAGCACTCATGAATGGTTTCTCCAGTGACACAGTGTGCTGGGGAACAGCAGACACCACTGGCCAGATGTGTTCTGCTCTTGGTACCCAAGCACATTTTCTGTTGTGTCTGCTGAAACGAAAGCACTGAGTGCCCCAAATGGGGCACTGGAGGTAAATGTAACAGGACGAGAACAGTGCAGCGGGGGACCCTGGTGCCCGCTCACCCAGTATCTGTTTGCTCTTTCTTCTCTGCCTCTCCTGAAGCAAAGGATGAAGAAGTGACCCGGTTTTGAGCAATGAAGCACAGACAGATTCCACGGGGAGCTGCCAGGGAAGCTCTGCTTTGCTTTTTCGACACAGACATGGCTCCTTTTTCCTTGATATCTCTCCCTCTCTTCCTCCCCGCTTCTTTCTTTTATGGGGGTTGGGGGAGGGGCAAGAACATAGACAGGAGCCTTCAGTAGGGCAGCCTTCATGGGGTCAATCATAACTGAATTAGCACAGGACACACAAGGCAGAGAGCCTTAGACCCCACTGACCCGGGGCAACTGGTCACCAGCTTGGCATTGCTGAGCTTGGACTGTTCTTGGAGCAGTAGTAGTAAAGTTCAGTTAAGCCACAGTTGGGTTTGTTACTCATGGCAGAAAGAAAGCCTTGAACACAGTAAGTCAGTCTTCTATGCACAGTTTTGAAAGGTTCCTTTGTATTTGGACAAACTTTTTCTTTTCATTTGCAGGAGTCTCCAGGGTGTCCTTCATTTCCTCTTTCCTATCATTTTGCCTTCTTTTCTGGTTGCTTCATTCTCTTTACGGCTATTCTTTTCTTTTAAAAAAGTAATTTAAAACATTTCAAGTTGTTGTGTCTTGTGCGTGTTGGGTAATGATGCGTGTGCCATAGCGAATGTGGGGAGCTCAGAAGGAGCTGTGGAGTCGGTTCTCTCCTTCCACTTTTATGTGGGTTCTGGGGATCCAACTCAGGCTCTCAGGCTTGCACAGAGTCTCGACAGCCCCAGATATTCCTCATCATTGCCCTTCTCTTTCTGTCTCCTTTGTTTTAAGATGGAGAAATCACCATGTCTATTTCTATTCATATATATCTCAACACAAATAAGACTGATGAGATGTAAACTGATTGGATTACCAGACCAATAAAGCAGCATCGAGACAGCTTTACACAGCTGAGCTGGACGGATCAGTTAACAGTCTGATGTAAGGTAAGATTTTATTTGGATGTTTGACTGTGATACATACACAACTATATACAACCCCATTTCACAGATGCCTATGATCCAAATGGGTAAACTAAGTAAGAGAGATGGAGTGTGCAGGCTGCTTACTGATCCTTGTCTAAGAGTAATAACCCCTCAGAGATCATTTTGATCATTAAATGAAATCAAACAGGACAATGTATCACAGACACTCAAAACTTACACATGTAATCCAAATGACCCACAGCTCTTCCTCCTACCAAACAATTACTTATCTGAGCTTCATTCTCTAGAGATGAACTGCTTAAAGTGAAAACAATGAATATTTAGCACTTAGATAGACAGTGTCCAGTTGCCCTAAAAAGTGACGCCAGTTTAAGGTTCACAATTGGCACACAAGGGAACACACTTTTTTTCTGCCTTTCTTATCAATACCATGAATTAAAATAATTTTGAAAGTTTGTCAATGATAGGTGAAATATCTCAATTTTTATTTTCCCAAACACTAGCCACATTATACATCCTTATGTTTACTTGCTATCTGCATTTATTTTCTTTTTAAAAATTAAAAAAAATTGTGTGTGTGTTTGCTTATATGAATGAATATATGTGGACCTTGTCGATGCCTGGTGCCCATGGAAACCAAGAGAGACTCAAGCCCCCTGAAGTGGAGTTACAGATGGCTGTGGGAAGAACCTGTGGTTCTCTGCAAGAGCAGCACCTAGAGCCCTCTCTCTCTCCAGCCCTCCTTAGGAACTGCTCATGCGCCTCTTCTTTCCACCCTCTACTGGGTCCTGATCAGAACGGGAGTTCCTTATAGCCTACTGAGTGAGCTTTTGTCTGTTCCAGGCGCCTCGGGGCTTTTCTACTCCCTGTTTATGGTTTCTACTTTTTCTTTTCCATGAAGAAATTTTACATTAAAAAAAAACTTTTTACTGATTCTTTGTGAACTTCACTTCATGCACCCCAATCCCACTCACCTCCCCATCCCTGCAACCCCCCCCAAAAGAAAACAAACAATCAATCTCGCTGGGGAAGTTGCAGCGTGTCCCACAGTATACCCTTTTGCCCAAAGAGCGTTACTTGCAAATACTTGTTCACTGCAATGAGTCACTGGAGTGGTCCGAGGCCTCAGACTTCTGCTACGCGATCAATACTGGATCTTCACCAGGACTCCTCTTGGATACCCTGTTGTTGCCTGGGTCACGGAGATCCTGCAGCTTTGGTTCTGCAGGACCAGCCCGTTCACGCACAGCAGTAGTTCATGGACGGGGCAGATGTCGGGGCCTGGGTGGTAGCTGAGTTGGTCAGCCCTCCTGCTCTCCTGCACCCTTGCCACCAAGGCCAGCTCTCCCACTTTGCCCACGTGAAGGGTGTGGGCAGTTCTCCTGCCTGTGGTAGCTGGCAAGGGGCAGGACCAGTTCTCCTATGCTCATGCCATCATGTCTAGCTCTCCCTCACCCACACAACCAGGGCCAGCTATCCAGCACTGCCCCTGTGAGGGATGGGCCAGCTCACCGGGCGGGCCACATGCTCACAGCTTTGACAACACAATCATTGATTTATTCAGGAGTGACCTGTGGAGGAAGCTCTCTGCAATCTTCCCAAGGCACAATCCACACCCTTTACAGGAAGGATGTTCTTCCCCCAAGTGACCTGGAAGCTCCCTCTGACACCATTTCTAAATTTTCTATTTTGTTTTACTGGTTCCTTTGCTAATGCCAATGAAAACATTTCGGTGGCCTTAATAAATATTTCAACATTTTTAAAAGACTTCTCTTCATTAAAAAACTATTTTGACCTTACATCTTGCTTTCCAGTTCAATTTTAGAAATACGCTGAATTCCTTGAAAGCTTTACTGGCGCGGAACCCAGACTGTCACGCTGAATGTAAAGATGAGTCTCACATTCTATGTGAGAATGCTTGTCTGATGAATATATGGCCTTCCACTTAAGAACATGGTGTATTTCTTCTTAATATTGTCTTTCTCCTACTTTAAAATACTTTGTATATTCTTTTAGGGCTTTTAGAAACGTTACACTCCCTACCCCAGAAAACTGTAACACCCTTAAAAACCCATTAAATAGATTTTTCTCTTGATTCCAAGATACCGGGGACTAATAATCCTAGGAATATTCTACCTTTGGGGGTCTTTCTTATACCAGCTAGAACTTCCATCAGAATGTGAAACAGTTTTGAGATCATATTTCTTATTCCCTTTCTGACTTAGAAAGGATGTCTCTGATACTGTCATGGGCATGGATAACGTGTGTGGTTCAGATATCAGGTAATTCACCACCCAAGCGATGTACTCGTTTCTAGGTTATTGTTGGGGGTCTGTCTGGAAATCAGGTACAGCTGTATGGAAATATACAGGCGATTCTTTCTTTTTCATTTGTTCAATCAGATGCTTTCTGTAAAGTTCTAGCGCAGTTAGTCTTTTTATTCTCATTCATATTTTTCTATGAAACAATTAGCTTCATCTAAACATCCCAATACACTAGAAAAGTATACACTTATTATTTTAAATTCCTGAAAATCTTTTACTTTCTCTTTCTAATCTTGGTCTCCTCTTTCTTAACAAGGCCAGCTCAGTTTTTCTACATATTAATAATACATTCCACAACTACTTTTATTCTTTTCCTAGTACATCCATCAGATAAACAAATACGCTATCCTTTTTTTAGTTTCTATGTCAACCTCTCTCAGGAAGGGTTATTATAAATGGTTGAAATTTATGCTTTAGCTGTTTAATGAAGGTGACCTGACTTGTGAAAACTAGTGTGTGTGGATGCCCTGGGGCTACTCCTGAGGGAGGAGAGGCTCGGAAGTCTTAGGAAGCTCAAGAAATTTAAGGGGCTCAGAAAGTTACAAGATTCACTCATGGGGGGGGGCACCCCAAGGCTGTCCAAGCAGCCAAGTGCTGGGGAAGGAGCTGCCACTAGCTGGGCAGGGAGCTCCAGCAGTGCGGCTTCCACGGGCATTCACCCACGACAGGGAGGGCTTGGCAGCTTCTTAGCCATGTGGCTGCTGTCCATCACCCAAGCTCCTCTACGTCAGGAACCCCTCAACTGTGACCCTGTGAGTGACCCCAGCAAATACGCTGGCTCCCTAATTACACCAACTGTTTCTGTAGCCTGCAGTTAGCTGTCAGGACTCTGGCCAGGTGACCAGGCGTCTGCTCGTGTCTCCCGGAAGAGGCACACACAGGAAGTATGCCCTTGCCCCTCAGCTATATTATTTAGTTTTCTATTTAGCACACTTAGTCCCTCTTCAATTTAAAAAGACCAAAGTCTTAATGACTCTTTTGTTTCCTTCCTTCCTTGGAGGTATCAATGATCTTAGTGATAATACTTAATATTTTAAACCATATTTAAATTCCTGTTTGCTGTCAACCAATTAATTTAAAAACATGATAAGAAGGGCTAGGTATTCCTTCTCACACTGGTCCATGTTGAGATCCTGGGTTTGGCTTATGATTACATTTATTTTTGATAGTATATCAATACTTATTTTCACACAACAACAGTGTAAAATTCTCTCCTCTTCGTTCTGTCTTTTCCTATATCAGACTTCATGGAAAATTCTACTATACTACTTTTCTGAGTGAATCTTTCACATAGGATTTGTAAATGACAAACAGAATCCCTGCTTGTTTGAAGAGAATGTGTTATTTGAAAGCTTTATGTTTTAAAGGTTGTATCCTGATAGAAATCTCACTCCTTGCATTGTTCCTTTTTGTTTTTTGGTTTTTTTTTTTTTTTTTTTTTTTTTTTTTTTTTTTTTTGGATGGGGGGCAGGGTTTCTCTGTGTAATTACCCTGGCTGTCCTGGATCTCCCTCTGTAGACCAGGTTGGCCTCGAACTCACAGAGATCTGCCTGCTTCTGCCTATAGAGTGCTGGGATTAAAGGCGTGCGCCACCATGCCCGGCTCCCATTGTTCTTTTTTAGGGAAGCTGTTTTTTGTTTTTGTCTTTTTTTTTTTAGCTGTAGAAGCTATGGGATGGTTTTCTTTTCCATTTCTTCAGCGGAATGTGGTCTGTGAATCTTCCCTGCCCGTCTTTGGTAAGCCTTTCAGTCTGATGGTTGTTTGTTCTTGTCTGGGGAGATGCTTTTCTGTAGTTGTGTCCTTCTCTCCTCTCCTTCTGTCTGTCCTTTACTTCCTCGGCTCCTGTCCCTTGTTTTGTTCCTTGTTCCAGTTATTTCCAGAGCTGTGTCCACCCCACCGCACATCTGCTCCCTTCACAAGCCCGTAGTCCTTGTATCCATCTTCAGCCTTCTTTTCTACGTGGCAGTTTTCAGCTTTCTCTCCCAAGCTTGGTCATCACCAAACTGTTTGGTTATTTTTGTAACAGAACACACCAAGTTCTACTATATATTAGCTATGGTATCTTTTTTCCTACGCCTCAAGTTTACTAACCTGTAAAATGGGGACAATACCAAGCTAAGGATCAATGTGAGATTAAACAAATGGACACTTGGAAGAGTTTGGAGCAGCAGGGAGCATGTCCTAAGTACTTAACAAATGCCAGCAGTTACTATCAGGACAGAAACTTGACTCCTGTTCCCTGCAGTTTGGGGCTCATTAAGTAAGACACAGCCTGGTTACATGGGCATAAACCGAGGAGGCAGGAAGGCAGCACGTACTGAGGCTGCTTTCCCCCAGCCCGAAGGGATCTGAGACTACTACCCTCCAGGACAGACCTGCACTCCAGTCCACCCCTGATCACTTCTGCCCCCTGGGAACAAATGACGCCCTGTGACCTGTGACCCTCACACCGTGAAGTCCTTTCTGGCCCCTTCACTGCTGCTGCAGCGGTGGCCTTAGGCCTCACACCACATCTGGGCAGAGGTGGAGTCGGGAGGCAGAGGCTGGAATGAGTACTCTTCAATTCCCCATGGCTTCCTCAACCCCCTGACCTTCTCTTTTCACACACGCACTCTGCACTTGAGATGCCCAGAGCTGCTCCTGCCGTCTCAGGCGGCTCTCAGGAGTGCTGTGTGGTTTTCGTTGGCTCACTGAGTATTCATCCGCGCTTGTCTGTCTCCTAGTGGCCAGTGACTCTTACTCTTCTGTTAGTAATTTCTTACTGGCGGCACTCTCTGTCTCTGTCTCTCTTTATACACTTACCTCTTACAGAATGGATTTTTCTTTTTAGTGAATTTTAGACAAAAAACAGTGGGTGCAAGTGCTGTCTGGTGGCTAACTTAAGCCACACATATTACCTCTGATACAGTCTACCCACTCACCACCAGGATGGGGACTTGTTTATGCAGTGTTCATTTTATAATCTATGGATATTATATATTTTACTTTGGTGATGATTAGAAATGCAGAGTAAAAGGGAATTGTTGTAACTATGCACAACACTTTCTCTCTCGCTCTACCCATCTACCTATTCATAATGTACAGAGTTATCTAAAGTAAAGTGGCATCACTTTATCCCATTCTCATTCTTCTCATAATAGAAAGAGACCTAAAGGCTTCAGTCCACATTCTCAGCATTTCCAAAGGCCTGTTATCAAATATGTTCTTATTACCCATAATTTTACATATTGATTTATATAATGTATTTCAGGCAAAAAATGTTAATACCAGCCCTACTTCCTCTTTCCCTTCTTTTATTGAACTCTCAAGACTAACGCAGCTCGTCACTAAGCAAAAGATGCCACTTACTATGCAAAAGGCAGAGTCAGTGACGAGCACCTCAGACCGATTGATCGACCCATTACCACTATCTCCCTCCCCCACCAGCACTACTATGAAGCTATTGATTGAAACACCGCCGATCGGTTTCCATTTTCTGATTTTGGGCAGGCCAATTAAGAAAGTGAGTAATTGTGATTACACTGCTTCAGGATCAATTACACTTGACGCAAGACGAAGTGCTCTTTTTGGAACACACAAAAATAATTTTTGATCCCGCATGCTTCTGGGCAAGACAAAATATAAAATAACTTAGTAATCTGTACCTGCACTGCAGAAAATATATTAATGTGTTCATAACAGAAAGCTAGTTGCTATGTGAGATACATTGTCATTTTCCTAAAACGTATTTAAGAGACATTGAAAGAAAACTGTTCACATATACTACCCAATGTAGGATAAAAATCAAACACTACAGTGTGTATTTCTCCCTAAAAGGTCTTGGCTAAATGCAGAAGACAAAACACATTTGTAGTCTAAGAGACTATAAAAGAAGTCTTGGCAATTAAGAAAAAATGGAACAATAAGAACACACCTGACTGTAAACTGGTGCGATAAAGGAGTGTGTGAGGTTTTAATTTTGGTCTAAAATTTTTGGTACAAGCTTTGGCACCGGGCTCACATGGTTGAGGTCATTAAAATGAATATACCTCTGGTGTTGGGAGCAAATCTATTTAGAGTGGTGTTACTCATAGCCTGTGTTCAGTAATATTGATCTGTGTTGTTTGTCTAATAGAAAAATAATAAACAATTACTAGGCAATGTTGGAAAAAGTAATCAGTTTTTATATATCACTAATAAAGCAGACCTCCCCAAACATAAAGGTGATGATCTGCATAGAATCAATGTGCACACTGCACTGTTCATATTCATCACTGCCGGCTCTTGGCAATAAAAGAATTCTGAGCTGAGTTCTGGGAAATGACAAAGAAAGGTTTGCTACATTTAACCTACACATTTACTTTAAAGTGTTTTTGTCCTGACTTGCAAATTTTAAATCATAATAAATTCTATCCTAAGCTGCCTAAAATTCAGATACGTAAACTATTTCAATTTTTAAAGAAAAACAAGTAACTTCCATCTAAAAAACAAGCCACACCCTGTATCAGAAAACCTACAAAGGAACTCAAGGGCGACTCTCAAAGCCACACTGGCTCTGCTCTAATCCCACAGCCTCTGGACTTCATCAGCATACACACTACATGAACGAAGTAAAGCCTAAAACCAAAAAACTTGAGTGACATTTGGTTCTGACATCTTAACCAACTTTATGAATGTCCTCAGTTTGTAAAAGGGGGAAAGTGTACGGGTTTAGAATCAATAATATTGTCCTTAAGAAACCCACTGTAGCTGAAGAGGACATCTTGCCTCAAAACAAACAAACAAACAAACAAACAAAAAAACAAACAAAAAAAACCCAAAAAACTTCTTTGGGCTATTGAGCAATATATTAAACTGTTCATTTTGCCCGAATTTTCTAAAACTATAGTATTAACATTAGAAAAAAATTAGTAATAGCCTTTTCCTTTAACCAACAAACCATGGATTTCAATTGCATATGGCACACTGTAATGGCAGGTGTATCAGAAACACTGAGTACAGGACCATAAGGTACACAATGTATGAGCAAGTATCCAATGGCAGTTACACGTTGTCAAACAAAACCACATTTGTCTAAATGTTCTGTCTTACAGGAAAAGCTATTGAAAGCCCAGCTTTTCATGTGCTGTCCTTTACAGGCAATCTAAAGACAGAAAACAACTGAGCTTACCACAGCTGGAAACAGGCGGCCTGTGTAGAATCGCAGAAGTCAATGCCCATTGAGACAGTGACAGACCCTTCAGGCTCCAGAGAAGCTAGGAAAGAGGAAAATTCAGATATGAAAACATGGAGGACATGAAAAAGTGGCAAAGAAAACACTGAACATTCATGACATCTTTGGTTAAAAAAGACAAATTTAGCCAGTGGCAGTGGTGCGCGCCTTTGATCCCAGCACTTGGGAAACAGAGGCAGGAGGACTAAAGGTGAGTTCCAGGATGGCCAAGGCTATAGGAAACCCTGTCTTGAAAAACTTAAAGAGGAAGGAAGAAAGGAAGGAAGGAAGGAAGGAAGGAAGGAAGGAAGGAAGGGAGGGAGGGAGGGAAGGAGGGAGGAAGGAAGGAAGGAAGAAAAAATTTAATGATGGCTCATAAGATAATTTAAACTAAGAATAATAAACTCGTGACTCTGAAATTACACTCTTCCAAGTTAACTCTGAGCATCCTCTAATGAACACATTACATCTACCTGTTTGAGAATCATTTTTTCCTTATTTTTTAAGTTCATTGTTTAAGTTGCTGTATCCGTAATGGGCTTCACAGCATTTTCTTGTATTCGTGTCAATACATTGGCTCATCCATTTCCCATTGCCTTCCCCTTCCAAATGCCCCTATTTTGCTGGCCCCCTTGGATTCTCCAAGCAGTCTCCTGGTTTCATGTCACACAAATTCCACTACCTATTAAATTCCCTTGCCTTTCTCTGCTGTGGTTTGAATGAGAATGGCCCCCATAGGCTCATATTTGACTATCTGACTGGTCCCCTGTTGGTGGAAATGTTTGAGAAGGATTAGGTGGTGTGGTCTTATTGTAGAAAGTATGTCACTGGAGATGGCCTTCAAGGTTTCAAAAGCCCACACCATTCTCAGTTAGCTCATTAGCTAGCGCTCTCTGTCTGTCTGTCTGTCTGTCTGTCCCCAATTTGGGGATAAGATGTAAGCTCTTGGCATCATTGCTTGCCTGCCTGCTACCATGTTCCCTGCTATGATAGTTATGGATTCTACTATTCTCTGGAACTGTTAGGCCCAAATTAAATCCATTGCTTTATTAGTTGCTTTGGTCATGGTATCTTATCACAGTGATAGAAAAGTAACTAAGACATCTCTTAAGAGATCTCTTCTTCCCCACCACAAATAATTACAAATGTTCATTCTACTTAAGACATCTTAGAATAATGGGGCGTCCTAAACATGTATGAACACATAGATAGCACACACTGCAATAGAAAACATCTCCTTTGGCTTCACTTTGCTCTCAGCTTTCAGAAGAGCTGCATATAAGACATTTATATCCAACTTTATCAGTTTTGGGTACATCGTGCCATCATACTTTAGCAAGCACACTTCTTTCAATAGACAAACATCTCCTGGGGTTTGCTGCTAAGTATGATTGGCCCCTTAATGCTCACCATGAACAGAGAGGACGGTAGAGACAGGACAAAGAATAATTCAATAAGCTGGTATGTGTGTGTGTGTGTGTGTGTGTGTGTGTGTGTGTGTGTGTTTCTCACATGCTCAATGAAGGCTAGGCATTATAAGGTGGCCCATTTTGAGACACATTTTAAAATGTTATTGGTTTGCTCTGTGGTATCTTGATTTTCTGATCCTAGTTTGAATTTCATTTGCTTATATAACATAAATTTTACTGGCTAGCTAGTACACCAAGCAAGACTTGCTGCTTAAATCTTCGACAATCAGTGTTTCCTTAGGGCTATAGTCATATAATCACAATCACACACACACACACACACACACCCCAGCTCTCAGCTCTCAGTCTCATTACTTAAGGCTAGTGGTCTCTCTTTCCCAAGCAGAAGATGGGGTCCAGGTAAACAAGCACTCTACCTGTGAGTCGTATCCTGGCTGTCCTTTGTGAACCCCCAACACCCGTTTCCACACTACAAACACTGCGGCTTGGTTTTGTTTGTGTCATACACCCAGTGGGATCTCTCAAACATGACTGTGCTCACAATCCAGCTCTCCCACGTCATCCGTACCCCTGCCCGTCACCTGAGGAGGTGACACCACTCAAGATGCCCCACTGCTAGCACTCCGGCACCGACTGGTTCTGTCTGGACGTTATGGTAATGAACTGTGAGCTTAGTTCTGTGACGCGCTGATTCTGGAGGACAGCTCATGATCAATGGCATGTTTTACTATATAAACGCTTCATCAGCATAAAATTATTCATGGTGGATTTTTACAATATTTGGACACTGTTTCTGGACTTGCCGTTGTGCAGTGGAAATAGTCTAATGCTAGTCCTTAAGTCCTCCCATCCACCTCTTAAATCCCTTATATTCTTAATCTCTTTGGAAAACTAGGCAAATAAATTCTAATATTCTTACAAGGAATTCAGCCCCCTGCTAATGGAAAGGCAAGATCCAGTGATTTGAAGGCAAAATAAAGCAGATTGGTGACTAGTAAGAATACTGCCAAGTCCTTTAAGATAGGCACACATTTAATGAATAAAGCATCTTGACTCCCTTATTTAACAAAAACATGAAAACAAAAGATCTGGTTTTGCTGCATTCTTCAGATGACTATGGAGGGGCTAATTTAGATATAATCACACACTGTAACTGGTTGTCATCTATCGGTACAGGGTCTGGGCTGTGTTACACACGTGGAAAAAAAACTCTTTACCTTAAAAGCATCTGAACGATGCCCAAAAATGAATGAAATATCGTAGCCATAAAAATTTTCCTCAGAATGAAAAGCTCATAAGTAGTACGGAGGCAACGACATTCATATTTTAATGCCACATTAATGTCATACTATGAAATTTATTGTATTTATTTCTTCTATTCTACATAGGCCAATAAAAGGTCAACTCATCAACTCATTATGCCAGCCCAAGGAAGCATTAATACTGTTCTACTGTTTTAACCTTTGGATAACATTTCCAGCCACAGACAACCCATACATCAGCTACTCGACATTGCTTAACTAAACTAATTTTTAAACCAGGTAAAAAGGGCTAGATTACAAGCAGTTAAAAAAAAAAATCACAAACTGGTATATTCTGTAATTCCTTGGCAATATATCAAATTCACAAAATAATCCTGTAAAAACTAGGAGAGTGGGTACTATTGAAATTCTCTTAATTATCAAGGCATAAAATGCCGGCATTCGGTAAGGTCTGAATAAACCTAACCCACTTTACTCTGGTTGTTTATGAAAGTCTACTAGGCTTTGCATTAGAAACCATTATTTCCCTAGTGATAGATATCACACATACAGAGCATGATGCTGTTCACAAAATGCCTTGTGGAAGTCCCACAATGCCAGAGTCAGATGGAGAAAACAGAGCAGTTATGTGCAACAGAGGACAGAATAGGAAGGAAAACTCACTGACTTTGTCCTGGACCAAGGGCTTTATTCCCTGTAAATGCCAGAAAACGGAGGCCGGAGTGACAGAAACCTACTTCCCTTCTTGTTTCTTTTAGATAACAATCCGAATAGCTCAGAACACACTCCTGTAGCTGAAGGTGACCTTGAACGTCTGACCCTCCTGCTTCTACCTCCTGTAGGGTTTATGGGAGGCTGCTGGGGTCATACCCAGGGCTTCATATACACCCCAAACCATCACTAACTCATATCACCTTCAATGAAGATTTTGGCTGAAGCTTCTCCCAAATACACCTTGGGGACTGTTTCCATTCACACAAACTAAATATTTTAAGAAAATACTTAAAACTGGCAAGGGGTACAGCAGAAGGGCCCTGACACTCGGATGGGCATCTGGGAAGCACATGATGTATGCGAGGCCAATCAGGGTCCAGTAGTAGCTGCCTCCTGCATGCATAGATGAGGGCCACCACTGCTTGCTGCATGCATAGATGAGGGATACCACTGCCTGCTGCATGCATAGATGAGGGTCACCACTGCCTGCTGCATGCAGAGACCAGGGCCACCACTGCCTGTGCATACAGAGACAAGGTCCACTATTGCTGCATCTTATGCACTACTTTAAGAAAAATGAGGTTTCCTTTTTCTGTTTTTATTTAGCATGAAAACATCTTGATTCCTAAATGGCAGTAACAGATTAAAGATATTTAAAAACACAATAAATGCAATCATACACCACAGGGTGCTCTATATCCTGTGCATGAATAGGAAGACACCACAACAGTATTCATCCTGTGTTCCCTTTACTTTTCAATTTATGGACAGTAAAAGGAATCAGGATAGGGTCTTGAGCTATGAGACGTATGTATTCCAAAAGGCAGACTGATTTTCCTGCCTTTAATACACAATAAGTTATCTAAGATAAGGTGAGGAGGAAAGATGAGCAGGAGAGGTGAGAGAAGGTGATGCATCCAGATAGGGGAGAGGACGGCAATTTTGATTCCTCAGACCCCCCCCCCCCCAATCACTACTGGGGTTAGGACACTGGGACCCGATTCACTGAGGGCAAAGAAATATATTTCTCCGACATGTAAATTCAGTCACAGAAAAGGAAAATGGCTGGGAATAGCCCACGGGTAGAACACCTGCCTAGGATCCTGAGGTACACACACACACACACACACACACACACACACATTGGGCACTCTCACAGTCAGTAAAATAATGCTGTCTTTTTATCTTTTTCTGAAACATCTGTTTTAAAAATGAAAACATTTAGTTACCAAGTTTCAAATGAGGATTAGTATTTACCTATTGGATGAAAAACATGCATTTGCATGCCTACAGGAAGCTTTTTTTCCCCTATGTGGATATTTTCTATCTTTCGGTCAGAAGTATTGTTCAGTGTTATTTGTACGGAGACCATCTTGTCACCGAAAATGCACGGCTGTCTTGGGAAGCAGTACCAGGCGGCCAGTCCTTTCCCGCTCATCCGGTGAAGCAGCTCGTGGGTCTTTGTGGGCACAAAGACAGGTGTGCTGACCTAAGTGCATGGGAGGAAGGAAGAGTGGGTGAGTGAGGGAGGACAGATATTGCTGCTTTCAGAAAACAGGTCAACATTTCTGATATGTGGTTGCCCTAAGTTATCATATACAACACGATAACAAACTGTAAAAGATACCACACACAGACACTAGTCAGAATGATGTAAAGTGATAAAAGTGAATGCCTTAAACTTTATTTTACTCTGCAGGTATATATTAAAATATTTTGGTAATATAAGACAAAAACAACCCAGTCATACAATATATATTTTTGGGAGGGGGAGACAGGGTCTCACTATGTAACCTAGGTGAGCCTAGGTCTTGGCATCCTCTGGCATCCAGCTGGGATGAGAGGTAGGTCATGCCCTGCATATGTAAATATTTTCCTTTTAAAAACAGTCTATGAGCTTTCTTTTTTACTTTTTACCCTAATTATTCTATACATGGCCCTCCTGGTAACTTTATAATTAGTTCTGATAGTTTTTCAGTTGGTTTTCTTGGATGTTTCAACCATATGGCATCCCTACCAATAATGAACATCATGTGCCTCCCTTCTCAACCCTGACTCCTGAACTTATCAGCTCCTCACTGGGCAGCACAGGGTCTCCTGGAGCCTGGGCTCCTCCTGCCTCAACCTCCTGAGTCCTGGGATTACGGCATTCACCATCATGGTGATCAACCAGGAACATCTTTTCCCCTGGAACTTGTTCCACTGTCGACTTCAGCTTAAGGTGGCTCCATCCTTTGTTTTACTGATTAAAACGACCTTCCCTCTTACGATGACTGATCTTTACCATCACCTGGGAGACACACTGGAGTACCCTGAGCAGAGTGAGCACAAGCGAGCACGTCCCTCTGCTTCATGCTCACGGGAGCAGAGACCGGATGCCCACATCCCCGCTGCCATGCTTTCCACCTCGATGGACTACGTCTGCTCTAACACCAGGAGCCAGAGAGCTCTCTTCTTTTAAGATGTTTCTCTGGTGTTTTGTCACAGTCCCAAGAAAAAGAACTAATACATTATTTTGAGATAAGTTCATCATTATTTAAATTCCTTCGGTACTTTTTTGAGTACTCATCTCTTTATATCTCCATTGAATGTTCGATTTTAGTTAAATTGTTTCCTTTATTGTAGTTTAATTGAAATCACAAGCAGCAAATTAGAGAGAGGGACAGAGGGGGGGGTGAGAGGGTGAGAGAGAGAGAGAGAGAGAGAGAGAGAGAGAGAGAGAGAGAGAGAGAGAGAGAGAGAGAAAGCTGTTATAAAACCACAGGACAGCCATCTTTCCTTTCAAAATTTACATATCGCAGCACACCAGGCCTGCTACAAATAACTGATGACAATAAATAACTTAATAATTTCAGGTTCAATGAAAATATCATAATATGAAATGATAAACTCCCTACTATATATCATTAAAGCAGTAGTCCATAAAAAGATCAACTAGTATCAGAATTTATACAGTAACATTTGTAAAATTCTGTAAATTTATTTGCAACATATATTTTTAAAAAAAGCAGTTGCTTAGATCTTAAATTCTGTTCAGAGTGGAGAACTGGCCTTCCCCACCTTGGGCTTTCTGATGACGACAATCGACGGTCCACCGTTAGTTTACTTTGGTTTTCTGCAGTGCTAAGGTCAAAGCCAGGACCCCAAAATGCCGGCCAAGCACTAGTGTTAGGTCTCCAAGCGATTCCCTTTCTTTGAGTCGGGCTCAGCGGCATGCACCTCTAAACACAACTGTGGCGGTTAAAACAAGAAGGTCACACGCCTGGGGTCTTCCTGCAGTACACAGCATGGCCTGTCTCACAAATATTTTTTCAAGAACATTTTAATGCTGAAGAAATTTAAATCCTGTTCCATGTTTTCAGACACTGTTTAGCACAGACCCAAACAGCAAGGCTCAGTGGAAACATACTCCGAGACAGAAGGGTGACTAGAAGAGGCAAGTGTTTGTGTGTACAAACGGGTGCAGAGACCCCACTAAAGTTACAACCGCCAACCTGAGCACAAGTCCTCAGCTGATGAGTGGTACTTTCCAGTGTTACATGAGCAGGTCCCTTTTGACCTACAGCACGTCTGAGAGGTACTCATCATCATCACGTCACTCAGGAGGTGCTGACGTAGGCAGTCTCCACTTTTCTGGAAACCCATAACGGCTGGGCTGCATACAGGATGGGGAACGCAGGCTGGAACTACAAGGCTGGAGAGAAGCAAGCGCAGCACTGTGCTGCGGTGTGCACCTTCATTCCTGAAGCCCCGTGGGAAAGGCACGGCCCTCAGCTTGGCACTATGGGAAGGGGCGGCTATCTGCAAGGGTGGGCCCTACTACGAGGTAGAGGTCATTGAAGACCTGCACTGCAGGTCTTTCTCTGGACTCCGAAGCTATTTCTCCATAGCTAAGGATGTGTTATCGCAGGGCTTTATGAGAAGGACACCATTATTTCAAACACAAAGCAGCGATTATCATCACTGATCATTCATTTTTCCTTTTCTTTCCTCTCACCTTTATTGATGCACTTTGCTGATGATACTAAGTACTAGTACTAATACACAGCATTCCAGAGAACCGAGTAAACCAATCAGTGTGAGGAAGGCCACAACAAAGGTAGGCAGGAGGCCTCAGAGCAGGCAGAGCTGCCATCTTAGGGAAGAGGAAAGAATTCGGCTACAGGAGTGAAGTAAGTAAACCGGTCCGTGCACTGGGCTTCCATGGTGGCCATCTGAGCCCCCCCAATCTCTCTCTGCAGCACTCTGGCAGCTGTCTGGTCGGTCTTCTGGCTCCTGTTCCTGTACTCCACCACACAGGCTCTCCGTTCAGGCCACTGAGGTAGCAATCCAGTGTGGTGAGGGAGCAGCAGCACACCACCCCTCTGCTCGAACCCCTCCAGTTCACCCCGAGGGAAAGTCCACAGCGGCCAGCTCCCCGCCGACCACATCTCCTACTCTCACGACTCCATGGCTCACCCTGCTCCAGTCCACCACGACGTCCGTGCTCTGCTAACATGGCAGCCACACAGCCGAACTTCTACCAGGTGCCCTTGGCTTGGGTCACCTGCTGTGCCTGGAACGTACGTTCTCCACACACCCCCTGGTTCCGCTCTGATGTCGCTTTGCTCCAGTATGACCTCCCTAATGAGGGTTAACACAATTTCTGTTTCCCACACACCCCTTGTCTTCTCCCACTGTCGTTTAATACTATGTTCCTTTCCTCTCCCTCACTTCCTTACTTGGACACAAGGTCTCCAGGGAGCCCCGGATGGCCTGGAATTTGCTTTGTAGACCAGACTGGCCTGGAACTTACAGATATCTACCGACCTCTGCTTCTGCAGGTACTGAACATGTGCACCACACACCCAACATAGTTAGAACACAATATAATTTACCTAGTAGGTTTATTATCTGGCTTCCCATTCACTCCTTACTTTAAAACATAATTTTATCCATACTCAGAACTCAAATAATAATTTCACCATTTTAAATATTACAGGATTTCTTAATAATCTTCCTCCAGCACTGGTTATAATTATACTTTATTTAACACTAAGTGTTTAAATACAACATTTTCTAAAAATATCACAGGCTTACTGGAGCACAGTGTGGTGATAAGTGGAGAATCACCTGCGTCAATATTTATTAGTTTTAGGAAGTGATTTAAGATTTCCATTACATGTATATATATGGAACTGTGAAAAAAAGAAAAAACCATTTCTAAAAGTGTACACAAAGAAAAATTTATTGATGAGGAGTTCTATGAAACAAACATTAGAAACATCTAGATTCAGGTAAAAAAATGATTTTAATAAAAATCTGTACCACCCAAGACAGGATGAAAAACAATGCTTGAAAACACTAGGGTTTTTTAAAAAAAAATTATTTATTTATTTTTATTTTATGTGCATGTGTTTTGCCCGCAGGTATGTCTGTCTGAGGGTGTCAGATCCCCTGAAATTGGAGGTACAGACAGTTGTGAGCTGCTAGGTGGGTGCTAGGAATTGAACCCTGAACCTGGGTCCTTTGGAGGAGCAGCCAGTGCTCTTAACCACTGAGCCATCTCTCCAGTCCCCAAAACATTCGATTTAATTCTGTAATAACAAATGTTCTAAAAGTTAAAAGCCTGCTGCATTCTAAACAGACGACATGGCCATCCTCCCGAGGATTCCTGAGGAGGTGATTAGTTCACCAGCTGTAGTGACACTACAATAAAAAGCTTCCCCCAGAGGGAGGAGAACAAAAAACATCCAGTATCAGTGAGATGATCCCCTACAAATCTTTCCCCAGCACATGTTTAAATAATAAAAGTCGTTCGTGTACCTTTAGATGGTTTATGAAAATAAGCAATCAATTCTGCAGCCACAACATTATTTCTAAAGGAAATCTATGTGACTCATGACGCCTGTAGATACACAGAGACAAAGCACACATATTTTATCAGTTTATTACAGTAAGCAAATAAGCGTGGAATGAGAGAGCACATAACTGTCTACTTAGTGCTTCCTGAAACATTTATAAGAGCTGTTATCTCCCTAATAACAGACAGACAGCGTGCGATTTTAGAGAGGAGAAAAGCTTCATATTTTTTAACACTTCACTAAAAAGTAACTGAAGAGTGTAAAATGAAAAATACTCTGTGCAGTTAGCAGGTAATGGACCATATTATCAACTCAAGTTAGATTTATAGGATACAAACTAGTCACTAATAGTTATTTTATGACATAGCATGTCTGCTTTTTCTTGAGATTATTAAGATTAAAGTTGTAAAACTTCTTTTGAACATAGCTGTTCAAAATGATTGAATTATAAAATTTGAAATGAGACTTGAAAAATAAAGCACAGTATCAAGTGAGTGGCTTATACCAAGCCTCCGCCTGCACCCGCGCCACTATTTCAGAGATGACATCTCCACATAAAGCTTTATGAAAACGATGTTTTCCAACCTTTTATGCTTTAATCGTATTTAGTTACACAATCACCTTTAAGTATTATCAATCTGTTTTGTCTTTAAATTTCAAAAAAATGAAGAGCTGCACTATATAAACTGCTCTCTTTGTGTCTTGTTTTGTTTGGCTTGTTTTATAGCTGTGTCTATTTAGATATGATTTATAAAAGCGATGAGGTAAGGAAGAGACTGTAAGCAGAGGTAAGCTGCATCTTTTAAATTAGTGCTTTTTAAGCCAATGTGTGTTTCAACTGGTGAGTTATAAGGCAGAAAGCCTCCATACTGTCTAATTTACCTAGTAGATGTAGAAAGCGAGCCCGCTGTGTCTCTGCACGGAGCAGTACCTAGTAGAGGATTAAAACAGCAAAGGGCAAGTTTGCTTCACCTCTACATGGAAGCACAGATCCAAAGACATGTATTCAACCTTCTAGAAAGTGTTACCCTAAATAAACGGTTTATCTTAAGGATAACTCTAGCTTCTGCATGTAAACTTGACTATTGTAGACAGTAACTGTGATGACTTCTAGTATTTAGTAACAAGCATAGATTATGAAAATTTGAAGACTTCCTTACTTATTTTTGTAGTAATGAACACACTTTAAAAATGTATTTGTAGGGCTGGAGACTGAGAGCAATGGTGAAGAGCACTTAGTATTGCTGCAGAGTACCTGGACTTGGTTCCCAGCACCCACATGGTGTCTCACCCTGTCTAACTCCAGTTCCAGGGGAGCCAATGCTCTCTTCTAACCTCTGTGACCACCAGGCATGCATGTAGTACACAGACATACAAGTGAGCAAAAGATGCATATGCATAAAAAATAAAATCTGTTTGCAGGCAGATCTGAACACAGTATGGGCACTTAATCAATTCATTAATATATGTATGCCAGGAAATAGGTACCAGAAAGCAATGCCTACTTTTGTGTAGTCTGCACACTAAGTATGGTTATAACGTTTTTAAATGGTTGTGAAACTGTAATATTTTTATAATATTAAAACTCATTTTAGTTTCTAAAATATTTATTGGAACAGACACTTGCTCATCCCCCCCCCCCCCCCCGCTCTTTTTATACCATGATGGCATCCTTGAGTGGCCACAGTCTACAAGGCTAAGGATTCACTATCTAGTCCTCTTCACAGAGAACCTGGGGCTGAAGATATAACTCAGTGGGAGAGCACCTGCCTACCAAGTACAAGGCCCTATGGTTCCACCCCTAACACTACCAATAAAGTTTTCTGATCCTACATATAGAATGTGTCTGCACGGATTTTGCAATGTGGAATGAATTACAACATTTTATTCTTTCCCCTCCAAAGATAAGTCTATAAGCCTTACTATCAGCACATTTAATTAAAAAAAAAAAAAAAAAAAACCTGGTTAGTAGTCTTGGCTCTAGGTTTGTGTAGAGACTTCTTTATTTTGAGGTTTGCTCTATCTACTTCTATTATCTCCAGGACTTCAGTATGGTGAACTTTGCCAAATGCCTTTTCTGCATCAACTGAGATGATTATGCATTTAGATGGTGCATTAAATTTCTTGATTTATGTATTGTGAACCAACCTTGCATCTCTAGGATGAAGCCCACTTGGCCACGCTGTATGGTCTTGTTAACGTGTTTCTGAATTGGGTCTGCAGGCATTTTGTTGAGGAATTCTGTATCTATGCTCATCAGAGAAATTGGTCTATAGGTTCTTTGTTCTTCTTTCTTTACCTAATTTTGGTATCAGGATAACAGTGGTTTTGCTGAATTTTCTAGTGCTTCCTCATCTTCCAGTTTATGGAGTAAGTTAAGAAGAACTATTACTAAATCTTCCTTGGAAGTTTGATAAAAATTCAGCAGTTATTCCGGACCTGGGCTTTTCCTTGTTGGGAAATGTGGTAAGAGTTTCAGTGTCATTCCCTGCAATGGGTCTGTTTAAGTTGTTTGCATCTTCTGGCTGTAATCTGGTAGGTCACATGGCTTGAGATGCCTCCAGCTGTGCTGTTCTTCCTTAGCACTGCTTTGGCAATTCATGGTCTTTTGTGATTTCATTGGAATTATTAGATTTTTTTTTTTTTTTAGACCTACAAAATATGTCCCTGGGATTTTACTAGGCACTGCATTAATCCTGTAGATTAATTCTAGTAGTACAGCCATTTCCACAATATTAATTCTGTCAGTACAGGAACATGGAAGCTCTATCTTCCAGAATCTTCTTTGAGTTCCTTTGTGTCTTCAAATTTTCACTGTAGAGATTTTTCAAGTCTTAGGTTAAGTTTATTATTAGGCACTTAATTTTTTGGGAGAACTACTATGAATGGGATATTTTTTCACAATTTCTTTCCTCTGAGTACATACACTGTTGGTATATATGAAGGCTGCTACGTTGCTGACTTCTGTATCCTGAGACTTTACTAGAGGTAAGAGTTTCCTAGTAGTCTACAGTCTTAAGTCACCATAAACAACAATAGTCTGAATTCTTATTTTTACACTTCCATGTCTTTTTTGTGCCTAATTGCTGTAGCAAGACTTGGAGCATGACATGGGTAAGTGAGTAGAGTAGACACCCTTGTCTCATTCCTGATTTTAGAGAAAATGCTGGGAATTAGTCTCCCTCCATTTCTTTTTTGATTATCATTTTTTTTTCTTGCCCATACTATAGAATGTTACTTGAGTGTGTCAACCTGGTTTTAGATTCCTTCTATTCCCATAAGCCCCTGTAAAAATGCTTCCCTTAAAAGCAGGGCTTCTACATCTTTCTACAGTAGATGAGAACTGTCCCAGAGACCCACGACTAGACAATGTGCAGAGAGTGGGAGACCTTGGAACACTCAGTCTTAACGAGGATGTCTCCACCAAATCCCTCCCCTCAGGACTCGGAGAACTCTGCAGAAGACGAGGCAGAAAGACTGTGAGAGCCAGAAGGAATGGAGGACACCAAGGCAACCGTATCTTCCAAACACAACAGACTGGCGCATATACGAAGTCACGGGGCTATGGCAGCACGCACAGGGCCTGCACAGGCTCATGGACACGACCTCCCACCACTAATGAAGAAGCTGCCTCCAACTGTCGACTGCTTGCAAAGGAAAAACTAGTTTTCTGCAATGGAGTCTCACTGGAGACATTAACCACACATAAAGGTAGGCCTCATGGCCAACACAAAACAAACCCAGTGGTATTTCTGTAGATTTTTTTTTTTGTCTCATATTGTTTTGTTATAGTATTTTTAGTCTTTCCCCCCCCCATCTGTTTTCTAAAGAGAGAAAGAAGGTGGGGAGTTGGATGGGCAGGGAGCATCTAGGAGATGAGGGAGGAGAAATCATGATCAGAATATATCATATGAGAATAAATTTATTTTCAATTAAAATAAAAAGACAGAAAGTAGGACTTTGGAGATAAGATATTTCCAGCCAGCCCTTGGACACTAGAAAAGTTCCTTAAGCTCTAGTGACCTTGATGCTCAGCAAAATGGAGATAGTGGCACTGACATCTACCTGCCTTCCAGGGTTGCTGTAAATTTAGGCTAATGCAAAATAAAATCTGAGGGAATAAAGGGACCGAGGAACATGAAAGGCACACCAAGGCATTGAATTATAGTTACAGCTCTGAGCTAAATAGAAGCACATGTGCCTGAAATTCAGTCCAGGTGAGGTCAGAACCCAGCTCACCACAGGCTGTGTGGCACAAAGGGCACAAACCATGAGGTTCCCTAGGACCAGGAAGGATGGCAAAACCATGCGTGAGAAGTCCCGGCCTTTACTGAGTGTGTTGGAGATCTAAGGATAAAGGGTAAGGGAAGGAAGATGGTCTTGAAGAAGGAAGGATATCTGGGCGACAATGGATTGGCCTGGAAGCGACAGCTAGGGGCTTTCTACAAATAACCCCGTCTTAGACTAGGGAGTGATGATTTAGACACAGACAGAATTACAGGTCAGTGTGAGTGAGGCCATGTGGAGACCATGTTCTACAGGCCTGCACAACCCAAATGGAGATTCCCAGAGAAAGGCTAGACTGTGGTACAGAACTTTACATACTGTCAGGGGAATTGTGCTATGTATTTCAGAGACAGAATTATGGCCTCTAAAGCTAGCTATGCCTCTCTGCACAATTGAACTCTAATTTAAGGGCTATGGGTCTCCCAGGTTGAGGGACATGGATCTCATCCAGATAAAAGTTTAGGAAAAGTTACCTCAGTCATGGATATGTTAATTTGAAATAATAGACCCCACCTAGATGCTTTATTCAGTCTGACATCACAGGCGCCAGTCTCAGGTACCAAGGTTCCTGAGAAATCCCTGACACTGAGCAAGGATAAGGAAATGGGTTCTTGGAGATCACAAGACAGAAATAGAGACACAAATGTTTATACAGTCATGTACAGTTTTCCTGATCTGTGTACAAACATTTAAAATCACGCCGGGCGGTGGTGGCGCACGCCTTTAATCCCAGCACTCGGGAGACAGAGCCAGGCGGATCTCCGTGAGTTCGAGGCCAGCCTGGGCTACCAAGTGAGCTCCAGGAAAGGCGCAAAGCTACGCAGAGAAACCCTGTCTCGAAAAACCAAAAAAAAAAAAAAAATAATAAATAAATAAATAAATAAATAAAATCTCTCACTAACAGACTACTTGATTTATAGTATAGGAACTTGAGAGTCTTTGGAGTCCAAGTGTATGGAGCGAAGTCATTGATGACCTGCACCCCTATTCATATTTATATTAACTTATTATTCTTTTTTTTCTTTTCTTTTCTTTTTTTTTATTTTTTCAAGACAGGGTTTCTCTGTGTAGCTTTTTGCCTTTTCCTGGAACTCACTCTGTAGACCAGGCTGGCCTCAAACTCACAGAGATCCGCCTGCCTCTGTCTCCCGAGTGCTGGGATTAAAGGCATGCGCCACCACGGCCCGGCTTAACTTATTTTTCTATGTTAAATGCTTTCAGGAGTTATTTGAGAATTCCAGACAATGTGATTTGATCATATCACCCCTTCCCTCACCTCCCAGATTCTCTCTCAAACACCCTTATCTACCCACCTTTACTCCCATCATATATCCTGCCCCTACCCCATGAAGTCCAGCCTGTGCTGTGCACCTGCCCCTGGACAGGAAGCCTGCCTTGATGGGTAGTCAACCTACCAGGAGTCTCATCATTAGATAAAACCGACTTTCCCTCACCCAGCAGCAGGCAAGGTCAACAGACTCTCAACTGTGGGTGGGAGTCTGTTCCCACTTCCCCTCCTCCGTCCTGGGATTTTGTCTGGTTTGAGCTTGTGCAAGCCTTCAGCATACTGTCACAACTGCTCAGAGTTCATAGCGTATCTGTCCTGTTGTATCCAGAAACTCCTGTTTCCTTGAAGTCATTCATCACCTGTGGCTCTTACAATCGTTCTACCCCATCTTCTGTGAGATCCCAGAGCCTTGAGGGGAGGTGATATACATGTCCCATTTAGGACTGTACACCCCAAAGTCTATGCCCACTGACCAGTTGTGGGACTCTGTGTTAACTGCCATCTACAGCAACCTCTCCAGGTCGACCTTCAGAATATCAGCTGCAGAATTTTTACTTTTATGCTAATTAAAAACTATTGAGTCTTAGTATTTGGGCACTTTAGAAGACCAAGGCTGAATACCACTATTAATAAGAATGTGCTGGGGTGGTGATGCATGCCTTTAATCCTAGCATTTAAGAGGCAGACCACTGAGAATTTGAGGCCAGCCTGGTCTACAAAACAAATTCCAGACCAACCAGAACTACACAGTGAGATCCTGCTCAAAGTAAACAAACAAACAAATGAGTAAGTAAGTAGTGAGTGAAAGTGACCAGGATAGAGGGTAGAGCGTGGGTATTAATTGTGAAGCCAAGCATCACAACTCCGTAGGTTCTCTATCTTTCTCCTCTACAAATGGGGCTAATTCTCCACATCCTGTCTGCTTCACCTACTTGTTGTGAGGGCCGAATGAGACAGTATATGTGTAATTGATTTTTAAGCTCTACAAAGTTTAATAAACGGTATTTTGGGGATTATTAGTAAACTGAGTTTTCAGTCAATGTTGAAACAGCAATCTGTCAGATGACAAAGGGTCATGAGGTTAAAAGTACACATCAAAAAAGCTGAATCATCATTGGAAAAAGGCTTTTATGACAATATTGCTGTATTTATTGATAGTGCCGTCCAAAGGCCTTTAAAAAAGCAATCCCTTCCCCCATGTCCTTTTCCCTCTCTGTTAGCGGTGGCTGAAGAGACTGTCTCTAAAAGGTTTCTAAATGATGTTGATGTTAAAATATATAGGATCACCATTTAACAGCCTTCTAAAGAGCAGCCCTGCACCATCTTTGTTAACAACAGAGGGAGGCAGGGACTAGTTTTTCAAAGGCTTTTAGAGGATGTTGTTAAAAGAATATATAGTGACATCATTTAAAAGCCTTTTAAATAACAGTCCTCCTTCCCTCCCAATTGTAATGCCCTTGGCTTTCATTTATTTTGTACTAGGAGCTGAAAATGGACAAGCCAACAGATCACCCACTACAGCAGCATCTGTGGGCAGAGGGTGATGCACTGCTTTTAAGAAGGCTGATGTCCAGAAATAAATCTAACTCTTCAAGAGCCAAGTTCCATGTCTATACAGGATGGTGCCCACCCACCTGATCACTAAGCAGTGCCCTTGGACGGTTTTCTCTGCCAGCTTTCTGGATGAGTTACCATACGAACAGGAACAGAGTTGATGCCAAACCAGCCTGAGAAACTCCTAGTGCATGAATGCGACCCTGCTTCCCTGCTCCCTGGTTCATGTCTGTCCACCTAAGAGCTAACTCAACTCTCAGCTTCCACTCTGTTGTTCAGATTCCCCAATTTTATCCACTGGTCCTTATTCTAAACTCCACTAGGAGACAGGAGTGCTCATGCAGGCCTATTTGCCATACTCAGCTATGAGGAGGGCAGCATGAACTCCATCATTTGGTTCAGAGCACTCAGCCTGACTGACAGTGGGCTTTGAGATAGGTCAGCTATGATTAACCCTTTCACATAACAACATAAAGCAGTACTAGCCCAGGGAATACAAGACATAAAATAATTTTACATTTCATGTTGGGCTGGGCCTTCTCGGGGTGGGGCGGGGGTGTGTGGCATCTTAAGAACAATATTTCATAGGTCTGAAACACTTTGATGAAGTTTTTTCTTTTTTCTTTTTTTTAAAGGTCTCAAAGTGTAGCTCCCCAAGCAGTGTATCTCTTAGGCCCTCACTTGAATACAGTGGTCAGCTGCAGGCCAACGTATCAATTCAACTCTTCTGCTGCTACATCCACTGCATAGGTCTTAGTCACACTCCACTCTGACATCACTATTTAATTTAGGTATCATTTAACTTCGTGCATATTCTTATGTCCTGTTTAACTAACTAGCATTGTGCTAAGCCCAAATAATACAATTTCTTTTCATGTTTTAGCCTTTTTCCAAAACACAAGTAACTTAATTCTGATGCCTTAAAAGCACAAATGAGCTAGTTATCTAATGAGATAAATTATTGTTTTTGTCAAAAACCTATTGTAATTCTGACTCTTGAAAGATGTGTTAATATTTTCTTATACATCAAAAAGATAGCACTAGCAAGAGGCAAAAATGAATTTGCTCTGAAATTTTCACAGTTTTCTGGAGAGGATCTGACAGAGGCAATGGTTTCATCAGGCAGGAGAGCACAATCTCCACAGCTAGAAGGCCATCTGGACCTAGGATGATCCAAGTATTTGTATCACTGTGGCCTACGATGGCCTCCAAGGAATGTGAGCGGTCTCTAGAAGGTGGAAAGGTAGAAAGGCTAAGAATTTCATCCTTTCCCTACAGTTCCAGAAGGAACAGAGCCGTGGTGACTTTTTGTTTGTTTTTTTGAGACAGTGTTTCTCTGTGTAGCCTTGGCTCTTCTGGAACTAGCTCTGTAAACGAGGCTGGTTTCAAACTCAGAGATCTGCTTGCCCATCTCCCAAGTGCTAGGTGGGATTAAAGGTCTGAGCCAGCTCCGCCCGGCCTAACTCTTTAGTTGAAGTCAGTGAGAACTATTTTGGACCCCTGACTTCAAGGACTATATGACAGTAAGTCTGTGGGGCTGGAGAGCTGGCTCAGCAAGTAACAGCACTTGATGATTTTGCAGAAGACCCGGGCTGGGTTCCTGCACCTATATGGCAGCTTACCACCATCTGTATCTCTACTTCCAGGGACTCTGATGCCCTTTGATGGCCTCTGGGGGTAACACACACACACACACACACACACACACACACACACACACACACACACACACGCGGTACACAGGTACACATATATACATGCAGGCAAACATTCATACATAGAATATAAAAGGACAATAAATTTGCATTGCTTTAAGCCAACAAGTCTGTGGAACTTCCCACTGTGGATTCTTGTGTTGTGACTCCTCCTGAACAAGGTGGGACAAGGGAATACAGGAAACTCCCTGGGGCTGTGAGACCTGAGAGGCAGCAGACAGTCTCTCCCTGCAGAGCTTCCCCTCTGGCCTCGACAACAATCCCCACTGACACTGATGCCTTTGAAAGGCTCTCAGCCTGGATATCTGTTTGCCAGGGGGTTGGTTTAAAAAAGATACTCTCCTCTGCAGCCATCCTTTCATGTTAGTAAGTACCACGAGTTGATTGTGATCTTTTTGTGGCTAACTGGTAGACACTAGAACAAATAACAAGATGACTCTTCTCAGGGCCCCTGCATCTTAACCCTCTTCAGGTGGCAGATATGAGTCTTTCAGGTAAAATATGAGTGTAAAATGGGATTACTCTTAGATTAGATATTAGCAGCAGTAATAGACTCTGGTGAACTACAGAACAAATGCATTTCAATGGGGAAAAGAAAGGTAAACAAAAATGGGAGGCACTCTGGGCCAGGCAGAATAAACTGTTAATGAGTATGCTGGGCTAGAAAGGCGTGGGTATTTATAAAGAACACTACCCTGAAGAAACTTTTTTAAAAGGCAACTTTGTCTAGAGACATTACCTTCGGAAACAACTTCTGAAACAACTACAATACAAAAGTCTGCTGTTCAATTACAGGACTCTGAATGCAGGTTCTAATCTTGCGGCTGTCTGTGTCCGTCACACATTACAACCATCGGGGGGTGGGGTGGGGGCCTAACACAGGTGTGCCAGAGAGTGCTTAGGCAGAAGCATCAGTTTAGTGAGTATCGATCTGACGGAAACTTGTATGGAACGGCAAATGTGTCTTGGTAGAAATGCCACATGTGGCCGGACGGTGGTGGCGCACGCCTTTAATCCCAGCACTCGGGAGGCAGAGCCAGGTGGATCTCTGTGAGTTCGAGGCCAGCCTGGGCTACCAAGTGAGTCCCAGGAAAGGCTCAAAGCTACGCAGAGAAACCCTGTCTCGAAAAACCAAAAAAAAAAAAAAAAAAAAAAAAAAAAGAAATGCCACATGTGTAAATAATACTAGAGAAGGCATTTGCTTTAATTCAGGGCTACATTGCAAATACAAAGAAGCTTTTTCCCCTACAGACTTGGCAGCACTGGTCCTTCTCCTTCACAGACCCTGTGAAGAAACAACTCTGGACCCAGACTCGACTCTACCCTTCCAGCTCACGTGATTTCTACTTCCCTAGAATGTAAGTATGCCTCGAAACTGCAGCCATGGCTCACTTAAGACTGCAATATACAGAGAGTAGAAGATGACCACGCACATTTATTTCCCAAGCCATGGTCTACATTGCCTATGCAAAGCCTTGAACTCAAGATCCTTTGGTCTTACCTCCCCCCCGCCCCCCGCCCCCATTACCTTGGGTTTCATGTGAGTCTCTACACCTAGCTTCCATGTATATTTATTAATAGAATCAATCAGGTGTGAGAGAGGAAACTTATCAAGAAACCATAATCTCCAAAGTTTTAATTGAAAGCAAGAGAATTCACTCCAGACACAAATGCCAAATCTGCAAAGACTAGAAAGAACATTAAGCTATATTCTTTATTCTACCCAATGTCTTCTTAGCAAGCTGGGAAGCAAATTTCACATATCCAGGATACATAATTCCCTTGTGTAATCAAACACCTGCTCAGGTCACCACACTGCCTTTGACATAACAGCACCTCTGGCTGAGGGCTTAGAAGTAAGACAGGCATTAAGTCACATATCTATAAAAACAGATCCCAAGAAAAGACACTAGTCAGTCTTAGAATATATATAACCCCATTGAAGATGGGAAGGCTGTGTTAGGATTCCTGTGTGCTTGTTTATCAAAATATTGATGAGTTGATGCCCTTCTCTAGGTGTGTCTCATTCTCTAGGGAATTAGTTCAAAGGGCTTGTTTTCTAAGGGGACCCTGCATGTCAGATGCTAATCCCTGAGAGTTCTTTTAAACTGCCTTACCTGCTGCTTGTTTAAAGTGAGCAATTCAGAGCTGGCGAATGGGACTAACTACAGATTCTAGAAAATGGGGAAAACTTAAAAAAGGAATGATTTGAAAATTTTTCTGACACAAAACATGTCTCTGCCACAATGCAATGTCTTAATTCAAGTTCACATTTTGGATCACTAGTCTGGCTTACACAGAGACCTGCAAGAGCTTCCAACTGCGTATCAGCACAGCTCAAACCAATGTTTTATGAAGAGCAAGCCCCTTCACAATGACACCTCTGGACGCTGAGTAAATAACAATTCATTTCCTAACCTTGACTTCAGAGCCCGGCCTTTCCACTCTCCTTCCTTCCTTTTTTTCTTCTTCCCAAACAAGTGACAAAGAACATGGACGCTGATTGAAGGGGTCCATTATGTATCAACTTAAAGGAAGGCAAAGTGATTGATGAGAACAGCAGTCACCTTCAGTGCTGGTTCCTGCACCTGTATCCTTTCTGTCAAATGACCTGAAAATCCTGCTGACAGTTCAACATTCGGTACAAGGATGTGCAGGATGATGGGACTACAGTTCTCAGTATTTTTATTTGCAATGAAGTCTGTAGGGAGGTAATTTGAAAGCAAAAGTTACATTTTCCACTTTGAGAAAGCTTTATGCCATCTTCCTAAACATCTCCTGATTGCTATTGAGCAGCGCTGTGAAACGCCAGCCTCGGTGGGGCAGACAGAACAGACAGCAGCGCGCTGGCCAACCGGACGCTGTTTTCCCTTCACTGTTTGCTCGTCAGGAGACTCAACACTTAACTCCACAGCGCTCCTGCTGTCAGCGCTGGACGGACTATGGTGAACTCTAGCTACCAGAGGCATCCATGGGTCTCACTCTCTCTCTGTGGTGCTGGACGGACTACGGAGAACTCTAGCTACCAGAGGCATCCATGGGTCTCTCTCTCTTTGGGGTGGCCAATCTAAAAAAGCAGTTCTTAACCCAAGTAGAAAAGCAAAAAGGCAACATCCTAAAAACATTAACACTTTACCCAAATGGTTTCTCAACGAGCTATGGGATTCACCAGAGACCAAGCAACTACAAAAGTTTGCCCACATGAAGGACTGCTGCTCTCCTTGTAGGGGTGAAGTCAGTCACAAGCAAGCTGCTCATAATGCTGTGGGCAACAGTGTTGCATGGAGAGCCAGCCAAGGCTCCAACGAATCCTGGGCTGTGTGTGGACACAGCACCGTTTCCTCTGGGCATTTATTACCTGTTAAAAACCAATCTTTTGGTGAGTGGCAGTTCAGGGTTTTTGAGAGCAAGCTGCAATATTTCTCCAGGTCTGCAGAGTCATAATTAAAGCTGAACTGAGCGGAATTGGAGAGGGAAGGTCAGCGAGGTGCCGTATGAGAGATGAGGCTGGGCTGATGGGCACCAAATGAACAAATTATGATGGGCCCCACTCAATGTGATGAGGTCAAATGCTTGTTTCTACCCACTGACAGTTCAATTTCCCTGAAATGTCTCCCGGTTCTCTATGAGCTAATTATGAATGAAAAGTTATCAACTGCCCACGCCAAAAGGGGCTTAAATACTATTTTGTGGAGTTCTTAATGTCAAAATATTGTTCAAAACAGCATGCTGTACGACTCCACATACAATGGTTGGGTTAATCTAAATACCAAAGAAACACTATCAATTTTCCTCAGGTTTCCCAGGATGTACACATGGAGCAAATTCTCCAGCACTTGTCAGCCTAACAACAAATAAAAAGATCACCTCTCAAGTAACCCTGCACCAAGTCTACAACCCCTTTCCCTCAGGCAGCAGTAGCTCCGAGTTTTGCGATCAGATGACACAAATCTACAAGTAACACCATTTTCTCCTTTTTCAGGAACCAGCTTACCAGATTATAAGCTTCTAGGCGTCCATACTTAGATCTGATCCAGCATAAGATTTACTGCACGGAACTGGCTCGAATACAACGGATGTAACTCAAGCTTCCGGAATCACGTTCTACGGTCTGTATTTATGACATTCTTTATACCTTTAAGCTTAAGTGTCTATAATTTCTTTTTGCATTCTGTGACAGGTGATAACTATATGACAGAATTTAGGACTCAAATCATTAAAAAAAAAAGTATATGGATTCAATTGTACTAGCATAAAAACAGCTTAAGATGGTAACATATGCTGAGGTCCTACTATGTGCCGGTCACTATAGGAGGCTTTCATAGAAGGATTTCTAGCATAGTAGGTAGGAGTTTCCTAGCAAGTTACAGCACATATAAAGGCTTGGATCAGTGCCCCAAGGTCAAAGAAATATCACACAGAAAGAGAGCAATATGGTCTCGCTAAAATAAAATAAAGCATTGCGCTCAAGTTTTAAGAAAAATTATAAAGATGTAAATAGAATGTAACTAAAAATTATGTTGTCTGTCAGTTTTCAAATTAACATCAGAGGAAGTGGAGCATTATAAGGAAAATAGGTCCCAAGTATAAAGAGTAGAACCTGGGAGAGCTGAGCAGGAAAAGAGAATCAATTACAACTCCACAGAGACCACTGGACATCAAAAAGGGAGTGGAGAACACACTGCCATCTAAAAACATCCTATTTACACAGTCTCATACTTTTTGGCAACTTAGAAATAAAGAAACCTCCTAGCGTTAACCTTTGTCCCCCCACTGTTGACAGAATATACTTAGGTGTGCAGTGTCAATTTGTAGGATTCCTTAAGAAGCATTACTTCATAATTTACGTTTAGTGATCATAGTTTCGTTCGTTCATTAAGGGACCCTCTTCTGGAAGTTGATTTTTTTCTAGTTCTTACTGTAATTGCATTGTTCTGATCTTGGATTATAAAGGCAGCTGCTTGCCTATCATTTGTGCTTTCCTCGTTAATCCTGACTCCATGAATTAACCTTTAATTACAGCCGTTAAAATTGAAATGAGTCTCTTGTCTGGCTGGGGCTGCCCCCTTCCAGTGCAGGATTCTGATGAAAAATTTTAGGGTCAATGGGTATGTCCTATGTCATGTCTGATGGCGGCTGAAGACGTGAGGAGGTAAATGTTACCTTAGAAAGACGAGCTCTCAATTTGCGGGAGCTCTCTGTTGACAGGAAAATAAACTCAAAATCCATAGTTTCAGATTCTCAGTTTCTCATGATGTATTTTTAACCAAATTAAGAGGGCATGTGAGGAACGTAGAGCATGGAGTATAAAATGCATTTAGTCAAATAACTCACAACAGTAATTCACTTTCCATTTTACAGTCTGCAATAGCACATGTTAAGTAATATCGGGAAAATGCCAATGAGTACTATTTTCTTAAGTTTTTAAATTTATTTTGTATCTATGTATGCACATGAACATGCTGTGACATGCAAATAGGTCAAAGGACAACTTGAGGGAGTTAATGCTCTCTCTTTCTCAACCATCATGTGAATTCTGGGGAGGGTTGGTGGCATGTACTTTCTCCCACGGAATCACCCTGGCAGCCCCAGAGTTCCACTGTTTTCTAGGTATGCACTTGGTGGGAATAACTCACTTAGTGACGTCATAACAGTGAGAGCAGGGCTCTTTAAACTGACATCAGTGGGAATGAGTCTATGACGCAGGAAGACGGCTAAGAGTCATTTCATCAACTTAACACGTGTCTAACGAGCACCTTTCATGGTGAGTACCCGGGGTGGAAAGGCCATCTCAAAGGCTCTGTCTTATCTCCTAGGAACTCAGACTCCAATTCTCATCATATTTTTCTACATGAAAAGAAAAAAAAAAACCTTCCTTTATATGATATTTGCTGAAGTCATTTGAAATATCTTTATTTGGTGTATAAAGAGTTCCAAACTTTAGAACAGAAAAGGACCCGAGAAACAATTGTTCCAGTTCCATAATTTCACAGATGAGGTTCTGAACTTATTTCAACACAGATGATGGTTTTAAATTTACAAGCTACTACACCAGACCATAATTCTGTCAAATATGTCATATGAATTTACATACTTAAAAACTTCTTAGGGACAATTTCACATGTACACAAAAACAGGGAGGCTAATGTAATAAACAACGAGTTCCTCTTCACGGAGTTTCAAGTGACTTCCCTTTAGCACTAAGAGTGTGTGGGCTTCCGCACAGGAGACCCTGGGTTGGACACCCCCCACCACAGGGAGGGAGAAAACACACACCAAATGTGGTAGCATCTGCTTAGCCCACGTAACCCAATCCTTTACTCTACTTCAGTGTTATTAAAAAACAATTTTTAGACATAATTTTATCAACAAACTTGGTTTGTATGTATTTAAAAAAAAGTCCTAAGAAGCCTTAAAATACTATATTTCATACCCCAAACCAAAACCCACTTCCTGAATTTCTTCTTCAACCAGTCAGCGTTCACATTTCCGGCCGCACATCCTCAGGCAGCTGCCTTGCTGGAATGGATCCAGGAGGACCCACACATGGCACACGGCCCTCTCCATCTCAAGCTTCCTCCACGAGCCTTTCTGGAGTGGTGGTTTCTTTGAGCCACCGTGCGATACAGGCCTCTAGTGCTACTCTGACATTCTGGGGAGGTATTTATAAACCCAGCAATGTAGTACAGCTGCAAACTTAGAGAAATAACCCTGATTGATAGGCTTATAAAAGATGGATGTAATTACATTCCTGACTGGTTTGAATAACAGTATGTCTGATCTATTCCAAGATAAGTGGTTTTTACTTTTCTTTGATATTAGGGTCATATACCGTACTTATCTATTTTTACTTCATGCTCTCTTATCTCTGGTAATAAATTAATTTTGAAGTGTTAGTTGGGAATGTACCCTATAGCTGAATTCATTTTATTTTTCTTGGAAAGGAAACAAAGTCTTTATGAATATTGTAACAATATCTTTTAGGCTTTCATGTTAAAAGAGTTAACACTATTAAATAAGATTTACTTTTTTATTTTTCTTACTGTGCTGTGTTTAGAAAACAAATTTGGCATGCTTTTAAAGAGAACAGTGATAACAGAAAGTTAACCTGACAGTCACCTATGACACTAAGGGAGAACAAGAATTCTTCACTGCAAATAGCAAAATTTAACAGAACCAGCAAGACCCAAAGGTTACAGCTGACAGCCATAGAAAGTGTCATCAGTTTTGGAACCACAGGATAAATCTCCCAAAAAGGAAACTCTCTTGAGAACAAATCACACTCTAAAGTCCCTCCCACTCCCTACTGCAGTGCATGTAGTTATAATGAGTAAAAGCCAGAAGCATCATCTTAAGAAAGCAGATGAGCAGTGAACCGTCTCAGCTCTGGCAATGATGACCTGGAGCCAAGCAAGGGGAATGACAGAAGAGGAAGAAGGCCCATGGTGTTCACGGCTCTAACTCTTCCATCCTTTATCTTTGCAGATGTGAGCGGCCTCGGTGTTCTGTGTTTTCTAGTAACTTTAATTAGCATCTCAGTGGACTTGTCACCGGGGAGAGTTCTATTATCACATAAAGCATTAGGAGTATTCGTTACCACTTAAGACTTAACCTGGGTTGTTTCGTGTGTGTGTGTGTGTGTGTGTGTGTGTGTGTGACAGACAGAGGGAGGAGAGAGAGGGAGAGAGAGAGAGAGAGAGAGAGAGAGAGAGAGAGATAGAGATATTCAGGGAGCAAAGGCACCTGCACCCGAGCCTGATGACCCATGTTAGAGTCGCAAGACCCACATAGTAAGAGAGAACCAACTCCCACAAGTTGTCCTCTGACCTTCACCCATAATAATGCAATTTTTAAAATAAAAGACTTAAATTGGCATGTGTTTGTTTAAACTAATTAAAATATTTTACAAAAATATCTGCAACTCAAAATCAATTACAGTCTTTTACTTTTTAGAAAGCAGCTCCCAGTGTATCGACAGGGACAGGAAATGAATGGGTCCAAGACGCATGATGCAAAAAGACACAAATAAAATTGAAAAAAAAGTAGCTCCCTTTACAACCTAGAGAAGGAACAGATGAGAACAGCCTCTGGTAACAATGCAGCCTCTAAGGTAGACAAGAGAAAAAACCAGCAGGCCACAGCACAGCACGGCGCACCTTCACGTTTCATTTCAGAATTAACTCAGCTCCCATCTACAGAGGACTAAAGAAAAGAACAAGACAGGGCAGGCTAGGCAATGGAGGCACAAAATACTGTCCAATTTTAATTAAAAAATGTTTTCAATTTAGGCAGACCCAGGCCAGTGATTTTTCATTATTTCTACCACAGTTCCATGACTACTGACATTTTCATCAGAACAAATAAAAGGTTTTCCTCAAATTTAAAATGACAAAATTATTTTAAAATTTGACTCAATTTCTTTCTCTTCTAAATTCAAAGGAATTTGATCTCAGCTGGACCTGTCTCTTAGCTCAGAGCTTAAATACACCTTCACCTTAAAACAAAGTATAAAACGTATTTCTGAGAGTGCTTCTATCATACAACAGAGCAAACTTTGTCACAGACACACTATCACTTCCATGAATGACACGAACACTCGTGGAATGCCCTGCTTACTGAATACACACAGGATGCTCCCACAACAATCTGTCCTTGCAAGGCACCTTGGGAACCCCTGACACTCTAGCACTATAAAGGAAGGGGAACACATGCTCATAGCAATTTCAGGGAGAGAAGGAGAGAGAGCAGAGGAGGAAGAGTGGACAGAAGGAAAAATGAGAATCTCTAAGATCAAAACTGAAATCCTAAAGCAACTTCAATCATGCTCATCATTATTATTATGCACAATTATCCCAATAATTCTTCATGCTGTTTTCACAGATTTCAGGTGGCATGAATCCAGTTCTTCTCCCTCACTGTAGCTTGCTTTTTCTTTCATATTAAATTAATGACTGACCTCCATAGTAAAGCAGGCCCAAGGGTGGCTCTGCTGTTCTCATGTTAGGTTTTTATAATAAAACACACTCAAGACCTCAGCCCTCATCCTGGAGAGCAATAATCTCATCAGATGCCATTTTCCTATAGCAGAAAGCCTTAAGTCTATTTGGTCACTAATTTCTAGATTTCTTGCCACAACTAATGATAAAACCTAACTTTAGAAGCTGTTTTTTTTTTTTTTTTTTTTTTTTTGTGTGTGTGTGTGTGTGTGTGTGTGTGTGTGTGTGTGTGTGTTAAAATTCAAGTGTTCACGTGGGTCAATCCTTGGGGAGGAGGGGACATTAGTTGCGTGGCTCCGTAGGCACGCCGTCAAACTGAACGTCATCTTTTCCGGAAATCCCACACTGACCCCGGACCACAGGCACAGACTGGCTGCTACTGCTGCCACTGTCTGTACCACAGCATCACAGCAGGATGAAGCAAGGGCCCACATGCAAATTCAGAGAGAGCAAATGCTGTACAAAGCAGTCTTCCGCTGTGTGTTTGAGAGCAGAAGTAGTTGACACATCTCAATTTTCAACTGTGTTAAGGGCCGAAAACCACAGCAGGGATGTGGGGCTCAGTGAGTATCAATACTGTTCAAAATATGAGAAAAATAACAACACATAATGGCAATTACAGCTATGGAATTTCTATGATCAAGACTATGCTATGAAAATAAAAGCACTTGTCTTTGGGGCCAAGTTTCTTCTTTTTCACAGTCTACCGTAAAGATTGCGAAGACGTGAATCTTGCCTGCTCTGCTCCCCACTTAGTCTCTGGCCTGAATAAATACCTGAATGAACAGAACTGGAGAAGACAAAGACCTGGCCTCCTACAGTCCCCACTCTGTTCCCAGGAAAGACCAGCTCCTGAGAGGCCACCTCTAAATGTCGGGATCACCCTCGTTATACCAGGAACTGTTACAGGCAGGCCCTTTGGGTCCAGATCTGTCCATTTATGTGAGGCACCTAGACAGTTTACACTAAGAGGTAACTCAGGCCAGGGACTGGCCCAGCCTGAACAATCACTCTGAGCTTTGAGGCAGTTCACAGCAACCTCCCCTTCAGAGAGCAGGGAAGGCTCTAGACGAACCACAGAGCAGTAGTTCAACCTTGCCCACACAATGGAGTCTCAAGTAAAAACTCTGGAACACCGAAGGCCACTGAGTTTCCTTGGTCAGCAACACTCTGTGCACAGTGCCACATCGTGATGTCATCCGGGGTGTGCATCTGGAACTCTCAGAATCCATGCTTAACCCTATGTATATATAGTGCTTTCCCGAGCTCTGTGAGTTCTAACAAATGACTAACCCTGAGGGTGGTTTGGGGAACCCTTCAAAGGGCAGGTGCCATCAGAGATCCTGGGCCAACTTAGGACTCTACAGAAGGACCGTGTCCGTTTTACCCTGATTTTGGCCAACTCCAAAGTAGCGTCTTTTAACAAACCGGCATACACACCATCAGCAGCTCTGTTGCTTCCTTCACGGACTATCCTTGGAACTTCTCCCCCACAATACACTATACTTTTACTTTATTCTGATCAACTTTCTTAATGAGCCTTACTGCACTATCCCAAGCTAATTCCATTAGGAGACAGAGATCTGGGCAGGTCACACCTGATTTTATGGTCACATAGTCAAGAGTCCCTACTGCCTAGTGCTGTGGAGTTAGGTGTCCTATGGAAGCTGGAGTGCCTGCAACATTCTCTGTCACTCCAGCATGTCACACATGCTGCTGCTCTATCTGTCCCAGGTCAAGAAAGATTAGAAAGCATCAAGCTAAGGAATTTTTGCTGCAATTTCCCTGGCTCCAGGCCTGGTTACTGTAACCTGTGCACACTGTGTGTTAGGCACTCAGAAGTCCTGTTTCTGTAGTTCTGAGTCCCTTCACTTTTCAAGGCTTCAGATATACCATTCTTCTCTGCTAAGGATATCATTCTTTTACCTCACCATCTAGACAGAATCTTATTTATTTAAGACTTAGTTCTCAGGTCCCATGTGGGAATTTAAAAAAGACTGATTTTTTAAATTATGTTTATGTGTGTGTCTGCATGTGGGTATGTGTATGTGAGTGCAGGTGCCAGAGGAGGCCAGAGGCGGCAGACTCTCCTGGAGCTGGAGCTGTAGGTGGTTGTGAGCTGCTCAATATTGGCGACAGGACCTAAGCCCAGGTCTTCTGCAAGGGCAGTTATGTGCACTGAACTGCTGGGCCAACTCTCCGGCCACGCCCATGTTGATCCACCCCCCCCACCCCCCCCACCCCCCGTGAGCGCTGTCATTTCATTTCTGCTCTCACTCTTTTTCTACGTTTTTTCCTTCTGATGACTCTTCTCTTTCCCAGTTCTTAAGACCCCAATCAGAGCCTTGAGCAAGCTTAGGCAAGCGCTCAACCACTGAGCGGCATCCCAGCCCCACTGTTGATCTTACAGTGTGATTCCCGGCACTCCATCTCCACTAGTCTATTCTCATTCCAAAATAAATGCCTACGCAGGCTGTTCAGTGTCTCTCCCCTAACACTGGCTTTGGGGTATGTACACGTGTGGGTGTGAGTGTGGGTGTGCGTGCTGACTTTTAAATAGCAGCCGTTCTAGAGTTTTCTTTGAAACCCCAGACGGATGTTTTCTACTTTCTTACTATAAATTTCCAACTTGAAGTTCCACAAATATCTCAGAGTGGTATGTCCCCAACTACATTTCAATGCCAGAATCTTCTACTCTTTCTCTTGGCTGACCAGGCCCTGCTATTTGGATCGTCAGTAGAAACCCCTAAGCCCTTCCCCGACTTTCACTGTCCAGTTATCTTCCACATAGCTTTGTAGCACAAAGATTTGATCGCCTTCAAAATTCTCTTTGTTCCCCAGATTTACTTACTTTTATTTTATTTTATGGGTATGGGTGATTTCCCTGCATATATATCTATGCATCAAGTGTGTACATTGCCTACAGAGGACAGAAGAGGGCACTGGATCCCCTGGAACAGGAGTTACAGAAGGTTGTGAGCCATCATGATGGGAACAGAACCCGGGTCTCTTCAAGAACGCCAGAACCATCATCTCTCCCAGTCCCTTAACAATTCGTATACCTCTTTCAAAGTTTTTACAATACGGCTTCCTAACACTTACCAGTGTCCTCTGTGGCTACTTCTCTCTCTCCCAATTCATAGAATTTCTATATTAGCTGCACAGAGCTGCACAATTTATTAAAAATACGATACATGCATCTTTTGTCTTTGATCTTGCTATGCCTGGCATACAAATTACTTGGCTCTTTTTCCTCTTATTGGCGAACACAGTTATCACTACCCATGGTTTTTACCAACAGTGCCTCCTTCAAACGTTTTCCATAGGTATAAAATAATAATGCATATGTGGGAAATGAACTTGCAGTTGGTAAGCATCAAATGTGAATCCAAGCCAGCTTCATGCCAGGAATGAAGGCTGCGGCGGACACAGGGGAGAACATCCTGCAGAGCTGTAACATTTTATTCATGGTTCTGGAGGAATCGTTGCTCTTTTAATCTTTTCTTTTTATTTCTCTTCTAGGTATTTTACATTTGGGCTGTAATTGTAGTAACAATAATCATTAACTACATTAGACAGCAAATAGTATGGCAGTGGTTCAGTGGCTAAGTGAATTTTTTGTTCTTGCCAAAGACCTGACTTCAGTTTCCAGCACCCACGTTCAGTGGCTCAGTCCAGGAACTAACCCCCTCTCCCGCCTCCAAAGGTACCTGAACTCCCACAGACAAGACAGACAGATAGAAATCTATTTTTAAAAAGTTCTTACAAAATGAATTTCTAAGGATGGTTTCATACTGTATGCTCTCTATAACTTGATTTACTATTGCTTTGGGCAATTTATGTTGAGCGAATATTTATATTAACCATTTTTAAAAACTGGCAGTGGCTCAGTGGATATGTAAGTCACCATCCACTTGTCTATCCCAGGGAAAGGCATTTAGTTTGTTTCCAATTTTTGCCTCTTACAACCTGCCACTGAACATCACCATACAATTTCATGTGTCCACATGGACAGGGTAGCAGGAGGATGGGCATAGTCAATTGGACAGAATGAGTCCACATTATTTTCACAAGGGTGGATTTACTAATATACAACCCCCCCTTTTTTTGCCCATATATTCACTGTTTACAGTTCTCAATTTTTAGAGAAACCTACTTTTACAATTTTCAAAATTGTAACAAATAAGCTTCCTATAACATAAGTGGGGAAAAAATCCATATACTCATAATTACTCAGTGACTGGAAAGTTCTCATATTCTAGACTTGACTTAAGCTAGGTTAATATAATTGACAGTATTAGCAGAATACAGTGGGTGAAAAAGCTTGATTGCTTGGCTCATAATCAGAAGAATGAGTTACAAGAGTCTAAACCAAGCGAGGACAGAGGCATTCAGCTGGCACAGCCTCTCAAGACACCCGAAGCAGCCCAGTGCAACAGCGGAACACACTTAGTAAAAGGATGCCTCGGTCATTTCAAGGCACAAACAGACTGCTGAGAGGTAAGGGTTTATGAGAAAACCAGGGGCAGGTTAAGGCAGCCCCAAGTCCGTTGTTAAAGTTGGGAGAAGAGGCACAACCAACTCCCTGATGTGATGGCAGAGAAGCCTACGGCAGCATGGAGACAGCCTGACCTGCGGGTGTTTCTTTTCAGGTCACAGAGTGCACAAGTCTTCTTCAGCACAGAATCCTCCACAGGGAAGAGCATGCTCCCAATCGAGCCCCACGAACCCCAGAAAACACCATTGTTCACAGTGTTGCCTCTAGCTGGTAGTATATTACACTTTGGTCATATTAGACATAATGAAACATATGAAAATGTTTCTCATGAATGGCATGCACCATTCACTGCCCCTTCCATGTTTCCTTGGGATTATATTTACCAAATTTTCTTAATTTGTAAGATACTGAATATACTAATGTTTTTGTTTTTAATTTTCTTTGCTAAGTTTAGAGAGAAAGAACTACGGAGTCAATCCAAACATTTTAAAGCTAACTGTTCCTTTCAGTTTGAATTTCTGAGACAGAAAAGGAGTTATACTTCCACAACCAATTTTCAGAATTGGTCTCCAGTGACTGTCGGCCTGAAGAGCCAGAAACCACACCTTCCTTCCTCTACAGAGATGGCTTCTTATGCGGCTGCTCACCGTGCGTGCTTCCTGGGGATGGCACCTTTTTGTTTCACTGAGCAATCTTTCCTTTCCCTTGTGTCTCCTAGGAAGGGATTTGTCATGCTCCCTAGGAGGGTTTTGGGTTCCTGAGCCCACTCAAGGGAAGCTCCTGGGCCACTGGGCATGCTTCCTGGTTCTTCCAGCTCGGTACCTTATCCAACTTCGAGTTGGAGGATGAGGTGAGCCCAGGTGAGCTCTTAGGCTGTGTGGCAAATCTTTACCAAGTTCTTCCTCCAGCCCTCTAAGTCCTGACAAAATCTTCACAGTGGAGTCTGTCTTCTGACCCCAAATCACCAAGCATACAATCCTCCAGGGACACAAAGCCACACTTTGGGAGTTATCCAAACATTGATTAAGGCTGTTGTTTTAGGTAATTTTCACAAAAACACATGTAGCTATTCGAGGACAGTATGTCTATGTTGTTAGGCTCAAGTTCCAAGTCACAATGGCGACAAGAAGCTCAGAAGAGAGCGGAAACCAAGCACCTGTGTCCCAACGATACACTCCTCCTGTCACCCTGTCTTCCGGAGTGAGCTTCCGGCCAGGGCTCAGGTGCTAACACACCAGGGCACTGTACGTCCACTATGGGTGCTGCAGTGTGGTAGACTGCCTAGGGACTTCAGAACCCAGAAAAGGCGTTTCCATAGATACGCAATCTTAATCACCAGCTGACTCGATCAATAGACACTAAAAACTGAGAAGAAACACAAAAATTGCAATGAATGAGCCAAGGCCATGGTGACAGCATTGATGAGATAAACCAGAAATTCCCTAAAATAGCTTTTTAAAGTAACAGTGTGTCTGTGTTCATGTGCAGGTGCATACATGTGCATGTGGAGGCAGGTGGTTGACATTGGGTGTCTTCTCCACAGAACCTGGAACTCACTGACCCAGCCATCCTCGTTTCTTCTCTCCAGTGCTCGGCTTACAGGATGCGCTGCTGTGCCCAGCTTCCCTACCCAGGTCTTCACACTCGCAAGGCAAACACTTCATTGACTGAGCCAGCTTCCTATCTCAGAGGGGTAACTTTAACTTTGTCTTTTGAGTTGCAGAGACTGGCGCTCCATTCCAACAAACTCTAGAGGTATTAAGACTTTGTTCACATTTTTCTGATATACAAAATTCTCTCTTCTTCATCCTCTCCATCATGCAGAAGGCTGCTCCATCTGTGCTGTCAGGACTTGATTTAAACTCGTGGGTTCACAATAATCAAGTGAAAACATCCACTGGATTAAAGTTTGTCACTGAAATATCATAAGCAAGATCTAAAATGCTCTTTATTTAGGAGCCATCTGTCGGCCAACTGCAAGTTGTCTTGTGCAAGGCTCAAACGAATGCTGTGTTGACATATCATCTCCATCGGACGGCGAAAGGAAAGCCTCTGCCTTACGATCATGTTCATTAGGCATTACTGAAAACGACCCTGTGTGAAATACACGACTCACGGGGGATGGACAAACAGTGGAGTTCTGCCTCTGTCCTCTCTTCTTCCCTGCCTTTCTCTCCCTCCCTTCCTTCCTTCCTTTTTTTCACATGTATGGGTGGTGTGCCTGCATGTCTGTGCGCCATGTTCATGCAGCGCTGGTGGAGGTCAGAAGAAGGCAGCAGATCCCTTGAAAATGGAGTTACAGACTCTTGCTAGCAGCCAGGTGGTGCTGGGGATCGAACCTGGGTCCCATGGAAGATAAGTCACTGTTCTTAACCCCTGAACTCTCTCTTCACATGCCCCCCTTTTTTGAGATAGGCTCTCACTGTGTGGTCCAGGCTAGCCTTAAAAATTACAATTTTCCTGCCTCAGCATTCCTTTTAACCATCACGCTCAGGTCTGCGTGGAATCTTTCACTGGAAAAATATTTGGTGTGAAAATTGTTCTTTGGGTTTCCATGTATAAATTTTGGTTGATCACAAGACACAAAACCCATCAGATATGCAAGGAAACAATGCCATAAATAAATTTAAAAAACAAACCACCTAGGAACAACAAAGCCATACACATACTAAAGAAATGTTTCATCTATTGATTTTTTTACAAACCTACTTTATCATCCCACGGGAACTACTTTTATTACTTAAAAGTGCTTCTTAGATTCGCATACTTAGAATACTGGAGTTAGAAGTAAACATGGAGGCCGGTCCTACTGTCAATACTGGAGAGCGGAGAAATCAAGGGACAGCCTCAGTCTCACTCAACTAGCTGGAGGTGGTAATCCAGACAGACAGACAGGCAGGCAGACAGACAGAACTGAGCTGTGCTGGAAACACCCCAGTCATTTGCAGATGCCCTCTCCACATTTGCTTTAAAAGTACTGTTTTGGACAATACATGAGTTACAGCTTGATTACACTAAAATATGAAAAAATATAAAACAGAAACCCACAATCCCATAGTTCAGAAAATTAACACTATGATACAGTTTTTATAGTCTTTTATCTTCCCTACTTTATAAACACTATTGTATAGTTTTGCAAAACTGAGATCTATATATGTTAAATTTATGGATCTGTTTTTCCCCTTCACATTAGAACATAAGTTATTGATTATAAAAATTTTACTTTAGCCACATTTTATATAACCATTAATTATCCTATCATTAGACAAGGTGGTTTACAAGCATGCATATGAATCTCTGCATTTCTTATTATTGCCTGAGAAGTAGAATTACTGGGTGGAAGAGGAAGTATTTTGATGATTCTGCTATGGGCAGCCATAGTATCATCTGGAAGGATGTACTTAATGTGTCGTGAATGAGCTGGTAACAAAATGCCCATTTCACTGTCTCCTCACCAACAGACATTGGATTGTGCAGTATTTTGCTAATGCCAGGCAAAATGGTTCTTTCAATTTACATTTATTCATTAATATGACTGCACATTTCCATCCATCCATTATCTGTACTTCCTCTTGAATTTATAATCCATTTTTATCATCTATCTACTTAAAAAATGTTTTACAAGAGTAAAATATACACACAGAAAAGCATGTTTTAAGTGCACAGCTGTTCAATGGTTTTTCTCCCTAAATGGAACACACCCACACAAGAGCACCCCATCAAGACAGAACATGAGCCGTACCCCAGAGCTCCCACATGTCCCCTACAAGCACTAGCCTAGTGAGGTTTGCCTGGTTTTGTGCTCCTCCCCGTTCGTGTACCAATAGTTCTACTGCTGTTGTTGTTGTTGTTTACATTACCAAAGACTCGGCACGGTACAGTTATAACCCCAGCACTTGCAAGGCTGGGGAAGAACACTATGAGTTCAAGATCAGCCTGGGCTACCGAAGGAGAACTTGTCTCAAAACAAACAAACAACAACAATCTCAACAAAGGTTAAACTGAATTAAATGAAATTAGCTAATTATACAAAAAATAAAAATAAAAAAGATTAATGAGTGACCACAACCGATGACTCTGCAAGCAGATGTGCAGAGAAACCAATTGTGTGGGGATGCATCCTCATTTTAATTAAGAAAACACAATCAAATGAACAAAACCCTCAGACCCCAAGTCCTGCAAATATGCTCTCACGTCATATGCATGCCCACACTGAGTGAGTGAGAGAGAGAGAGAGAGAGAGAGAGAGAGAGAGAGAGAGAGAGAGAGAGAAGGGAGGGAGGGGAGGGAAGGAAGGAAGGAAGGAAGGAAGGAAGGAAGGAAGGAAGGAAGGAAGGAAGGAAGGAAGGAAGGAAGGAAGGAAGGAAGGAAGGAAGGAAGGAAGAAAGAAAGAAAGAAAGAAAGAAAGAAAGAAAGAAAGAAAGAAAGAAAGAAAGAAAGAAAGAAAGAAAGAAAGAAAGAAAGAATAGTTTACTGAATGATGCACTGTGCCAGTTCCTGCTCTAACACAATCTCACAATCCAGGAAGACACTACTGTCACAGGAAGCCCAAGGTGCTACTTGCCCAGACTGTAACAGTCACACAGCTGGAGTGGCCGAACAAGGACTTGAGTCCTTCCCATCTGGGGTCTGAGTACAGCTGTTATCTAGCCTACCTTACAGCCTAGCCAGTTTGGGGAGCCTAAATGCTTCACTATAGATTTTCTGATCACTACTTCTCTTTAGAGGCTAACACAAATGCTCAATAAATATTTATTATGTGAGTAAATGAAAGACTTCATTGCCGATTTTCAATGCTTTCCCATCTTTTTAAATATGCTTTAATATGCTTTTTCCTTTAGAAAGAAGAGCATCCTGAAACCCCAAACACCGCTTACTCACTTCCCAGTGGCTAAGAATTCTGTACTTGAACAGACTACTGCAGCTTCCTCTTTTTTTAAGTCCTTTGTGTGAGCTCACCAACAAGGAACAACTGCAAGTTGCTCTTCTCAGCACAGACCGGGGTAGCATGTTTACTCTGAAGGGGAAACCCTTTGGAAGGACACACAAGGCCTTGATACTCTCCTCTTCCAACGGAAGCAGCTCCAGATTTCCCGGGCAGCTCAGATCAGCAGTATGCAACCTGCAGCTCCCTGACCACTGACTACACAAGATCAATTCTCAGATACCTGTGCTCATCAAAGCTCACCGGCTGGACCACTGTAACAGAAGGTCAGCCATAGCAACAGATTGTACATCCTAGGTAGCACACTTGATTCAAAGTGAAAGGTTGGTGGGCATAACTTGAGAACATACAGAAAAAAAATATTGCAGTTTCACACGGTTGACAGTTTTCATGTTATTTTGTGTTATGTTAGGCAGAATTCTCACTTCATTAAAGTTATATCTCCCCTAAATAACACTAAGGTTTTTTTTTTTTTAAAGATACCAGTATATATAAATAAATCTGTAAAGATAACACTAAGAGAAATACAATCCCGGGTTTTTAAAATGAATATAGTAGTGAACTTTTAGTAGCCATGTGGTGAGAACAGAAGGATTGTGGGCTAATATATACAATGGTTAAATTTCTATTCTCTGCCTCCATTGCACAGAAGTCTTCTTTCATGTAGGCACAGCCTATGTGCCTACAGTGAAATTATCTAACAATGTACTCTGTGTATGTGTGTGTATGTGTGTATGTGTGTGTGTGTGTGTGTATACACGTGTGTGATGTGAGTGCATGTGTGTATTTGTATGTGTATGCATCCCACTTCATATCCTCATTGGTGAGTGGCACATGATTGCCTATACACTACCTTGATGTGACAAAGAATCCCTCTATGTTACAGACCTAGGGTAGTGAAAAAATGTACACATAATAATTAAAGGTAACTAATAAGTAGAAGTTGAGAAGATGACAGTTACATAAATTTAAAAATCATTACAAAATCAAAAGGTCTGTCTGAATCAGACTTTTGTTAGAAGAGGCACTACTAAAGGCTAAGAATTCATATCAATGATTTGTTTTTTTCATAAGAAAGATGCTAGGTTCATACGGTGATAGGTGTTACATGGCGGTCACTTACGTTGATGACTGAAGAAGAAGCTGACAAGTTTAGACCTTCCAGATCAGCTATCAAGCTTGGAGAAAGGGCTGGTGTAGGAAGGGCAACCGGGGTGGATACCGGGTTAACTGGAAGAAAAGGCCCAAGTGAGTAAGTGTGCATGAAAATTTAATTCATATTATTAAAAGCAACATTTTATTTTGTCAGGAAATCTAATTAAATTACTTTGATTAATGAATGTATGACAATTCTATTTAACATCCTGATTTAGTCAAGTTATTATTAAGTCACAGAGTGATTAGTCTGAGCTTTCAAAACACAATGGCAAACCTATAACAAAACAAGGTATAAATATCTTGAGCAATAGTTTTTAAAAGTTTGTTATTGCTAACATTTATCACTCAGAACTTCACTAAAGGAAAGTGGTAAGACACATTTTCCACATTAATGTAAAGAATAATGTAAAGAGTGACTTCCAGCCGAGTCAGGCTTTTTAAAGGATGTTTAACTCATGTCTTCAGTTTTTCCTCTACTTTAACCAATTAGAGTCTAAGCTGGGTAATGCCATCTCACTATACACTGCCACAAAGCTATGTGCTCAATCTGGAGTGCACCTAACAAGAGAGACCTGGATCCTGAAAAATCTGTTCAAAACAAAAGTCCAGTTAGGTGACTTGATTACCACTCCTAAGATGTTGGTCCACAACATCATTCAGCCTCCCAACAGGACACCTCAGTTTCCACCTCCCTCTGTCCCACCGATTTATGGGGCCAAGCTCTGACAACTGTACTTTTCCTGAGACACAGTTTGCACCCTTCGTTTGGTTTTTTTCAAGATAGGGTTTCTCTGTGTAGAACTGGCTTTCCTGGAACTTACTCCACAGACCAAGGTAGCCTTGAACTAAGAGATCCACCTGCCTTTGCCTGCCAAGTGATGGGATTAGATGTGAGCACCACCGCCCCGGCTCACTTTGCACCTTTAATGTTTTGGTTTCTATTAGCCTATGAATACTTCACCTTACTGGCTTTTAGTTTTAGTACAGTCTTAACTGCTGAATTGGAGGGGGAGGGAGAGCTAGAATACAGAAAAGTTCTAGCTTCCAACAAATTCTCTCTCCACAGTAACACTGGCCAGGGGTACCCTTTACTTAATTTGACAACAAATTCTCTCTCCACAGTAACACTGTCTAGGAGTACCCTTTACTTAATTTGACAACAAATTCTCTCTCCATAGTAACACTGTCTAGGAGTACCCTTTACTTAATTTGACAACAAATTCTCTCTGCACAGTAACACTGGCCGGGGGTACCCTTTACTTAATTTGACTCCACTTTTCAGATTCTTTCTCTCCTTTTAGTCTTACAATATCCTAGGGATCAGGCAGAAAAAAGTACTAATTCATAAAGTTAACAATGAAATGTTTCTTTTTCAAGACAAGGTCTCTGTGCTCAAGTAACTTATGGGAAAAAAGACATACCCTTTAAAAAAACAAAGCAGCACTATAGTTTGTAAATGATAGTGACAAGAAAGGAAACCTTTAAAGGGAATCTTAAATCAAATCCACCCACGATGGAAAAGCGGAGATGGACGGGTGTCTGTGGGGAGGAAGTCCTTGGCTTCCCATCGCTTTTATCTGGCACGGCTGAACCCATAGGCTTCATGGCACTTACCTATAAAACACTGGACAGCGTGTGCGCGTGCGTGCGTGCATGCGTGCGTGCGTGCGTGCATGCATGCACGCTTGTGTGGGTGCCCATATGGTAGTCAGGGGACACCTCAGCTTGCACCTTGTTTGAGGCAGGGCTCTTCTCTACTTACTGCTGTGTTCCCAGTCTAGCTGGCACACAGGCCGCCATGGACTCTCCTGGTTCCCTGCTGGTCCTCCTGGTTCTGCTGCAGGAGTCCTGGGCTTACAGACGTGTGCTAACATACCCAACCTTATGTGTTTCTGGGGTTTCACACTCCATCTTCATACTAGCATGGCAAGTGCTTTACCAACTGGGCCGCCTCCCCAACCCTATATTTTGAAGACTTTTGACAAAACACTCTTTTCTTTGATAATGTATGTATAATATAGCAATTACCAAATTACTCTTCTGATTAAGATTCTGATTCAAAATAGATTGCAGCAGCAGTACACAAGGCTACTCAGCCTGTCCAATGTGACTAGTTACCTCACTTGCTGCTATCATAATTAACCCTTAAAAACACTTGCTATGTACAAGGTGCAGATGCACACAGCAATTCATTCAATCCCCAGGACAGCATTTGTTTAATTTTGTAGACCCAACAACTAAACCACAGAGGATGTGATGGTTAAGGTTAGGTATCAGTGTGAGTGGATCTAGAATCAATTAACAGACAGACCATTGGGTATGCCTGTGAGGGACTTAAGACCAGTTCAACTGCAGTGGTAAGACCTACCTAGAACGTGGCAGCATCTTCTGGTGACAGGCCAGATTAATAGCCCTGCAGAAGAAAAGCCTTTGCTTCCTGCCTGCTTGCCTTCACAATGTGCTGCCAAGTTCATCTACCCTACTGGCATCTTGATGCCTCTGTAGAGACTGACATTCCTCACTGATGTCAGTCCAGCGTCTTCAGCCTTCCAATGAGAACAAACGACCAGTGGCTCCGGGAATTCTCCAGACCTCAAGTGATAGACTGTGACTGCCAAGGCACCCAGCCTATGGCCTAAGCATCCACCAGGCTACAGGCCTCTCCAGTGGGAAGGCAGTCATGGTGGGACCACCTAGACCCCATCATGCAAGCCAATCTGATAAGTACCTTTCTGTGTGCGTGCATTCTATTGGCTCCGTTCCTGGAGAGAACAGTGACTAATACAGCAGTCAAATAAACTGTAACACAGCTAAGAAGGAAAAGGAACTGAGATTCAAACTCTCCACTCTCCAGGCATGGTGGCGAACGCCTTTAATAATCGCAGCACTCTGGAGGCAGAGGCGGGCAGATCTCTGTGAGTTTGAGAACAACCTGGTCTAAGAACCTGGGAGTTCCAGTTGGCCAAGGGCTCATAGTGAGACTGTCTCACAACAGAGAGCAAACCCTCAAACTCTCTACCGTCCTCTTATCCACACAGCACTCAGCAGTGTGACAGCAGAGACAGCAAGGCGTGGGAAGCAGTACTATTGGCTATCTATCTGCAAAGGCTTCAAAGGAGCTGAACTAAGAGTGTAATGAACAGGTTTACTCTCCCTACAAAAGAACACCAGAGTGATTGTTGCTTTATGACCATCTCACAGAGGTAATCTCGTAAAGGGGACCAGAAGATACTCAAGTTTCCAAAATATTAAAATAACCCCCCCCCACATTCCAAAGGCAGAAGGTATATTGCTTTCTCGAAGTCCGACAACAGGCTGCAGGTCACGTATCATTCTGGCATGGATATTATTTTCTCCTGACTCCCACAGAATCAAGCAACTTCATAATCTTAAGCATCACGCCTCCAACACTTGAGCCCCGGGGAAAGTTCATATTCCAACCTAACAGCCACCCGCACTGAGAACATCATCTTATGAATGAGAGACGGGCACAGACGGGCACTCTTAGGGTTGTGGTGTCCAACCCACCCAGCAGCACCGTGGACTCTTGAGTGGCGTCTGTTATGACATCTTCACTTATGTGTATGCCACTCTCTGATCATGGGCCCTTCTCTTTCCGGCCCCTCAGCCCTTTCCTGCTCTCCTGTAGTCTTCTGTCTACTCATGACCTCCCACCGCCCCAGATACCACAAGAGACAAAACACACCAGGCTTGTCTGTGATTCCATCTTATTTAGCATGACTTCTAGTTCCATCAATGCAGCACACACCCTGCATCTGCTTCAACCAACCGCAGCAACATCTGATCATACAAAACCTTACTATCTTTGCTAATACGGTCAAATATGTTCAAGTTCTCAATAGTAAGTGTTTGTATCACACACGTCACTTTCTTGCTATTAAGAATTTGCTGTGGCTACTACAATAGACAATGTAAATAGAATGGATCTAGGACAAAATGAGGTGACTCCCCAACAACTCACCCTCCACACAGGAAAGCACACTGAAATGTGGGCAGTTTGACATTCATGAACGCTTCTTTCCAAAGGCTCTCCTAGTACAGAAATGACCTGGCAACAAAGCTCACTGCACTACCCAGCTCCGCCACGCTGAGTGATTCCAGAGCGGCAACTGTGTATACTTGGGTTAGTAAAGTTACAGGCATCTGAATCCTTAGAAATGTATTTGCTTGAATGAAGACATTCGGTAGTTAAAAACATTGGAGGAACAGAAAAACTGGCCGGCCAAGTCTTGGAAGCCACAGTGGTAAGTAGAAGAAGGTGCTGACTTTCTTGCCTCTCTCCTAGTTCCAGAGTCAGTCCCCACAGTCAGGACCTCACAACGTGGATGCTGGGAGGCAGGATCGTTGTTTGGTCATGCAAGGACAAATGACCCAAGTAAAACAAGTCTAATTCACTTTCTTTGGTGCTCTACTCACATGACAGAACTGACATGCTAAACAATGACAGGCACTGATAACCACTGTCTGGAAAAGTCCCACCTCTTCTGATCTTTTATAGCAGATATTTCTAAAATTTGGGAAATCTACATGAGAAGTACTATACAAACACAAGTACAGAACCCAGGAAGTCCCAGTACTTACAATCGTCTAGATCTAGAAGGAAAACATCTTTGCGGGGAGGCTGTCTTTCTTGCTGGGGTTTTCTTTCTTTTGCCTGAAAAATATCAAAATGTCACTTATTTCAGATCTTGTCTAAAGAAAACCATGAAGTATTCTTACCACTACAAAACAAGCATGTTTTTGCTTCTTGGTCTTAGAAACAAAAATGTAATTTAAACTTCTGTATGGTGACACACTTTCCTGAATCAAAATTTTGTGTTAGCATACTATATTTCTCACTCATCACACAAACTGTTAATTATATTAAAAATACTTTCTGTTTAAAGACTATAAAAAACCTTGAGAAAAAAATTCAATGTAATAATTATTTTACAACTTGACAAATTTTTTGTTAGGTAAAAATACAATGTGGCTATCATTAGAGTGAATAAACATCCAAAGAAATACTTGTTAAGCAGCTTACTTAAGGAAAAGGAATATTCAAACAATACACAGATAGTCCTGATGTTGTCCACAGGCTCGTAACAGGCTGGACTCCTCAGAGGGAAGCCTACCAGAGGTACTGAACTAGACACTCTGTGCTCCTACACTAGAATGTCAGAGGTCTTCGCCAAAGGTACCCATTAAAATGGCATCTCTAGGCCGGGCGTTGGTGGCACACGCCTTTAATCCCAGCACTCGGGAGGCAGAGCCAGGTGGATCTCTGTGAGTTCGAGGCCAGCCTGGGCTACCAAGTGAGTTCCAGGAAAGGCGCAAAGCTACACAGAGAAACCCTGTCTCGAAAAAAAAAAAAAAAAAAAAATGGCATCTCTACATCTCTAGCTCTTGCTCATTCACTTTCTTGAGCACTTTACATGGAGAGCAAATATTTAAAACATACCTAAAATTAGGGCTTCTTACATGACCTATTCACTGTTTATGAACATTCATCCCATGGAGTGAATACAAGGGCCTTACGCTAGCTTTACCCATCGTAATACAAATAATATAAATGGGGTGGGAAAATGGCTCAGTTTGTACAGTGCTTGCTGTAAAAACATAAGGACCTGAGTCGGGATCCCAACACCCATGTTAGAGCCCTGTATAATACCAGAGTATGCTGGGAAGGTAGAGACGGAGGAGTCTGGCTAGCCACTCTGGTTTAATCAGTTTCAGTGTAAACAATGTCTCAGGAAGTACAGTGGAAAGCAACTGAGAAAGACACTAGCTGCTGATCTCTGGCTTCCACACATATAAATGGGTGAATGTACACCCACACCCACAGCGTCCACACACTGGAACACACACCTGCCCCCTGGACATAAGTAAGAACATCTAGGGAGCACAGTAAACAAAAAGGTCAACAAAGAATAAACAGTGCATTAAATGACACATCTGCACCAATGTGGCTTCATCTGTCTGCCCTCTCTTTTACAGGAATTCTCAAATTCAAAATAAAAAGTTGTTACTTCATTCATTCATTCAATAGACACATACAGAATTTAAACGTGTATCATATTCTGTACTCGTAATGTAAATAATAGCCTAGACAAAGTCCCCACTCTAATAACAGAATTTTAAACATATTGTTAGCATAAATTATCCTGTCACTGCAGCAAAAGGTCCCCTTGAGTACTGGTGCACTTACAGCTGTGCACACATGTGCACAACGGCATTACATGAAAGCATGCAGAGTACTGGTGCACTTACAGCTGTGCACACATGTGCACAACGGCATTACATGAAAGCATGCAGAGTACTGGTGCACCTACAGCTGTGCACACACGTGCACAACAACTGCATTACATGAAAGCATGCCACAGTGATGGGGTGGAGCGATGGCTCGGTGTACTGCTGTCACAAAGGACCTGAGTTCGGTGCCCAGCACACACATCACCAGTTCACAACCACCTGTAATGCCAGCTCTGGGGTATCCTTCCCTCTCTTCTGGCTTCTTCAGCTGAGTGCGCGCGCGCGCGCACACACACACACACACACACACACACACACACACACACACACACTTTTAGAAAAGCATCTGGGAAATAACATTTTCATGTGACTGAAGTTCTACTTGTATTCCTCTTTATGCTTTCAGAGAATTGTTAAAGAATTATATAAGAATACACGTTAAAACCAAAAAGATTAGAAATAAAAAAAGAGTATTATTTCCTTCTATGTAACTTTTAACTCCATCCTAGTATAAACACAAAACATCATCTCCCCTCTAAACTTTTCAAGGAGTGCCAATGTCTAGTCTGCAGGAAAAGAAACAGAAGAAATGTTAGTTTTGAGACTGAAATTTAAGTTACAAGTAAAGGAAAGCAGATTTGGAATGGAAACGCCATTACTACCAGACTTTCACTCCTGTGATTAAAAGCATAACCAAAAGGTCATCAGCATGTAGCTCATAACGTGCTGCACACAATGGGTGCAGCAGCTTCCCACCAGCTACAAAGACAAAACTGTCCTCAAATTCTAAGCTCCCCACCTGAAGATTAGAAACCTATCCAAAAAAAAAAAAAAAAGAGGTAACATTAGAGCAGAAGGTAAGTCCACACCCTCCCTTCCACTTCACAGCCAAGAATGTGCACCAGGGTCTATTCAACACACATCGGGTCACACACACACCACAGAGAGAGCTTCTATGAGAACCTGGGGTCATCTCTTCTCAGAAGCCTAGAACATAGACACAATGTGCTCCGAAAAGGACAGAATTCCATTGACTTTCCGAGAACAGCAAATAAGCACTGACTGAAATACAACGTTAGCAATAGATGACGGTCATTTCCACCAAATTGGAAAAGCCTTGCATTCCGAATCGAGGCTATAAAATGCTTCATGATATGCAAGCACGCTTCTCCTACATTATATTTCATTTTTCATTTTAAAAAATCCATAGTAAGTTCACAACATTTTCATACTTAAAGGATCTACTATAAAAATAAGAATCTGAATTCTAAACAAAGAAGTTAAGAGCCCTATTCCATCAAACATTTCTCCATTTGCAATTCATCTTGGTAATAGAGACAGAACCTGGGCAAATGCATATAGGACTTGAGCAGGAGATTTTTCTTGCTCAATGCATAATTCATGTGCTCCGCCTGCAAAGTGTGTAAAATGAGGATTTCACACCGTGGCATGAGCCACGGAGCTGCGGAGAAAAGGCAGATGAAATCATATTTTACTGTGTGAATTTTATTTCTCCCCCTCCCAGTATTTATCCAAAAGCACCATTGACAAACCAAACACACTGACAGATCACCCATGGTTCCCACTGTGTCGGGACTGGAGAGGAGATCAAGCAGAAAGGCAGACAATTTGTTTTTGTATAGTTTTTTAAATAGAGGATTAGGTTTTTAACAGCTGAGTGACTGTATTTGACTTTTATAAGGACAACAGTTACTGATCTTAAGATCTTGCTGCAAAAAATATCTATTTATCAATTCATCGCCTTCAAATCCCACCTTGTTTCTGTGGTATTCGATTATACACCTCAACACAGGAACATTTCAAAATGGAATAAAAAGTCACGGGGTTAAGAAACTAACTTCTAGTTAATATATTTCACTTAAAAAATAAATAAGGGATCTTAAGTCCTAAATACAAACAAAAATATATAACAATATCTCTGTAAAGAGTTTCATGCATCATGAACATCCCTTTGCATACTGATTACAGAAAAGCTAAGCAGAAAAAATACATGATGTAATAAGCAGCAGATATGCTTCTACTGTACAGAGGTTTGAAATTAACAGTAAGAAAAGTTTATCAAACCCCCACTGTTCTTAAGATCCGGAGCAAATGAATGCCACTGAGAAATACAAGTAGGTCTAACAAGCCTTCGCCAGCAGAAAAAACGCCCGCTTCCTTCCATAGGACCACTTCCTTGACGGTTTCCCTTTGTTTTAAAGATCTCAACTGAAATCAAATGGTATTTCTTTTTGGGAGAATTTTAAATATGAACTAAAAATTGGGAAAGACAAACATTGAAAGAGACAAAGCTTTGAATTTTTATAATAAAAACTGACACTCAATAGTCACACAAGCTAAGGATTCCAACCCTTGTAAAAGCCTGTGAGCAGACAAACTCCTGAGTTCTTACTTCTCAAAGACTAGAAATCAGCCTAAAAATGGTTCCTTTGGTGTGTTTGTAGGGTTCATTTCAAACCACAATAAAATGCTTTTTCACTAAGACTCTCGCACAGATTAGTTATCTTTATCACCAGGTCTTTATATTAAGGCAATCTTAACGTGCTGACAGTCAGATGTTAGTCCCCAGGCCAGTGACTGGTTCTGAGATCACTAGGGGAGGTCACTGGTTTCACAAAACCTCCCACAGAGGGACAGCAAAGTTTAAGATACATAAAATCTGAGATAGTTACAGACATCTCAGACACTTTTAGGCATACACAGATTCCAGTGTTTTCTATAGCTACTTCGCACATTAATCTCATGACCCAAACATAGAAATATTGTTAACATTTATTAAGTGTTAAGTTCAAGAATACCAAACACTTCATGGCCAGTGCTTGTCGTGTAAGCATGAAGACCTGAATTCTGATCCTTAGCACCCACATAAAGAGCCAGGAACTGCACTTGATTGTAATGTTAGCACCTGGGAGGCTGACACCAGCCAAGTCTCAGCGGTCACTAGACAGCTAGTCCAGCCAAAACCAGGGAATACAGGTTCAGTGACCAATCTTGTCTCAAACACTAAGGTGAACAATGATTGAAGAAGATACCTAACATCAACCTCTGGCCTTTACACACACGCATACGCGCACGCACGCACGCACGCACGCACGCACGCACTGCACCAACACGACAGCACACACACAGCCACCACACAATTCCCCAGATAAAACACTGTTACTATGTATAAAGAAATAGGTGCATTCACAGTACACTACAGTCTTGATTTCAGATCACCACGTCACTCACTGGTATCTCTATCTGTAGGAGCTGGAGCACACACCACAGAGATCCCAGCTAACGTGTCACCAGCAGAGCAACACTCCAACTGACACAACCTGAGGACACAGGGGCACCCTAACAAGCTGCCTAGGTTCACTGAAGGGGAAACAACCTGAAAATCTTAAATAAAATGTTCAACACATCTTAACGTGCAGAATGTACTTTTTTATGTTACAAAAAAATCTAAGACACAGAGATGCAAGTGACAACCACTTCCACATATGTCTGTATTCTTGAGTTTTCTCTCTACTCTTCCACATAAAAATATTTTCCAGCCAGGCGGTGGTGCACACCTTTAAGCCCAGCACTAGGGAGGCAAAGCCAGGCGGTACAGAGCGAGATCCAGGATAGGCACCAAAACTACATGGAGAAACCCTGCCTTGGAGAAAAAAAAAAAAAAAAAGAAAACAACAAAACAAAACAAAAAAATTTCCTTTACATTGTATAAAGTATGTAAAAGTGCTTAAAATATGGAACTATTCAAAGTGATTTTGGGGGTCTGGAGATGGTTCAGTGGTAAGAGCACTGGCTGCTCCTGCAGAGGACCTAGATCTAGTTCCCAGCACCCACACAGCAGCTCACAAGTGACTGATACTCCAGTCCCCAGGGATTCCTACTTCTACTTATGGCCAGTGTGGGCATGCATGCATACACATGCAGGTGAATGCTCATACAAACTAAAAATAAAATAAATCTAAAAATGCAATTTTGCTATAGATGTTACTTGGGACAAAAGAATTATTTTATAGGAATGATGATACTCCAAACATTTTTCAGACACATTTCAGAAAAGAACACCTGCACATAGAAGTACACCTGTCCATAAAATAAATAAATCTGAAATAAGATCATGTTCTAAGGTCATTACTGATCCCAACACGGTATTAAATAACAAATCCTTAAGGAACATAGATGTCTAGGAGTGATACCCCCGCAACAGTACGGTTCCAGTTCCCGGCAGTCACCACGCACTAGGAGAAGTGAAGACCACAGCCTGACAGGAGGCCACCTCCTCTCTTCCTCTCCTCTCTTTAATAAGAGAAATGTGCAAGGTGAACAGAGGCTCGGAAACAGCCAAGCACGCGGTTTCAGAAAAGAAGTGTGCATCTTAGGCCAGAATGCGAGCAGATGAAAGAGAGGTGGATTCAGACACGGTGGCTGGGGAGTTCACTGAACTCCACGGCGGCAGCGGGATGTCACTGCGGCAGGGTGCCACTGTGCTGAAGGAGGGGGTCGGGAAAATATCAGTCTGGGGGTGACTACAGCCGAGGCTACGGAGCTGAGGAAGAGTGGACGGAGACAGTGACGGGAGGAAAAGAAGAAACAGCTGGAGAGATCAGATGAAAACTCCAGGGGCCTGGCGACATCGGAACACGCAGCAAGGCGCCGAGGAAGACTGCTGCTGGCCCTGTGTGAGCACGCGTGTCCGGCCGTGCTAGGGTTAAAACCCAGCAGCCCAGCAGGGCCGAAGTACTTGGTCTAGATTTGGGAACAAAATCCAGAAGTAGAGCAAGAGAGAAATATTACTACATAAGTACTTTAGTGGACTATATGAGCAAAGGAGGTTATGAAACATGCAAACTTCTCAATACTGTTAAAAAGAGGCAGGAAACGTGCAGGGATCCTGACCTCTACCGAGCAGTGTCTGCAGAAAGTGAAGTTACTAAGAAGTAACTGGGTTCCATGCTGGAAGGCATGAAAATTATTCTTTTGAGACTCTGTGTTCCTCTTCTGGCTCCCCTTTAGAGGCCGGAAGGCACTTGAGGGGCCTGGATGGCAGAAGAGAAACTAGTGGGTAAAATTAAAGGTGCGGCAAAGTAGGTGCTGACCCAGAAAATGGAGTCAAAGGAGGTAGGGCTTATTCTTGACCAAATGGACAGAGAATACCTCCTCAGAGCTACTGTGTGACAGAAAAAATGGTCAATGGAGATGGAGCTGAGAAGACAGAGCTGTATGTGATCACAGTTGTCTTCTGAAGAAGGTAGGTACAAGTTAGGGGTCACAAGTGAAAACAGATTTAAATTTTCAATATCGTTTAGAAAGAGCAGAAAGGTGCAGGGACAAGAGCCACAGGGGGCCCAGGGCCCTTCAGCATGGGTCCCAGCTAAACAGTCTCCAAACTACGTGCGAGTCTGCTCTCGTGCATGTGTTACCCATAAGAAACTGCGCATGAAGGTGTTACCTGCCAACAGGAACTCCATACTAACCGCATAGGACCACCATAAGATTCACTGTTTTGGAAGCCATATATTATTCAGGCTGTCTCCAAGGTTTCATGTTCATGCTCCATGCACCCCCAAATGCTCAGATCAAAGAAAACTAGAAAAAGTGAGGCTCAAGCTGCAGTCGAGACATGAATTTTCAGCGCCAACACTGTCACACTAACTAAATGAAGGCAAAGCGGCCACCATCTGCCTTCATTACTCATCGTTTGAGCAAAAGCCACAGCATCTGATGCAAGTGCAACTTTCCCACAACTAGAGAGTCACCTATTATTAAAAAATTGGTATACTTATGATCACATGGTATATACTTCAAGTGGAGATTAAAAAAAACATAGCAGCTGCAAGGCTGGGATGATTTAGTCCAATTGTAAAATTAAAGCAAAAATAAATAGACAGACAGACACTGGCCTTTCCACCTAATATAGACAGAAAATGACACTTTAAGATAGACAAAGTGTGAGATCCAGGGAAAACATGGGCACAAAATAATGCACGGCTTGAATTTCTCAAGGAGCCTGGCTTAGGATCCTGCTCTCAACACCATCAATTATGAAGAGATGTTTGGGTCCCCTTCTGAGACCCCCTAAGCGCAGGGAAGGGGGGGCCCTGTCTCAGACTCTGTTACCTGCTTTGGGACCCATTCCTCCTACCAGATCGCCTCATCCAGCCTTGTGGAAGAGGAGCTGACTAGTCTCAGGGCAACTTGATACACCATGGCTCACTGACATCCATGGGAGGCCCGCCTGTATCTGAAGAAAATCAGTGGAGGAGGAGTGGATGGGGAGGGGGGAAGCTGTGAGGTGGGGAGGGAGGGGAGAGCTGTGAGGGGGGGGAGGGAGGGAAAACTTTGGCTGGGATGTCAAAACAAACAAACCAAAAAGAGCTGTCAGCTCCTCATTGAAGCCCACCACAAGGAGGGAAACAGCAGATGAGTGACTTCGGGGTGCCTCTGTGGTGGAGTCTACAGGTTTTTTTGTAAATTTTGTAAAACCATGTAAGAATAACTTGCTGTAATTACGCCTGTCACTTATAAAGCACTGACCCCACCCCCACCCCCACCCCACTCCCGGGTTGTACTTGCTGTCAGTATCTGAAGCTCTTTATTTAAAATGATATTGTAAGCTTTTTCTAAAGTAGAAAATGAGGTTATGTGAAACTCTCCACGTTTTTATGAATTCACATTAATAACTCAAAATCTCTACAAGTTTATATGAATTTTTGAAAATCAGAAAACTTAAATTCTGTTATATAAATAAGAATTCAATTTTAAAGTAAGTTTTACCATTTTCAAGAATATTTGAAATAAAATAAGATAAACACTAGCAGCATTTTAAATATACTTATTCTTAACAACGACTGGGTGTGGAAGGCCTACTTGAATGCATTTATTTTCATTTCTGGCTACTCAGAAGACATATTAAAGAAATTTAATTTATAGAGTTAACAAGTAAGTTTTTTTTTTTTTTTAATATTGGGTTAGGAAGAAACATAATTCATCGAATGGCAACATCTGGCAGTCACTATTCCAGACATGGAAGGAGAGGGGTCCCCCTGATGCTGCACCAGTGTGCCCATTCACACCAAGGAGGTGATCATCTGAGATCAGAGAGACAATCATTATTAGATCCCAACTTTGTACTAGTAACTTCATTTACAATTTAAGCTTTCATGTATTCATAGTAACCAGATAAAAAGTTCAATCACAAATGTTCAATTCAAATACAAAGATGATTCTTGCATTTGCTCTAAAATAAATAAATGTAACTAGCTAAATAATGTATAACTTTGAAAACATTTGAATCACATTTGTTACTAAATATTTTTAAAAAGCATGTTGGAATGAGTATTTTCTGATAGATCTACATTTGTAGTCTTGTGCTCAATGCTATTTCTGAGACTTCCTTTCATGTCCCCTCAGCAAGTCAACCTTGTCACAGCCTACCCCAAATCTCAGGAGCAGGAGGTTAGCAAAACCGGCTCTCACTTCTCTGGAGAGCTGGTTAGGGGAGAGGATGGGGAACTGAAACACAGGGAGAGTGAAGATGGCGGGTCCAGTTTTAGTTGTCAGAGTCCTGAATGTGTCTTCAGTCTCTTAGCTTTCTAACAAAACATTCAACTTTCAAAAGAATTTATTCTTAAGTGAAAAAAGTGACAAGAAGTCGTCCCTTCAGCTACAGCACGTGCATGACCTCGTACCTGAGTAACTTTTCTGGGCGCAGGTTCCCCATCAGACTCTGACGCTGACTCAGAACCTGAAGAACTTTCTTCCATGGAACTGGATTCCACACTGGACGATTCTGAAGCTTTTGATTTTTCATTTTTCTTCTCCTCATCTTCTGAATCACTATGAATAAAGATGAGTTTTGAAATATAAACTGTAACTCCCTTATGTACACAAATTTAAGTAATTTTATAAAACAATAAAGACTGCTTTAAAATTTTAAAATATGAAAATGAAATAAGAGCAGCTGAGATGGCTCAGTGGGTAAAGGTTCCTCCTACTGCCAGCCTCACGGCCAGTCTGACCTTCAGGACCTACACAGGGACGGACAGAGTCCAGTACCACAATGCTCCTCTGATTTCCACATGTGCGGTGGGAAGCGTGTGCTCACACAAACTCCACACGTGCAGTGGGAAGCATGCGCTCACACAAAAACAAAATTTAATGGATAACAATAAAGGTAGTCCTATCTGCAACCAAGTAAGTTGGGACGATTTCAAATGCAAAATCATAAAACAACACTAACTGATATAATCAGTGACAATATAGAAAAATACTGTTTTTTTCTAGGTTTTAAGTTGGTTTTCTAGGAATTAAGAGCTAACAGTAACAAATTCTAAGAACCTAGGCTAGTTTTTCAAATGATATCTCAGAATATCACTTACTGATAGTTTAAGAGTTTATCTCTACTTTTGTCAATAAACCTGCATTTGGTAGATTTTGGTTCTTTCTAAGAAAATCAGTTAGACAAGCACACAAATGTGATCTTAAATATATTACATAAGAAAATGTTAATTAGCTCAGAGGAAATTCTTACTTGTTTATTTAAAGATAGGCTCTTGCTTTGTTGCTATGTAGCCCAGGCTAGCCTCACACTTGGTCTTCTAGTCCAATGTTCCCCAACGCTGGGAAGAAGGTCTATGCCACCATGCCTCACTCTTACATGCGTGGTTCCTCTATTTACTGTTTCACTGAAAGTGCTATTCACTTGTTCCCAGGCCAACTAGTATTTATCACTAACTCGTTTGCCTCATGCTAGGTACTGAAGAGAACAGCGGTTGAGATACAGGTGGTCTGTGTGTCAACTTACAGTGTCCACAGTGCACTGGACCACACAGAGCAATACAATGTAGGGACGAGACACAGAAGCAATGAGCTGCATGCAGGCTGCAGTGTTTTAGGAGAACATTCAAGGGGACACCCACACTAGATATCCACCATTAGGAATCTTCAGAAAAGGACACTTTGAGAAACAGAAATAAGCAGCTAATCAGGATGTCCTCTCCAAAGAGAATGAAGAGCGTGAAGCTGACAAACGAACTGCCTTGAGGTGCTGAGACTGTCCCCAAGAATGCAAAGTCTAATTACCTTTACTGTATGTTTGTGCATGTGTATATGTGTGCACACCACGTGTGTCTGCTCTTTTATTTTTTTAAAAATCTACCTTAGCAGCTAGAGAGATAGTTCAGCAGTTAAGAGTGTGTAGAGCTCCTATAGAAGATCTTGTGTTCAGCGCTAAGTACCCACATGGCAGTTCATGGTAGTCTATAACTCCAGTTCCAGGGGATCCAAGACTTTATCCTGACATCCTCAGGCTCTTGCATCATGTGGTGCACACACATAAACTCAGGCATGCATACACGCATGCACAGGCGGGCACACTCACAGACACACACCTTCAGTCAACCAATCTAAAGTTTTTTGTTTTTAATCGAATGCTTAGGCACTTCATTCCAATGAGCTACTACAGATGCTCTCATCCTGGGTCTATTATTAACCCACTCACAATAAGGAAACCATCGTTTGAGGTTAAATACCTTTAAGGACATACTGGCAGAAGAGGGAATCATGAACTCTGAATGCAAATCTTTCTCCCTCTGCCATCCTATTTCCCCTTCCACCACACTATTGTGTCTGTCATGAAAATAATCTGGAATGTCAAATTCAAATTCAGTAACAAACACTTGTCATTACTAAAGGGTGGTTTCTGAGGACACTTGAAGATGATCAAGACCGTTAAAAAGTTCTGCTGGCAAACGGTAAACAAATTCTAGGAGACAGGCCGAATGACCCAGGAGCGGGGAGTGGCTGGGGAAGAAGAATCGATAGTTCTCAGAATTGATTTTTGTGGAGGAAATATGATTGTTGTTTATTAACAACAGAGCAATGGCAACATCTCAGAGCACATGTAATTATATTGGAAGATAGAAAAATATGTTGTTTTCTCTCCTACAAAATAATGGCAATATATATTATCCCAAACTCATTGTTTAAAACATGTACTTGCAAATAAAAGGGCTTAGAATGTCTTTGTGGTTCACTTAGGTGTAACAATTACTTTAAATTCAAAAATAAATGCAGATTAAAGAATTTTTTTTTTCTAAAGAAAAAAAAATACAAACCTAATATGTGATCATAAGCATACACCATGATGGCCTCTGTGGAGACACCTGAGGAGACACTGTGTGCTTTCTAGAAACAGGTACCTCCCCAAAGCAGACCATCACAGTAGTCTGACGTGAAAGGCACACACAGTGTCCTCAGAGGCCAGGTGACCACGGCCACGGTGCTCTGCTGCACCAAGGTAGCTGTGCTCAGAGCCCTGGCTCCCAGCACTCCAGACAAGATTTTAAAGGTAAAAGTGTTATTTTATTATGCAGCACTCAATTCTGATGATAATTATTGTTTACCTTACTGCTTAGAGTTTCAGATGTTAACCTAATGAGAAGAATTTACTGGTAACTAGGTTTTTAACTTTGCAATGATGAAAAGCCTGTATTAATTTAACCTACAGATTTCATTTGTTCTGAACAGGAAAAACAATATAAATCACTTTTAAAATCATTAAATCCTGACTTAAATTAATAAAGTCATAATTAGGGCATTATGCTGTGTTTGTTATGGAAGTGGCAGGGCGAACTGCTTTAATTACTGTCTGTAATAAAAGGAGCAGAGAGCGTACTGTGCCCAATCAGTGCTGTCAGCCACCACTGAGCCCAGGCTGCAAGCTCATCAGGGAGCGGGCAGCGGCCCCCAGAAGGGCCAGGGAGTCAGCGGAGGCCACTCCGAGAGCGGTGGGAAAACAGGCACACAAGCCAAGGCATTAGCCCCAATTACTCCAAGTCTTAATGACGCTTTGACACACGAGGCCGCTGTTGGTAATGGCGGAATCTTGAAAACCACTACCCCTTAAGTATCTCTGTTTTCCTTCACAGCCTTTGACTCTGATATTTGGATCATAATCTTCTTAATGTAACATTATTTAGAAAAATCAATTGTCTTAGTTACATAATGGCAAAGTGCTGAAGGATTTAATTTTAGCCCTCAGCAAAATTGCTGCAAAAGGTAATTAAGTGTTTCATCCCTACTGCTTGGTCACTTAAGGCAGCCTCCCAAGGTAATATCAATTTTGAAAATGGACCCTAAGACCTGTTCAAGTTCAAAATGAAACCTAAGCACAGTACGTCAAGACTTAACATCTGTTCTGGAGAAACTACCCAGGCATTTTTAACTCTGGAATTAAGGAGACATAAGGAAGCTGACAAAGTCACTCACCTTTTCCTCTTGGTTTTGGAGTTCCTCTTGCGTTCCGCTTCGGCCTCACTTCCGGTCTCACTCTCTGGCTCGCTGGAGGAGTCCTCGCTGCTGTCCTCACTGCTGTCCTCACTGTTGTCTCCACTCTCACTGCCAGACCCGCTCTCTGAAAGACAGACCAGCTGCTCCTTCACTTACGACCATTCAATTACACAGAGGAGACCAGAACCACACGGTGACTGAGGAACGGAGGTCCTGACTTGCGTGGACCCTGTCTGTTCAGAAGATCAGTTCAACGGGGACTCACACAGACAGACAGACAGTCAGTGACTGAGGAAAGGAGGTGCTCACAGGGACTCACACAGACAGAAGACGCTCAGCTAATGGGCAGAGCAAGGACAAAACTCACAGCAAACAGCTGGAGAGAACCTCTCTTCCAAACCTAAAGCAGATAGCTACGGCGTGAATGTTTTTAAAGAATGCGCAGGAGTGGTGTAAGAAAGAATTCTGAATTCTGTTACTTGCTGCTGAAAATTTTAAATGGTGAAAGATAAGGACAGTTAGATCTTCCTAGGAACCAACTTAGAAAGGGAAATGAGCTTTCACAGCAAGCAAACTTCCCAGAGTTCCGACTTCCTTTTCCCCACAGTGGGGGTCTCCCAGTCTGAGATAACATGACACACTAGTGTTCTCGCAGAAGTGATGCCTTAAGAGCTGAGCATGATAAAGCACACTTGTAAATCTATGATTCAGAAGGCTGAGGCAGGAGGATAGGCCTGAGTTCCACACCAGCCTGGGCCACATGTGGGCCCTTCTCTCCAGATACATATATACCAGTGTATGTATTGAAATGCGGCGGGGTCTCACTACTCCACTGACTCCAGGTGCAGAGCAGCACACCAAACGAGAGGACTAACCACTGCCCCTGCTGACTGCCTACCCAGTGCAGTTCAACACTGTTCCAGCACCCGCTTCATCAAGAGTCCTTTCTACATCACAGTGCCGCCAGGAGACCCAGTTCCTTTAGTCTGCCACGGAGTGGGATATGGAGCAGGGTTTCCCGTGAGCATGTCCAGGTTCAAATCCTAGCTACGCCACTTACCAGCCCACTTACTGCAAGTCATGCAACCTCTGGCCTCAGTTTCCTTTTCAGAAGGAAATACTTCACGGAGCTGGTGTGATGAGTATGTGATTCAAGCACAACACAGGGAGACAGACACTAACCGGACATCCTTCACAAAGCTTACCCAGACAAAGCTTCTAAACGAAGATACTTGGGATTTGTTGTGAAATCAAAGTTACATATGGACGCAGTAGGTCAGTGAACTGGAAAGTACTGGTCTATAGTAACTTAATGGTTTATCCCGGAAGTAACAAAAAGAAATGGCAGGGCTGGGGATGGCTCCGAGGGTAAAGGGCTTGCTGCACAAGGAGGAGGAGCTCCGTCCGGCTCCCCAGTGCCAGCACATGGGAGAGCCAGGCACAGCGGTGTGCATCTCTGTAACTGGGGCTGGATGGGGCAGAGCCAGGCACGGTGGTGTGCATCTCTGTAACTGGGGGTGAATGGGGCAGAGCCAGGCACGACGGCTTGCATCTCTGTAACTGGGGCTGGAGGGGGCAGAGCCAGGCACGGCGGTGTGCATCTCTGTAACTGGGGGTGAATGGGGCAGAGCCAGGCATGGTGGTGTGCATCTCTGTAACTGGGGCTGGATGGGACAGAGCCAGGCACGGTGGTGTACATCTCTATAACTGGGGCTGGAGGGGGTGGAGCCAGGCATGGTGGTGTGCATCTCTGTAACTGGGGGGCTGGATGGGACAGAGCCAGGCACGGTGGTGTGCATCTCTATAACTGGGGCTGGAGGGGGTGGAGCCAGGCATGGTGGTGTGCATCTCTGTAACTGGGGGGCTGGAAGGGAGAGGGAGGCAGAGCAGGGGGCCAGAGTGTCGCTGATTAGCCAACCTAGAGAAAACAGTAAGCTCTCGCCTCGGTGAGAGACTGCCTCACAAATAAGGTTTAGGGCCTGAGAGATAGATGGTGCTTGGTGCCAAACTGAGTTCCATCCCTTGAGCCCACACGGTGACGGAGGGACCTGGCTCCTCTCCACCCAAGGGCCATGGAATGAGCCTCCTCCCTCCTGCCCGTGCAAACGAATACACGCAAACAAAACTGAAACAAGTAAGATGCACAGTGAGGAGCCGCCTGACACTGACATCTGGCCCTGACACGGGCACGCACAGGGGAATGCTCTCACACAGGCGTGCACCACACCCACCCATCCACCCCACGCAAACAACAGAATCGGGGGTGAGGGAGTCAACAGCGATCGGTCTGGGTGCAGCTCCTCACCTGGGCCCCAGGACTCACTGCCGTGCTATTCAGACGAGCTCGTGAATAGCCACAATGGTAACAGAATTTCAAACAGACTTTGGACAACGCAATCCAGGAACAGGCACAGGCTTATAAACAAACAGGACGAAGACACATGTGTAAAGTATAAAAAAATGAAGCACGCCATGCTGGCCTCTGCCTCCCAAGTGCTGGGATTAAGGCACACTTTCTACTTAAACATATGTGCACTGGTGTTTTGCCTGCATGTGTGTCTGTGTGAGGGGGTTGGGTCCCCTAGAGCTGCACTTAGACAGTTGTGAGCCATAAAGGCATACTTTTAAAGTCTTCTCTTCAACTATGAGATGGAGAAGCAGGTGCCTCATTTAGTTGGGATTCTGAATCCACACTGTGCATGCTTTTCACTGCATATGGCCCCCAACTTCCTAGCTCTGAAAAGAAATGAAGTCTGAGGTGTCTTAAATTTAGTAACAGGATTGTTGTGGATGAGAAGGTGAAAGGGAGGAGAAGATAGGGGCATCGGCACACAGTCTACAGCGTGAATGGTGCAGTTTGATAAGTTAGAAAGCCCACCACTGTCGCCGCTGCCGCTGCTGCTGCTGTCAGAAGACTCTTCCTCCTCCTCCTCCTCTTCCTCAGATTCAGAGTAAAATTTCTTGGCAGGTTTTTCTTTCTTTGTTTTTCCAACTGGGGTCCAATCTTTTGCCTGTTTATATAAACAAGATAAACCTTTAGGAATCCTTACTAAGTGATTCTGACTCCTGGCAAATGTACTGGTTTAAGTTCACAGTGAACTCAGAAGGAAGTCTGAGACTTCAACAGAGAAAGCAACTGTTCCGAGTCCCAACAGCAAGTTACCCACTTCTAAACACACAACAAACTCTCATTCAGAACCCACTGTTAAATTACTCATGTTATGTCTCCAGATTATTTAACAAATGTTTGTGTTTGTTGGTCCACAGGAAACTTAACCTACAGTAACAACAACAACAATAATATATGTTGCTAGCTTGGCACTTAGACAAAAGCAAGCAAACCCTAGTGAACGCAAGCAGGAGTGAACATTACCTCCCTGCACTACACCCCACCTTCTCTCTCTCATGGCCTAGGCGTCTAACCCATGCAGAAAGGCGCTTCCGCCTGGATTGGGCACCTGTCTCTCCTGGATTACTGCAGCAGGTTCCTAACTCGTTACCTGCTTCTCCTTTCCACTGACCCCAACCAAAGCCTGCTGAACACAGGAGCTAGAGCTGGGCCAGCTACTCTGGCTGCAAACCTTGGTGGCTCCTCGTTTCAATCAAACAGGCAGCCTATAGTAGTCTGCCTGACCAGACTCAACAAGCCGTTCCCACTCACCTCCTCTTCCTTTGCATACTCTGCTCCAACCAGTTCTTACTGTTCCTTCAAGACCACCAGACCTGCTCTGTCTGGGGGCCTTGCCCTCAGCTATTCCTCCTCAGCACAACTGGGAATTTCTAAGCCTGCACACTGAAGCATCCTAAGTGTGTCTGGCATAATAAGTATTACTTATACCTATTACACCCTAACAGTTTTCAATTTTATACTCAGAAAATATTTGTTTGCATTTAAGTAAATGATGTTCTTTGGTGTTCATTAAATATGGCATTAGGAGAAGTCTCTACTATAAACCTGTCCCAACAGTGACCCTGATTTTCTTAGAAAAATTATGTTTCATACCTTCTATTCTAAAAAGCAGGGAAATGTAGATTTCTTAAAAGGTCACAATGGTTAAGACTCACTTATTTATTACACTTTTAATTTAGTTTCCAGTGTGTGCGAGAGAGAGAGAGAGAGAGAGAGAGAGAGAGAGAGAGAGAGAGAGAGAGAGTATTGTAAAAGAATTCACAGCATGACACAGGTTCTAGTCCAAGAACTCTCCTCAACACTAAAGGCTCATTACAATTTTCTGAGAATGTTTTAAAATACCAATACAAATAACAAAAATATTAATGCTCAAAAATCCCAACTGCCCGAGAGAAGCTTCAGAATCCTGAAAAATTATTACTTTGAAAATGAGAAGAAAACTAATAAAATGATTTGAATATATGAATTTCTATATTCACATCGTTTCAGACATTTAAGGGCCAAAGCCTAACACCATTGAATTCACTGTGGTACAACAGCTAGCCATGGTAAGGAAGAGCGGAGGAGATGGAGAGGTCCTCGCCATGCCATGGTGTGCTGCCCATGTGTTTACAAAGCAAAGTGTCCTTGATATGCAAAAGACAGTCTTTGTGTAGCTGGAAAAAAAGGATTTTCTGTAACTAAACAAAAAACTCTGAAGGAGCCACAAAACTTACGGGTCCCTTAATATAAATATACATTATACCTGATATCCTGGAAACGGTGGTGTGTAATTCAAAGTGACTTCTAGTGTCAACCTGACTAGGCTCCCTGTTGTTTTGATTAAAATGTCAGATTATCTAAGCCTCAGCCATTTTTCTTCCTAAGTTATATTTCATAATAATGAGATTTGACCTTAGAGGATCACTAGATAGTAAACCCAGAATAATACAGTGTATCATGTGCACAAAATGCCTTCTGTGACTTCAGGGGGGAGAAGAGGCACAGAGCGAGGCAAAAGGATAATCTGAACACCACTTTCTGCAGTTAAGGATGCATTTCAAAACAGAACCAATTATATTATGTTTGTATTTCAGAGTATCCCTCATAGAAAATGTAAGCCACTATCTCAGAAACCAATAGAATGAATCTGTTTGTTATATGGCTTAAATGGACATCTTAATCTGGTTCCATTAGCAATAATTATTCTCCATAAATTATTAATTTCAGGAATATAGTTAGCAAAATAAAAAAGAAATCAATTTATCTCTGTTGAACTGGACAACTGAAATGAAGATAAGAAAACAGGTTACTTAGGCACTGTCCCTATAAAAGAGTTAATGCTTGGAACACATGAAAATGGAAGAAGCCAGCCAACCAATGTAAGAACATTACAGAGACAAAATTAAATCACACAGCATTGCTATCAATTTCTGAGAAGACAAACTCCTTCCAGGGGGAGAGAAAGGAAGGTAAAGAGAGAGGATACGGTGGGAGGATAAAAGGATTGTTCTACTTAAGCCGAAACATCGTGTGCCCAATCAAGACAAAGGGCAGCACCATAACAGGCAGCGAGCATAATGATCAGAAGAGAGAGCGTCTACACAAGACCTGCCACAAAGAACACTGTCTTCATGTCCCAGTATGGGACAAAACTTGTACAATAGAGCAATTGTGCTGAACAGTGCTCAGATTTGGGAGAAACCCAAGCAAATTTAGCTGGAAGATGAACGGACATGCAATGAGTTATTTATTTTTTATTTTTAATGTGTGTGTTGTATGTGTTCATAGGGTGAGGGTTGAGTATGGAGGCCGGAGTCACTGTTGGGTATGTTCATGAATAGGACAGGGTCTCTCACGGAGCCTGGACCTCAGCGGCATAGCCAGATGGGCTGGCCCGTGAATGCAGCAGCCCTCACATCTCCACTCCTCAGCGCTGAGTTTACAGACGGGCACCACCGCAGCTGGATCCTTATGTGGGTGCCAGGGACCAAACTCGGGCCCTCACGCCTGTGTGGCAAGCACTTTACCAACTGGGTCGCCTCTCGAGCCCCAGTTTTGATAACCTTTAGATTTTTTTCTGGACCAGCTTTAAACACAGATCGTTCGTTAAAGCTGAAAATGATGGCACCAAGCACAGAGAACACCACAGCTCTGCCAACAAGCTCAGGCGTCCTCGCCTCAACCGCACAGGAAGGCATACAGAGGGTACAGCAAACACAGTACAGTTCCAGTCTGCAGGAGCTGTGCATGGGAACTTAAATCTATTTAGGCTCTCTAAATTTTGCTTTCTTCACCTATGAAACAGAAATACTGAGCCAGGCCTGATGGTGTGCACAACTTTAAACCCAACACTTGGGAGGCAGAGGCAGGCAGATCTCTGTTTGAGGCCAGCCTGCTCTACACAGTGAGTTCCAGAACATCCAGAGCTACACAGAGAGACCCTGTCTCGAAAAACCAAAAAAATCAAAATTGGGGGGAAAAGTGTATCGTTATGAGTTTTAAACAGGAACATGTTGTCAACCATCTACCACCAGGACTCTGAATTGATATATTATTGATCATCTGCTGCTGGATATGTTCCAACGCCAATGTAAGTTTCATATTCAAAAGAAAGCCATTGCTCATGGGAATCATATTACATGGCTATGTTCATTAAAGGGATTGTTTGGAGTATGAGTCCTTCCTATGTATGTGAGGGGGATGATAAGGCTAACTAACTTTCCAAAAGGAGTTTAATGGTAAAGAATTCTGATTATATGAATTCTAGTTCACAGTGCCATTTATATCAGGAAAACATCCATAATGTAATTCTCAACAGCTCCGTTTAAATTAATCCTACCTTAAAAAGCAACAGAAATACTCCACATAATTTCTAAGTAAAAGTAAAATGTCCCTTTATCACATTTATTTATAAAACAATAAACAGGTAAAATTGGTAAAGAGTATCAACTATTTAAACCTAATAGCTAGTATTTTTCAAATAAGATTCAGAAAAAGTATTATGGTAATTTTTTAGAACAATGTGAAAACTGTGTATTATTCATTTTTTAAGTGTGACCTCATCAAGGTCATCTTTGGTACACAATGCTACCTACTTATTTTTAAGTGCTACTTAAAACAGGGCTCAACAGAAAACCCAGTACATTTTGTACAGATTTTTCTTTTTTGGAAAAGAACAGTAAAAATTATTTATAAAAACACTGACAGGAAGCTTACGAATCTCTAACAAAGTAGAAAAAGCTCACTCCATTGAAACTAAATACCTTAGAAATTGAATCTACGCGGTTACCAATGCACCCGCACAAATGTGGCTGGTACTGATGCAGAGAATTCAATTCTCGATTTCCTTGAAGCACAGAACAGTCCACTACTCAGCAAGGAAAACCACAATATTTAGTTCCTATAAGGCAAGGTATATCTAACACATTATATTTAGAATCACCAGAACAGCGTTCAGTTTTCAGCCCAAAGGCTTTTATAGAAAATGATAGTTATCTCAGAAGCTCTCATTGCTAGAACAAAATTAATCTCAGAAAGGTCAACTTACTGACTCTATTACTTCTACATTGCGAACGGATGGGTCAGGCGCCACCTCTGGCCAATTAGATAATTCCAGGTACCCAGACGCTTTAATGTTGAGGGTATGAGATAAGGTGCCAAGCTGGAAATGATCCCTATCTATTAAAAATGGAGGAAAATAGAAAATAAACAATATGAGCCGAATATAACAGATAACAATCATAATCGAACTCAAGGTAATTGGCATATTACCACAAATGTCAAGGAATAAATACAAACCAGGAAGCTCTTCATAGGTCAGAAAACTGATTTCAGCCCATAGATTACAATAATCTCCCCCATAATGGTCAATAAAAAAGCTAATCAGTCAGTGTGTTTAGAGGTGTTGCTCTGAAATGTAGCTTCTCTAAAAATTACTTTACTGTGAATATTAGGAATGACAGCGCAGTTAAACAATCCATATACATGTCTTGGCACAAACACATCCAGAATTTCAATACTTTTTCTACTAAACTGGATTGTATTTACTGTTTTATAACAATTAAATAAGAAACCATGTGAAAATCAAGCTACATAACCATGTGATTCCAGCTATAATAGCTACTTAACTGATAAGATATTTAATTAGCCCCTTTAAAAAAAGCTGGAGAAAAGAACACAAGTCTCTTCCTTGAAAAGGAACTTAAATTAAAAAGATGTTTGTATGAAGTAATTTCTCCTAGAGATGCTGACATCAGTGTATTTAGTACTTCTGCTTTAAGCATAAGTATTTAAAGCAGAAATAAAGCCTGCGTCTTACGAGAACAAAACAGCTTTTCATCTACTGTTCAGACAAGACGCCTGATGAGAACCAGTGGACCTGAAATTATTTAGGCAAACAAGATCTACAGAAATACAAACTTTAACAGACACTAAAAAATAAAGCTTGCCCCGACCAGATGAATGAGTGCAAGCACACTGTTCTCACATATCGGCATGGAAGTCGTGTCTTTCTCCAGGAGATAAATGTGAAGCACATCACACCGACACAATTTTCGATAACGTGTTTTACAGCTACACAGTCTGATCTACCTTTAAAGGGAGACTCCAGCAGTGGTGCAGGCTTCTGCGCTAGGAAGATCTTTTTGGCATATTTACTTAAAGCCCCACTCTTCTCATTCGGAACAATAAGCTGTCTAATAAATCTTGTGCGGTCTCTGATGTCGTAGTTTTGATCATACTTGCCGAGATTTAATATGTACTGGGTAAGCAATTTTGTCTGTTCGAAAAAAACAGAACAAGTTGAAAATACGGTTATTTATGATTATTGATAACTCTGGATAAACATATTTAAAGACGTAATAAAAATGAATGGTTATGTCAAACAAATGTCGTTCCATGGGGAATATGCATTTCTAACATGGCAAATGGAATTCTGAAGCCAACGCACATGTCCTCTTCTGTGCTGGGGAGGTGAATGCTGAGCACCGAGAAGCAGCCATGTGCTAGATTATTAAACTGCTGAAGTGGAAAGAAAGGCATCATTAAAAAAATAATCATATATGGCAAACCCGCTGAAGGGTCTACGTGAGAATAATGAATGTGGAAATACAACTAAAAACATGGCACTCAAAACTTAATCGGAAAAATATGCAGGACATCAAAACATCAGAGAGTATTAGGGCTGGCAAAGGCTCCTCCCGAGGTGTGCTTTATGAAGAGATACTGTCCCTGGCATAAGCCACGTCTGCACTCTGACTGCACTCAGTTACTTTACCCTGAATTATGACCCATTAAAGCAGACACATGAATCACTGAACTGGATTACTGCAAATTATTTGCAGTGCATTTAGCTGTTACTTTTTCATAAAAGCAAGCTGCTGATGCCCTCTAAAAACTAGGATAAAAGAGTTCTTCCATTTTTCCGCCATGCTGCTTATAGCCTCTAGTAATATTGGTCATTTATTTATTTACGTAAGCTTTTACACTGTAATCAGGCTTGCTAAGTCAACTTCTGAATGCACTACATTAACATATATTGAGATGATTTTAATAATAATTAAACCAAAATTGGAATGTAACAAAATAGGTTTGTATTTTAAACTACAGTGTTTTTAAATGAAAAAGCAATTTTAATTTAGAAGGCTACATGTGTACAACTGTAAATGTAAGCTAAATAGGATTCACAAAATAAGTAAAAAATAACAGAAGAATAGTAAATCATTTACATTAAAACATTTTACACACACTAGAAACAGATAAAAATAGAATCAATCACAACAGGGAGACGCAAAGACAATGCTAGAACAATACGTCAGAGACCAGGAACGGGGTGGTGCACCCCTTAAAATACTAATCAGCTGAGATAACTGGGAGAGGAAGCAGGCTTCTTCTGGAAGCAAGGTATTTAAAAGCAGTGGCGCAGTTTGTTAAGGAAGAATTATAAAATGCGTGTAGATCTTTCCTGAATCCAGTAATCAACAGCTGCTGTCCACGTCGCTTCATCTAGAAGGGAAGACTGATTCCTGTTTAAACAATGACCATCAGCCAATACCTGACAGATGAGGAACACAGCTCCACGCCAGCTGCCACAGGGTGGCACAATGGGTATAACTACCTGCACGGGAGACTGTGAACTCTTGTAACCACTACTATCCTCAGAGCACAGCTCGTTAATGCTAAGCCCTTCTGAGCATTGAGACTAGAATCCAAACTCAACTTAACCAAAGAAATGAAGACTACTAATACAACTTTTTAAACTGGCAAGTCATATACTCTGCTTATAAATTCCTTAACCCTCAAACGAAGTTTTGCAAAATTAAACTATTAAAATATATTAACAGATACTATCTAAATTGAAAATAATTAAAAATATGTACTTATGACTTTTAAGACAGTTCTATTAAAATCTATTTTCAAAATAAAACTCTTCATAACATAAAAGTTATATCTATATGCAATGATGCACTGAAAATAAGTAGAATCATTATTCATCACACACTACAGTAATCAATTTCTTTCCTGTTTATCTTTAGTAGTAATGCACTGGCATTTCTCTGAAGAATGTATTTTTAAAAGTGTCATTTAAGCTTTGTATTTTTTAAAATTGAAATTTATGATTAGAAATTATGAAATTGTTAGTATTTTTAATGTATTCTCTATATATCATAGTACGTGTATATATGTGTGCTGTATGCATGTATGTGTTTGTGCGTGCATGCGTCAGCTTGGGTGTCTTCCTCTGCTAAATTCCACTTTGTTTTGAGACAGGGTCTCTCACTGAACCCAGAGCCCATGGATCACATCATGTGATTGGAAAAGGAGTACCTGGGATCTAGGTCCCCCCCTCCAGCCAGCACTGGAGTTACAGATGTGTAGGCCACTGCACTTAGCTCACATATCACTGAACAGTGCCATGGCAGAAACTGCAGTTCAAAGCAGTGGTGAATAAATGGACTTGTGTGCCATCGTGGACCAATCAAGGACATCACTTTACTAAAAATTAAAAACTAGGGACACATCTTAACTGGATGGATGGGACACCAAAACAATCATCATAAATTAAATTTCTCCAGGGCAACTTTTAGAAAAGAAACAAGATTTAAGTAAATAACCATGGCATTTTAACATCACAAAGGGTCCAGTTCAAAACACTAAATAACACAGTTATATATAAAAAAAATTACATAAAACAAGAAAATGAGATATAATATACTCGAACAGAAATATTCAATGCCCTCTATTCTATTTTATTAAAATTTTGGTTTTAAGTTTAATTTTCCTGCTTAGATTTAAGAAACTGTTAATGTTACCAACTAATGGCTAAGGCTATCCAAACACTATTTACATCACTTATATGCTCCTCATACTGACTGGTACACAGAAAAAGGGAATTTGAGGGTATTACAATAATTAAAGAATTTATTATTTAAAATATCTAAGAGATGAGCAGCATATCCTTACCTGAATATTCTAACAAGTACTAAAGTGGCAAATACTTACTCAATTGAGTTCTTCTAATACAATTACACATGGATGACAAAGACAGGCCCTGAGAAATGTGTCATTAGGCAGCTCCAGAGATGTGGGGCCAGAATGCACCTTAATACAGACACAGCTTCTGCATCACCAAGTCCCAGTGAAACCACCACTGTACACGTGGTCTGTCAATGTCCAAAATGTCATTATGTGATGCATCAATGTGGCTTAACAGTCAGTACAAAATAATCAAGGTCATTTAAATAGTCACAAAACTAGCCTAAGACACTATTACTACAAGGAATACAAAAAAGCATGCAGAATTCAGCATTAGGTATAACAACGGTTATTTTTTAATGGCAAGAAATTGATAAATATGTTTGGAAAACTGCATAGAATTCTTAACCTTCCCTAGAGGCAACTCTAAGCAGGTCTACTATTCTGTACTTTCATGACCAAAAGGTTCTCTTCTGTGACTTGGAGTTTTTTAATTCAACAATCACACTGTCCTGCTGAAAGGTGTTGTATAAGATCTGTCTGTCTTTTGAAGGAGCAAGGAGTACTAGGCACTGAGTGGAGGGTCTCAGGCATGCCAGGAAGGCTATTCCATTCAACTACAGCCCTAGCCCAGGTTCTCCTTTCTAATTCATATTTACTTCACTTTCTTGGGGCGGGGAGAGAGAAACCAAATCAAGGCAGCGATGTCATAGCGCCAAATCTTTAGTCAAACAGGAACAAAGCGCAAAGCAAGATTTCTGGAAATATCAGTATGACTCACCCAGTCTCCCACTGAGAATCAAAACGCACCCAATGAGCAGAAAGTGCTCACTTTCTAAGCCACAGACGTAGAAACTTGAGTATCTCGCAGAGTATCAAAGAGTAAATGAACCACAATCTATACATATCACTATTTCTAAGACATGACGTGAAAGGCTGCAAAACCATAATCAAGCAGAACGTGCGTTTCAGAACCACAGGCGGTATGATTTTATTAATGCACACTCACAATGAAAATAAGCTTGACTGAATGAAACACACCAACAGTACAGCAGTGGTCACCAATAAAGAAGGGGAAAGACGGGGACAGGAGCGTCAAGCTTCAGGGCTATCACTTTTTAAGAGGAGAAATGCAGCAAACGCTGACAGTGACTGGGTCCTAAGGAGAGACAGAAACGTGTATCTTTCCTGTTAGGTTCTTTGCTGGGAGTTTGCAATTTGCCATATATAGAGACAGGCTAGGAACAACACTGACTTATCATTTATCTCTATACTTAAAACATTAGACATTATTACAAATGTCTTTTTAGAAAGTAACCTTTCTTTGCTTTTAATTGCTGTCAACCACTTTAACCAAACCCATGCTCCAGACATCAGCAACTACAACAAGTCACAAAGCCTTTAACGTTTTCCACATACAGTGACACCATTTCCTTACGAACACTCCAAAAGCGTTACCCGCTGGATATTATCTAACACTGTTCTCCACTAACTAGCATACGAGGGATTACACCATGCTTTTCTTAATACAACAGGCCCCAATGAGTTGGTTTCTCCCTGAAAAAGAAAATGATTATTGGTAGTTCAACTGCTTCCATTATTATTATTATTTTTTTTAAAAAAATCACTTCCTCTAAGAAAAATCTAGCAGTTGATTAGGAATGTGAACTCGGGCTCAAATCAAAACGAGGAACTACGGCGAGCTAAGCACCGCCATGTGCTGGGACGGTCGCCGTTCACTGCCACCACCCTGCAGCAGGTACAGTCAGTTCTGCTCTGATGCTTGCTTTGAACATGTGTATTTGTTCTAATTTGGCCTACATATTCCAGAGCAATTCGGGCATGATGTGAATTTTGTGCATGATTTCTTCTGCAAGAAATACTAGGTAAAAACAGAAAAATGGACCCAGCAGAACTGCCCAGGTACCCACCAAACATGCACCCGGGCTTCTACCCCAGACGTTACCATCCACATGCTGTGAGTCACACTCCACACAACTTCCTCCTGATTTCAAAGGAAGACTAACGGAAGAGCACAACCTATCAGCCCATGCTTCCTCACTCTAAGGGTCTGGATTCCTGATGATTTTTATGTATTTCTTAACAACCATTATATATTAAATTGTAGTTCTGTTTTCATTAGGTTCTCACTTAAAACTATGTAGCATATTTTTGAAGCATTTTGAGCACTGTGACTCTAGCTCCTTCTCCCCGATAGTTCCCAGGCATTATATGGCATGGGTTTGTTTAACATGATGACTTTTAAGAACACATACACTGCATAGTAATGATGCTGACCTGACTTCTTTGACTCCCATTCCAACTAAGGAGGAGGAAACTGTCTCAGACAGGTGTTGTAACTCGTCAGGAAGCACAAACGGTGCAGGGGACTGGAAGGCCCTGCTCGTAATTACACGCGCTCCCACCACGGACGGCACATGGTCCTGAGGCAGTCAGCACACAGAGTGGATGAGAAAACGGCTACTAAAAACAGGGATGCAGAGGGAGAGGCAGAGGGCAGCAGTTTAATGGGGCATGAGGGAATGCAATCTCAACACACTGTATATATGTATGAAATGGTTACACAAGAAAAAAAACCATATTTCCCAAGGATTCCAAGAATAAGCTTGCATCTGAACAAGCCTAGGGTTAGAAGCTTGATTTACTTATTTTTTTTTTAAATGTCAGGCCATAGTATTACAGATTAAAAAAACATAACGGAGCTTTAAGCCATATTTAAAATATTACATAAAGCAGCGTTGTAATTCTGCCAGTAGAATCTACACTACCTCAGTAGTAGAATGCATGCACAAACCCCTGGGTTCAATCCTTAGTCTCTCTCTCTTTCTCACGCACACTCACACATGAACATGTACCACTCAAAGTAAATGAGCTGGACCAGTAGGTCGTTCTCCAGTGAAAGGGTTCTAAGAGAGAGGACCAGATGACACGATAAAGAAGCCAGAAGACAGAGAGGACGGTGAAGCTTGGTGTCGGGAAGTCTTGCACAAGCCATGTCTTATGCCAAGCAACCTTCCTGAGCATCTTATCTACCTCTTCCAGAGGAGAACCAGTGACCAAACAGTGCTGCACAAGGGGAGCAGGCCCCTCAGAGCATCGGACTATCGAGCACACAGTGGCCTGGGGACTGGTAACGCTAATCTCTTTAGGAGGAAAAGACAAGTCCCTAGGAACACAAAAATTAACTCCTTCAAGGCACTGGCTCCAGCCCGAGGCTGGTCTTGCCAAGTCCACTCCCAGGCAGAGACAGCAAACTCAAGTTCCCTCTGCCCTTTCATCCGTCTCTGAGAAAGTTTGGGTTTGGGTCTTTCAAGCTCCCCACAGGAAGGATGTTCATTTTCCAAATGTTGTATTTTTCAGCACTAGAACTACTTTTAAATTTCCAAGACAGGACCTTGCTCTATAGACCTGACTGGCCTGGGACTTACAATGTTGATGAGGATGTCCTCAGACTCACAGAGAATCCACCTGCCTCTGCCTCTGCAGTGCTGGGATTAAAAGTGTCAGGCCTGGGCCAGTTTTATAAATTCTATTTGATTTTTAAAAATAATTTCTACTTCTCTCCTGAGATTTCTTTTCACTTATTACGAGAATACTTCCCTTTATATCACTAACCCAATTTCTAACAGTTGCTACAGAATGTTTACCTGCAATTCCAGCTGTGGTTTCTATTGATATTTTTCCTTTTTAAAAACTGGCCGTATTTCCCCAATCATCTTTTCTTTTAAACAGAGCTTAAATGAACATGAAACTTAAAACACGGAGGGTGTAACTCAGTGGCATTTATACTGCTGTGCAACCACTGGCAACTGTCTAAGCTCTCTTCCAGCTTTCCACACTGAAACCTGAAGTCCACTAACACACAGCACTCCGCTGTGGGTCTCCTCGTGCTGAGTAACTCTGAATTACAGATGCTCTGTATTTCAGTAACTCTGAATTACGGACACCACTCTCAACACTGTTAACACTCTTAATCAGGACTGGGTTTTTGTTAGTTTCAGCACACAATTAATGATGGGTTTCAAAGTGTATGCTCTCCTTCCTGGTTGTACCTCACATTGCAGGCCAGGTCTGTCATTCTTTGGGGGCTGCATGAATCCACCATGCACACGTCTGTGTCAGGAGTCATCCAAAGGCCTGGGCAGTTTATTCAGGCTTCCAGGCTCTTCCTCTCTCAGCGCTCTAGAATCCTTCCTTAGTTCTGTCATGTCTGCAGCTTGCTTGCATACTGTCCTCTCCTTTCCTTCTAGAACACAGTTACCGTGGTGACCGTGTGCAGAGCCTGATGCAGCCTAGCATCAGGCGGATATCACTCTGAGCCTGCTCCCGCAGGTCCAGCAGCCTGCAACATCTTCTTGCATTGTCTCTCTTCACTGAGTGGTCAGGCAGCCGTGTGTTTCTGTCCTGCTTTCTAGTTTCCAGTTTGTATCTGTTATCTCCGGGAAGGCCATGCTAATTAGAGTTTACTTTGCTAACTTATCTTTTGATTCTCTTTTGGTCAGAAAAAGACATTTTCCTTTTCTCTCTGTGTTTGTGTGCATGGCGCATGTGTGTAGAGGGTAAGCAAACATATACTTGTGAAGTTTAGAGGTCAATCATGGGTAGGTACTGTTCCTCAGGAGCCATCCACTCCATTTTTATTTGTCCTCATAAATTTTTATTATTTATTTATTTATTTATTTATTCAGAGAAAAGGGATGAGGGGGAGGAGAGGGGAGGGGAGAAAAGGGAGCCAAAGTTCGAGTCAGCCATGATACTGAGGTGGAGGTTAGAAAGCAACTTGTTGGAGTTGGTTCTCTCTCCACCACATGGTTGTTGGGGCTCAAATACAGGCTGTCAAACTTCCTGGAGACTCAGACCCACTGCGCAATGTTACCTACACACACATTCTGTCTTTCTGAGGTGGGATCTCTAACTGACCTGGAGCTTACCAGTTAGGCTAGGCTGGATGAACAGCTAGCTCAGGATCTATTGCCTCTACCTCCCTAGCGCTGGACTGCAAGCATGGACTGCCACACCAGTCTTTCTATCTTTACGTGAGCTGTGGAGACAAAGCTCAGGTCCTCATGTGTGTTCAGGAAGAACTTTACTGTGGGGCATTTCCCTAGCAGCGAGTTTAATAGACATTTTGAAGAAGGAAAATTTATTATTCAACTATTCTCTGCATGTACAGATAAATACAATGTACTATGCCTTATATAAACTGACATACATATTCTCTAGAAGCACGTAACTCAATGAACGTTCTGGAAAGGTTCAGTGAGTGACCAAAATCCCAAGAAATAATCAGATCTATAGATAAGTCCTAGGATTTTGTGTAAAGTCAGCTCTAAACACTGGAAGATAGTTTAGCATTGTTCTAAGTTCTAAACATTGGAAAATAGGTAAAAGCTTACCTATTCAGCTTTAAAGATGGCTAAAATAAATACACATGAAAGTATTTTTATATTTCAGTCAAAGCAATCACTTCATTCTCTAATATCCACTGGGTTATGAACCACATAACTAAAAAATATCCAACTACTGGCGCATAAAGCCATTTGTTAGTGCTAATTTTCACTCAGTAATTTTCCTAACCTCGACTTTTAAACAAAAAGTGAGAAATATTGGAAAAAGGACACAATTCCACAGAACACATCATCTATTTTTACATCATTTAAGAATAATGAACTATGTGAAATATTAAAATACTTTTAAAAATCACTGTATTTTCACCTATAAGCAGTAATGTGTACAGCAGTTATCTGGAAAAGTCATTCTAAAATATACAATGGCATACTTCAGAAACTGTGTTTCAAAAGACACGAATAAGATTTAGCTCAAAGAAAAACATGAGGACAACCAAAGTCACCTTCAAACTCACTGGGTGAGGAGACCCTGAACACACTCTAGAACTTCCAATAGAGAGTACTCCATTCAGGTATTGGTTATTTGGCACTATGAAGAAAAGGGTGTAATAATAATGACAAAATAGTAATAAACTTACATGTGAGCCTCCAGATGCCATTCAGAAGGACGCCCCCATCTTGATCTCTAAAAGTGTGAAAGGCCTCACCTCCTTAAACTGTCACATCGGTGACCGGGGCCACCTTACGAATTTACGGGAACACATTCAGATCACAGTGCACTCCGCTCCCTCCCTCTTCTGCACACTGTAGACAGGCCGCTCCAAGCCCTTCCCAAGCACCTGTCCATAACCGCTCTCCGACCTCTCCTTCCGCACTGGACCTTCTGAACTCCCTCATCATGACTGTATCTCAACGCCTTACCACAGCTCTGCTTTCACACCTGCCTTTTCCACATCTGGATCAGAACGGCTTGCTGGCACTCCCACACCCACCTTAGGACCTAATACACAGGCTCCAACACTGCCGGGCACATGGGGTAACTGGTGGAAAGGCTTCAGGGATTTGGTTGGAGTGAGGAAAGCCCTATCAGGACGAATAAGGATCAGTCTCTTACCTGTTTGGAATTGGTTAAATACAATTTTGCTCCAAGGTTTAAAATCTGCAACTTCACCAGATCATCTTCACTGGTGAAACTTTTAGCCATTTTCCTCAGCACATCGGGGGCAATTTTAGGAACTCGTTCACAGTTTTCTCCAATTAGCCAAAGAATGCTTGCTCTAGCCACAGGAACCTAACATGAGAAGCAGATCACATGATTAGAAATGGGATAAACATGCACTCCTCAACATCAGCCCAGAAAAGGCTTAGAACTGCGAAGACTCCCATCTAGTCACTCGCTGGTGTACATGTCTAAGAACCGCTCCTACACTTTTGAGTCTGCTTGAGTCATCAAGAATAGACACAAAGGCAATCTCAGGAAAGCTGACTTCAGGGACGGAGCTGGCTCACGGGGGAGCTGCACTGGCTGCTCTTCCACAGGACCTGGGTTTGGGACCCAGCACTCACATGGCAGCTCACAACCATCTGTAACTCCAGTTCTAGGGGATGTGATGCCCATTTCTGGCGTCCACAGGCACCAAGCACACATGAGGTGCGCAGACACACACAAGCAAAACGCCCTGCACATTATATAAAGAAAGATTAAAAACGGGTCTCAAAGAAATGGCCAGGAAAGGATTAAAGAAAGAACTATTTGCCTAGAATCTAGGTCCTTTTGCAGTCCAGCAAATTCCAGACCAACTCTGGGGGACCGCAGCGTTTACTTGTTCCTGCCACGGCTTCATGTTGCTGCAATAAAAGTGGGCTGTACTGTACTTCAGTATTATAATTTTAAAAATAAAGTACACTTCAATATAATTTGTTCTCCTAAAAATCACTGCCTTGCTACAAATTGGAAACCTTCCATCAGAACCATTAAGACCAACATTTTAAGAGTATACAAATTAGTTTTATTACTATTTGCTTATTTTATCCTCCCCTATTCCAAAAGGAATTTGAGAGGGCATGTAAATTAGTTCCTGTGAACATTTTCACCTAGCATAGAAAATATGCTTTTTATACCAAGGGAGGCAAACTGATGGCTACCGTAAGTGGTCGCCCAACGAGAACAGACAGCTGCCTTTCCTGAAGTCCCTTTCCATCGCCTCCCGCACAGCTTCCCAATGTTCACAGTCTGACTTCAAAGGAAGAAAGCCAGGATGCGATACAATTCCATTCAGCCATGTCAAACTCTTTTAAAGTATTTGTTTTATAATAATGATTATAACAATATAAAATATCACCATGGCTGAAACAACAGAATCAGAGGTCATCAACAATGCTTAGACATAGGAAGTCTATATTTCCTAACATTGTAACAGCATCAACTTTAATTCATGCTTAAAATGAACTTAGTAAGAGAGGAAATCAGGCTACTCATACAATGTAAAAGGGCCTAAGGGCTACGTCAAATCTATTCATGCAGTGTGATAAAACTAATACCCTTACTGTACACTCATTTCTGGAAAGAAAGAGGTTATTTCTAATGTTCCAAAGGTTCCACTGCATTAAGACCTTCCTCCCAATCTATTATTGTAAATTGGGCTAAAGGACAGTAATTGAGTGGTGCATTAAGTTCCCAGCACAGGGCAGTTCAAGTGGCCTTCCATAGTGAGAGGTACTGCTAAATGAGAACATATAGGCAACTCAGAGTTCGGTTATGCTAGATTTATTTTTCTTAAGTATTTTACCTTATATTGCAACTCTAGAAATCAGAGTTCTACAACATAACACAATCTATTGTTCAATCTTAATTATTTTTCTTTTGACAACATACTTAAAATTCTCTTTAGCAATTAAAAAGATAATCAGAAAATGAAGGTGTCAAAACATTTCAGACTCATGAGCATATTGATTAAAATAACAGTATTTTAATACTCTAAGTATTCATAATAATAACATTTGAAAGAAAAATTAACAAATCAATGTTCACGATGAAAGAAAGTCAAGATACTGGTAGAATAAGAAAGATAACATTTGGAATTTTCTACAACTGAGTTAATAAAATTCCTAAACAAACATTTTTAAAATATAGAGACTTCTTTATAATAAGTAATAAAAAATATATCAAACTCTTGATAATGGCATTCTATTAAAATGTCAGAAGACAGGCATGGGAACACATGCCTAGAGTCCGAGAACCCAGCAGGCAGGAGCCGGCAGGTATCCCAGCCAGTCTGGACCATGGGAGACTGTCTCAGAAAACCAAAACCAAACAATAAAGCCTTAAGAAACTAACCCAGCCATTGTTTTGTGCATCTGGCTGGAGTTAGAAAACCAGTATCTTCTAATTCAATCCTTCCTTTTCTCTTGAAACTAAAACTACAAATAAAAAAACCAGTTACCTTGTTCCCCAGTTTTTTCAACCACATAATAAACAGGAACAGTTAACTCAAACTCAACTAATAATCACGAATGTGCACACACAGACACACACACACATACACACACATATGCACGCACATGCACACACATACAGTCAAACATTGTATAATGTGCTTTTTATGAACCTCCGCTTTTCAATATTCTCAAAGACAAACTGGACTGTAAATGACTGCGCAATTCTTTACTCTAAATGCCCTGAGCAAGCGGTTAAGTGCACTTTTCAAGCCTTCTAAGAGAATGTAGTTACCACCACCATTTTAACCCATTAACTTGCCTGCAAAAAATAAATGGCGATCCCCCTCCCCCGGCCCCAGCACCACAGTTATAAAGAGACATCTAGAAAGATTTTACAGATCGCTCTGTAAGCAGTTCAATTTAAAAGCTATTGTGTTTCAACAACAGCCCACTGCACTGGGCAACAGTCTAAAGTAAATCCTGCAAAATCATCAATTTTATTTATTTAAATTTGTCAAAGGCAGAATCAGTAGACATCAAAACAATGCACACTAACAGCAAATCAGATCCCAATAGTCTGCATCTGGCCCCGCTATGCATTAAAATTTAGATGTGAATTATATTAAAGTGTCAGGGTGCAGTGAGAGGGGACTTGAGAAACAGCAGCGTCCAGTGAGGCAGTCCGATGTGCCACTTCAGAATGACTCAGCTGTCCCTCCAGAATAACACCCCAAGTGTTCTTTCATGACACCTGTCCTAGAAATCATTACACAAACCCCACCAGAGCAATCCTCAGGTGTGCGTTTTATTCTGGAGCAACTTGACTGCAAAAGCAGTACTCATCACAAATGAAGGACGCAGGCACAACCAGAACACACAGGATGACAACTACAGCCATTATCTCTTTAACCTGGATGAGCTCAGAAAGCAAAATAATGTACACACATCATCTTCATATTTCCAACTATGCTACCCGCTAAAACCAAAGGAATCAGCCTTAATATGATAAAAATCTATCAATGTTCCCTTTTTAGAATCTGCATGCCTAATATCTAAAGAGTCCCTTCCTACAATCTGTCACAGTGCTAATTTCTCAGTTAGATGTCCATACAGCGGCACACTGAGGCTCCTGCTCCACTGGAAATACAAGGACACTGTCACAGTGCTAATTTCTCAGTTAGATGTCCATACAGCGGCACACTGAGGCTCCTGCTCCACTGGAAATACAAGAACCCTGGGGCATTAACAGGGGGAAAGGCTGCCCACGTGTCACAGACCAGTGGTAGTGCTGGGACTGGAAGTACGAACGGAAATCTCCAACTCCCCTGGACCACTGGGCAGAGACAACGGAGGTGGGAACATGAAAAGGGCTGTCTCTAACCCGACATGCACCGCGTATCACGGTGGAGCACAACTTTGCTTCTGGGGCCCTCAGGGCTCCAATAAGAGAGAGAATACTGCTCCCACGTCACACAGCGTCTTCCCGTCGCTTGCTGTTTCCACAAGAGCCAGACTTTTCAGGGAGGGGACAGGCTCCCTCTTGCCTGGTCTCCTGGTAGCCAGAGTGGAAGAGGCCTGGCTTTCAGGATCTGCCCTAGCAGCTGTTCCGGGACCTCAGTGAACACGGTCAGTACTGTATCTGGTCATTCATGGGTCAGGCTGCCTTTCCCTGAAATGCTGACCGGACATCATCTCAGATTTCAAAGTACAGCATCAGGAGGGGGTCCCATTTGGGGCTCTTCTTCTTGGGCTCCCTTGTTTGGTCAGCAGCTCCCAGAAGCTGGGGCAGACTAACAGCCGCAGTTCTGTTCCACGTCCTCGTACCTGCTGTTCTTATGAGACTCTCCTGTGACTGGGACAGATTCTGAGGCCTGAGTCTACCCCTTTCGGACTCAGGCTTCTCTGTGCTACACCCCTCGCCACAGTCTGATGCTTCTCCCCGACCATTTCCAGCGATCTTCGACACAACGGTCCTCTTCAGGCAGGTCAGTTCCTCTGCTCATCAACGGTAACTCCTCCTCATCAAGTTCAAGTCTGCACAGCAGATCTGCAGAAGCCCTCTTCGAAGTACTCTAATAGCAGTTTAGGCTTCAGAGTCAGCTTCCTCTCTGCCTTAGCAGGAAGGGGGTTCTGTTTTATTAATGTTTCATAAGCCCAGGTCAAACATGTATTTATTGAACTGATTTTTTTTTTTCAAATCAGAATACCTTTCAACCTTGATTCCTTTTAGGTTTTTGTGTTGCTTCATTTTGTTCCTTTATCATTTTTTCTTTTGTATTTATTTACTTGGCGGTGGGGAGTGGGAGGCTGCCATGGTGAACATGTGAGGAGGTCAGAAGACAGTTTATAGATGTCAGTTCCCTCCTTCCACCCCGTGGGTCTTGGGGATTCAACTCAGGTCATCATGGCAGCGAGCACCATAAGTGACCCTGTTGAGCCGATGCACTGCCCCACATCCCCTTCCAGACTTCCTAGGGGCAGATCCATGTTCTTGAACCTTGATCTCTTCAAGATCTGTTTTATTTTATTATGATGATGATTATGATGATGGTGATGACAATGATGATGATGATGATGATGGTGTGTGTGTGTGTGTGTGTGTGTGTGTGTGTGTGTGTGTGTGTGTGTGTGGTGTGCGCTTATGTACACATGGAGGTCAAAAGAGGGTGTCAGGCCCCAGGAGCTGAAGTTAGAGGAGGCTGTGAACCTCCCAACATGGGTACTGGGATCTGAACTCGGGTCCTCTGGAAAAGCAGCAAGTGCTCTTAACTGCTATTCCACCTCTCCATCTCCCTTTGCTTATTTTATAGAAAAACTACATTTATTCGATAAATTCCTTCTTTGATCTTAAAGTATAGTTTTAATAGTGGGATCAGCTCAGGAGTAGAATGCTTGCCCAGAATTTGTTCAAGCCTCAGCACTACAATACACACACACACACACACACACAGACACACACACAGACACACAGACACACACACACACACACGCATGCCCACACCCATCCCAAGCCCCCCCCCCCCCCACACACACACACTCACATACACAGTGCATTGTGAGATAACTTCATTTTGGGCACATAGGCTGTGCTCAAACACACACACACACACACACACACACACACACACACACACCATATTCTGAGTAGATTTTTCTTCTCATGTTTATATTATTGCCATGTTTTGCACAAACAGGGTTAGGTTTGTTAGCTCCTTTGTAAATTAGCTCTTTTTCACTTTATAATGTTCCTTTTCATGTAAATACTTCTAACATCAAATGTCATTTTCTGTTCACATTTGCTAAATATCTCTTTCCTTGCCTTATTTTTTTTACTTGATTAGGGTCTTTTGATTGTAAATGGTTAACTTCTGACAAAAAAAGAAAAAAAAAATCCAAAGTCAGCTTCACCATCTAGACCTGAAGCCTCTGCTTGGCTAATACGCCAACACTCCTGCCCCACGGAATGCTGGTGCAATCATGTAACAACGGTCCAAGGACACTGTTGAGTCCCAAAAGTTTCCTTCCAAGAAGTCTTAAGGCTTGCCTGGGTGCGCCTCAGGTACTCTGTGGATAAGCAGGTACATCCTGAGGCTCCCCATTGCCTCTTTCCTTCTCACAGGATTAAACAAGCTCTCCAGCAAAAGTTTAGCTGCATCCTGCCCAAGGAGTATGAGGACAAAGAATCGCACATCCCTGTTCCCCTCTCCTACCTGCACACTTCTCCGCTAGTAGCTGTGAGGATAGAAATTCTCCCCGCCCACCCACTGTTTTCACCAAAGATGCTCTGCTTTCACCTTGGTGCTTTTAACAAAATGATCACTGCATCTCCTTCAGTATTCTTCTTTGAGACCTTCAAACCCATCCATCTGACCTCTCATCCGCAGCAATATGGGTTTCTAAGATTAGCCAAGACTTTGCCCTTTCTTTTCAGGAGCTCAGATTTACCGCATTTCAATGACACTCACAGATTTCTGTTTACACTTAATTATGTACCTCCAAACTGCCCCCATCTGGAGTTCTCTGTGCACATTCATTAGCTGTTACAGCCATGGTTCTTTTTTTTTGGGGGGGGGGGGTTCTTTCAAGACAGGGTTTCTCTGTGTAACAGCTCTGACTGTCCTGGAACTCACTTTATAGACCAGGCTGGCCTTGAACTCACAGATTCTGCTTGCCTATCTTCCAAGTGCTGAAATTAAAGGCATGCACCACCACGGCCTGGCACAGCCATGGTTCTTACTAGGACCTATCTCATGTCCTAGTCAATGTAGGTATCTTCTAAGGTGGACACCCAAATTAACCCTGGCTGGCCTGAAACTCACTGTGTAGACCAGGCTGGCCTTGAGCTCCCAGAGACACACCCACCCCTGCCTCCTGAGTGTTAGGATTAAAGGTGAATGTCACTACACCAAGCATTTTCCTTGGCAATGGACATCTGAGGAGCAGAGGCCAGTCACAGTACAAACTGGCCAGAGCATGAGCATGTCTTACACTTCCTAATTCTGCTTCTAGTCATCACTGTTCGTTCATCATCTCAGAAGGCACCCACATGATGACATCTCCTTGCTCACTAGGTTGCAGCGTATCTCAAGAATTCTCCCATGAATCCGTATCTCAATGGTCAGCAGACAGTGAAATTCTAGTCCTATCTCATTCCTTCCAGATTCGTTAGCTGTCTGCTCAACTGTTTATCCATTCATGCATTCACTCCAGGGCAAATGGGAGACTGCCACATATCCACTAATCTCCTGTCATTGTCTTGAACTTTGGTCGGTGGAAGCTCCTCATCGGGGCTCTTGGATAGTTGTTGCTTTTCTTTTGCGTTCTTTAAATGTGGCTCTATCATTCTATAAATACAATTCCACATATTTCCTTTGTCTCAACATGATGGTCCAAGTTCACACTGGTTTTCATTTCCTCATCCTGCCTCTGAAACCAGCCATTTCCCTAAGAACGGAAGCTCTGAAGAAAGAATGGTATTTAAAGAGCAATACTGAGGCAGCCTGGAGCTCAACTCACAGAAGCACTCAGCGCCTGGCCTGAGGACTCCGCTCAGTCCCCAAAATCCATGTTCTGGAAAGAGAAAACTGACTCCCAAACACTGTCCTCCGACCTCCATACAGAAGCTGGGCACACATGCCCACACAGAAAATAATCCATGTAAAAAATATTTCCATTTTAAAAAGCATAAACTTAAGAACATGCTAAGTGAAAGAAGCCCCAAACAAGGTCACATACTATATGAATCTGCTTATATAAAACATCAGAGACAACAAGTCCAGAGAAACAAACATAAGTTAGTGTTGGTGAGGGGGGAGAAGGGGCTGGGGCTTTAAGTATGGCATCATTATTTAAGGGCAATGAAAATGTTTGCACAACTTCATGAGTACACCAAATCCTATTGAATAATACACTTTAAAATGTAAACTTTATGGAATTAAAGAACATCTCAACAATAACAGAAGATCCCTGCATACAATGTACTTACTGATCAGGGATATTGTTATTTCTAGGGTCTCTCAAAAGACAGCACTTGGAAATACATGTTATACCCATCACAGAGTCACACGTGACACAAAAATCCAGGCATAGACATAGTCTTATTTACTATCTCCTGTTTGCACTCGAGTCCCACAAAGACTGCACCGTCTCATTCCCCCCAGCACTGCCAGCTCCCTCTCCTCCTCCTCCTTCAGGTCGATAATCCTCTCTAAAACACAACCAGGTTTTTGTTTGTTTGTTTGTTTTTTGGTTTTTTTTTTTTTGGTGGTGGTGGTGGTGTTCCAGACAGGATTTCTCTATATAGCCTTGGCTGTTCTGGAACTCACTCTGTAGACCAGACTGGCCTCTTGAGAACCAAATCTTAAAGACAAAAAAAATTTAAACCCAGACATCACAGCTATAGTAAGCATTACACTCTGGGATAATCACTTAAGAAAAGAAGACTGAGTAACTTCAGCAGGACTCAGGGATACTCACAGTGATACTGTCCAAGAGTTTGGCCATATGTTTAATAATTTCACCATGCTGTGCAGGCTGCATTTGCAACAATTTCTTTATAACAACCACACTTTCAGCAACAACTATTTCTAAAAGACACAAAGATTGTCATATTAAATATGTATAATCAATTCAATTGCAATCTGCCTGGTAAAATGCAAATTCCAATCAACAAAAGATTCTCAATGCTTTAAATACATGAAAACAGTAATCTCAAACGTGCTCTTCAGTGTTGGCCGAAATGCCTTTTGCAGAATTCACTTCAATCTCTGGCCTCTGCAACCACAGTTACATTATGCTCCACAGACGACAGTACTTTTGGCTTTTAGCCAGAGCCTCTACATAATCAAATACCTACCATCTAAGCATTGTGTCCTATTCTATACTAAATAAGGGACAGGGGACGGGGGCGGGCAACCACACCAAACCCTGCCAAAGTGATACATCCAGAAACAGTAAGGATTAGGAGTAGCAGGGATGAAATCACCATAGAAACAGCATTCACTTCAGTGTCAAAACGAGTGTGACCATGAGCTGATTGCCTCCACGTGTGCTGAGATGGAATTAGATGGTGAAGTCTTTGTGGAACTTTAGTGCAAATAGATTATTAAATAAGTATATGTGTATACCTGAATTTATGTGTCATGTGTGAATCTGTGATGTGTATAACATGTATTTCCCAGTGCTTTCTTTTGAGAGACCCTAAAAATAATAATGTCCCTTCTCAGTAAGCACATGTAAATCCATGCCACCTACCTACCCATCTTAGTGCCCTCAGAGGCTGCTCTGTCTGGAGACTGCTTTGTGGCTGGTGTCGCATACTCTTTAGCCAACAGGTGTCAGACTGTATCTTATTCTTTGTCCCAATCCTGCCCGTACCTTGCAGTTCCTTCAGCAAATCCCCTTTAACAATCCCTTTCAAGCATTCCACCTGCTTCTTGCAAGGACTTTACTAATACAACTGCTACTGTGAGTGACTAAGAAGCAAACTACAAGCTGGGGTTTGGATGAGTTTTCACAAAGTGGCTAGCCAGTAGTCTGGTCACCTTTGGGGTGGCTCCAGCAGAGACACACAATATCAAAGTATCCAAGCATCTGACCTTCTGGAGCAAATCTGACATGAGCTACTACTTTGTGTGTATGTGTGTGTTCATGTAGGACTCTGCTTGTTTGTAGCTGTGCTGTACATGCATGCATGCATGCATGCATTTGTGCACACTTGCAGAGGCCAGAGGCCAAGACTGGCTGCCTTTCTTGGTCACTCTCCACCCTTTCTGACAGGGTCTCTCACTGAACCTGGAACTCACTGACTCAACCACACTGTCTGGCCAGCAAGCCTCAGGGACCCTTGGGTCTTCGCCTCCCCACACTGGAGGACAGACATATGCCGCCTTGCCTTGCTTTTATATGGGTGCTGAGATCTGAACCTCAGGTCCTCCTCCTTGTATGGCAAGTACTTATAGAACCATTATTAATACCACAAACGCCAAAAAATCAGTAGTACATGCTGTCTTTATGCAGAATTTTTACTTTAAAAAAATTAAGAGTTTCATAGACATTAGAAAATCCCCTGGCATATACTTCAAAAGTTTAATACTACACAAAATACCACAATCTGTATTGTTAGATTTTTTCATTGAAAAACATTAACTCTTAAGAATATTAATGAAATTTATTACACATTTCATGAATAAATATACACACTTCAAACTATATTTTTTTCTAAATTAATAAACATTAGGGAACTAATATTTAATATTAAGGCTTCAGTTTACAAAAATACTACATTTCATTTTTGTCCTGTAATGTACTGCTTTGAAAATGTATAAGGAAGCAGATTAGAATTCTATGACTTTGTCCATAATTCAAGCTAAGCACCTAACATACCCTTTGAACTCTTAGAATATTCTAAAACTACAAGCAAATGTTATAAATAAGACCACTGCTATGCTAAGAAGAAACAAAAATAAATCAAGGTGATTATATATGAATTATATAAATAATGTCAGATCACTTCAGAGTCTCCAAGGAAAAATATATTTGGGTAAATAATTAATATGCAAAGAAAATATACTAAATATGGTCTTAAAGAATTCAGTATTTAAAAAATATATATTGCAAAACTTGCTAAAATGGGAAAAGATATTGCATAACAGAAATGTGTACCCATGCTGAGACAGAATTGACTATACTGAAATGTATACTCAGCACCATTTCTCTTCTGGAGCTAAATTACCTTCCAATTACTACTGCCAAAGATTACTACAAACACGGCTTAAAGCAACACATTTTTATCCTACTAGTTCCAATGAGAGGGCAAGTATGGGTCTTAGGAGTCCAAAAAGCAAGGTGATAACAACAGGGCCTCTGCAGGGCCTGAGGAAAACCCACTTCTTGTAGTTCTCATTTCAAGGAGTTGACCCGCCCCCCTTGGTCCATCACATCTTTGATTTCTGCTTCCATAATCACCTGATTTTTTCCATAAGGGCTCCAGATTAAACTACCATTCAGAGAATCCGTCTCTAGAACCTCAAAGTGCCTTTGTCCACATCGAGTAAGAATGTGTGTGGTTTTCTAGTGCCTGGCAACCCTGGGATTCACTGTCCAGACACCACAGGTGTCTGCTTCTCATTCCCTCAGCTATATAAAACCAACAATGTTCAAAGACTTCAGCACCGTGTGGTACTCCACGAGAAAGGTATAATATTAAGACTTCAATTTGCAAAAATACTACATTTCATTTTTGTCCTGTAATGTATTGTTTTAAAGATGAAAAAGGAAGCCAAGTAGAATTCTATGATTTTGTCCATAATTTAAGTTTAGCACCTAAAGTACCCTTTGAACTCTCAGACTACTCTACGACTACAAGCAAAAAGACTATTTGTGTTCTGGGTCTCTTCTAGTCTCCCTCCTGTTGTCAACAAAATGCAACCACTATACTGAGTACAGTCTACTGTCACCTTCATGTTACAATCACAGAACCTGGAGTACAGGTAGGCTGGTGAGCACTCAGGAGAACATTAACACCCAAGCAGGCAGTCTACTTCTACACACATACAAATAGCCGGCAATAAAGTAAGAGGAGTAGATGGCGAAACTATAACGTATTCATTTTATGTTACTGTCTCCTTCCATCAGACCGTGAGGGTCATAAAGGCAGAGACTTTTATAAGCTAAATGAATATCTTATTAATCTACTCAACATTTATTAAATGTCTCTACAGATTCAAATTCTCACTAAATGCTTACTGAATTATAAAAAACTAAACAAAATTGAAAAATAACCTTCCATCTAATTCTTTTAGTTTATAGTAGGTGCCAACAAGGTTATTCAGACAAACAAATCCTGTTAATATGTTACCTAAAATAAACTACGACAGGCAATTAAATTATCCTAAGTCAATTGAAATGTGAATTTCTCACACTAAAGAGCCTTAAGAAATCCGCTTTTCAAATTAATCTTTCACACCAATAATGGGCTATTTTATGGCAAGCTTCAAGTCTGCTTCAAAAAATTCTTTGAAATCAAAGATAATAAACTTTTAAAAAATAACCAGTATGTTACAGAAATAATTACTTTAAAATTAATATAAACATGTCTCATTAGAAAAAAAGATCAAAAAAAGATGGGCAGACACTTGTGCGATGCTTTGTATTTGAAAAGACTGTTGTGTTCTTACTAATTTCTGGTAGCTTTTTAAATAAAGGATATCAAAAAGCACTACTACTAGCAAGCCTTATGCAAGCCACAGACAGTCATTATCAAAGACACAGGAATGAAAAGTGTTTCTACAGCCACACTACACCTGAAACTGAGACTTAGAAACAGAGATAAATGTTACTGTTTGAAGTGAATCGGACACCATGGACAACATTTATCATGCTATTCTTTCTTGTTTACCTGCATAGGTAAACAATTTAGAAATTTCTTTCCTTGTTAATTTGGTGGAATTTATTTGAGTTTTAATATTTACATAGGAAAATGTTCTAGCAAGTAAAAGTTTGTAGGTGAAACTATGTGATTGTGTGTGTGTGCGCGCGCGCGCACGCGCGCGCGCGCACACACACACACACACACACACACACACACACACACACACACACACAAATCAGAGTTATTCAGGAATAAATTCTGCTTTACTGTTTGCCTGGTTTTGGTTTTTCATGGGCTCCCCATTAGTACTTATCACAACATAATAGCATTTTCTAGGACTATCTACAGATGGGGGTCTATGGATAAATTAATCATTGTAGTAAAAGTTATTCTTGAAATAAAATGTAAATATAATCAATTTTTGTTATGTTTGACTTCATGGGTGCTTTCTCACACATATCTGTATCGAGATATAATGTAATTATATATAAAAATCAATAAATAATTTCAAAGATTTTACACAGCTTATACATTCCCTTAGAAAACACTCATTTTAATCCACTGTACAATTCTAATAGAAATCTTGTAAATAAAGGTGCAAAGTTACCTTGTTTTCTCTAACTGGTTCATCTAATTCACAAACTGTAACCACAGAGAGAACCGGCACTTTGGCCAGAACAGTGCAACATTTAGGTGATGAACTGGAACATCCCTTTTCTGAGAACACTTAACTAATATTGGGGACACATGAAGCTGTGCCACATGACGGCTGCCAAGTGGAATCTGTCTTCAGGGGAAGTGCTGGGGGACTTTCTGGAGGACTGAGAGGCTGAGGGTTCACTGCTCCCATGTTTTGGTCCAGCCACTGCTCGAGGTTATAGTCATTTGCCTGCTTCTAGCACCCTCTGCAGGTGAACCAATACTATGCATGGCTTCCATGCCAGTAAGAAAGTCACAGAGAACTTGCAGAAAGGGTATGAGGCAGTGGTTAGAGAATGAGCAAGATAAATTGTCATATGGGGACAAAACAAATATGGTTAATTATCTAATCTATTTTTTGAAATGAATTTACATGCAAATCAAGAATAAAATTGCTACTTATTGTGAGTATACTGATATATAGAAAAAACGCACAAAAGATAATACACAAAAGTCTGCTGCTGCAGGCTGTGCAGAGAACATCCGATTACAAATGATGGGAAAATCAAATGAAACCGTGAACTCACCATCCCTGTTGGACAGCAAACAGACCAGGCCATTGAGGCACGTGTCACAGACTTCGGTGATGCTGGTTGCACATCTGCCTATCGTCTGAATAGTGGCTGCTGCAAACTGTTTGTCCTGGCTTTTCACGTAGGTCTAGAACAGTTTGATGAGTTTCAGCACAGGGATTATCAAGTGAATACAAGCCAATTTTGACAGCTTAGTCAAGATGAAAGAATTCAGAATACACAGTCCTCTCTTAAGGCCAACAGCAGCCAGGTGATTGCTCACTTCATTTTTCCCGTTACGTAACGTGCTTCTTCTCTAGCAAAGGTACATTTCAAGCCCGGGTCGATCACCTGCGGCCAGTGACTGGAGGCTCCAGAACGGGGAATGGGGAGGGTCACCCAAAGACAGCAATTAGCCTAAGAGCTGGGTTGAAAAGATGCTGAGAACATGCTCTGTGGAGGTTTCTGTTCATTTAACCAGCAGTACCTGTGAGCTCCTGGAGAGAAGGGCTCACCTTTTCAGACACCAGAAGTTCAGAGAAAAGGAAAGAGGACCAGTGTGCTGACAGCCGACAATCAGCCGCTGGGATGGTGTGAGAGCGCCAGCAAAGGTCCAGCAGCTATAGTGACTGGTGCTTCACCACGGCTACAGTTCTAGTTCACAAAATCAATCAACATCAGAGTTTCAAACGGAATGGTGCAGAGACGTAGTGATGTAAACGGCTAAACAGCTCTGACTAACACAAGGAAGTACAAGGCCTTTATTAACCTCCTGACAACCTTACGGACTTTGTGACTTTGGTTACAACTTTCCTAAGTTTAAAAGCCAAGCTTTTATTTTTAAAAAAGATTCCTAGCCCCAAATTCTAAATATGTAGTACAGAATTGACTCTACAGGTATCTAAGAAGAATATGCATTAAAACATTTATCTAATGAGAAATCAAAGGGGCAAAAAAACAAAAGATATGCAAATAATATAGGAATTTAGTGCAAAGTCTCCAGGAGATGACGAAAGTTGAAGAAACCAGGGGAGCTTTCTAGTTCCATGAAAGAAAAAGCAAAGTAGACTTAAAACTGCTCCCACACAGACAGTCTGACTGCTATAATCACAAAGAATGCAGTAGAGTTGTTGAGGAAACTCCCCATTTCACTCAGTTACTGTGAGCAAATTCTAAGTATACCGACAATACAGACGCGGACAAAAGGAGGGACTTAAAGACTACTCCAGAGAACACAAAGGTGTCCCCCTGCTGTCCTGGGGCCGGCAAGTGCAGAGAGATGATGGGATTATCCAGCAAGGGAAAGGGGCATGGGAACCACCAACGGCTAGAATGAAATAAGTGTGTATGAGCGATGCAAATTAACACCAACAACACTCTCTAGCCTAAGGCACTCAGAAAGAGCTGGAGAAAGCCAATTTTTCTGGCACACCAATATGAGGAGGGCTCTACAGCATACCAACGTTATCACTAATTTTTCTAGAAAAAAACTAGCACACAAGTTCAGTGACCCAGGTAACAACAAAATAACTGTGGGCATGCAGTGACATTCTACCACTCTCGACCAGAGTATAAAAGTAATAATATAGTTTTTTTAAAATGGTGTCCATACACAGGTAAAAAGACATTTAGTGTGGGCTTCGGGAACAATCACGGCCACAGAATTCATTCAATCTGTAACCGTTGAAGGCTGGTGAGAACTCCAGGGTTGCTGTGCAGGATGTGGCTCTGAACACCGACACAGGTTACTGATTACTGCTGTGCTCCTCAATGAAGGCTCCAAGGTTGATTCTCCATCATAAAGCGCATAAGGCCAATGAAATAAACTAGTCAAATGGACTCTCTCCTTCTACAATGTGGGTCCTGGAGACTGAACTCGGGCTGTCAGGCTTGGTGGCCAGCACCTTTACCAGAAGACAACACACTGGAGTCCCGACTCCCCACACAAATGTTTCTAAGCACTCCAATAATCCAATAGCATGGCTTAAGTTAAAGAGAAACACTAAAACAGAGGCAGTCAGATAACCAGGGAACCAGGGAACTGGTGACGCGTTCTCACAGGCACACAAAGCGCTTTCAGAGCACAGGAAGGACAGATGATGGTTGCAGCGAGGACAGAAGCCTTACGAAAACAGACTTTGAGCCCAATGATGAGCCAGTCTTTCCAGTGCAAAGGAAACAGAGAAGGAAATACATGACCATTTCCTTTATGTGTATTTGTGGTTAATGTTTATTCTCGAAAGCAGAAAAATTCCCAGTTGCTGATCTTTTCCTAAATCTGTTTTATTTATGCAGCTGCATATTTCTAGACTGAGGAGGCATATTTAACTTAAAATTGAACATATTTCAGAAACTATAATTAGCATTGTATACAAACCTGAAATTCTCGAAGAAGAGTTGATATATTGGCTTCATTTGCCAAGTTTGTCAAAATTTCAAGCTACAATAGAGAAAAAGAGAAAGTAAACATTTTAAAACACAAATAAAAAGGTGAATTTAATAGAGGCTAAACCTCTAACTGCAAGTTGATTTTTTTTTTTTAAATCACTGTCATGTGAGGCTTTGTATCCTTGAGGTAGTCTTAGTCTGTCTGTTTCCTCAAGTCTACAGATACTAGATAATTACATAGTTCTTAGAAAATAATTAGGAAAAGAATCCCACATCTTCACTAATTGTCTTAATTTTACAATTTATATCTAATTAACCTAAACAATTTGTTAGCTCAACTTTTATTTTTTATTAATAAAGTTAGAAAACAACTTGCCCTTCATGTAATACTTCTGTTTTTCAGATACCAATTAACTTTCTTGATTGGCTATCTCAAATCCTCCCTTCCCAGACACTTAAGACAATTTCAATATCTATTCCTAAATTTATAAATGTAAGAAGTGTGAAATTAAAAGTCTAGCTCCACTGAGGTTGCTAGAAATATGCTCATTCCAGAAAAAAGATTTAATTATTCTAAAGGTGGGCACAAACATATGAGACCAACAGAAAACACAACTCAAGATATCTACCAGTACATTCATATCAAGTACTACATTAAAAATAAATGATATAAACACTCTAAGTAAAAGGCACAGACTGTAAAAGAAGTTCTTTATACATTCTGTGCAAAATTATTTTATCACTTATTTTGCTATATCTATTGGGAATCTGTTCTCTAAAAACATAGCTTGACTAGTCATTTTATTTTGATAAAAATAATGAGACAACAATTTTTTAGTGCAAGGGAGAGTCAAAGTCTCAGGCAGGCTTCAAACTTACTGTGTAACTAATGACCCAGTATCACTGTCTCTCCCTCTCAAGTCTGGCATTACAAGCCAGCACTAACACATGGGGTAGTTATTTTAAAATTCTTTAAAATTTAAAAAACATTATTTTGTCAGTACTGGGAACTAACCTAGGTCTTTGAGCATGCTAATCAAACACCCTACCACTGAAACAAATGACACCAGTCTTTGTTCAGACAACTTTTAAAAAATAGCCTCAAACCCACTTTTTAAATCTATATGTATAGCACACAGAAGTGTTTTTCACTAAAATACATAGGACAGCGCTGCCAAACTGCTGTAAAACCCCAAAATCCTGCTGCCTAAAAATAAAGACAGGTTTGGTGGAATGAGACAAATCAGAACAATCAGGAAATTAACATCAAGGTTTTGTTTCCACACAACTGTTTTATATGTTTATGGTTCACTATCTACCTCAATAGTAAGTAAACAAAAAGATCCAACTCAATATCAAATAAAGCATTTTGTTCCTCCCTTTGCTGTAAAAATACCCAGTCGTTCCGCTCACAGTGATGACTTGTAATGTTTCATAATTATAAAGCAGGACTCTGTTGTTGATGTTAAAAATATCATACTGTTTGTGTTTCCCCAATTTTCTTGTGAGTAAACCCAATTTCCAAGAGAATAACACTGTCTCAGTATTTAAAGAACGTCTATTCTTTCTCCATTAGTTTTTGATGTGCTGATAGAGCACACAGCATGCAGAAATGTTCCCATGCCTGAGCGTGTTTCTAGGCACATCTTGCTCTAAGGCCACGCTGTCGCCACCACATTCTGTAGCCCTCAGCACTCTACATTTTCATGTCGCTGTGGTGGCAAATCTACTTAGGCTACCCACGCCTCTACAACACCCACACACCCCACCAACCACAAAAACGTTCACCAAAAAGTGACTTTAAGTCCTTCCAAATATCATTTTCCACAACAGAATCAGCCCCATCTTTTTATTTAGTATAGGACTTAAATCTCCATTGTCTGTTTAAAGCACAAAGTACTAAATTTATTTATACATATATACCTGTCTCTTTCAGCATGTTAAGTTATCTGAGATATGGGCAACTAACACATCTGAAAGTAACAAAATAACCAGCACATAACAATACAGGCAAAGTATGAAGGACAATTTTCAAATACATTAAAAAAGAAGAAGACTATAATTTACAGAGTTGGGGAAATAGCTCAGTTGGCAAAATGCAAACACAAGGACTTGAATTGATCCCTATCCACATACAAAGTGTTGGACATGTGGCATGCACTTCTTAGAGCTGGGGACAGAGGCAGGATTCCTGGCATTCACTTGACAGCCTTCCTTGTCTAGCTGGGATTTCCAGGCCACTGAGAGAGTTTGTCTCCAAAAAAAAAAAAAAAAAACAAACAAACAAAACTGGCACCGGGGGAACACCACCCAAAATTGTTCTCTGGCTTCTGCACGCACACACGCACACACAAAAGACCATATTTTACAGATGTCAGAAGCTACTGCAATATCTCTTCAAAGTATACTGCTAGAGAACCTGTATGAAACATACAAACCTTCAGAGTCTTGATCATAGTTGGATCAGTGGACCTGACATAGAAACTCTTCAGGTAAGGTTCAAACATACCCTAGGTCAACAAAAAGAAATATGTAAGTACATTTGTCATAGCAGTATGCTTGTTCGCGTCTTTGAATTAAATGCTCACAATATACATACCTTTCTCTGAATTGACATGGTTGCAATATTCTGTAAGACAATATACTGCACCTCCCTAGAAGTTAAAAGAAATTTCAGTAGGTACATCCAATGAAACATCTTTGAAAAAATAATACATTGAAGATAATCTATAAGAAAACTCAGTGTGAACAAATTCTTAAATACAATATTCTAAGTTTTTAATACATATAAGGCATTTATATCTTCTTTCCAATGCATTTTTCCTCTGGATATACCTATATAAGAAGTTATGTGTGGTAGGTATATCATGAGATAGAGTTAGAACTAATTTTTGTGATGCTGCACCTCTAAACTCAAGGCCAATACTGCTGCTTTGCACACATGAAGGAAAGGTGATCACAGTGCTAACTCAAATCCTTACCAGAGGCTCTACAGTGTCACTCAATCCTAGGTCAAAACCAAGGCCCATTATGCTATCCCTAAGTCCTAATATCTACCAAAGGCACAGAATCTGATATTAAATTCACATTAATCTGGTAAGGACCTTATATGAAAGAACCATTCCAGATCGTACTAGTACCCTTTGAACTATCCACTGAAAAGAAACATTACTGCGCTGGGAACAAAAAAAACGGGTAGAGATCAAGTGAAGGAGAGCAGCACTGAATGAAACCGCTTCTGATTTGTTTCTCAGACAGCAGTCGATGAGCAAGGGCTGGGACGGTGGACCCCTAGGAGTGAGGGACAGATCAGCACACACCTTCCCACCCCAGTTCATGCAGGTGTGCTCTAAAGGAAAGAAAACAATTCAAAAGAACAGCTAGCACCGTGAAAGGTCTAGGGCACACTGACCAACAGAACACTGGATGACGTTTTTAAACATAAAAAGCCTAATGCTAACTTTAAAACTCTAATGAAAGAACTCATCCTATCCTGACAACTCTTTTTAAGTTTTGTTGTCTGTCTGTTTGAGATTGCTGATCTGAACTACTGAATGATACGAGGGGAAGTTTTAGAAGGTGGCATGTTCTAGCTACCATACAGGAAACGAAAGAGCACGGGGCGTATTAAAGGAGCCATTATTCTCTAGTAGCTGCTCTTGGGGGCGAAGGAGAGGATTTAGCAGACAGCAAGGCTTGCTGTGCACCATGGAGACCGTTCACACCTAGCCCCTTTGCTGAGAGGGACGCCGGGAGCCCGTAATTCCAAGGCCGTGAGGGGAAGGCAGCAGGCTCCCCAGAGCTTGCGGCCCCAGCCTGCCAGTGAGTAAGAGACCTTGTGTCAGGGGGATCTGGCATAAGGTCAGAGCAGAATACCAGACATCCTTCTCTGGTCTCCATATGCCCCAGGAACACACACGGGCACCTAAATCACACACACTTACAGCCCTCTAACACACACACATACACATACACACACACACAAAATCAAAACAACAAAAATACATAGTTCTTTTTAAAACTGAAGAAACTAGCGATTGAACATTCCAATTTTATATGAAGCAGGGCTCCGCCACAGGCAACATGACATGGGCTCTGTATTATTCTAAGAAAATGATTCTTAACCTGTGGGTCGTGACCCCTCTGAGGGCCAAACAACCCTTTCAGAGGGGTCACCTAAGACCATTGGAAAACATAGATATTTACACTGTGATTCATAACAGTAGCAAAATTACTGTTATGAAGTAGTAACAAAGGTAATTTTATGGCTGGGGATGACCACTTGAGGAGGAACTGTATTAAAGGATTGAGCGTTGGGAAGGTTGGGAACCACTGCTCTAAGGTCAGATTTAACACACTGATCAAAGCTAGCTGAGAAAACTTCAGTAGAGGTTTCAGTGATTTCAGAATAACTAAAACTTCAAAACAGCAAGACTGCCATCCCCAACAAAGGAAAAGCACGCTCTATGTCACAACATAATTTAATCTCTCTGGACTTGAAGCTAAAAAACTTCCATTTTTTTTTTCATTAAGATGATATCATTTTATAATAACCCATTAAGTATGAGACCTTTTTATGAAGTAGTCAATTATATATCGCAGGCTCAGAAGACGGACTGCTTCTGAGAGAATACAAAAGAAAAGAGCACATGGAAAACCACGACCTACCTATTACTACGCAGTAAGCGCACCAGGGATTTAGAAATAACGCCAGCCTCTGACTTGGGTGAAATGTGCCAGTACAGCTGAGCAACAGCCATAACCACCTGCAGGAAGAGACGCAAGAGCACAGTGAGCATCTAAGCGACAGAATGCATCCTCACACTGCGCTTGTTTCCGCTGAACACCGTCAGAATGCCTATGAAGGGAAATCCAATGTCCGGGCCTTTGTAGGGGTGGAAGTCGCTTTCCCCAAATACTTCCTATCTTCAAAAATTGCCTGTATTTGAGAGCAGAATGTCATTAAGGATGTGAGAGGTGTCAGACATGACCATTTTGAGTAGAAGGGGCCCCCAATTTGGTATGTATCCTTACAAGAACCAGAAAAAAGGCAATGTCGCAGAGAAGCGAGCAACTCATCTGCAAGCCAAGAAATGCAAAGATTCCCCCGCAACCACCTTCAGAAGAGGAAAGAGACGGCGTCTCCCCCAGATCCTCCAGAGAGAGGGGTTGAGCCTATTTACACCTGACTTCAGGCTCCCGGCTGTCTGGAATGTAATAAACCCCGGTCCTTTTCTTCCACCTAGATTGTGGCAATCTGTACAGCAGAGACAGGAAACTAACACATCCTGGGAAAAACAAATGACGTAAATGAACTAACTGCCCATGGTGACAACAGCACTGGGGGAAACCAAAAACAAAAAGCCCTGCATGCTCTCCACCTGAGTGCTGCTGCTCGGTCTAAAGAGAGGCAAGCCCGACTTCGAAACCATGCCAGACCCTGCGGGGTGGGGGCATAGCAGCGACAAGTTGTCTGAAATAGAGGGAAGTGATTCAAAATGTAATAACAACAAGGTATTTGCAGCACTCTGACTTTTTAAGAGAGCAGCTTTGAAGCTAGTCCCACAGCCGTCCAGAGCCATGGTAAGGGGAACAGACTGTTCTCGAAACAAATCGGTACCATGTTTCTCTCACATGCCTCTACATTCAGATTCAAGAAGAGACTCCTCACCACTGAAGTAGTTGATTAGCATGTGGACTGCTGAGACATCGAGGAATGGTTCAGAAGACAAATAAACGCTAAGTTAGTTCTGCTCCGTCCCCCAGGTTCAGAACAATACAGGGCAAGAGTTTCAGGCATGTCTACACGGCACTCCACACACTAAGGTGCTTGAGCTAAAGACATGCTTTTTTTTTTTTTTCCCCGAGACAGGGTTTCTCTGTGTAGCTTTGCGCCTTTCCTGGAACTCACTTGGTAGCCCAGGCTGGCCTCAAACTCACAGAGATCCGCCTGCCTCTGCCTCCCAAGTGCTGGGATTAAAGGCGTGAGCCACCACCGCCTGGCTGCTAAAGACATTCTTTATAAACAAAAGTCATCTTAAAAAAAAAAAAGTTATGGGGTCCTGAATATACTGTTCTTTGTAATATTAAAAAATAATAAGTTGGCTTTATGGCTTTCAGATAGAACCTGGGAATTCTAGAACAATAATATTTCATTTCCTCACTTGCACTGATAAAGTGCAACACACGGAAACCCATATACAAGAAGGAAAACTGTATTTTCTATGTGTCAAGACACAGCTTTCACTTGGTGTGACATCTTTTGAATATATTAGTCAAGTTGATCCCAAATCCGAAAGAACTAAATGACCTCTACCTCCCTTTTGCCTCATTATCTATAAAAAACAACAGCTTAAGGTTTCCTCAACACCACATCTGAAACCTGAAGGCCAAGTTGTAAAAAGCCACTAGGGAAATTCTCACCACTCCAAAATCCAGACTGGCTAAAAGAACTCAGTCAACAGGCCTTCTCCAGTGCACGACACTTGCTCCTAACCAAAGCATCCCATACCTCGCGCTCTTCTTAACCCTGACCCATCAAGCTTTCTGAAAACATTCCCAAAATTCCCTTTCAAACTTCAGAACAAATGTGTGTTCCTTTGTTTTGTTGTTGTTGTTTGAGACAGAGTTTCTCTGTGTAGCCTTGGCTGTCCTGGAATTCTCTATGTAGACCAGCCTGGCCTTGAACTCACAAAGTGCTGGGGTTAAAGGAATGCGCCGCCGCCGCCGCCACCACCACCACCACCACCCAGCTATGTTTCTTTGTTTTGAGACAGGGTCTCCCTATGTAGTTTCAGCTGGCCTAAAACTCCCTATGGAGTCCACTCTGGCTTCTAACTCACAGAGAGCCACCTGCCTCCACCTCCTAAGTGCTAGGACTGAAGCTATAAGCAACTACACCTGGCAAAAATAATACTGTTGTTTTTTAATCTTTGTAATTCTTCAAAGGTCAGGCTTCATTTAAATTTACACAAAGCAAGGTAACACAACACACTCAGAACCATGGCAGCCTATTCGGTGCACTGGCAAAAAAGCAGGGACCCCAGATCAGCACAGGAACAACCAAGTGCCCTAGGACTCAATACCTGCATTGTCAGCAAGCATCTGAATCTGAAAACCAACTCCCAGGACAAAATGAAGCTAACAGGGAGTGAGTAATGCCTGAGACAGTGAGTGGCAGCTCCTAAGAAGACTAGGCACACTAAACCACAAGCATGTATGAACAGTATCAATGAATTCATGTTTTTCTATGACTGGGCTTTTGAATGATGACTTGGAAGCACATTATTAGTAGTAACATAAAAACTTCTGCTAACTGCTAAGTACACAAACTTCTAAAGGCTAAATTCTCAACAAGTGCAGAAAAGAAAGGAGTCGGTGTAGTTCCTTATATTTGAAGAAAATAATTCATTATTTTCTTAATTAAAACAAATTTGGGTATATGTTTAACTTCAACCTGTCTAGCCTTTAACTGTAACAGCCAGCAGAAAACACAGGGTAAAAAACAATGAATTCAATCATACTTAAAGGCAGTGGCCATGGGCTGGAGCAATGGCTCAGTGGTTAAGAACACTTATTGGTTTTTTTTTTTTTTTTTTTTTTTTTTTTTGGTTTTTTCGAGACAGGGTTTCTCTGTGTAGCTTTGCGCCTTTTCCTGGAACTCACTTGGTAGCCCAGGCTGGCCTCGAACTCACAAAGATCCGCCTGCCTCTGCCTCCCGAGTGCTGGGATTAAAGGCGTGCGCCACCACCGCCCGGCCACTTATTGGTTTTACAGGGGCTGGTGGTTCACAATCATCTGCAACTCCAGGTCCTGGGGATTTGACAACTTCTTCTCACCTCTGTGGGTGTACAGGTGGTGCACATCATATACACAGAAAACACACACACATAAAATTAAACAACTAAATCTTTAAAAAAAAAATCAGATGAACATTCTGCAAATAATTCTAAAAACTCTATAAAATATAACTTCTTTTTGTTAGCATTAATACATACATACCAGCATTTGTGAATCAGCATTTGTGACTGTATCTATTTATACAGATGAAAAAGATCTGGAATAAATGCACTAAGGCATAAAACTGATTCTTGAATGAGGAGACCAAGATATTATAATGTATTACCTGGTTGTCATGGTCTACATTTCTTAATATGTATTTGTCTGAAGTTTATGGTCATTTAAAACAAAATATATCAAACAAATAAGCAAAAGTCTGTGAGACTCAAACAAAGATGATTTTTAATTACTAACAATTCCAATTAAGCTTATTACCATGGGGCATTTTACCCCAGTGCTGGAGGCCCCAGACAGAGAAGACATGCGCCCCATCACCGAGCTACATTCCTAGCCAATGTTATGATATAGTCTCTTAAGAACTTCATCAGGAAGATTTAACATTAGGGAAAACCATCCTATCTGCTATTCTCAGCTATGACAACAAACCTGACAGAAACACCTACATCCTTACACAAGGCCCAATACAAATCAATCAATTCCCAAACAAAGTGAGCTTGTGTCTTTAAACAAGCCAGTTAACACAACCAGAAAAAAGCAGATGAATCCATTGGACTATCAAGGTAGGCATGCTCATCAAACCCTGATTTTCCATGTCTAGAGACAAAGAAAGCTAAAAAACATTTAGAATACAGATTTGGGCCTCTAGAGCTTTATGTTATATCTCACACCTTCCCAGGTACCCATCACATGTGTCTGTTGTAAGAACAGTCACGTGCCCAGTACTGACAGCACACACTCTCAATTGTTTGTTCTTTTCAATCTGTAAAACAGTTCTTTCCTAGTCTCAACATACCGCTGCATTCCTGCTCTGAAGCAAAGGCTTTGTGTTTCTAATTAAGAGTCTATGGTCTGGATCCATAATATACGGCCTCTTCTTGTCACTCTTTTCCTTCTCTTCATCATCGGATTCATAGAAATTCTTCTCGTTGTCTTCTAGACCATCATCCTGTGAAGAAAACAATCCAATCTCAAGATCAGGTCAGACTGAACAGCCAAAACATTACACCGCCAAGGAAACTTTTCCTGTGAAAACATCTACAGAAAGAGGCTGGAGAGACGGCTCAGTTCACAAAGTGCCTGTCTTGTAAGCATAAGGGCCATCTCCAGCATCCAGAGAAGAAGCTGGACAGGATGGCACGCACTTGTAATCCCAGCACTAGAGAGACACAGTCATCCCTGGGGCTCACTAGAAAGCCAGACATGGAAGACGTTTTCAAAAAAAGAATGTGGCCATCTCCTAAAGAATGCTACTGTAGGTTGACTTCTTTGCACATACACAAATAAAATTTTAAAACAATAATAATAATTTACTGCAGAATTCTACTATTGAGGCAATTTAAAACATTGTACAATCAACATGGAAAGGTTGGCTTTTCTCATTATGATAATACTGCTATTAATTCATAGCCAATCTCTACAAAAATTCTGATAGTTGCTAAAAGAGAAGAAATGATGATTAGATTTTAATAAGACAAATATAAGAATAACTGAAAGCTAGGAGCTACTTGCACAACTTAGATCAAGAGTAAGAAAAGGGAGGAGAGTTGTGAACTGATAGAGAAGTTTGACTGCTAAGAACTGGTCAGCAAGGTCCTTAGTAAGTCGAGAGAAAGGCTCAAAGCTTCTGTTTGCCAGCAGACACTTGGTCCCACACACAGACAAGCATACATGTACACAGTAATATGCATATACTTTCAAGTACAATTTTTAAGTCACATTTTTTATCAAGAAATATGTATTACCTCCCTCATCACCAGTTTGTTTTTACATTTCTACTTTAGTTATAAGATCCAAAAATACAGTGTAGAAGATTCCAGAAATAAAAAAATTCTCAAGTTTTGAATTATGAAGTACTGTCAGTAGCAATGTGTGGTTTCACACGTGCACTGCTGGGGAGTGGGGGTAGGGGTGGGGTGGAGGAGGTTGTCAGTCTCGGAACAAATCCCTGGCAGGTGAGGTGAGGCTCCTCAATAACAAGGGCACATGGGATAGAGGGATGAATCACATCCCAGGTTGGAACAGAAGTAAACAACATGCAGCTTGAATCCCAAACTTTAACAATAAATAATTTGACTGAATATAAATAAATATATCAATTAAAAGACCAGTCCAGCAAAGTAGATTAAAACACATAACCCAACTGTATGCTGCCTACAAGAAACACACTCCACACTAAAGGCACAGGTGAACTGAAACTCTAAGAGGCTAGGAAACGAATGTAACAGTGTCAGACAAGAGGGGCAGCTGTAACTGCATCGCCCTCACACAGTCACTTTGGAGCAAGCAAACTGCTACAGGAAGACACTATACATCTTAAGTTATCTCTAGGGAGCCCAAACTGGCCTTAAACTTAAATTCCTCCTGGCTCAGTCTCCTGATTGTTCCGTATGTAACATTCTTGAAATTATGAAATTATAGAAATGGAGAAAAACTAATGGTTACAGAGTTTTGGGAGTGGGGCAGTTGATATACTAAGCACTACAAACATTACCAGATAATGGAATTTCTGAAACTCCTGATTATTTCATCATCCTGATCATACTACTAACATACAGTTTTGCAAATAGTTACTGTTGATGAAACTAGGTGAAGGGACATCAGATCTCTTGAAATTCTTTTCTTTTTTAAGATTTATTTTCATTTTATGCATATTGGAGTTCTGTGTGCATGTATGTCTGTACAGGTGCCAGATTCCCTGGAATTGGAGCTATAGACAGCTGTAAGCTGCCATGAGGGTGCTGGGAATTGAACCCAGGTTCTCTGAAAGATCAGCCAGTGCTCTTAACCGCTGAGCCATCTCTCCAGCCCCCTAAATTAATTCTTACAAACTGCATGTTAAGTTTCAATTCTTAAAATAAAAATTTAAATAATTAAAATTAAGGGGATAAAAGCACTAATTCACTTAAAAGCGATTTCTGTATGTTACATTGCAACAATAAATGAAATCCTCAAAAAAGCTAACATTACTTAATAAAACATTTTTTCCTTGCAAGAGCTTCCACAAGAAGACATAGTCTTTAATTTTGCACGAATATTGGAAAAACACTTTTCTTCAAAAGTTAAGTTTTAGGGTTTATAACAACAGCAGCTCAAGGGTTGTTAAATCTAAAAAAAAAAAAAAGAATTATAGAAATTATCTAAACATGGGGCTAGTGAGATGGATCCAAGGTTAAGAGTGTTTATTCCAGTTCAGTTCCCAACACTGAAGGCAGGCAATGCACAACCACCTGCAACTCCAGCTCCAGGATATCTAATGCCTTGTTCTGACCACATGAGCATTTGCACACATGTATACATACCCACACATGGACACACATACATAAATCAAGAATAAATCTTTAAAGAATGAAAGGAAGAAGGAACTGAGAGAGGTTGGAGCTGAAGCTCAGTTGGCTGGAGGGCTTGCCTAGCATGTGGGTTGGACACTACCACCACATAAATTGGATCTGCTGGTCTGCCACCAGAATCCCAGCACTTGGGAGGTAGAGGCAGGAGGACTCAAGTCACCCTCACCTACTCAATGAGTTTGAGGTCAGACTGGGTTACCTGAAAACTCTATCTGAAAAAACAAACAAGCAACAGAAATAACATACTGAACCCGAGAAAATTCACCCAACTTCTACTCATTGAAAACAAAAGTTTTTAAAAATAATATAATATCCACCTTCAAAACTAAGCTAGAAATCTAGGTACTACGGTACAAGCATCTAAAGTTCTCTGAGGAACACTGGATTGAAAGTTCCAGGCAAGCTTGGGTCTACACAGGGAGACTAGATCTAAGGCAAAATTAATTGATTAATTAGCTAATTAATCAATTAGATTTAAACTAGAACTTATTAGCTTCACTTAAACTGCTCTCTTGGAGTGTTTACAGAGAACTACAGTGAGAGAGATACACTCTCATAGCAAGGTCAGGGCTGGCTGCTCCTCTACTGAGCTCCAGGCCAAGTGACTCCAGCACAGGCATCAGGAAACCAGGAAATGCTATGTAAATAATCAAGGGTGAAGCACTCAATTACTACAGTTCAATTATTATGGCTGGACTATAAGCACTGGCTGAAAACCTTCAATCAAAATTAATCAAAGATGTTTAGACTCTACCTGAAAATAATACATAAATAAAAAAGCCTTTTTAAACTTTAACTAGCAATAAAATCCTGAAATGCTCATAAATGTTGCTTTTAATAAGCAATTATTTGTTCTGTTTCTTCATTATTAATATTTTTATTAGAGTTTGATTACATCATTTTAATGGAGAACGTATTTTTAACACAAATTTTAGTCAAAAAAAAAAAAAAAAAACCTGTTAAGGATTGTGGTAGTAACTTTAGTCAAAAGATTTCAAGGGAGTAATTTTCTTTCATTACTATTTTCCCACACAAGAGTCAAAGATGTTATATAGTTATGTAAAATTTTTCTAGAAATTCTTATTATATTAATTCTTACAATTTCCTAACATAGATGGGAGAACTTGAAATAACATTTATATGTGGCCCAGAGAAGCCAAAAAGTTAAATATCTCTACTCTAAAGTTTTAATAAGGGACAATGAGATTAAAACATGCTGCCTGTAGATAAAACATCGGCCACCAATTCTTTAATAAAGACATAGTCACTCCAAAAATTCTATTGTAGGTTTTTACAAAATTTCATTTGGTTCTTTCTTTTCTCTTCCTTTCTTCTTTTGGAGACAGAGACATTCCGAGTATCTCAGACTGACCAAACCCGGCAGTCCTGCTTCGGGTCCCGGAGAGCTGGGATTACAATGTGGACCACCATGCCTAGTTCTCAGAACATTTGCATCTGGTTGCATGTATCTGTCTGTACCAACTACTTACAGCTCTCTGCTGCATCCAAATGGTGGGAGAGGGGACCAGAGAAATGAAAAGGTCGATGTCATGAAGCTCATTATGTGAACACAACAAGGCAGGAACCAATCACCAGTAACAGGCTTAAATCTGAATGGACTGTGGATGTGTTTTCTGAGATTAACTAGAGAAGAGACAGTGGCCCCAACAAAATGGATGCCAAATACACACGGCAGCATGGCGTACAAGGAAGGACAGGTCCAGTGTCAGTGCTGGTGCATTACTGACCTCTCTACACTGGGCCAGCATGGTGTACAAGGAAGACAGGGCTAATGTCAGTGCTGGTGCATTATCAACCTCACAGTGTTATCACTACTGTAAACTTGAAGGAGATGTGCATTATAAAACATCCATGGAGAGTAAGTTCATTACTGAAGCTGACCCACATGGTCAGTCTCCAGTACAATTTCAACACTGAGAGGATGCCCACCTATGACCCAAGAAGCAGAGATTCCCGTGTCCAGAACTGTGAAGAAGATATGCTTCTTGTGGACAGCACCCAGTATAGAGTGCATCTGTTAGAGTAGCCTGCATTCAACAGACCATAAAATAAATACAGTTCATATGCATGCTCAAGGAACAATTTTATAGAAACATCAGATTTAATGTTTATGTCAGTTTTATATAAAGGGCAATAATTTTGGCAATTACAGAGTTAATTAAATTTGTCAATCTTTTAAAAAAATTCAACTTGACTGACTATACTTTGTGACAGCGTTGACCCATCAAATAGGGGAAGATTCCTGCTGTCTTAAAGATAATAAATAACATACTTAACTGAGTAAGTGGAGGTTCAAAGTTGCTACACTTTTGACACCACTGAATAGTTGGAAGATAGTCGTTCTTTGTTAAAAGTTATGTGAGTGGAATGACTCTTACTTTTTCCATATCCAGGAACAGAAAAGCTATTTAAACAAGCTATATTAAGAAAGATAAGTGGTCTGTCTGCTTAAGAGTAAAAGCAAATGAGTTTGAAAGACCTTGAAATGAACTTCATGAAAAGGAATTGTCAAATGTTCTACTTAGGATATTATCATTTTCATAAACATAAAAGATAAACCAATTCTAACATACCTCCACTCATACTGAAAGGCACCCTGTCATAAATGTTCTGATTTTAGTAGAACTCCTTCATTTCCAGAGCTTCCTCTAGAGGACGGAGGACAGTCCTGATCTGAAGAGTGAAATCAGGCAGCTCCACTGTATGCATGCATCTGTGTAGTACTAAGCAGAAAGGTTTCTCCCACACACCCCAGATAGCTGTGATGGAAGCCTTTCAATACTATCCCACACATGAAACCCTTGTCAGAGTACACTGTGCACATCACTGCAGTCACATTCCTACTTTAGTTTCTCAGTCTAGAGATGAAAGGTGTAACAAAAGAAAAAGAAAAAGAACTAAGTTATACATTTCCATGTCAGGGGCAGGGAAGGAGAAACAAGTTTAGAGGTGCTTGCACCAAAGACATTTGCACACATTCAATTAGTGGGCTACAGAGATGGCTCCATGGTAAACGCTTATTGCTCAACCACGAGGACCTGAGTCTGGATCCCCACAGCCCACACAGAGGCTGGATGTGGTGATGCATGCCGGTAACACCAACACCGGAGGAAAAGACAACAGATCTCCAGGGCTCACGGCCGGCCGCCTGTCCGGTCACAAGAGCACACTTTACAAAGGTACGGCGGGGCTGTAGGGGCGGCCCAGATGTGAAGAGCACAAACTGCTCTGGAAGAGGAGCCAGGTTTGCTTCCTAGCACCCAAGTGGCGGTTCACAACTGCCTGTAGCTGTTTCCACAGATCCAATCCCCTCTTCTGGCCTCTGAAGGCACTGCACAAGCACGGTACACATGTACGTACGTGTACACACACACACACACACACACACACACACACACACACACGAAACACTCATTTTTATAATGTGATGGTTTGAAAGAAAATGGCCCCCAAAGGGAGAGACACTATTAGGCCTTGTTGGAGGAAGTATCACTATGGGAGTGGGCTTTGAGGTCTCCGTGCTCAAGCTATGCTAAAGGTCATAGTTCACTTCCTATGGCCTATGGATCAAGGTGTAGAACCCTCGGCTCCTTCTCCAGCACCATGTCTGCCTGCATGCAGCCATGTCCCGCCATGATGATAATGGACTGAACCTCTGAAACTATAAGCCACCATGTTAAATGTTTTCCTTTATATGCATTGTCATGGCCATGGTAGTAGAAACCCTAAGACATATAAGTAAAGTGAAAAGGTAATTGATGAAAAATAAACATTCTAACATCAAACTCTTGCCTCGACACGCACCCCATGGGAGAGTATACTTGCACACACATGTGTACACATGCAAAAATGTTTAAAAGATTCAAGTAATATACATGTTTCTATTGAGAGAGTTTGGCTTTCTATTGAGTTGTTGTTTGAATGAGAATGGTCCCCACAGGCTCATATATTTAAATGTTTGGTCCTTACTCAGTTGAATTGTCCTGGGAAGGATTAGGAGGCATGGCCTTCTTAGAGGACACAAGTCACTGGGGGTGAGCCTTCAGGTTTCCTAAGCCCACACCATTCAGTGTGCTCTCTCTGCCTCATGCCTGTGGATCAGATGGAAGCTCTCAGCTACTGTTCCAGCGCCATGTCTGCCTGCTGCCATGCTGCCCAGAATGATGGTCAGGGACTCACCCTCTGAAACAGTTAGCAAGCCCCCAATGAAATGCTTTCTTTTGTAAGTTGCCTTGGTTCTCTTCACAGACACAGAAAAGTATCTAAGACTGAGGGGAGGGAGCACACAGGAAGCAAGGGAGGGAGAGGGTATGAAACTCTCAGACACAGACACAGAGAAACTTGGTTTAATCTTCTCATCTCATTTGAAAGTGGGGAACAACTGGGATTAAGGAAAGCTTTGTGGTTTCTAGAAAGAATTGTAACAACCCTGAGTAAAGGTAGATGTAATAGCATGACAGAGAATAGCACAGCAACCTGAAAGTGCTGTGGGGTACACAGGACCAAAAACTCCACAGGCCAAGGAACTGGGGGCTGGGTGATGCACTAAGGCCTAAGTGAATCCCCCTCCCCTTCCTCATCTCTGTCTCTCTCTCTGTGTCTCTCTCTTCACACACACACACATTCATTCTCTCTCTCTCTCTCTCTCTCTCTCTCTCTCTCTCTCTCTCTCTCACACACACACACACACACACACACACACACACACACACACACACACACACAATCCCCTCCAGGGACCAACCAGAAATCAGGGGAGAAAAGAATATGAGTCAGGTGATGAGAAGGAATGACATGAAATGCTGTCTTCCGTGACATATAGTGGTAGGTACCTGCAAAAGATCATCAACCTTGCATCATGGAGATGCTGCCACGGGTCCCCACACCCTCCGAGGAAATAAAGGCAGTTATGGGTACTGGGGGTCAGGTGGGGACAGTCAAATTCCTTGATGGGATAGCCTCTGGTAATCAGCCTCCATTCTTAAATAACCTAATATCCATGACATGCAGCAGACCTAATGAAATGCAGTAAGGCACACAAGAAAACACATGAAAGTACACGCAGTGCTATGGGGGAAAGAATGGGTTCAGTGGAGGAGGGGGGATAAGGTGAAGAGAAATAAGACCAAAGCACATTACTGCTGTTCGTTTTAACTCTTTTGGGGGGCCCGCCACCCAGCTCCCAAATAAATCCACACACAAAGGCACAGTCTTAGTTATGAATGCCCGCCCTGGCTTGGCTTAGTTTCTTGCCAGTTTTCCTTAAATTGTCCTATCGTTTGCCTCTGGGCTTTTCCCAGTCTCTTACTTCTGCAAATCTTACTCTTACTCCGTGGCTGGCTGTGTAGCTGGGCAGCTGACCCATGGGTCCTCCTCCTTCTCTGGCTACTTCCTCTTCTCTCTCTCCTCCCAGATTTCTCCCTCTATACATTCTCTCTGCCTGCCAGCCCCGCCTATCCTTTCTCCTGCCTCGCTATTGGCCATTCAGCTCTTTATTAGATCATCAGGTGTTTTAGACAGGCACAGTAACACAGCTTCACAGAGTTAAACAAATGCAATGTAAACAAAAATAACACGCCTTAACATATTCAGCTACACATTGTATGTGTATGAAATTGTGAAAATAATTTTTTAAGTAAAGATGGCCAACAAGCACATGAAAAGATGATCAATACTTTATGGCACTAAGGAAATCAAAAAAAGATGCAACCTGTCCGAGAGGACTTGGTGGAAAGACGGACTAATGCGCAGTCCGGGGGATTCTTCCCGTAGTGTAACTACTGCACATGATAAACACGATGATGCACTTCGGTCAGGATATACCAGAAACCCTCGGGCTTTGGCTGGTAATCATGTTAACATAGGTTCCCAGCCTTAAAGGTACAGATACATGTGTGAGAGCTAAGGGCATAAAGAAAATCCCATCACTTTCAACTCATCTGACTGTAAACTAGTGACTACTCATTTTTAAAACATAGGTTTTAAAAATGAAAACAAAACCAGTGAGTTAGAATATCTTATCTGTAGAATGTGAAAATAGGTTCTCTCTACTCAACCATACCAAAGTAATGCTAATGAAAACAAACAAAAAAAAATCAATATAGCTTCACTTTGCTCCAGAACACTCACTTCAGAAGACACACACATATTACACTGAATGTTTCTTGAAGGCAAAACCACAAACACTGTGTTAGTGTGCAGGTGTACTTGGAAGAGGCACAGTCAATGTGCCCTCATGCACTGTAGTATGGAAACCATGATGTGGGAAAGCAGACTTACATGGTATTATGTTCTTTCTACAAACCCTGTACCTGGAGCTCCAAACACAAGCGCTCACAGACACCGAGGAGAATCCTTGCTTTACAGGGATGTAAGATGGCAGACAGACAGACAGACAGACATTTCAGAGTCTGGTAAGAAATAAATACAAACCACTATCTCGTTGTCGGTTTCTAAGAGCAACAGAGGGAAAATGTGCAATAGCTGAAAATACAACATTTTATGTCTAAAATTGGATGACAAGAAAATATTTCTGAAAAATGTACTTCCCTACCACGTGAACAGTGACGCCGGGCCGTGTGGGAACAAAGGTAACACGGGCGGCAAGCCTCTCGAGCAGCGGCAGCAGAGTGCTGGCAGGAGTGCGTCCTGTGGTCCTCGGGGCTCAGGTGGCGGGAGGTGAAGCACAGGCCTACCACCTCTCACAGGCAGAAAACAAAGATGCCCGGGACGGGAACGGTCCTGCCTCACAGGTTCAAAGCAAGGGCTGGACTGAACTCAGGACAACTCCGCTTGGGCCTATCATCTATCTCTCCCCTTTACTACTGCGGCACCTGTGACCACAGCAGCCTTTTGAATTCCACAACCACCTTAGGGGCTGTAATAATATATTTAAGACTTACACCCAAATCACACAATCCTTGCAGCCTGCTGGAGGTTTAGATGGAACCTTAAGGCTGACACCCGACCCCTGCAGGGAAGCACCCATGACAGTCCCACGTAATCTGGACACTGCATTGGTCAATCCCAGCTACTGTCTCAAATCACCACACAGTGGTAGCCATTTGGGTCCTGGAGAAGGCCTTCTTCCTGGTTAGCAGACAGCCACCTCACATAATGTAAACACAAGGAAGCAATCTCTTGCACAGCTGCTTATAAGGACACTAACTCCCTCTAAAGCAATGGTTCTCAACCTGTGAGTCACGATTCCTTCAGGGGCTAAACGACCCTTTCACAGGGGTCACCTTTAGATAACCTGTATATCAGATATTTACATTACGATTCATAACAGTAGCAAAACTACAGTTATGAAATAGCAATGATATAATTTTTTGTTTGGGGGTCACCACAGCATGAGGAACTGCATTAAAGGGTCACAGCATTAGGAAAGTTGCTAATTAGGAAGGAACCACTGCTCTAAAGGTACCCTCATGGCTTCACCTAAACCTAATTACCTACAAAAGGCTCTTTCCAAAAACTACTACACAGAGGGTTAAAGTTTCAATGTGGATTCTGGGAAGGCACAAACAGTCTATTACATTCTTGTAGTGATGTACTGATGGGACACCTCTCTGACATTAGGTTAGATACCTCTAACAAAAGCAGAGCGGGTAAGTGATTAGCAGGACTCTAACTACTCAGATAAATTTATTCACTAAAGAAAACACACAGGCAAGGATGAGTACAGTAGGAACACCTTTATAATTTTTTTCTAAAGAAAAAGTGAAATTTCATCCCCCCAAATTCAGTATGCACACGGGTGTGAGCCGCCCACCCCTCCTCCCATGAGAAAACTGCTAAGCTGTTGTTCACTTTGCATGTTTTATACCACAGCCCAGTGAGCGCTCTACCACACAGGTGGGAGTGTGGGTCTGAGGACCATTGAACACCGAATCTCCCCAATACATCACAATTACGGGAACACCTGTGCACACTAACTTTGTGGCGAGCCATTCTGAAACTCAGTGTTCAATTGTCCACAGCACTTCTCATTTCCATGTTTAGCTGTATGTTCAGCTCTAGTATATAAGAAACATACTTTCAGAATGCATCCATTTCCAAACTTTGTTCCTAAGAAATGGAATGGAAGACCGGCATAAAGCATTTTTCAAATTTCCCTGAAATAAAATATGCACATGGCCATGCTGGTCAGGGCGAAGAGGTCCCAAAGCTTGAGGAATAAAGGTAGTCATTATCCTAGCTCCACTGACGGGGCAGGAGAGCTCCCTCTGGCTGAGGAAATGTATTAACAACAGCACTCACGCAATTACAAAGCAGGAAGCCCACGTTAACCCACCCTAAGCAGAGTAATAAGGACTTCTCCCATCTTCTTCACTCGCTCCTCATCCTAGCCCGGGACAGAGAGTCCACTGCAGACAGGGAAGCGAATGTGCATGGGACGGAAACGGATCGATTTAATTTCTCTTCAGAGCATTAAAACAAAGGGATTAAAGCAAGGCTGTTACAATGTATTTGGAAATTCTAGAATGAGAGAGAGGATCAGCAAAGCTCCCCTGCCCCTTGAGATGGGGTCTCACCATGTAGCCCCGGAAGACCTGGAACTTATTTTGTACAGCAGGCTGGCTTTAAACTCCCAGAGATCCATCTGCCTGTCCCCGTCTTCCAAGTGCTGTGGCTAAAGGCTAAGAGACCATGCCGAATCTAAGGCTTCCTTTTCTTAATCACCAAGAATTCCAATACGTACAACAGAACAAGATGCATATGTCCACATGCTTGTGTTCTAAATTAAGAGTAAGGAACCAGGGCTCTGGAAAACTCACATTTCAATTATTTAGAGAGAAAGGGAAAAATAGAATTTTAAAACTCTATATAAACAGGTTAAATTTTATTAAGGGATTATTTAATCTCCATTAATTCCCAAATATTCTCCATCTAAACTGAAGGGCGCACTAGAATCACTAGGAAAAACTGTATAAGTGTGTCGTCTCAAGGCAATCCAAGGACTGGCGCTGGAGAGAGCTCAGTGGTCAAGGGCACTCAGGGATCTTCCAGGACTGGGAAAGATTCCCAGCACTCACGGGGCTCACAACAGCCTGCTATTCCAGTTTCGGGGAATCTGACTCTCTCTTCCGTCACATGCAGGCACCAGGCACACACGTGGTGCACAGACAGACATGCTGGCATGACACCCAAACACAGAAAAGGTAACAAATAAATTAATAATAATAAAAGATAGTGTGACTATAGATGTGTGTTCTGGGGTGTCGCTCTAATTCCAGCACTCAGGAAGCTGAGACAGGAAGAGTCCAAGTTCAAAGACAGCCTGCGCTACAAAGACCCTCTTCTCAAAACAGACAGACAAACAGAAAAGGGGGGAAGAGAGAAAGGAGAGGAGAACACCGTGGAAGGAAAGGAGACCCGGGATGCCTCTGGAGAACAAATGAGAGGTCACACACAACAAAAGCCAGTAATTCCACACCTAGAGAAAGGAAACCAAGTGAGCAGAGAAGACCTGTGGCCCTGGTGGCCCCAGGCAAAGGTGACAGCTAGTGGTCACAAGACCCAGCAAGCCAACTTTTTGACTACCAGAGAGAGAATGGCTATGAGTGTTTAAAGGTGTTTGTAGCACTAACACACACCCAATTATTAAAACTCTGACTGTGTGACTTTCTGGTGAATCTGTATATCACAAAAGCAAAGAAACTGTAATACTCAAAGACAAAGATATACACAGTAAGTGCTTAGGGACACTGTGACCTACTGTCCACATTTACGCTACATGCATCAAGAAACTCAGATGAACATATATGTTCACACCACAATGTTCAGATGAACAGATATGTCCACACCACAATGTACTGGTTTCTCCATCTGGGGGGTTAATTCTGCCAGGCACAGCCTTCTTGGTTGACAGTTTTTCTTCCTCCAACATTTCACATCTGTTGCTTCAAAAGCTGTGAGTAATGGCATACACTTTAATCCCAGCACTTTTAAGTCAGAGGTAAGTAGATCATTTTGAGTCTGAGGCCAGCCTGGGCTACAAAGAGTTCCAGGACAGCCAGGGATACACAGAAAGACCCTGCCTCAAAACCAAACCAAAACAAAACAAAGAAAACCACCACCTTCTAGAACCTGTGGTTTCTGATATGAAGGCAACTCATACTACTGAAGAAACCTTGCACACAGTGACTCTCTTCACATCTGACTTTCAACAGAAGATGAACTGTCAATGATGGAGTCTTTCTTACCTAGAACTTGAGTTTCTCCACTAGATCAATGAGTGTCGTTCATCAGGTCCAGAGAACGTCCAGTCACAGTCTCTGCAGACATCCCTTTTAACCCCTTCTCTCTCCTCTTTCCTCTAGGTATCCCATGACGTGGAAAAGCACATCTGAGGGTGGTCCACAAGCTTCTTCGTGATTTTTCCTATTACTCTGCCCGTTTTACTTCGTGCATTTTCTGCTGCTCAGACTAGATCATTTAAACTGACCTGTCTTCTAGTTCATGGATTCCATTTCTGCCTGTTCAGATCTACTGCTGAACCCTGGTATTGAACATTTCATTTTAATTACTCAACTTTTCAGCAGGCTTCTGTTTGGTTCTTTTGCATCTCTCTCCCACTCCATCTGTGCACAACCACATGCATGCGTGTGTGCGTGTGTGCGTGTGTGCGTGTGCGTGTGTGTGTGTGTGTGTGTGTGTGTGCGCGCGCGCGCGCGCGCGCGCGCGCGCGCGCGCGCATGTGCTTGCACACTAGTGCTGATACTCTCTCTATTTGGAGGGACATCATTTTTCTGACTCCATTTACTTGCTTTAGTGTGCTTGTGACTGTCAACTTAAACACGTGGAGACTCAGTACAGCACATACTTCTGTGGTCACAATTCCATGACTCTGCTTTTCTTTTAACGTACCATTCTTCTGTTTCTTTTCATGGTTCCTGATTTTGAGATGAAGATGAGACATTTAGATTATGGTATGGTAACTCTGTAACTGAGATTCTAACCCTTCCCACGTGTTTGCTGTTGCTGGCTGTGTGTTTTGTTTGGAGACGGTCCGAAGTGATTTGGAAAGTCTGTATTCTTTCTCTCTCGGTCACGTGAGTGTTCGCTCTTCTGCTAGCCTTATAATCAGCTAGAGATTTAAGAGACAGTTCCAAGAATTACCAAAGGGAAGAAATTCCAAGTCACTGCAGCCCTGCAGCCTCTGCAACACTTCAATCACTTGTGTCTTAGTCACGCCTTCCTCTTCTGGAGCACTTGCAGGTCACTCCAAACAAAGCTCCGGTTCAGGTCTTTGCGCAGGTCTCATCCTGGATCCCTCACTGTACAGGTGAGGCGGCCTGCCCTCATTCTCGGAAGTGTTCCATCCTCCTGCCTTCTGGGGCCGTCCCTCCTGGGCCGCTGTCACTGAGTGTGGTCCTGTTCAGGACTACAACTGAGACTGAGACTGAGAATTGAGGTAATAATTTAAAATGTGTAAAGCATTCTTTCTTCTTAATTAAATGTTTGAATAGTTGCTGTGAAGCTGGACTTATTTTCTCCATTCAAAAAGTTTATTTTGATTTTTTTAACCTCATCTTACCACACATCTATCTAGAGCAGACCCTGGAGTTCCCTCTCAGCCCCGTTTGCTAATGTCAGATTCCATTTAAAACTGTGTACATAAAACACTGTGGTAAATATGGACTTAAGTCATCTCTCAGAGCCACAATTGATAGTACAGTACAGATCTCCAAAAGGAAATTAAAACATTTATAACAAGAGCATAAAGCACTAAGTAAGGGTACACTAAAGGCACAGAATCTAAGGAAGCTAAAGGAGACCTCGTGAACAGAAACCCCAAAGGATGGAAAGTGGGAGGGTGGGTGGGTGGGGAGCGTGGTGACATGGCTCAGCAGTCAGTGTATACTGCTCTCGAGGAGAATCAGAGCTCAGTTCCCAGAGCCCGATCTGAGAGGCTCACTACCATGCAGAATTCCACCTCTGGGGTACGCAACACCTCTGGCTGCCCAGGCCCCTGCACCCACAAGCTCACACCCCAACACAGACACGTACACAGAATTAAAAATCAAATCAAATCTTTTCTCAACAGAAGAGGGCACTTGTTCCCCAGAACACTTATTTTCATATACTATTAATGGCCTCAAGCACTAGTAAAGGTTGCTTGAACTGTTGTTTTTAAAAGGGAAAGTTTTTAAAACAAATTTTGTAAAATGGAGTGACCCAGCAATTCAGATGAAAACAAGTAAGTACTACCGATTAAGAACTACTAACCTACAATGTAACTTTTTCTCCACAGACCAGATACCTACTTAAGGTATCAAAATACACTGCATTGTAGGACTGGAGGGATGCTCAGTGGTTAGAGCACTCACTGCTCTTGCAGAGGACACAGGCTCAGGACTGGAAGTCCAGGGGATCTGAGGCCCTCTTCTGACCTCTGCAGGGATCAGGCACATTTATAGTGTTCATACATAACACACAGGTCAAACACACACACACAGGTCAAACACACACACACACACACACACACACACACACACACACACAGTAAATAAATCTTTAGAATGCACTGCACTATAGTCAAAGTAAAATAGACATTTCAAAATTTGCAATATCCTTGAGATCTACAAAAATTTTGTCAGAACACTTTTAGTTTTCACTTAATCTATGTGTGTATGTGTGTGTATGTGTGTGTAGCTAAAATTTAAATATTGTTTCAAAACAACAGTCTCCTCAAAATTACACGAGATTAGTGTGAAGAATATGGTAGACACTGAACCAGCAGCCAACCTCATGATATAGCTCTCCAAAAGGATGGAAAAGCCAGCTGCTTCAGAAGAGACCAGGTGTTTCCTGAGGCGTGGCTCCTCTAGCCCTCTACAGTGGGTGAGAACTTTCCGAGGATGTACGATGTAACTCTAGCTAAAGAGAAGTAATGAAGTATGGTGATATTTTATTTGTACTGAAATGTAATTTTAATTTTATGTTAATAAAGTTGCCCTGGGGTCAGAGCTATTAGAGCCATAGCAAGAGCGTGGTGGTTAGAAGAGCTAGGTAGATTTCTGTGTGTTCAGGGATACAGCCAGTATTGGAGACATACGCCTTTAAGACCTGGAGGGCGGTACTTACAGGCAGTGATGAGGCAGTCATGTGGTTGGGTTTACAACCAATGAGAAGGCAGAACAGAAAGACTATTTAAACACAGACAAACAGGAAGTAGCTCTCTCTCGGGGAAGTTAGGAGCACTGCAGGAGGTAAGATTTTATCTCTGAGCTCTGACCTCTCGGCTTTCTTTTACATTGGCTCTGTATTTCTTATTTTAATAAGACGGTTGGTTACATCTACAATGAAGGATGGAGTCAGTGGGACTCAGAGGGCTATGACCTGGAGCTGAGCTCCCACAGATGGAACGCCTTCACTGGACATACTCTCTCAAGCTGTTTTAAAAACCAGCACTCAATAGCACTGAAAAACAATTGGATGCAGGCAAAACTAAGGGCGGACCATGAGCCCAGCAGGGTGCCTCATGCCTACAATCTCTGCATTTGGAGAGCAGAGGCCAGAGACTCTCAGATGAGCACCCTGGATTATGGGAGGGGTTCAGGTCCCGTCTGACTCAGTCCCGACACAAGAAGATCACAGGGCTGGGGATGAAGCTAGTGAGTGAGGAGAGGACCTACTCACCAAGGATGAGGTACTGGGTTCAACCTCAGACGCATGCCCACCACAACAAACCAGGAAGAACAGGAAATCAACACACAAATAAAGCTGACCACAGAAACTTAGAGGCATGAGACTTTAGTAAATATGTAGTCTTTGTCTTATACCATTCCCTAGTCTCAAATAAAAGTTAGAAAAAAACTGCCTATGGGGTGGCGCACACCTTCAATCCCAGTACTTAGCAAGTAGAGGCAGGAGGGTATCTGTGAGTTCAAGGCCATTCTGGTCTACAAATCAAGTTCTAGCACAGCCAGAACTGTTACATAGAGAAACCCTGTCTCAAAAAACTAAAAGTAAACAAATTAATTAAATTTTTTTTAAAAAGAACAGAATAAAGATATTTGCAGATGAACAAAATTTAAGAATCCACTGCTGTCTCCTGTTTAAAAAAAAAAAATGTGCCTTATTAAGGAATTTTAAAAGTAATTGCAAGCAGCTGGGTGGTGGAACTCTGTGAGTTCAAAGCCAGCCTGGTCTACACAACAAGTTCCAAGACAGCTGGGGCTACACAGAGAAACCCTGTCTCAAAAAACCAAAAACCATTCATTACAACCACATAATCACAAAGAACATGAAGGAACTCAGGCATGGAGAAGGAAACAACAGGAAAATATCTCTCATAAGCCTTACAGTATTATTAAACTTAAGGCAAAACAAAACACAGGTACACGGAGTCGGGAGCTGGAGGTGGATAGACTCAAGAATGCGAGTATGAAACTGTCAAATATTAAATAAAAAATGTTAAAGACAAGTACATATTCCCTTGAATAAAATAAAAAAATTAAAAAAAAAAAGGACTCTTAGAAGGTTAAAGCACTCAACCAAGGACAAACAATGAACAAAGAACAGGGAATCCTTAAAGTGAGTGCTCCATAGCCCGGTGGAGGAGAGTCCTCGCTCCTCTCTGCCCCAGGTCCGCAGTTCCACAGCAACCGTGTACTAAAGCCTCCGTCAGAGCTGTCTGCCCACACACAAACCTCTTTCATTTGTATTGTGAAAACCATACTCTACGATAGATCCTCCGTAGTTCATTTTTAACAATTCTACAGAACAGCAAAATCTACTAACAGTCCACTGGTAAGAAAAAAGAATTACAAAATTTATTTTTTTAAATAACCTGTTTAAAAGAACCACACACACAAACAATATGTATGCATGCATATGTTTATATATATAGTTTGCATTTTGATGAGTTATTTTCTAACAACCACTGAAAAAATACCTGTACTAAAAACACTTTAAGGAAAACTCTAAACTTAAGGTGTCCTTAGGCCTATGTAAGGTTCTAGAAGTTCAAGTACAGAAATAGAGAGAAAGACAAAAGTAAATTAATCACTCCAAAGTATCCAAATGGTGTGGATAAACGCTGAGAAGTGTACCACCTGGCTTCATACTCCAAACGGTTATGGTGACGATTTACTTTTACGTTTCAAAGTGCTGAGGTAAACAGTTTTGGTAATTGTTAAATCTTCCACCTCCTAGCAATTTTAACAGGACTGGACCTACAGATGAAAGGCATTCCTGGCTGGACCAAACGGTTTCATTCAGTATTGGCTTACAGCTAATGCCACAACAGGGCTCAGATTTCTTGGGTTTTTTTGTTTGTCTGTTTGTGTTTTTATTTCATTTTATTTTTAAATAACTCTTAAAAGAAGATTTGTATGATCTGAAGAGAAACTGAGTATTAAATAACTCTTAAACATTCACTTTGTTTTATATTTATTTTCAAAATAAATGAATTTATTTTCAAATCCATTACTTTTATAAAAGCAACTTTATGTAAGAGATTTACATGCTCTCCTCTAACAGGCTTCAATGACAAAGAAAATACTTAAATAATGTCATATCCTTGAGAATTATACAAACTTGACCTAGAATGGAAAACCAGCCGACAGAGACTGCAAAGAGAAAGGTAAATTTAAGAAAATAAAAATGCAAATACTAAAAATGCAAATTTTAGTAGTCTCTTGAATTTATTAACCTAAAAGGTTTAATTTCCATTTTCCTGCATCAGCTGTATTTATAAAATGCCGTGCCCTATAAATACGCTGTTATTTTCTATAGTCAAGCACCCTCTTAACAAATCTTCTCATTAATATGTAAATTTAAAGTCAATCGGTCTTCTCTCTGACAGCCCCATGAATTCCTAGTACACTGTATAATCGGCTTTGACTTGGCATCCACTATTTATCATCAAAGATGTCAGTTAGAAAAATTATGGAAAATGCACTGCAATTGATATGACTGCAATCTACTTTGTCAACACTTAATTGTTCCTCAAATCGTACATTTACATATAAACAGCCTAAATACTGATCTATAATGATGCAAATAAACAAAATTAAAAATCTCTTCTGGCCCTGAAGAAGCTTATTGTATATGATGTGTTCATTTAAAATGACTGACAAAAGTATGCCCATCAGCTCATCTCAAAAACTATTTCTAATAATTTTCAGTTCCCAAAAGCTAACATTTTACTACCCTTCGAGAATATGAACATAAACAGGGGGTAACTTGCAGTACAAACACGAAGGCCTGAGTTTGAATCCTCCTCAGCCCTGACAAAAGCCTGTGGGTGGACCGCGCGTGCTCACTAGCCGGGGCCCACCTCCAGGTTCAGTGAGAGAGCCCAGCTCAGTGAAATGGCTACTGACAGAGCGGGAGCCTCAAGTCTTTTTTCTGGTCTACACATGCATCATGTGCATGCACACACTCAAAGTCAATGGAAAACGGGATGTTTCTCTTTGGAAACCATATTTAATTATAGATATCATCTAATTGAGTACCACAGACTAGGGTCTCAGAGATTAGCTTTGACAGGAAACCAATAAGCAAACACAAACCATATTCAAGTCAACAGGTAATGTAAAATAAAGGAAAGAATGATGGCCCTGAATATCAGATAACTGTTTCTAGGTCTAAACAGTATGCTTAGGTGAACTAACTGCTAAAGCATGTATGCCTCAGTATCTTTATCTGTAAATGGATATGAAAATTCTGACTGCCCGACATGGTGGTTTGAATGAGAATGGCCCCCCAGGCACAAATGTTTGAAATCTTGAGCGCCAGTTGGTGGAACTGTTTGGGAAGGACTAGGAGGTGTAGTCTTGGTGGTGTTATCACTGCGGGCTTTGAGGTTACAAAAAACCCAGTCATTCAGTTAGCTCTCTCTGCCTCATGCTGTGTCTCAAGACTTGAGCTCTCTGCTACTGCTCCAGCAGGAGCCCGCCTGTGGCCACGCCCCCTGCTATGATGGCCATGGACTCTGACCTTCAGAAACTGCTAGCCCACAATAAACTTTCTTCTATAAGTTGCCTCAGTCAGGGTCCGTCCACTCTCTAGTACCAACTTCTGTCTCAGTTACCTTTCTCATGACCAGGGCCACCTATCCACTAACAAGAAAGCACAGCAAAATGATTCATTAGAGTTATCATGTGTCACATTTTCTCTTAATACAAGGGAGGGAAAGTGAAATCCCCACTGTAACTCCTAGTTGCTATGTTAAGTTGGTGACGCGGTGTTCCCAATGGGGTATCCTTACTTCACGGTAAAGTGCCCTTGACTGAAGGAACGTGGTCTCGGCACGGCACTCCTAGCAGGGATTTCTGTCTACATGGAGACCGCTGCCCACGGATGAGAGTGAGCGAGGTGCTCAGAGCATGTCATCCGTCCCCCATCCCCCCCCCAGAAGGCAGTCTCCCACCACACCACTCGGTCCTCCTGTGAAGCGATGCTCCACTGTGTGGTCTACTCTGTGATAACCTTAGTTACTATAAAAACACTGAAAACAACTTCTGAAACGAAAAGCAGATACAGAGCTGCAAATGTCTCCGCTTCTTTCAAACGTGGCTAAACTGCATTTATGAGCTTTAGTCTTACAACTCCCTTTTTTATTTTTAATTATGTGTGTGGGGATACGTCTGTGTGTGGATATGGGCATGTGACCACAGGTGCCTGCACTGGGTCCCCTTGGAGCTGGAATTCCAGGCAGCTGTGAGCCACCAGATGTGCTAGGCAGGGTCCTCTCTGAGAGCAGTGTTCTTAACCACTGAGCCGTCTCCAGCTCCCAATCTAACAACTTTTATACTAGATCAACCACAGGCAGTCCTAAGGAGACGGAAGCCTCCAGGAGTACAAATTCCTGAGCCTCTCACTCCAAGCATCTGCAGCAATCAGAACAAGACAGACTCAGTGGGTCCAAGGAGTGTGGTGTGGACCTGGCCCAAGTGCTGACCATTCCAGGGGTCATTTTGTACAAAGAGCCTCGTTATGATTGCTAGTTCTGAAACTACAGCCAGGACTGACTACATCTTTCTCTCCCAAAGCTTTACAATAGTTTACACACTATTAAGAAAACACACAGACACAATCCTAATATCCTGAGCATGTTGAATTAAACAAGATGCGCAAATAGAACTTAATCAGACTCATTTTTCCATGGATTGAGGTAAACTGACAGCATCTTACATTAATAAGTAAAGTTAAATGTTTATCCATAGTAAAACTGTAACTCCTAGCATAACTGAAATTAAATAGTTACCAACAATTGCCTCTCCAGGGTCAACCAAGAGGTTAATGTGGAAAAACAAAAACATTATTTTTTATTTTATACTACATTATAAGTACTTCTGTAACTTAAAAAAAAGAATATTATTTAAACTCGTGAAAATTACAAATCTATCTAAATGGTTTCATTTCCTCCTTTCCATTTCCTTTCCTCTGTCTCAAAGGAAACCATAAGCGAGCTGCCCGAGAAGTCAAACCCTCAGCTTCAACACCCTGATCCTCACCTGTCCACACGCAAAGCGCCCACACGCCAACCAGCAAATTCGCCCATGTGTATGCCACACATGTGGTCTACCCACACCCCCCATGCCCACAGCTGGTCTCCTGGCTGTGCTGCAGCAGCGCAAGGCAGAGCTGCACATCTGGAAATCACTGCATGGTCTGGAACCAGTGGCCCTATGTCTGAAAATCACTGCACAGTCTGGAACCACAGGCCCTGTGTCTGACAATCACTGCACAGTCTGGAACCAGTGACCCTGTGTCTGACAATCACTGAACAGTCTGGAGCCACAGGCCCTGTGTCTGACAATCACTGCACAGTCTGGAACCAGTGACCCTGTGTCTGACAATCACTGCACAGTCTGGAGCCACAGGCCCTGTGTCTGACAATCACTGCACAGTCTGGAACCACAGGCCCTGTGTCTGACAATCACTGCACAGTCTGGAGCCACAGGCCCTGTGTCTGACAATCACTGCACAGTCTGGAGCCACAGGCCCTGTGTCTGACAATCACTGCACAGTCTGGAACCACAGGCCCTGTGTTCACGTCACGTTCAGACGGATGAGTGATGAAGAAGTGATATGGTCCAGTTCCAGTATGCTGGGACAGTGGCCAGACCTCCTTCTGACAGGAACTAACATGCATGGAACTAACATGAAAAAACACAAGACAAAATGCAGCCCCTTCCTCTCCAATTACGTAACAAAGCAGAAACACACATGTAAATGTAGAATTTAACCTGTCTTTGCTTTTGTATATGGCTTTACTAACTTCATCTAATATAAGATGAAATAAAACTCAGAGTGAAAGATGAGCTACAAAACTCTAGTACATATCTTTAGAAGACTCACGTATACTCAGCTCCGGTTTCTATCCACAAACAAGACAAAAGCTCACTTCTAGACAAGTGCTGGAATGAATAACGTGCAAACATAATAAAAATGTCAAGTGATACAACACTGGTTAAAAAACCCAACATGAACTCTGTGCTTCCACACGGGGAGAAAATGTCCAATCAGCTCCCCAGCAGGGGCTGCCTGAACAAACAGCAAACACGATCCCTGAGGCCGGCATCCAATGGCTGTGGGATTGTCATCATGCACACGCAGCTTCATTTAGTAAAACAGCCTTGCAAACTCAACTCTGGTCAATAATAAATCTAATTTTGTAAGGTACAAGTGTATACTAATAGCAAAAGTTCTTCCATCTGAGTCATATGTAGCATAAGTTATTTTTTAACATATTGTAAAAAATGCAACCACTTTACTTACAATGAAGCTAAGGGGCTCCACAAGGAGACCTCGTCTCAAAAACATGTCAAACTTCAATCACAAAGGAGGCTGAGAGGACACGATTCATCTTCCTTATGTGCAAGCCCGAGGTTCAATACACAATACTTTCGGCATGTGCAAGCCCTAGGTTCAATACACAGTACTCCCCAAAGCAATCAGAAAGAAAGAAAAAACCAAACTGAGATGTAGCATTCAAGGAGATAAAGACATAAAGAAATGTTTTAAATCTTTTTAATACTAAAAAAACAAGTCAATGCAGAAAAATTTATGAAATGTTTTATACTTATTTGTAAGCTTGATATGTCACTTAAAATCTATCATGAGGCCAGGCAGTGGTGGCGCACGCCTTCAATCCCCAGCACTCGGGAGACAGAGCCAAGCGGATCTCTGTGAATTCGAAGCCAGCCTGGACTCATAGAGCAAGATCCAGGACAGGCACCAAAGCTACACAGAGAAACCCTGTCTAAAAAAAAAAAAAACAAAAAAAACAAAACAAAACAAAACAAAATCTCTTATGAGAATATTCCCACTTTGTGGAATTTCATTAACTTATTCCTCTCATATTAATATTGTTTTTAATTTGAAAAAGCAAGATGTTCTAAACACTATATGGTTAGTCGGGTCAAGCTCACAACTGATTTCTCAAGTTTCTAATATTGGGGTTGGGGGGTTGGCTCCTCAGCTAAGAGTGCCTGCTGCTGCTCCAGGGCTCCTGAGCCTGGCTCCCAGCACCTACACAGGTGACTCGCCTGGACCTTCAGCTCTAGGGAATCCATGCCCTCTCCTGACCACTCAATGACCACACACACGTGCACATCCCCACATTGTGAAAACATATGCATGCACACACACACATATTTGTGCACATACATATGCAAACATGCAAGGACATTGTAAACCCCCCCTTGCATGCACACACATATGCACACATGTACATGTGCAAAAACACTCAAGCACACATTTATGAACATGCATGCACATACATGCACACATATACACGTGCATACACGTGCACACATAAGTATACACACATGCACACATACACAGAAATATAAAAAATATTGCATTAAAAATAAGATGTCAAAAGGTGAATGTGCTGTTACAGTACAGCTTAGGATTTCCCTTAACAAGTTTGAAATTTACATGTGAGCCTGCATAGAAGAGTGAATGAGCTCTATTACCAACTAGCAAAACAATTAAAATTTCTAATTTTCCGTGTAAAGAACATGATAAATTTCTAATATTAACCTGCCAAAGAAACTGAACTCATTTCATAGGATCTTTTATTACTGACTTCACATACTTTGGGTGAGTACAAACGAAAATAAGCATATTTTGGAAGTACAAAGCCGTAGGAAAGAAGTTTAAAAGTCTGGCAGTCTAGGAATCAGTCACCCCAAGTGTAAATTCATGGTGCAGGGGCACATTACCCACTTTAGTAAAACTGCTACATAGATGAATGGGGCTCAAAAATGTAAAATCAACTACAAATAATAATAATAATAATAATAATAATAATAATAATAATAATAATAATAAAAACCCAGGGCTTGATAAGGCCCCATGAGCCTGTGTCCTAACAGGGACCTTTGACCAGATATCACACCAAAGATCACACAGTGTGTCTTTAAATGGGAATCGGTTGGTGTCAAAACAATTGACAATCAGCAAAATGAGTCCCCTCTAGAAGGCAGATTTCTATTACTTCACTACTCTTCACTGGTTGCACAGTCTATGAAAGTTCATCTACCCCCTTAGTACGCTTCATAAGCAGGAGGCCAATCAGCACTCACCTCTCTCCAAGGGCTGACAAACTGTGTCCGAGCATATCGAGTTAGCATGTGGATTATGACAACCTGCCCCCACTCCTCGACATCGACCAGGAGGTTACAAAGCTTGCGGTAATTCCTGTGGATCAGATCGATTCTATCCGGGCACACCTCTTCAAAAGCCATCACCACACTGCCAGCCACCAGCTGAGAAGAGAGAAATAGTAACTCATTAAATACACTCTCACCATCCAAGATCAGATCGGGGATTCCAGCAGCATAGTCATGTTATGACCATAATATCAAAAGGTTTAGTCATTCAGTTACAGTGAGTACTAAAAAAGTACCCTTTTCTTGAAGAATACCTTTAAAACCTATAATTAGTATGGAAAACAAATCTTCTTCTGAACAGAGATAAATCCAGTTTATTTTAGTTTATCAAGTTAAATTCTAATAATTGTTTGTACATGTGTTAAATATTAATAACTCAGTTTCGGTTTTTTTGTTTTGTTTTTTGTGGGTTGTTGTTGTTGTTGTTGTTTGGTTTTTGGAGACAGGGTTTCTCTGTGTAACAGCTCTGGTTGTCCTGGAACCCGCTTTGTAGACCAGGCTGGCCTCAAACTCACAGAGATCCGCCTGCCTCTGCCTCCTGAGATTAAAGGCGTGTACCACCATCACCTAAACTTAAACTATAAAGATGCTTTCTTAGCTTGTAACGACATTCAGAGAGAGACTCGCGACAATAACAAAGATCGCAGGGCCAGTTTCAAGTGAAAACAGCAGGAACTCAACAACGTGTTTCCATTAGAAAGTACACAAAGAACTGTGTGTTTAATGCAAAAACACTCCCAAATCTCACACATTCTAGTCCATTTGTTATCACCAATATAATTTATTTTCAAAGAAAATACAGTGACTGAAATGTTAGTATATCGTGAGTAAAAATTGGAATACTGTATTGCCAAAAGGGGACAGCTTTCCCCCAGACTAACTGATGATATCATAATGTGGACTTCTGAATTGTCATGCTCTTACAAATCTTGGGTGAATGCTGGGCGGTGGTGGCGCACGCCTTTAATCCCAGCACTCGGGAGGCAGAGCCAGGCGGATCTCTGTGAGTTCGAGGCCAGCCTGGGCTACCAAGTGAGTTCCAGGAAAGGCGCAAAGCTACACAGAGAAACCCTGTCTCGAAAAAACCAAAAAAAAAAAAAAAACAAATCTTGGGTGAAACTAAGATTCTTTCAACATAAAGGTATAAGGCAAGCAGAATATTTAATATACAAATTCTTCTATATGTGTACCATATATACATGCAGTTAGCCAACAGTGTAATACTGTTTTGAAAAGACAAATTAATATCATATTCTTTCTAAACACTAGGGATTTTCCTTTTAGTATCTAAAATTTCCCACATGACTAAAAAATAAACAATTAAATAGAAATATCACTTATTGAAATGGTACTTTTGGAAAAATATTAGCTACAATGATATTCATATTTTGAGTGTTTGTCCCTCTACTTGGTTACCATTTAGTTTATTAATATGCAACCAACAACACAATTGAAAGAAAACAGCTCAGAATATAGACTTGCTATTATGCTAAACAAGTTTCAAGTCCTGTGGGGATTTTATGAATTACCAATCAGTATAAACGTGAAGCTGCATTTATTGACTCCAGCCCTACCCATGTACTGGTGCCTGCTGGTCCCAGCATGTATTCACCTCAATCGAAAAGCAAAGAATTGATTATTTGTGTGAGCTAAATAAAAATGTATTATACATCTAATTTCCTATTTGCTGTTGATATGGAAAGCAAGTTAAATGCATGTTTTCAAATTCTCATTTTCATATCTTCTGCATCAATTAGTCTTCAAATATATTCAAAGCAACTTACAACCTGTGATTATGAGATTAAAATTAACAATTTAAAAATCTCTTAAAATAACCAAGTTTATAACATCAAACTATAGAATAAATTACTATTTATGAGTTGTAAACATCTATATATACTGTATTTACAAATCAGCAATTACTATCATTATTATAAATAATAATTGTTAAGAAAAACAAAAATGAGGTATTTCTTAGACTAATCTATGAGGCTGAACTCATTTTAAATTTTTAAATAATTTTCATTTTTAAATGCTATATAAAATCAAGGATCTTTTTAAACCCAGAAAGTATTTTATTCCAAATGATTAGATACCAAACAATGAAATGGAAAATCAGCTCCTGCAGGATGTTAAATTTATCAAGCCGCAACAACATGTATGCAACTGTAGGGCACTAAAATACCCAAGACAGTCCAGGAAGGAGAGAAAATAACCATTTAAGCACAAATAAGGCTTCAGGAAACACTAAAAATAGGAAGTATGTGAAAAGAGCAGCATCATAAAATAACATTGGCCATTTTAGATGCTCACTTCAATGTATAGTTTGTTTGTTTGTTTGTTTGTTTGTTTGTTTGTTTTAAACAGTCTCAGCTTTTGATAAACACTAGTAGAAGAATTGATCAGTTGGGTCTATTAAATGTTCACTATCCATAAAACATTCAGAATTAAAATAGAATGATCTAATCAGATTTTGAAACCAAAAATATTGGTTTCCAAAAAACAAACAGTTACTCTCCATCCCCCTGTGTCAACAGCAGCTCTTCACACAGTGGGAATAAATCACTCCGACGAACCGCACTGAGCTCATCAGATCTAGACGCAGCTTTCCATTTATGTATTTTTTATATTAAAGCAATAAACGTGGTTCATTTATCTCCCCTTGGTTGCCACGTCTTTCTGTGCTGTTGCTATGAACTTCAGCCATTAGCTGTGCTCCAAGGTAAACTACATGAACCATCAACAAAAGTGACATCCCATCTATGGAGTTCATATTTTCTCTAGATTATCTATGCTAGTTGACAAGCTGGTAATGAAAAAAATCACACTAAGCAAATGGTTCCTCTAATAACAATAAATTTTCTATAAAATTATGAAGGGTACAAAACGTTTCCTTGCATCTATTTTGTCATGAATTCTAATTAACGTTACAAAACTCTGAGTGCTGGGTCATCACAAGAAGTGCATCACAGTGTGATTGATAAGATGGTATAAGTTAGCCAATGCTGCCAAGATTTCCTCCTCTTAAATTAATGGCCATCCAACCTGCTCTAATCATACAGCCCAAATGATATTCCCCTTCTTATTTCAATTTTCTTGAGGCATGGAAAATAAGAAAGATCAGTCATTTATCTTCTAATAGCTGGATAATAGATCTATCACAATAAAACATCTGCACAAACTCGGGGGTGGGCTTTCTTCTTTCCCCCAGAACAGCGAGGCTTTGGCCAGCATTAAATCAATAACTTAGAAAACAGTATCTTACCCCTACGATTTAGCTAGGAGCCATCCACCTATTCATTAAGCAGTCTATAGTTAAAATTAAGGAAATTTTGAGTCATCAAAAATACATCAACAACTCAGCTTTTCAGGAAGCATTAATGCAATTTATCTTCCTCAGAAATTTAAACGCTATTGACAGGATTTCTTTGAAATTGACTTGAAACAAACAAACAAAAACAAAAGCACAAAAAATAAGGACCACCATGCCTTTGAGGCATTCTAACTATCTGGTTCCATGTTTTCAATGCTCAACAAATATGAATTTCTACATTCCAAAGAAAAATAAAAAGTGTTATAGATTTAAGGAAGCATTTATAATAGAACCTTCGGAAAGGTTTATAGTAAAGTGTATTGTGCTAAGCACACAATGCAGATGAAAGTGTTGTGAATCCAGGAAGATATAACCAAAATTACAATAAAAAATACTGTTTCCACTGACTGGAGATGACAAATATATAGGCAAAATGTCCCCTTCTAATTCCAACTTTTGCACGTGAGAGCTTTCTAAACGTCTCTATAAACACAAAGACACCTTCAAACAACAGGGACCTAAAAGGCACTGCCATGCTTGTCCGGCTGCTACCAGAACTGTGTGCCTGTATCCAAAGAGATTTCTTTTTAGGGAACAACTACCTCCTTGTCTTTTTGAGCCATGTGCTTCTCCCACACTAAAAGATCTTGGAGATCGCAATATGAAAACCCTCCCTGGGCTAAGAAAAGCAACAGAAGGCACCTCCCCTAATCAAGAGAGCTCAAAGAACAAACAAGTCTTAAATACACTGACATCTTTCACATCCCATACTTTCAGTAACATAAAACCATCAATACAACGGGCCCCCACATCGTGCCAGTGAATAAACTCCTCAAAATGAGAAAATAATTAGATTGGATCATTTGATTGGAAAAATTTTTAAATTTATGTAATTTGTGATTCTGTAATTTTTAAAAAATGTATTCTTTCACAACTGCACACATGTACACTGTAGTCTGATAATATACTCCCCATCGTCCTCTCTCACCTTCCAAACCCCTTCTCCCCAACAAGTCCCACCAGATTTTCATGAGATTTTCTGGGGGAGTTTTTGTGATTTTTTTTTTATTAATTTTAGTATCAATGTTAACATTATCAGTATAGGGAAAATGAGCCTGTCTTCTCTCAGTGAGTATTACACATAACCAATGAAACAAATTAATAAATATAGATATATGAATATATATAAAACATGTATATAAGATATAACAGAGATATATACATAGAGACAGATAGATATAATGTATGATATAAAAATATCTTTTTAGTTTTTCCACAGTAATATAATTACACAAAAGAGGAATAATCAATGAATATTCTTAAAAGACTACTTAATACTTAAATACTGTTAGCCAAGTTAATGGTACCTAGACAAAGTTGAATTCAAATCTCTTAATCTAAATCCTCAAAAAAAAAAAAAAAAAAAAAAAAAAAAAAAAAAAAAGGAATCAGGCTGTGTAAAGATTTAGCCACTGTAAGAGGCTTGCCTTGTGAGCATAAGGATTCGGGTTCAGTCTCCAAGCTTTCATAAGAAAACCCATGCACGGTGGCACATGACTGTAACCCCAGGGTGGGAAGGTAGAGACAGGAGGATCCCTAGGACCCCTAGCCAGTCAATCTAGGTGCTTGGTGGGCTCAGGACAGCAAGAAATCTTGTCTCAAAAACAAAGTGAGAAGGAAAACCTGCTTGTTAAAATGAATGTCCCAAATACCAGAAAGTTCTTCCTAAAAACAGTGACTATGAAGAGAAAAAAAACCCAAATAGTATCAGATATCAAACTACTATCACTAATAATACAATAAATAATGTAAGAATTAGCCATTAAATATCAAATACCTACTAAAGATATCTATTCAATGTTTTTTCCTTATTTTGGAAATAAACAGTCAGGAACCAAAAGCTGGCAATCAAATTGACAAGAAATTATGTCCATTACACTCCTGTGAGCCATCTTCTTTTTAGTTAGAATACTGCTAACACTTTGTGCTGTGAAGACAAGCGAAGACTCTGCATGTAACAGCAATTTAAACTCAAAACAACTTCATGGATTAGAGGCTATCAACCATACAAAGACATACGGAACATAAAACATTCGATTCTCATACCTGAGACTATAGTTCAGACCCAGGATACAAGATGCAGCCTAGCCAGCATGGTGTGACCCTAGCACATGGGAGATGGAGGAGGAGGTCAGCAGGTAAAGACAAGGGGGTTACAGCAAGTTCAAGGCCAGCTGGTCTACAGAGCAAGTCTGTGGCCAGCCAAGGAGCCAAGGGAATGCTCCAATGAAACAACACAGCACAACAACAAAAGGCCAGGGGAGGAACAGATGTCCTATGTGGAAACATGTATGTAAATAGGGGAGGAACAGATGTCCTATGTGGAAACATGTATGTAAATAGGGGAGGAACAGATGTCCTATGTGGAAACGTATATACATAGGGGAGGAACAGATGTCCTATGCGGAAACATGTATGTAAATAGGAGAGAAACAGATGTCCTATGTGGAAACATGCGTGTACACGGGAGGAACAGATGCCATGCCCTATGTGGAAACATGCGTGTACACAGGGGAGGAACAGATGCTCTATCTGGAAAGATACGTGTACATGTAACACGAATTGCTAAATGGTCTTTTTATAAAAAATCCAAAGCCTGATATTGGGGTAAATGCTAAAAGATCAGAGAGACAAAGGAACAAGCCACCTCTTACCTCTAAGACTCCTCAGCCTGAAAAGCTTTCCTCAGCCTAAAGGCTTTAGTTCCTGTCTCCTCACGCCTTATATGCCTTTCTCCGCCCACCTATATCATTTCCTGTCTCAACTTTCCTAGTGCTGGGATTAAATGGCATGTGACTCCCAAGTATTGAGACTGAAGGTGTGTGCCACCACTGTCTCGCTCTGTTTTCTCTCCTAAACTATATCAATCTCGTGTAATGCAGGGTGGCTTTGAAATCACAGAGATCCAGATGGATTAGACTAATCCAGAAGATTAGACTATAACTGTCTAATCTTCAACTCCCTCAGAGACTTGAGAAGGAAATAATATTACCTAGTAAAACAGGAAGTGCAAACAAGCGACTTCCAAAAAATGTGAGAAATGACAGAAACAGCTGGCTGCCTGAACAGTCACCCAAGGTTCCTCTGCAACATTGGGGGTATCCATCCTCTGCCTACAGGCTTAGCATATGTCACAGACTCATCTGTGAAGCAGGATATTCTAAAGGGCTGTCCTACTTTGTCTTGGCAAGGATCGGCAGTCCTTTCTTTTGTGCCCCCTTATCCAATGGACAGCATACTGTCAGCAGTCAAGGCAAGGGCATTTTCTTGCCCAGTGGTTAACTTCTGCCACAAAGAAAGAAAACTCCATAAGGAGCTTCTTCAATGCCCATCATCTTCTCTGAAGTATATTAGTGATGCCAGGAGCAGGCATGTCTCATGGTCATAAAAAAAAAAAATCTGTTATTAAAACATCTTAAAAGTCATACTCTATAGATCTCTGAAGTGTTTGAAGATGACCTGTCTATCTAAAATATATCTTTGTTTGACCTTAAAAACATACCTAATATGACTACAAGTTTGATTGTAATAACTAACTACTAACTTGCATTACTTTATATCCTAATTAGTTGGTAATAATAACTTTCAAGGACTAGCAAATTACATTACATTGTTAAATGAACTATATAGGTATAATATATAGTTATAATGTATATACATTGAACAAGAGCAGAAATATATGTATAGTATGTTCTAACAAAACTAATCTCAAATTTGCATCAATATACAAAATTTGTATACAAGATACAAAAATCTAATCCAATGTAAAATATTTAAAACTAGTAGTTGCCTTTTAAAAGTAGATTCCATAATATATCTTTTTATCTTATATCTATACTCTTATTTTTTCTTTTCAGAGTAGATTCAATAATCTACCTTTTATCTTATCTATATCCTCTTTTTTTCAGAGTAAATTCAATAATTTACCCTTTTATAATATCATTTCTATATATATTTTTGGAGTGGATTCAATAATCTTTTTTATCCTATATCTCTATATAATACATTTCTATATCATATCCCCCTTTCTTCTTTTAGAAAGAGATCAACTATGATCAATAACAATCTTCAACCAACCCCTAAACAAAGACAAACATTCATAATACATTTTTTGGAAATATGGGCATAGTTTTCTAGGCTACTTCCTGCTGATTCAGGGCACTGGTAATCTTATGGGGATACAAAGAAAATTTAGGATCATGGTCAAATCCGGACTGGAGTAGTCTATGACACTGGATCATCTCAGCTAGCTATCTCGATATTATCCTGAGCAGTTTGTAGTCTAAAGCCAATCTTTGGGTGGTGTTTGCCAGGTAATAGTGTTATATTGTCCAGATAGAATCATTGTTGTAGGATCGCATCATAGTTTTGGAAACTTCAAAGTTGCTGTTTGGTGTGGACATGGTTCACTGCAGAACATCTTTTTCTTAGGACAAGTTTTCTAGACAATTTGTCCTTTTTCTTCAGATGTCTCATTTGTCCAGTGGTCTTCAGATTCCTTAGCCTTCATTTTCCTGAAAGACAAAAACAAAACCCTTCCCCAACTCTAACACTGGGGAGTTTCCAAATCTAATCTTTATCAGTTTTGATTTATGGTTTCTCCTGAATTTTTGTTTTCTTTGTTTCTTTTTTTCTTTTTCTTTTTTTCTTTTTTCTTTTTTTTTTTTGGTTTGTTTTATTTTCTAAAGCTGTTCTAACATCCAGAGCAGTATTTTTTTTTTTTTTTACAACAGGCATTAGGTTCTTTAATTGCTCTGGGAAGAAGTTTCTTCCATGGTGACAGGAAAGCACAGAACCAAATTTGACATGGGAACTGGGAGAGGCCCCTCAGGGTGTTTCCTGATGGCAAAGGCAAAGGATCACCTTTACTGTCCCTTGCTGACCTACATTCATTAGTCCAATGTCTGCCTTTGCCACACCTTCTGCACAATCCAGAAGGGAGGGCGTTCTGTTGGGATTATACCTTGAGAAAACATTATTTCTAGGAACACGCTGTTTACAGTCCCATTTAGGTGACCTTCTTTCCTGAAATGGAAACATCTGACATTACTACTTTTCTTCAAAGCTGGAAATGACCTCTCCTATCCAAGCATCATCACTGTCCTGAGAGTCAATATTTATTGTATCTCGACACTTTATAGCACCACATGTACATATGGAAGTTTTGTTTTTAGTACAGCCTCCAAATCCTCCTCTCCCCCACCCTCCCATTTTGTTCTGTTTTTCCATGGCAGGGTCTCATAATGTAGCTGTCCTGGAACAGACCGTAGACCAGGCTGACCTTGAACTCACAGAGATTCACCTGCTTCAACCTCCCTAGTACTGGGATTAAAGGCATGCGCCATTACACCCAGCTACCTCCAAATTTCTTTAAATTTATGATGTAGCAGAACTAATAGTAAACTACATGTAAATTCAGGTACTGCTTCTTCTAAACCTTACCATTCTCCACAGTATTTAGCAACTTTCCTATAGACACAAGAAAGTACGTATTTTTAAAACTATTATTAAGTTATCTGAGTATTGATAACAGGCTTTATTATATCTGGATCCCTGACGCAGACAACATGCATGTCATAGAGCAGACAAAAAGAAGCAGGACTTCTCTCAGTTTACTTAGTGAGTCTGTCTATATTTGATCCCTCCTATATATCAACTATGCATAGAAAATATAATGAAGATTTCTAATACGTTCTACACTGAAGAAGTTTAGATGGCTTAGGAATGAAATCCAATAATTGCCATGTATGACTCTGACAGCATAATGATACTGTCAAGATCATAGAAAGTAAAGGATATGAAGTATTTACTAAAATGCTCATTTAGTGCAACCAAGCCATAGGGAGGAATGAAAAACACAAGACAGAAAAACAAGTGAAAATGCAGCTAAAAATTCAACTGATTTGACTAATATAGCACTAAGTATAAACAAATCAATTATTCCAATCAAACGGCAGTTACTGTCAGATTTAATTAAGAGTCAAAAGGCATCTATATATGCTACCTATAGAAGGTAACTAGATTGAAAAAAACAATTTGGCCAGGCAGTGCTGGCACATGCCTTTCATCCCAGCACTCAGGAGGCAGTGGCAGGTGGATCTCTGTGAGTTCAGGGCCAGCCCAGTCTACAGAGCAAGTTCTAGGACAGCCAGGAATAAACACATGTCTAAAAAAAAAAAAAAAAAACCAAAAATATACAATTGGAAAATGAAAGTTTGGAAAATGAAAGTGTGAAAACAATCATAAATTAGACTGACTGTACATAAAACAAGACACATTATTAAAGATTAAAACGGAATTTTATAAATCATAAGATAAAATTATTATAAATGTATGTATCGATATCAGAGCTCCTAAATAGACATGGCAAACACTGACAGCACTGAAGAGAAATTCCAACACCCACTTTTCAACACAAACAACAGGTATGGGCCTGCAAATGGCTCAGTGGGTAAAAGCCTCCCACTAAGACCATGACCTCAGTTCTAACCCAGAACCCACGTGATGCAAAGAGGGAACCGGATCTGCAAGCAGTCCTCTGACTGCCACACATATACATACGTATGCACACATACAAAGTAAGTAAGTACAATTAACAAGCATAAAGGAGTCAGTGACTGCTATGTTAGACCTGCTGGATGACAGCAGTCCATGTTCCCTAGCATGACCTATGATCACTTCCAAGTAGTTTTGAGTTGCAAAAAGTGGGTACAGAAGCCCTAATACACCAGCAGTACAATGCCTCCAGCCACCTGTTCACACACCCGCAGGTTACATCTACTTCTAAGTCTTGTTAACTGCCAATGCACACCTAAATTGAGCATGGAAAAGAGATACATGTGGATACACACTTTCTCAAAAGACTACTTGTTTTAATTAGAAAAATAACTCTTAGAAAAAAAAAAAAAAAGAGCCTTCTTCAATTATAAAATTTTCTTAGGGAGCCGGGTAGTGGTGAACACCTTTAATCCCAGCATTCCAGAGGTAGAGGCAAGTGGATCACAAGTGAATTCAAGGCCAGCCTGGTCTACAGAGTGAGTTCCAGCATAGCCAAGGCTACACAGAGAAACCCTGTCTCGAAAAATTAAAATTTGGGGGGAAGAAACATTTTGAGAATTGTTTTAATATTTTAGGAAATGTGCAGAAGCTGGGCATCTTAGAGCATGTCTGTAACCCTAGCACTTGAGAAGCTGTAGTCAAACTGCTATGAAGCAGAGGTTAATCTGGTAGAAAGAGTGAGCTCCAGGTTGGCCCGGGCTGTCTGAGACCCTGTCTTAAGACCCAGCAGCAAGAACAAAGGGAAAAAGAACGTTTGTGATACTAAAGGCCCCTCTCTGCTGTTCAATAGGTCTGTAATACCTGGTTTGTTTGGGGTTGGGGATTTTGCTGTTGTTGTTAAGACAGTCTCACACTGCCCTGGGTAACCTAGAACTCACAATGTACACCAGGCTGGCTTCAAGCTCACAGAGATTGCCTGCCTCTCCATCCCAAGTGTTGGGATTAAAGGGGTACACCAATATGTCCAGCTTTAATATTTTAGACATGAACTTAATTAATTTAATTATAGCATACTATAGAATCAATAAAAATAATTCTAGTGAATTTACCATGGTAAATCATAGTAAAATAAAACACAATTCAGTAACATCAAAAGACAATACTCACAGTGCTCTTATCTTTCAGAAGCTTCTCAATGACTTCAATTAACATTTCCTTCTGCTCTGGATCAAGACTAAAATGTTAAAAATAGATAAATAAGTTGCATGCATTTATTGCCCTTCATTCTAACATCCAATGACACCCATCACTTCAAGAATGCTGAGGTTGGCCGGGCGGTGGTGGTGCACACTTTAGTCCCAGCACTCGGGAGGCAGAGGCAGGTGGATCTCTGTGAGTTCGAGGCCAGCCTGGACTACAGAGCAAGTTCCAGGAGAGCCAGGGATACACAGAGAAATCCTGTCTCTAAAACCAAAACAAAACAACACAACACAACACAAAACAAGAAGGAACGCCAAGGTGTCCCAAGAGAACAGTGAGGTTTCCAGACACAGACATCTTAGTAAGACGGGGCGGGCTTTCCAGCGAAAGTCACCTCTCCTCTCTATAGCGGCTCATGCTAGCTAAACCAGGTGTCCATGACTTCCACAGCCAGCTGGAGAACTGTAAGGAAGTAGCTGAGGAAGTACCTGATTGAAATTCCCTTTTTTGTCTCAAGGGAAAAAGGGAAAGGCAGTAAATGTTTTTAACTATGGTTGTGTAACTGCCCAAAACAAAAAGAGCACTTCTAAATAAAACCTCGTTACCTTAGCCTGCTAATGGAGACACGCCGCAGGAAGAAGTTGTCATCTAAACTGAGGGGAAAAGGGGGCAGACTATGAAACCATCCGGCAGAGGGGAGAGACAGCAGTGCTAAGGACCGTCACGCGGGGACAGAGAGTAGACAGTGAGCTGACACCTGGCCACCAGGCGCACTTGTAAGCCATTACTGCGACTTTACATTTCTTTTTAAAAGTTTTATTGCACGTATTTATTTAGGGGGGAGGGTTTCCACATACGTGTGGCAGTCACAAAACAATGGATTATTTGGCACATGGGTCATTTCTACCTTGAGGTTGTGAATGCTGTTCACAATCCACACATCTGCTGGTTTCCTGCATCTCACGTGTTTGACACGACACTGAGAGCGCACCGGACACAAGTGCAGCTTGCAGACAGACGGCAGAAAGCAGCCGCACACTGTGACACATAACTCGACCTAGACAGTACCTTTCCCCCAGAGATAATTATATGATATTTCCTAAAAATGTCGATAGCATAAGACTAAGAAATCACTGAATCGGGGGAGAGAGATGGCTCAGCGGTTAAGGACACTGGTTGCTCTTCCGAGGGACCCAACCTCTACCCCCAGCACCCACACAGTAGCTCACAACCATCTAACTCTAGTCCCAGGGGATCCAATGCCCTCTTCTGGCCTCCGTAGGCATTGTATGCAGCCAGTGCACAGAGATATATGCAGGCAAAAAACCCATACACATAAAAATAAAGGTTTAAAAAAAAATGTTGGACACTATATAAAGACTCTGACTCAAAAAAAAAAAATCACTACAAAAAAAGAATGTAATAAAATAGCTCTATCCAAGAATCACAGTCCACAGAGTGAAGGGCAGAAACAAAGATGAGTTATAAGCAAAACACATGAAATTCTCCTCTATAGTGAAGAAGGGAATCTCCCCATGCCCGCCTGTTTCATGTACGGAGTGTGTGGTTGCATGGTCCTGTACATACACATTCGGGGGCCAGAGGAGGACGCTGGTGTCTTCTTCAATGGTTCTATGCCTTACTGTCTTGAGGCAAGGTGTCCCAGTGAACCAGACACTCACCATGCTAGCGAAGCTGGCCAGCAGCCAGCTCACGGGATCTACCCTCTCCCCTATCCACCACACTGCGTTTGCAGACACTTGCAGACACAGAAAGCTTTGTCAGCCCTGGGTGCTGGGATTTGTGCTTATGCATTCGTGTTTCACACCCACCGAGCCGTCTCCCAGCCCCTCTGTTTCCTGACAACACATACATACATGCACGTGTCTAAGACACACTATACAAATGAGAATTCAAACTCTGATTAAAGCTATGGAACCTAGAAGTAAACAGAGGCCCTAGTACACTCAGAAGTAAAAGTCCTCATAGGGTCTCTATAATCAACGCAAAAGCAAAGACAGGTAAAGATTATTCATAAGGGGAAAAAAAAACCACAGCCAAATTCCTTTACTTAGAAGGACGGGCTAGAAAGTACCTCTGGCTTACAACAGTCTATCTAGCCTACTGTGATCAACAAAGCACCTACCTATACAACTTCTGTATAGCATGGGCTGCATTCTTCCTGACGTACGGCGACAGGTCAGCCGAAGCCTCCTTAATAGCCAGCATCATGATAGGCACAATAATTGGCACTCTAATACTGGACAGAACTCTCAAGGCACTTGCACGGATTAGTTGATTTGGGTCCTAAAACAGAGTGAAAACAGTCATCACATTTTCAAGTTTGGACTTTCAAACACATCTGTACAATACAGTTAGCAAGTGTTACAGCACTAATCAACACAGAAGAGCCTTTGAAAACAGGCAATGGTGTCTGAAAACAGGTAAAAACATGAAAAGCAAATGTGTCTTTTTCTGAACAGTGCTTTAAAGAAAGGTGGGTACAATTCTAGCTGGCTACTTATTTCCTAAATGCACTAGACTTAATCTTTCGTAGTAAAATGCATCATAACGTAAATGTACACTTTCAACAACTAGTACAATGAGAAGCAGTCCTTCATCTGAGACGACGATAAAATGGACAGAAACAGAAGCTGTAACTTCTGGGGCAAGCTTCCACGTGGGGACACAGAGATCCTTTCTAAGGCCACTGAGTCTGCGCCTTTAACTCCTGCAGCCACAGCGAGGCAGGGTAGTAGACTACTGCCCTGCACTGTGCAGACACCTTGGAGCTATCCACCTGCTCGCTCATCATTTACCTTCAAAGCTCGCTGGAAAGTGCTAATGGACAGGAGCGCCAGGTCCTGCTGTTCCTCAGCATATCGGACGAGGTAAACATATACCAACTTCTTGATCTATTTGGAGGGGAAAAAAAAAGTCATTCACTCCTACCAGGATGAAAATTTAAAGCTCAATATTTTATAAACCAAAATCCATTCTCAATTTTCCTCAAATAAGTAATGGGATCTGGTCACAGCTTAGTCTGTAAAGCAAATGTTATTTTTAGTGATAACAAAAGCAAACAAAAAAGCTTGTGAAGTAAGCATTTTTATAATCCAATCCATAGCAGTAACATCCTGTCAATGTATCTCTTTCTTTCACATCGAGTTTAATCTCTGAGAAAAAAAAAATTTGTATGATATCAAAATATGAACTGGCAAAAAAATTTTAAATCAAAGATACATGTTAACAGCACAGACCCTCATCATCTGGTATCCACGCTTACATTTCTCCATCTATCAAACAGGCCCAACTCCTTCAGTGGTAGCAGTCACATTCCAATGTATATTACATGATGTTTTCATCTTAATAACGTTAATATGTGAAAATGATACCAATTTAATGTAATAACAATTCCAAAGAGACTAGACTGGTCAGTGTTCTGGAAAAATCTTTAAAGACAACGTGAGGAGGAGGAGGTGGCGTCAGCAGAGGAGGAGGAGAAGGAAGAGGAGGAGAAGGTGGTGGCGGTGGCAGTAGTGGTGGTGGATGAGGAGGACAGGAGGAAGAGGATAGGAGGTGGGGGGGGGCGGTGGGGGCAGCAGTAACCCGGGGTCTTGTGCATGCTAAGCACATACTGTCCCTGAGTTACTCTCAGCCCCCAGCTCCTCTTGATGTTATGTGGTTTTAGCTTCCTTCCAGTGTCTGTTTCTTCCAGTGTGGCACTCCAAACTAAATGAGGTCTAAGCAGAACAAATTAGGTCAGACCTTTGTTCCTGCTGAAGCCTTCACTAATATAACAAAGGATTAAAACTATCCACTTCCCAAGATTAGTGTTAGGGAGCCCCGCTGTATCCACTTCCCAAGTGCAGTGCTAGGAAGCCTCACTGTATCCACTTCCCAAGATTAGTGTTAGGAAGCCTCACTGTATCCACTTCCCAAGTGCAGTGTTAGGAAGCCCCACTGTATCCACTTCCCAAGTGCAGTGCCAGGAAGCCCCACTGTATCCACTTCCCAAGTGCAGTGCCAGGAAGCTCCACTGTATCCACTTCCCAAGTGCAGTGCCAGGAAGCCCCACTGTATCCACTTCCCAAGTGCAGTGCCAGGAAGCTCCACTGTATCCACTTCCCAAGTGCAGTGCCAGGAAGCCCCACTGTACCCACTTCCCAAGTGCAGTGCCAGGAAGCCCCACTGTATCCACTTCCCAAGTGCAGTGCCAGGAAGCCCCGCTGTATCCACTTCCCAAGTGCAGTGCCAGGAAGCCCCGCTGTATCCACTTCCCAAGTGCAGTGTTAGGAAGCCTCACTGTATCCACTCTCCCAAGTGCAGTGCTAGGAAGCCTCACTGTATCCACTTCCCAAGTGCAGTGCTAGGAAGCCTCACTGTATCCACTCTCCCAAGTGCAGTGCTAGGAAGCCTCATTGTATCCACTCTCCCAAGTGCAGTGCCAGGAAGCCCCACTGTATCCACTTCCCAAGATTAGTGCCAGGAAGCCTCACTGTATCCACTTCCCAAGTGCAGTGTTAGGAAGCCCCACAGCAATTGAACAGCTGTGCTTCTAAGCTTTCCAGTTTCAGTCTCTTAAATGAAAAGCAAAACTGTACATTCATCTATAGGAAAGGTCAGCACCTGAGACCTGGCTCTTCATAGCATCTTGTTGAGATAATTTCAGACATTAATTCTATGATCCAGACCGCTTAACCACCTTCACAACATCATAAACACAAAAGAAAATTTGGTGAGCACACTTTCTATCCCCTCATAATTAGTGAATATAGTGAAACTTTAATTTATACTAATCCACTCGTCCATATTATGCTACAGATGAAATTAATTACAAAAAAATAATAATCTCTAAGTATTCTCCATGGCCAAATAGTTCCACAAAAATCTTAAAGATAAACTCCAGCATCTCTAACGCAGTACTCAGCATAGCTAGTAATCTGCCCCAAACTTTCTTTTCAGTCAAACAGAAACAATCCCTCAATATAACTTGGCCTTGGTCTCAAACTGCACCACCCTCCTCCACCAAATTTCACTTAAAATCTTCTTTGAGACCAAAAATTAAAGAATAAAATGCTGATTAATACATAAACAATAAACTATAGCCAAGTAAACTACACTGTGTGCTGCAATACAAAATAAAGAAAGTCTATATTTAGCATTGAAATCTACATGAAAGATTTTAACATGCTAAAGGGTATAAATTAAAAACAAAACCAAAGCTAGTTATACATACATACATACATACATACATATATATATATATATATATATATATGAGGATGGAGACAGGGCCCCACTCTGTAGCTTGCTCAGGTTAGCCTATCACAACAATCCTCCTGCTTTAGCTACCCACATCTAGGACTCCAGGTGTGCACTACAGTGCCAGGCTGAACTAGGGATGCTTTCTAAGTTTCCGTATTTCTAGGAAAAGACAGCGTCTTCTGTAGTTTTGACAACCCACAGCCGGCAGAAAAACTGCCATAAACCTGCTCAAGAGGTTATCAACAAAACCCAGCCGAATGAACAGCTTTATCAAGTCAACAATATATGGCAGGCCCTTGCCATGACAGGAGCCTCTGAGGGCCAAGCCCTCTCCCACAAGTGTCCATAATGACACCACTCTCCTCGGGGTGCGGAAAGTCCACCCTTCCCAAAAGCGCACTTTAAGATGAACAGCTCCGTGATGAAGGGAATGTATATCGCTTGTTAAGTGAGCAGCAGACTCACTGTCTTGTTACTGCAGCTACCGTGTGGTGTGTCTCACGGCCCTTCAACGTAACAAAGTTCCTTGGGACTGCTAGCTGGGTGGTGGCCCAAGTGAAACCGACACAGACTTTTCAAGTAGTTCAGTTAGCAAATTCAAGAAATTTAACACCAGTACAATCCTATTACCCTACAAATAATCCACTTTTTTTTTTTTTTTTTTTTTTTTTTGGTTTTTTCGAGAGAGGGTTTCTCTGTGTAGCTTTGCGCCTTTCCTGGAACTCACTTGGTAGCCCAGGCTGGCCTTGAACTCATAGAGCCTCCCGAGTGCTGGGATTAAAGGCGTACACCACCACCGCCCAGCATAATCCACATTTTAAACTTCCACTCTTATACTTTAGTACATTTTCTCCAATTCAGGGTTCGAGCTGTATGGAAACACCATGTCTTGTCAGCCATCTTTCATCTCAGGAAGCTCTTCTGTGTTTCTTTCTCCCAGCCAGTGTTCAAATTAACCAGGAAATGACTGGTTATAAAAGAAAGGCATTCACTGGCTCCGCTTTTATTTTTATTTTCCCTTATTCTTCACCTCAGTCTCTCTAACTTCCCAGTTAAAACCCGCTGATCACTTTAAAGCCCGCAACCTACATTACCACTAACTCAGTTAGCGCTCCCATCCCTCTAAGTACAATCACTATCTCCACTCAAGGATGCAGATTTGCCGATGGTCACAGGTCGGGTCTAAGCAGGGCAGGGACTAACTCCTGCATGCTCTGGTCCACGAGGAGAGCCCTCCAATTTTTCTATTAAAGTATTCCCTAAAAAAAGGAGTTAGGGAGCAGCAGTTCAGCTGAGAGCCATTGGGATGAGGACACAGAAACTTCCAATCTGAGGAAACAAGACCAAGCTGAGAAGTTGGCCAGGTGAAGTTAGCTGTGGCTTGTTCTGTCTCTCTGATCTTCCAGTTCACCCCAATACCTGCCTGGGTTTGATTTTATTAATAAGAACTTCTAAGATTCCCTCTACATTCTCATTTCCTCCTAAGTCTGGCCAGGCCTGTTACACACTTTCAGACACATCTTTCAGGTGAGCCAGTGGTGCCTGTTGGCTTTGGTGAGCTGGAGCTCCGCAGAGACGCGGCCGACAGGGACATTCAGGCCCGGCAGCAGCCGGCAGAGACATTCAGGCCCACCGGCGGCCCACAGAGGTAGACAGGCCCGGCGGCAGAGACAAGCAGACGCAGGTAGGCCTGCGGCGGCGGCCGCAGGTAGGCCTGCGGCGGCGGCCCGCGGAGGTAGACGGGCCCAGCAGCAGCCCGCTGAGGTAGACGGGCCCAGCGGCGACAGCCTACAGGGATATTCAGGCCCGGAGGCAGCCGGCAGAGACATTCAGTCCCAGCGGCGGCCCACAGAGGTAGACAGGCCCGGCGGCAGAGACAAGCAGACGCAGGTAGGCCTGCGGCGGCGGCCCGCGGGGGTAGACGGGCCCAGCAGCAGCCCGCTGAGGTAGACGGGCCCAGCGGCGGCAGCCGACAGAGATATTCAGGCCCGGCGGCAGCCGGCAGAGACATTCAGGCCCAGCAGCGGTCCACAGAGGTAGACAGGCCCGGCGGCGAAGACAAGCAGACGCAGGTAGGCCTGTGGCGGCGGCCTGTGGAGGAAGACGGGCCCAGCGGCAGCCCGCTGAGGTAGACGTGCAGCGGCCGACAGGGACATTCAGGCCCGGTGGCGGCCCCCAGAGGCAGACAGACCCAGCGGCAGCTGACAGGGACATACAGGCCCGGCGGCGGACCGCAGAGGTAAACAGGCCCAGGGTCGGAGACAAGCAGACACAGCTTGGAACAGGGACGCCCCTAACCCCAACATCTGGGGAAGAAGCTATCTCCGTGGGTCAGAACCAGAACGAATCTGAACACTCCGTCTGAGGACAACCCAGGGCCCAGCTGCTGATCCTGTGAAACCCAACAACTTGGAGGTGTTGGTGAGACTACCCTGCTCAGCTGAAACCCATCTGGGAGAGGATTCAGATGCCTACAGTTTAAAGTCTGAAGAAACAAGATCAGCTGAGGAGTTGACAAATGAACAAAAAGTGACCTGAGAACACAGAAGAAGGCGCTACCCAGACACCAAACCAGATCACCAGAATCATAAGTATATAATTCACCGATCGAAATCAGCTGCCCCTGAAGAAATAGCCCAAAAGCACCAATTTAACCAAGAACCCCTACTAAACCAAGACTAAAAATTAGAACAAGAGAGGCACTCTCAGACACAGACACCACCTGCACCTCACAGAGGAAAAGATGAGTAGGCGCCAGTGCAAAAATACAGGCAACAACATAAAGACCTATATGGCAACATCAGAACCTAGTGATTCTACACCTGCAAGACCTAAACATACCATGACAGAAGAAGCAGAAGAAATCAACCCTAAAAATGACATTAAGAAGATGATAGAGGCCCTTAAAGAAGAAATAAAACATTCCCTCAATGAGGAAATAAAAACTTTCCTTAAAGAGGAATTGAAAAACTACCTTAAAGAGGAAATAAAAACTTTCCTTAAAGAGGAAATAAAAAACTCCATTAAAGAGGAAATAAAAACTTCCCTTAAAGAGGAAATGAAAAACTCCATTAAAGAGGAAATAAAAAACTCCCTTAAAGAAATGGAAGAAAAAACGAACAAAAAATGGGAAGAAATCAAAGAAAGCCAAGAAAAAGCAATTAAACAGATGAAAGAAACATTCCAAGATCTGAAAAATGAATTTGAGACAATAAAGAAAACACATGCTGAGGGAATGCTGGAAATAGAAATCCTGACAAAACGAACAGGAACTACAGAAACAAGCATAACCAACCGATTGCAAGAGATGGAACAGAGAATCTCTGACACTGAAGACACGATAGAGAAAATAGATTCGTCAGTCAAAGAAAACAATAAAGACAAAAAAGTCCTAACACAAAACGTCCAGGAAATTTGGGACACCATGAAAAGACCAAACCTAAGAATAATAGGGATAGAAGAAGGAGAAGAATACCAACTCAAAGGCACAGAAAATATATTCAACAAAATCATAGAAGAAAACTTTCCTAACCTAAAGAAAGAAATACCTATGAAGATACAAGAAGCTTACAGAACACCGAATAGGCTGGATCCAAAAAAAAAGTCCCCTCGCCACATAATAATCAAAACACTAAACACACAGAATAAAGAAAAAATATTAAGAGCTGCAAAGGAAAAGGACCAAGTAACATATAAAGGCAAACCCATCAGAATAACACCAGACTACTCAATAGAGACTATGAAAGATAGAAGATCATGGACAAACCTCATGCAGACACTAAGAGACCATGGATGCCAACCCAGACTATTATACCCAGCAAAACTCTTAATCACCATAGGCGGAGTAAACAAAATATTCCAGGATAAAACCAGATTTAATCAATACCTGTCCACAAACCCAGCCCTACAGAAAGCACTAGAAGGGAAAATTCAACCCAAAGAAGCTAAACACATCCATGAAAAATCAAGCAATAGATAATCCTACACCAACATACACCACAGAAGGACAACACAACACAACCAAAAAAATAACAGGAATTAACAATCACTGGTCATTAATATCCATCAATATCAATGGTCTCAACTCACCTATAAAAAGACACAGACTAACAGAATGGATTAGAAAACAGGACCCATCCATATGCTGCATACAAGAAACACACCTTAACTCCAAAAACAGACACTACCTCCGAGTAAAGGGCTGGGAAAAGGTTTTCCAAGCAAATGGACCTAAGAAACAAGCTGGTGTAGCTATCCTAATATCTAATAAAATAGACTTCAAACTAAAATCAATCAAAAGAGACCAGGATGGACATTACATATTCATCACAGGAAAAATCCACCAAGATGAAGTCTCGATTCTAAACATTTATGCTCCAAATACAAAAGCACCCACATTCATAAAAGAAACACTACTAAAGTTTAAAACGCACATCAAACCCCACACATTAGTAGTGGGAGATTTTAACACACCACTCTCACCAAAAGATAGATCTACCAGACTGAAACTTAACAAAGAAATAAAGGACCTAACAGATGTTATGACTCAAATGGACCTAATAGATATCTACAGAATATTCCATCCTAACACAAAAGAATATACCTTCTTCTCAGCACCCCATGGAACCTTCTCAAAACTTGACCACATGCTTGGACACAAAACAAATCTCAACAGATACAAAAAAATTGGAATAACCTCCTGTATTTTATCAGACCACCAAGCCTTAAAGTTAGAACTCAATAACAACAAAAATTATAGAAAACCCACAAACTCATGGAAACTGAATAATACCCACCTGAAACATCAATGGGTCAAGGAAGAAATAAAGACAGAAATTAAAGAGTTCCTAGAATTCAATGAAAATGAAAGTACAACATACCCAAACTTATGGGACACTATGAAAGCAGTGCTAAGAGGAAAATTCATAGCTCTAAATGCACACATAAAGAAGATGGAGCAATCCCATACCAATGAATTAACAGCACAACTGAAAGCTCTAGAACAAAAAGAAACAAACTCACCCAGGAGAAATAGATGCCAGGAAATAATCAAATTGAGGGCTGAAATCAACGAAATAGAAAACAAGAGAACAATACAAAAAATCAATGAAACAAAGAGTTGGTTCTTTGAAAAAATCAACAAGATAGACAAACCACTAGCCAAATTAACCAAAAGGCAAAGAGAGAACACCCAAATTCACAAAATCAGAAATGAAAAGGGAGACATAACAACAGACAATGAGGAAATCCAGAGAATCATCAGATCATACTTCAAAAACCTGTACTCCACAAAAATGGAAAACCAGGAAGAAATGGACAATTTTCTGGATAAATACCAAATACCAAAATTAAATCAAGACCAGATAAACCATTTAAATAGACCAATAACCCCTAAAGAAATAGAAACAGTCATCAAAAGTCTCCCAACTAAAAAAAGCCCAGGACCAGATGGTTTCAGTGCAGAATTCTACCTGACTTTCAAAGAAGAACTAATACCAATCCTCTTCAAAGTGTTCCACACAATAGAAACAGAAGGAACACTACCAAACTCTTTTTATGAGGCTATAATTACCCTGATACCCAAACCACACAAAGATGCAACAAAGAAAGAGAACTACAGACCAGTCTCCCTCATGAACATTGATGCAAAAATACTCAACAAAATATTGGCAAACCGAATCCAAGAATACATCAAAACAATCATCCATCACGACCAAGTAGGATTCATCCCAGGGATGCAAGGATGGTTCAACATACGGAAATCAGTCAATGTAATACACCATATAAACAAACTGAAAGAAAAAAACCACATGATCATCTCCCTAGATGCTGAAAAAGCCTTTGACAAAATCCAACACCCCTTCATGATAAAGGTCTTAGAAAGAATAGGAATACAAGGAACATTTCTAAACATAATAAAAGCAATTTATAGCAAGCCAACAGCAAACATCAAATTAAATGGAGAGAAACTCAAAGCGATACCACTAAATTCAGGAACAAGACAAGGCTGTCCACTCTCCCCATATTTATTCAATATAGTACTAGAAGTTCTAGCTAGAGCAATAAGACAACAAAAGGAGATCAAAGGGATACAAATTGGCAAGGAAGAAGTCAAACTTTCACTATTTGCAGATGATATGATAGTATACATAAGTGACCCCAAAAACTCTACCAGGGAACTTCTACAGCTGATAAACTCCTTCAGTAAAGTGGCAGGATACAAGATCAACTCAAAAAAATCAGTAGCCCTCCTATACACAAATGATAAAAGGGCTGAGAAAGAAGTCAGAGAAACATCACCCTTTACAGTAGCCACAAATAATATAAAATACCTTGGGATAACACTAACTAAACAAGTGAAAGACCTTTTTGATAAGAACTTTAAATCTCTAAAGAAAGAAATTGAAGAAGATATCAGAAAATGGAAGGATCTCCCATGCTCATGGATAGGCAGGATTAACATAGTAAAAATGGCAATCTTACCAAAAGCAATCTACAGATTCAATGCAATCCCCATCAAAATCCCAACACAATTCTTCACAGACTTGGAAAGAAAAATACTCAACTTTATATGGAAAAACAAAAGACCCAGGATAGCTAAAAGAATCCTATACGATAAAGCAACCCTTGGAGGCATCACCATCCCGGATCTCAAACTCTACTATAGAGCTATAGTAATAAAAACAGCTTGGTACTGGTATAAAAACCGACATACGGACCAATGGAATCGAATTGAAGACCCTGACATTAATCCATGCACATATGAACACCTGGTTTTTGACAAAGGAGCCAAAACTATACAATGGAACAAAGAAAGTATCTTCAACAAATGGTGCTGGCATAACTGGATGTCAATATGTAAAAGATTACAAATAGATCCATATCTGTCACCATGCACAAAACTCAAGTCCAAGTGGATCAAAGACCTAAACATAAATCCAGTTACACTAAACTTAATAGAAAAGAAGATAGGAAGCACTCTTGAACGCATTGGCACTGGAGACCATTTCCTAAATAAAACACTGACAGCACAGACCCTGAGCACAACCATTAATAAATGGGACCTCTCAAAACTGAGAAGCTTTTGCAGGGCAAAAGACACAGTCAATAAGACAAAAAGACAGCCAACAGATTGGGAAAAGATCTTCACCAACCCCACATCTGACAGAGGATTGATCTCCACAATATATAAAGAACTCAAGAAACTAGACATCAAAGCACTGAACAGTCCAATTAAAAAATGGGCTAAAGAGCTAAACAGAGAATTCACAAAACAAGAACTACAAATGGCTGAAAGACATTTAAAGAAATGCTCAACATCCTTAATCATCAGAGAAATGCAAATCAAAACGACTCTGAGATACCACCTTACACCTGTTAGAATGGCTAAGATCAAAAACACCAATGACAACCAATGTTGGAGAGGATGTGGAGCAAAGGGAACACTCCTCCACTGTTGGTGGGAATGTAAACTTGTACAACCACTATGGAAATCAGTATGGTGGTTTCTCAGAAAATTAGGAATCAAACTACCTCAAGACCCAGCCATCCCACTCTTGGGCATATACCCAAAGAATGCTGATACATACCATAAAGATACATGCTCAGCTATGTTCATAGCAGCACTATTTGTAATAGCCAGAACCTGGAAACAACCTAGATGCCCATCAACGGAAGAATGGATGAAAAAAATGTGGTACATATACACAATGGAGTACTACTCAGCAGAGAAAAACAATGAAAGCATGAAATTTGCAGGCAAATGGATGGAACTAGAAAATATCATCCTGAGTGAGGTAACCCAAACCCAGAAAGACAGTTATGGTATGTACTCACTCATTGGTGGATTCTAGATATAAAATGAACAATCAGACCACAACCCATAGAACCATAGAGGCTATATATATATAGCATGGAGGTCCGTAGGACGACTGTGGCATATAATAAATTTCAGTTTTACTCAATTATTGAAAAAAAAATAGCCAAATGAATGGAAACACATGAACTATGAACCAAAGACTGAGGGGCTCCCAGCTGGATCAGGCCCTCTGAATAGGTGAGACAGTTGATTGGCTTGATCAGTTTGGGAGGCATTTAGGCAGTGGGACCAAGTCCTGTGCTCATTCCATGAGTTGGCTGTTTGAAACCAGGAACATATGCAGGGACACTTGGCTCAGTCTGGGAGGAAGGGACTGGACCTCCCTGGACTGAGTCTACCAAGTCGATCACAGTCCTCGGGGGAGGACTTGTCCTGGAGGAGATGGGAATGGAGGGTGGGCTGGGGGTAAGGGGAGGGCGTGGGAGGGGGGAGAATAGGGGAACCCATGGCTGATATGTAGAACTGAATGGTATTGTAAAATAAAAAATATATATCACAACAACAACAAAAAAAAAAAGGAGTTAGTACCCTTCCCCCAGAACACCTGAATACCTAGTAAAATTACACAGTCCAAGGATAAATTTTCATAAAATATCAGCTTCTTTTCCCTTTGAGATGACCTCCCTATAGCCTAAACTAGCCAGGAACTCACGATCCTCTGCCTTGACCACCTCAGTGGTGGGACTATGGAGGACTATACTCAGATCTCTTGTCCTTTAAGGCAGGAAAAAAACAACTGTTTTAATTTATAGATGAATGCTTTAAATCACCTAACCTTTAGTAAATCACCGGGCCTGAATTCACACACAAAGTCTAGCACACAGTTTTGCTATGGAGGAACCTGTGTCTCAACTCAGCGCAGATCTGCACTGTGGAGCCTGGCCTCGATGCTCCTGCTCACAAGCCACCAGAAGACACTGCTCTGTGACGTCAGGGCGCCTCGTGCCAGGATCCCCATCATACTCTATGACGTCAGGGCGCCTCGTGCCAGGATCCCCACCTCTATTACCACTGAACTTTCAGGTTAAATTCCCAATCAGACTCCACGTGATTTATTTTGTCAAAATAGGTGCTTCTCAGACTTCAGAATTTGGACAATCCAAAAATAAACACACATATGTAATACTGTCCCATTAAATAATCTCAAGTGGTTTTTTTTTACATAAGATATAAACCATAGGTTCCAAAAACAAGCAAGACCAGTTTAGGTGGAAACAAAAACCAGGTGAGGGAGGCCGGTCTAAAAGTGGTATAAGCCAAAAGATCCAAACCATAACATTTTTCATTCAAAACAATTTTTAAAGTTCTTGGTATCAAAGTTTTGATGCAATGATAGATGATTATTGGAAACAGATAACCAGAACTCCCCAACTAGAGATTCAAGTTCCTTAGAATACAGCACTTCTGGAAAGCAACCTATACCCACGCGTATTGACAGGTATGGTGACAGATTAATATAGAGTTCACATCTCAGTCTCAAAGTTCTCAAATCACCTTGGAATGAATGTGCTTGAGTTAAACTGTGGACTTCCAGAACTTAGCAGACTTCCACATAAGAGCTCAAAAACTGCCAATCCATATCACAGGACAGACAAATCAGGGCTTTCCAAACAGGTTACTACATCTAGGACCTCATGTCCTCAGCATCTGTAAGTCAATGAATAGCAATGTCTAAAAGCCACCAACACACTCTCAGGAACCATGACATTAGGAGGGGTATGTAACTTGTTTTGTTGCTTGTAACAATCACTTAAAGTGTTCTTTGTCCCTACCAATTACGTTCGGAGCTGACACCAAGTTTTAAAGGAGAAGCATCAGGTCTACCCTGCCCAGATCTCCTTAGGATTTATTTCCCAACAATACCTTTGTTTATCAGGACAGCCAGCTAGCTGTAAAAGTGTATTATGAACTCCAGAATGCATCTAGGATTATAATGGGTACACTGAAACATTCAGAACCACAGCTGAGCTAGCAGGCTTCACTGTAATTACTCACTATTGGAGAAGGATTTCTGCGACTGTTATAGCAAAAAGCATAACAATATCAAATCACGGAAGGTTGCAAAACACTAAATTTGTTCCAGTTCTGTTATAAGAATCAATCAATATTGACCACAAGAGGCCTATGCACTGCCGGGCTGCAGGTGTGCGTAGAAAGCCTCCTTCCCCGAGACCACTCTGTGACCAGCGACGGGAGCAGTTAAAGGTCCGTGACTGCGCCGCTCTCTGATCAGTTACTTTCATTCAATGTTACAACACTCCTTGCTGTCAAGCTAATCATAGCAGGGCCCCAGCAGTCTGGAGGAACACAGGCAGATCTCTTTAATTAGCTTATCGATACCACTACACCAAACTTCATGAGCTATTGACTGAAGCTTTGATTATTTTTGTACTATAAGCACTGGCTGCTTACTGGGTCACTTTGGGTATCATTTGACATCTAATGTCAGGTGACGTACGACATAGCTCACCTGCGTATCTAAGGCAGCATATACTTATAAAAATGAAACTTTTCACTCAGCAGCAAGGAGACATCGGTCCATTCTCACAGCACAGGTTTGTAAGAAGCTTATATCAGTGTTTCCAGAAGATTAGAAGATTAAGTATGTTCCAAAAAAATCACAAAGTTTTAAAGAACAAAAGCTCAAAAACAAGCAGCCCAGGGCTGAATACAGGGATGGGTGGTTAGAGCACTTGCTGCTCTTGAGGAGGACACAGATTCAATTTCCAGCACCCACATGGTGGCTCACAACCCTCTGTAACTCCAGTTCCAGAGGATCCAGCATCTTCTTCTGGCTTTCATGAACACTGCACACACATGGTACAAAGACATACACATAAAATAAAATTAAGTCTTTAAAAGAAAAAGACCAAAAATAATGTTTCTACTAAAACTTTCCTCACAGAATATCAGCCAACATACCAGAACCTGAGAGCAAAGGAGGAAAAAGAACAAACAGCTAGGTCTCCCTACTGATAACTGCTTACCAAGGGAAACAGCTCTGAATTAGCAAGAATACAAACTTTCCTGTTTCCGCAATGGGAAGTGCAGGGGTATCAAGTCCACCAGCTCACAGACTTGCTCATTCCTATCCATACCTACAACAGCCCAAGAGGATCGTCAGCATACTGGACACCTCACAAAGCATGGCTAATACCTGACGCTAAGGAGGGGTCTGGCACTAAGGTGGGGTGGGGGGAGAAGAGCCCCAGACACAAAGGATGGCGCTCACTGCCAGGGCAACAGCCTAGGATGGCTTCCTGGCTTTGGGTGATGACTGCCGAACATCTGCTGTATGACTACAGTAGTCCTCCATCGTCTCTTCATTGTGAAATACAGACAGAGAAATCCAGAGCCAGCCTCCCAGAGTTGCTCACTTGTGTGCAACAGAACACCTCAGCACAGACGCGCGTTCTCTATATTAGGGATCATCACTGCCGAGAGACTGTTCCCCGGAGCACCAGGACCAGCTCTGACTCTGCTTCCCAGGTTTTACAAGTCCAATCTGTTCTGCAGTAGAGTGCCAGCAAGTCTTAGGCTTGCACATAAGTGACATGAAAGTACCCGAGGCCAGGGGAAGAAACCTGGGGATGCAGTAGCAGGACAGACCCAAGATGGCACAGAAAATACCACTATACATACCACAATGCCTTTTGATCAGAGAAATGAAATTAAGAGAAAATAAAACTCTCAGTGAGCTATCACTTCATATATTCTAAATAAAAGAGCCATAATCTAAAATATAGTTTTTAAAGTTAAACAGAAAGCTGGAGATGTGCTTAGTGGTAGCATAGTAACCAATTATGCACAAACCCGAGTTCCATCCCAGCATCAGAAAGAATGAAAGAGAGAAAACCGGGGTGGAGGAGTATAGAGGGGGAGGGAGGGGTAGAGAGAAGAGAGGAGGAAGGGAAGGGCAGGTGTGAGCAAGTAAAAAGGTAGGACTCACATCATTACTGTTTTAAATGTAAAATGTTGCTGTAGGAAAGAAACGGTTGGCAGTTAACGTCATCACAGAGTCCTCATGTTACCAGCAACAGCAGCCTCCGGTCTACATCCACAGATGTGACCGTGAGGGGCCACACAAGAAGACCTGGACACTAACGCTCAGAGCAGCACTACCCCAATAGTCCAAAAGGAGAAATATTCTAAGTGTCCATCGATGGATGAATACACAAAGCACAGGCACCCATACAGTAGAATGCCCTTCATAAAAACACATGGTTATTGCCAGCCAACTAAGAACTGCCCACATTCCACAACCAGGTTCCTCCCCCGCTTCAGTGACCACGCCTGGCCCCCTCATCACTAATGTGACATATTTTCCCTATGCACACACTCCATACCGCCTCCCTATAAAGCCCTCCATGACAACCTGCTCAGTCGCCGTCTGTTTATCCAGCCCTGCTCAGACAGCTATTTTGAGCGTGCGCGCATGCACACACACACACACACACACACACACACACACACGCGCGCGCGCACACACGCGCGCGCGCGCACACATGCGCATGCTCACGCACACACATGCACACGCACACGCACGCACACTGCCCATAAATCTCTTGTATGAGGTCTGTTCCTGGTGTGACTTTTGTGGCTTCCTTGGCCCCAATCATCAGACACTCTTTCATCGAAAAGCCCTTTCAGGTAGAACACTACAGCATGAAGAACCTGAAAACATGCTACATAGAGACAGCTGCATTCTGCAGGGCCCTGTATCTTAAGTCAGATCTCTTTAGTCAGGCCTGAACACAGTCTCAAACAATGACCTCCTAGGATTTCATTTAAGTACAATTCACATGAAATGCCCAGAACAGGCAAATTCATAGACAGAAAGTAGCGGGGAGAAGGGGTGACTGCCAGTCACCACAGGATTTCTTTTGGAGTGAGGAAAATGCTATGGAATTGTGATAAATTCTATGAACACACTAAAAATCACTCAATTCAAACTGAAGCTGTGCAGAATGAACCTCTCACCCAGCAGAGTCCACTCGGTGACAGTTTCTTCTTTCCCTCTGGAGAATATCATTGGCAAGGGTGCTTTATACATTTAACACTGTGCTGGTTAGCATTATGTTGACTTGAAATTAACTGGAGTCGTTTTAGAAGAGAGAACCTCAATTGAGAAAATGTCCCCAACAGATGAGCCAGTGAGCAAGCTTGTGGTGCATTGTTTTGATTGATGGAGGAGGGTCCAGCTCGCTGTGGGCGGGGCCATCCCTGGGGCTAGCGGTCCTGGGCTCTTTCTATAAGAAAGCAGGTTGAGCAAGCCTTGAAGAGCAAGTCAGTAAGCAGTACCCCTCCATGGCCTCTGCATCAGCTCCTGCCTCCAGGTCCCTGCTCTGACTTCTCAGTGCCGGACTGTGACGTGGAGCTGTAAGCTGAAATAAACCCTTTCCTCCCCAAGCCACTTTCGGTGGTGGTGGTTTATCATAGCAACAGAAACCCTAAGACAAAATACCATCATAAAAAGTAGAAATATCTGTATCAGGGGTGAAAAGTCATAATATACAGAAAATATAATAAAACTACAAAATAGGCACATCCTAAAATCGCACCTCCCAGGGCCTCTTGTAAACTGCTGTCATAGCCTCCTAATTCAGACCACCACTGTTACGTGTTATGGGTGACATCATCTGTCGGCCACCGTAACAGCCCACAAACATTGGTGGTGACTTGTTTTAAATTCTGTGTGGGGTGGAGGGGTTCAAAGCCGTTGAGACAATCCTCTCAATTTAACCAGAGTTTTACTGCAGTGCAGATGAAGGTGTATGATTTTGACATTAGGCTATGGCATCCAGTCTAGCTTCTGGGAAAGGGTCTGGCAGGGGGTGCTCTCATTTAATAAGCCCACACAGGCGCACTGAGAGCTTAGTGCCTGTCATAATAGCCAGGAAATCTTCCAAGATCTCTGGGATTTGTGTTAAACATAGCAAAGGGGCCGCAAATTCTCAAAGTACGGGTAGCACTGAGTAGGTCTGTCTCACTGAGATATGCTATCCTAAAATTAAGTCATTGTCTTTAGGAATTCTTGAAAGCTCAACCTGGGTGAATGACTATCACTACAACTTCAATTTTATTTTTCACATTTTCCACCAAAATCCAAAGCTAAGTTCAAACCCACTTGTTGGTGTACTTACTTTACCTATATTTAAGACTGCAGCCATTTTACCATAATAAAAAGCCAATGAACTCAAATATATTGAATTACAAAGTAGCTACAAGTGTGTGGTTGGCTTACACAACAGGAGTAATCAAAATGGGAAAAGCAAACAGTACCTCGATGTTTTTACTGGCCACGTTCTTCACAACAGCAGGAAAGAGTTCAGATGCGTTTTTCCCCTTCGCAATCATCTAAGGGTTAAAGAGGAGCATTACTTTTAAAAAGTACTTTAAAAAGGACAGAAACTTTTAAGTTAGTAATCTGAAAACCAAAGTTATTCTAGGAAACTCTACACGTTAAATATTTCAAAGATTCTGTCATAAAGCAAGCTACACAATAACAGTTCAAGTTTTCCAGTGTCAACCACATCCCCACTACACAGATCTTGAGTACACACTCTCTGTGTTTCATACAATACACACATATATAGACACGTAAAGGGAAACTATACAGCCAAACGAGGAAGTGCACTCCTGTGATCCCAGCACCTGGGAGGGAGAGGAGAGGCTCCGAAGTTCAGGGCCAGCCTAGTCTATGTGAGACTCTGTCTCCAAAAAGGGGGCTTGGGGAGGAAGAGAAGGAGAAAGGAGGAAGAAGAAAGAGGGACAGGAACGGAACATACACAGTAAATTAAGAGATGTGTAGAAATGGTACAGCATCTTCCCCCTGCTAACCATATTGCAAACACCCTTCACTGTGTACCCTTGCTTCTCTCTCAGGTGCTCACATTAAAAACGTAGTACATATGCAATGGGTGCCAGGATTGTACAAGCTACCTCTCCTGGCTTTCTCAGAGCTTCTCTGGAATTTTTCATAAGTCTCTTCACTGTGCCCACTAAAGATCTGTGGACCACCATCACTTCCAATGCCCCAAATTTCCAAGGGTTCATTCACTCTTAGGACTCCCACTTCTACAAATAAAGACCAGTTTCCTGGAGCTCTGCAAATTCCCAGGCCAAGTTCAGCCTCCCTAACTGCACATGAGCAGCTGTCTCATCCCAACGTCACTCTGCCTAAAACCAAACTTGGTCTTCAAGAAAAAATTAGGAAAACAGAACACACTGCAGTAAAGGTGGAATTTATTATTTCCACCAATCCTCTTCGACAACAGAAAACAGAAAGGTGTTACTCTCTTCTCACATCTACACAGTAATCAGGGCCTGTTGCTAATTCCCATGTGTAACAGGTGATGTCACTCTTTGCTGCTCTGACCTACCTCAGGTCGGCATCACCTCGCTGAGGACCCCTCCACCTGTTCCACCTAGGACCAGTCCCCCAGTACCGGTAATAGAGACCACAGAGAACGTAATATGGAATCCGACTTTGAGGCCCAGCGGTAGCTCAGCAGCAGCAGGTTTATCTAGCATGCACAAGGTCCTGGGTTCAATGCACCATGATGGGGGAAAAAAACCCACTCCCACCCCCCACTCTCCACCCTCACCCCCACCCCCCAATCTCCACCCCCACCCCCACCAAATCCTCCCTCTGCACATGTCAGCCTGCCTCAAAAGATTTCAAAACTGCCTGACAATCTCTAGTCCACACTAATCCACTTACTATTCAAATGTCCTCTCAACTGCACGTGGTCTAATGCTGTTAGCCAAGTACTCACCCTAATAGTGCCTGGCCCTTCTCTGGTTCTATGGCTATCACATTTCCAACCAATTCATTTGACTTTTCCACATTCTGTCTTTCTAAGATACCACCTCCCTCCCTACAGCATCCCCAAGGATCTGACTCTCTTCCCTCCCTAGAGCATCTCCAAGGATCTGACTCTCTCCTCCTTCCCTAGAGCATTCCCGAGGATCTGACTCCTCCCTCACTAGAGCATCCCCAAGGATCTGACTCTCTCCTCCTTCACTAGAGCCATTCACAATGATCTCTCTCCTCCTTCCCTAGAGCCATTCACAAGGATCTGACTCTCTCCTCCTTCCCTAGAGCATCCCTGAGGATCTGACTCTCTCCTCCCTCACTAGAGCATCCCCAAGGATCTAACTCTCTCCTCCCTCACTAGAGCATCCCCGAGGGTCTGACTCTCTCCTCCCACCCTAGAGCATCCCTGAGGATCTGACTCTCACCTCCCTCCCTAGAGCCATCTCCAAGGATCTGACTCTCCTGTCTCCCTTGTTAGAAACACCTCCTAGAATCTGTAATCAACACTTTGCAATCTACACTTTGGAATTTCCCATGTGCTACAATAGAGTTCAAGTTATTTACTTGCATTTTATATCCATTTGTACATTTATTTTCTTCTCATTCTCAAAACAGTCCTTCTCCAGCTAAAGTGATATATCAGCTTTATTCATAAGTGTATTATATAAATACTGGGTGATAGTTTATGTTTTATAATTGCAGTAAACATTTCTCCCAATTCCTTTCTCTTACGATATCCTGAAAATACTCTGCAAGGCAGCTAGGCATAGAAGTGCCTATCTATAAGCCCAGTCTTCGGGAGGCTGAAGCAGGAAGATCTACGAGTTTGAGCCAGCCAGGGCTACAGAGCCAAATGTCTCTCAAAAGAAGAACCAAATAAACATTCCTTATTACAATCTCATCTTTTAATACTGTATTTCCTTACTTGTAACATTTTTATTTGTATGTTTTATGAAGCTTGATAAGCATCATAGAAAATTCCCAAACTACTGCAGCTAAAACACATCTTGATAAGACTGGCAAACTAACTTCAAGTCCCTCGCCCACAAGGCAGGTGCTCTGTAAGGACCTCACTGGAAATCCTGCCGAATTAAACTCTACCCCAAGCTGGCTCAACTTTACACTACAGAAAGATGTTCATAACATCAATATATGAGGAAGTGGAAAAAACACCCTACAGTACAATTCTAGAAGTATTTGCTGAGAAAATACAATGAATGAGAGATGCAATGGTCCTGAGCCAGGGAGTCCCTCAAATGGGCATGATGGTCCATAAACAGTAAATACCATACATGAGGGAAGCAACCCTGAGTACCCCAGAGAAAGAGACAAATGGGGAGTCCTGAAACATGGAGGTGGAGGCAGGAGCTGCTCTTTCTCTGTACAGTGATCACAAGGTTCTCCTCTCAGGGGAAGCTGAGGGAGAAGGGGAAGAAGTGTGGATGTTCAGAGATTAACAGCTTCCACAGCATGTTCTGTAAGCACGAGGCCAGAGCAGCCAGGGGAGAGTAAGCTAGGGGAAGAATGGCGGGACGTCACAGCATGGGGACCACAGGCAAGAGGGGGTGGCTTTGCACTGTTGAGGGTGAAATGGAGGACCACTCCAGAGTTCTGAGCAGAGGACAGGTCTCACTGGACTTGCATCTCAAGAAGATCTTTCTAGCTTATGAAAAAGTATGGAAAAGACAACAGGAAATACACAAGTACCCACAACAATTATGAGGCCACTACAGTCATCCAAGAGAGGGTAGGAGACAGTGAAAAAAAATGGTGAAGTTTGGAGTTATTCCAGAAATAGAGTCACGTGAGTAAGAGAGAAAATTGAAAAGTGAGGCTGGCACATGAGTACCTGGAAGACAGACCACTTACTCTGATGTCAAAGATGAGAAGTAGTTGGGAGATGAGAACCCAGGAGTCGGTCGTTGAGAAAGCAGCTGAACACCTTGTTAGTGTCCCTCTCCCTTCAGCGTTTCCAAGTTGAACCTCTCTGATACAAAAGGAGTCACTCAAGCTTTTGAGGGGTTTGCAGGACTACATTGTGCCAACCTTACAGTCTATGTATTTACATGAAAGCACCATCTCTCATTATGTTTTGTTTTGTTTTGTTTTTGTCTTTTGAGACAGGGTTTCTCTGTGTAGCCTTGGCTATCCTGGAACTCACTCTATAGATCAGGCTGGCCTCGAACTCCCCGAGATCCGCCTGCCTCTGCCTCCCGAGAGACACTATCTCTTAAAGATCATTAGCCGGGCGTTGGTGGCGCACACCTTTAATCCCAGCACTCGGGAGGCAGAGCCAGGCGGATCTCTGTGAGTTCGAGGCCAGCCTGGGCTACCAAGTGAGCTCCAGGAAAGGCGCAAAGCTACACAGAGAAACTCTGTCTCGAAAAACCAAAAAAAAAAAAAAAAAAAAAAAAAAAAAGATCATTACTGTACTGCCGTATCTTCAGCCAAGATGTCTCCTAATTGCTAACACCAGACTCTTTATACTAAACGCAACTGTTACAGTAAGACTCATGCCTACCACTTTATTACCTTTTTTCTGTTTGCTCAGAGTGCTATATTCTTCTATGTGCCCTTCCTCCATCTTTAAATTTTTTTTAAATTTGGAAGGGGGTATGCAATTGAGTATCTGTGAACACATGTTCATGTACATGGGGCACATGTCTGTATGACTATGCTTATGTGTGTAGGTAAACATGAATGTGGAAGTCAGAGGACAACCTCTGTGTCAGTCCTCAGGTGCCTTCATTTTGCTTGAGGCAGGGTCTCTTAGTCTGGAACTTGACCACATAGGCTAGACTAGCTGGCCAGCAAGCTCCTTAGAGATCTGCCCATCACCCCAATCTCAACACGGATGGAAGTGCCAAGCACATGTCACTGTGCCTAGCACCTGAATTTTTAATTTCTATTTGTTACTAGTGTGTGTTTGTGCATGTTGCTGTGCATGTGGAGAGGTTAGAAAAACTCTTCACAAGTTTGTCCTCTCCTTACACAGTGGGTTCTGGGATTGAACTCAGGTTGTCAGTAACCCTGCTAGCCCCATGCTTGGCTTTTTTTTTTTTTTTTTTTTTTTTTTTTTTGGTTTTTCAAGACAGGGTTTCTCTGTGTAGCTTTGCTCCTTTCCTGGAGCTCACTTGGTAGTCCAAGCTGGCCTCGAACTCACAGAGATCCACCTGGCTCTGCCTCCCGAGTGCTGGGATTAAAGGCGTGCGCCACCACCGCCTGGCCCATGCTTGGCTTTTTAATGTGGCTTCCGAAGATCCTACTCAGGCCCTCATGTGTGACGGCTTCAATGAAAAATGTCCCCATAGGCTATTATATTTGCATACTCAGTCCCCAGCTGATGAGCTGTTTGGGAAGGACTAGGGGATATGGCCTTGTTGGAGGAGGTGTGTCACTGGAGGTAGGCTTTGAAGTTTCAAAGCCCGTACCAGACCCAGTCTCTCTCCTCTTCCCCCCCCTCCTCCTCCTCCTCTTCCTCCTCCTCCTCCTCTCCCTCCTCCTCCTCTCTGCCTGCTGCCTGTGGATCAAGATAGAAAGCTCTCAATACTGCTCCAATGCCATGCCTATCTGCTCCCTACCATAATGATCATGGACTAACCCTCTAAAGCTGTAAGCAAACCCCCAATGAAATGTTTCTTTTATAAGGGGTGCTTTGGTCATGGTGTCTCTTCATGGCAATAGGAAAGTGACTGAATGTGAGGAGATCAGTAAAGAAACCAAAATAGCCATTTTGTGGGTGAAAAGGGAAAAGTTTATTCCAAACTGCCAAGGTTATCTCTTGGGAAAACAGAGAGAAGGGCATGGGGGGGGGGGGATTGAGGATGGGGATCATCAGGATAATACTGGGATGGATACCTGGGGAAAGAGGAGCCAGTGAGCTGGGGTGGGTGGCTCTGAAACATCTAACAAGTACTTGTGAGTAGGGACTGAGAAACCTGTAGGCTAGCATGGTCCCTTCTGTGAGATAAAGAGAATGACTCCTTTTGGCAAATGGGAACTAGCTTCCTGAGGGAATACTGGCTTTGGTCTAATGGAAAAGAAGGTTTTTTTCAGACCTGACAGTAACTAAGTCAGAAACTGGTACCAGGAACAGAGGTATTGTCCTGACAGGCCTAACCTGTTGGAAGACTTTGGGACTTTGGACTAGAAAAGCAGTTGCCCACTAGGATCAGGGAAGACAGGAGTGTTGAAAACAATGTGGGCCCTGCTCTAGTAACTTCAGAGAGGAAGGATCAGTGAGTGGCCTAGAGACCATTCTTGTGATGTGTTGGCAAAGATACACTTTTTGTCCTGGTCATAAAAACTTGCCTGAAGAGCCAGGCGGTAGTGGCACACACCTTTAATCCCAGAACTCAGAGGCAGAGGCAGGCAGATCTCTGCAAATTCAAGGCTAGCCTGGTCTACAGAGCAAGTTCCAGGGCAGCCAGGGCTAGACAGAGAAACCTTGTCTCTAAAAACAAACCAATTTTTGCCTGGAACTAAAATGATGCTTTGGATTAATGGCTGGCAGAGGAAATTTCAAGACAGTCTAGTATTGACTCTGTCATATGGTTATCAGTGATCACACTTATCCAGATCTACAATGAAAGGAACTAATGAGGCAATGAAAAATACAAAATGTACAGTGTGAGGGGGAAAAGAGCATGAGAAAATTCAATGTTTCAGCCAAGTCCTGGACACAAGGAGGTAAGTTTAAAGAAAATTCTGACGCTAAATGTAATCAAGTCTTGTGCACAAGGAGATATCGGAAGGCACAGGCAGGTGGATCGCTATGAGTCTGAGGCCAGCAGGGTCTACAGAGTGAGTTCCAGGACAGCCAGGGCTACACAGAGAAAGAATCCCTGGGGTTTGGGGAGAGGATAAAAATCTTGATGTTCAATGTAATAATAAAGGGAGTATTGGGCTCGGGGCAAGACCCCACCCAGCTAAGCTTCCAACTTGTGAAAAGGAATTAAAGGAAAGCTTTAATAGCAAAGGAAACAATCATATGCCCCAGCAAGCAGAAAATCTCGGCAGCTCAGGCCTCGTGGTTCCAGCTTTAGAGTCAAGAAGGAACCAGAAAAGGCACTAGGGAATCTACTCTGCTGTTCTTCAGGAAAGCTACTGAGGCCAGGGGTTGGGAGGGCATCCCATGCACGGAAGCCTGAAAAGGACATTGCAGGAGCTGTGAAGGTGAAGCCTGGACTGCAGTGGCGATCCCAAGAGGTTGGAACTGCCAACCTTGAACACCCATCAAGGAGAGCTGCAGACCAGATGTGGAGCCAGCCCAAAGGAGAGCAGTGTGTTGCAGTCCACAAAGCTGGAAGAGGTTGGAGTGTTTTGACGTCAGACATGGATGTACAGATTTGGAGTTGCCCTGATGGTTTTCGGTCTTGCTTTGCTCCAGTGTTCCCTCACTATGCTCCCTTTCTTTCCGTTTGGAATGGTAGTGTATATTCTGTGCCATGTCAGTGTTCTGCTGTTAAACTTCTATTTTATAGGAGGTTACAGTTAAGAGATTGCCTGGAGTCCCAGAAGAGACCTTGGACTTTTAAACAGTGTTGAGACTGTGAAAGACTTACATGGCTCCATGCTGATGGGGGCCAGGGAGTAAAATGCAATGGCTTGGCTGAAACTGTCCCCATAGGCTCACAGATTTGCATACTCGGTCCCCAGTTAAAGCACTGTTAGGGGAGGATTAGGAGCTGTGCCCTACCTGGAAAAGGTGTCCCCTTGTTGGAAGCGGTGCTCAGTGTGGGTGGGCCAGGCCCGGTGTTTGTGTCTGTGGATGGGGATGGAAAGCTCTCAGCTACTGCTCCAGTGACAAGCCTGTCTGCTTCCCACCATGATGACAAAGGAGTAACCCTGGAACTAAGCAAGTCCCCAATCAAATGCTTCCTTTCATAAGGGTTGCCTTGATCATGGTGTCTCTTCACAGCAACAGAGCAGTAACTAAGACATCTTATAAGGCAAGTGCTTTATGAACTGAGCTGTTCCCTAGCTACTTTTAAAAATCTAGTATTTTTATTTTATATTAACTTTTCAAGCTTTGATTTCAAGAGGAAAAGAGATGAGAGAGTGGGAAGGCAGATGAGGGACAGGGGGGATAGACTAACAGGCAGATACATACATGACAGACAGACAGAGACATAACACTGACCAGGTCAAGTAAAACACATTAAATTTATGACAATGCAGACTCTTAATCTCACCTTCCCACTAGCCTCTCTGAGAGAGCTGTCATATATATTATATCTGTGTCCATTCAAAATTTCCCAGGCAGACCTGAAGCTGGACAGGTCATGAGCCCTAGAGGAAGAAGACGTACTACTATTTCTATGCTAAATGGACAGAGCAGTAAGACTTACTGCTTCACCTACAGATCACTGCACCATTCAGTGCTTGTCAGAGAAGCTTGGGCAGGAGACGGCAGGTAGCGCAGACAACGTGCAGAGGGTAAGAGCCTGTGGAGTGCCACCCCTAAATGGAATGTCTCTCTCCCATCTCTCCCCACAAGGCTGAGACAAGGTATGTGGCTTTGGAGAATGTAGTTTAGGACATCACCTCTCCACAGCATACCTTACCACCTGGTCATAGCTGATCTAATAAAACCAGTAACTGAGAATGTGACTAGACCTTGGTTCCTATACTGCCTTTTATAACATCTTCACATACCAACTCGAACTATAATACCTACTTCCAACACACACACACACACACACACACACACACACACACACACACACGAACTAGAGAAACATCAACATTACTTCCATTGGTACACTTAATGAAATGTGTGCATCAATCCTAGAGACAAGGCTGCAGAGTTCTAGCTCCCTGGTCCTTCCATTCTGCTCTGCAGACACTTGGTCTTCTCCTAGCAACCAAGCCTACACTTCCTGTTAAGAGTGAAGAAAGTTTGTAAAGAACAATCCCAAACAGACATTCTGGACAAATGTAGACACCTTGAAAGAACCTGCTACGTAAGTATGACCTAACAAGGAACAAAATGCAGTATAAAGCAGCATCCCACAGTTCCGAAGAATAGAGCTTGCTGGAGAAGGAACCACACATTCTTTTAAAGAAGTGGATAAAGAGGAGGAAACAAGTCTATGTTTTAATGTGATTTGAGGAAACTGCATTTTTTGGGAAAAAAAGTAATTTTGAACTAGGAAAGAAATCCTTCAGATAAATCATCATTACCAAATTAAAAAATACAATAGAAGAACATAAGATACGACGAAAGTTACAATGATAGCTCAAAATATGCATCAAACATAACCAAAATTAGACAGGAAAGGAGAGCCGTCACCAACTGACAAGTGACGTGACAGAAACATGAAGACTAGATAAGAGAGAAAACTAGACGGAACAGTGTGTCAACAGAAAAGAGGCAGACTAGGGAAAGAAAGTAAGGAACTGAACTCCTCAAAACAGACAGAAGACTTAAATAATAACTCGTCAATACTATAACAAAGCAAATACCAATCAAATCTTACTAAATTTATTTTTCTTCAAAATACTGAATCTACAAGACAGCTAAAACACGTTCTCAAAAAGAGGGAAGAAAGCAATCAGGTTGGCATCACATTTTTGTTCCCTAATCTAAAGTCAAATTAAGAATAAAATATACACATATTTCAGAAGAAAAAACACTGAAATCCAATAATCCTACTAAATAGCCTATTTTCAGACAGAAAGGGCTCAGAATGCCACTTACATCCTCTTCCTAAGGAATGTTTCTGTCATCTGAAAATAAACCAAACATCTAAACAGTAAGAAGACAGAATTTCTAAGAAAAGGAAAAGAAAGAGCTATGGGTGAGCACACTGAGTGTGTGAAAAAGAAAGACAGAGCAATGATAGGTGAGCACACTGAGTGTAAGAGAGACAGAGCAATGATGGGTGAGCACACTGAGTGTGTGAAAAAGAAAGACAGAGCGATGATGGGTGAGCACACTGAGTGTAAGAGAGACAGAGCGATGGGTGAGCACACTGAGTGTGTGAAAAAGACAGAGGGATGGGTAGCACACTGAGTGTAAGAAGAGAGACAGAGCGATGGGTGAGCACACTGAGCAGAGACAGAACTAGGAACCTACAGCACACAGCACCTTCACTAACACACGGCTATTTCTTTCCACCCATGGGCTCCTGTGAAAACTCTGCTAAACAAGTATCAGTTCAAGGTCAAGGGCGTTGCTAGAGCACATGGCAGACCCGCTTTTAATTTAACTACTATACTGCTTGACATGGCACCATTTACATTCCCATCAGCAGTCAGGAAGGCTCCTATTTATAGTCAACATCTTTACTAACACTTGAGTCTCTTTGTTTTTATAATGGATTCTAAGGAGAGCAGGGTAGTCTCATTGTGGGTGATCGCCACTGTCCTAATGATTAGAGACACTCAGCATTTTTCCCTACACTCACTGTCCTCTGCTTGTCTTCTCAGAAGGAGGCCTACCCTAGGCTTTCCAGCCACCCTCCCAGGCTGTGCTCTGTGCTCTGGACACTGACCCTTTAATCTGGTGAGTGATTGAGGTATGCTCTCCCACTCTGTGGATAACCCTTTAATCTGGTGAGTGACTGAGGTATGCTCTCCCACTCTGTGGATAACCCTTTAATGTGGTGAATGATTTAGGGATGCTCTCCCACTCTGTGGATAACCCTTTAATCTGGTGAGTGATTTAGAGATGCTCTCCCACTCTGTGGATAACCCTTTAATCTGGTGAATGACTGAGATATGCTCTCCCACTCTGTGGATAACCCTTTTATCTGGTGAATGACTGAGGGATGCTCTCCCACTCTGTGGATAACCCTTTAATCTGGTGAATGACTGAGGGATGCTCTCCCACTCTGTGGATAACCCTCTAATCTGGTGAGTGATTGATGTATGCTCTTCCACTCTGTGGATAACCCTTTAATCTGGTGAGTGATTGAGGTATGCTCTCCCACTCTGTGGATAACCCTTTAATCTGGTGAATGACTGAGGGATGCTCTCCCACTCTGTGGATAACCCTTTTATCTGGTGAATAACTGAGGTATGCTCTCCCACTCTGTGGATAACCCTTTAATCTGGTGAATGACTGAGGGATGCTCTCCCACTCTGTGGATAACCCTCTAATCTGGTGAATGACTGAGGGATGCTCTCCCACTCTGTGGATAACCCTTTTATCTGGTGAATAACTGAGGTATGCTCTCCCACTCTGTGGATAACCCTTTAATCTGGTGAGTGACTGAGGGATGCTCTCCCACTCTGTGGATAACCCTCTAATCTGGTGAGTGATTGAGGGATCCTCTCCCACTCTGTGGATAACCCTTTAATCTGGTGAATGACTGAGGGATGCTCTCCCACTCTGTGGATAACCCTTTAATCTGGTGAATGACTGAGGGATGCTCTCCCACTCTGTGGATAACCCTTTAATGTGGTGAATGACTGAGGGATGCTCTCCCACTCTGTGGATAACCCTTAAATCTGGTGAATGACTGAGGGATGCTCTCCCACTCTGTGGATAACCCTTTAATCTGGTGAATGACTGAGGGATGCTCTCCCACTCTGTGGATAACCCTTTAATGTGGTGAATGACTGAGGGATGCTCTCCCACTCTGTGGATAACCCTTAAATCTGGTGAATGACTGAGGGATGCTCTCCCACTCTGTGGATAACCCTTTAATCTGGTGAATGACTGAGGGATGCTCTCCGACTCTGTGGATAACCCTTTAATCTGGTGAGTGACTGAGGGATGCTCTTCCACTCTGTGGATAACCCTTTAATCTGGTGAATGACTGAGGGATGCTCTCCCACTCTGTGGATAACCCTTTAATCTGGTGAGTGACTGAGGGATGCTCTCCCACTCTGTGGATAACCCTTTAATGTGGTGAATGACTGAGGGATGCTCTCCCACTCTGTGGATAACCCTTTAATCTGGTGAATGACTGAGGGATGCTCTCCCACTCTGTGGATAACCCTTTAATCTGGTGAATGACTGAGGGATGCTCTCCCACTCTGTGGATAACCCTTTAATGTGGTGAATGACTGAGGGATGCTCTCCCACTCTGTGGATAACCCTTTAATCTGGTGAATGACTGAGGGATGCTCTCCCACTCTGTGGATAACCCTTTAATCTGGTGAATGACTGAGGGATGCTCTCCCACTCTGTGGATAACCCTTTAATGTGGTGAATGACTGAGGGATGCTCTCCCACTCTGTGGATAACCCTTAAATCTGGTGAATGACTGAGGGATGCTCTCCCACTCTGTGGATAACCCTTTAATCTGGTGAATGACTGAGGGATGCTCTCCGACTCTGTGGATAACCCTTTAATGTGGTGAATGACTGAGGGATGCTCTCCCACTCTGTGGATAACCCTTTAATCTGGTGAATGACTGAGGGATGCTCTCCGACTCTGTGGATAACCCTTTAATCTGGTGAGTGACTGAGGGATGCTCTCCCACTCTGGTTGCTGGTTCTTGACGTGGGATCTAAGCCAGCATCGGGAAGCTTCTTCCCTACGTTTTCTTTTCCATTTTGCATCTCTAGTCTTTGATCCACTCCGGTTTGTTTCATGCCTGCCATGAGGCAGGAATCCAACTCCCCTGTCTTGTACTTTTTCAGGACTGCTGAGTAACATCCTCCTCGATACCCACCTGGCCTCACAGCTGAATGTTTGTTTCTGGGTCCTTCACAGTGTTCTACTGCTCTTTATGTCTAGCTGAGCACACCACCATTCTGATTACTGTAGTTTTAGGGAGTTTTTCAATCAGGAAGAGTATATGAATATTTCATTTGTATAATAAAAGATATGTGTATCACTTTTATAAGAGTAATTTTTCATTATTAATCATTTTTCCATAGACAAAAAATAAAACTCCAAATTCATTTTTACATAAACTTTGATAAACATACACAGCCATACTTATTAAGCCAGGTGTGGTAAACAGCTGTAATCCCAGAACCTGGAAGCAGAGGCAGGAGAACTGCTCAGTCTGAGGTTATCCTGGCCCACACACTAAGTTCCAGGCCACCCAGGTACAAAGCAAGACTCCACCTCAAAAAAAGAACAAAAAGGCCAAGTATATTTGCTCAGTGGTGGAGCACTTGCCTAGTACAATTCCTAGTACCACCAACAAACATAAAACTAAAATAGCCAGGCATGGTGGCACATGCATTTAATACAAACAACTGGAAGGCAGAGGCAAATGGATTCTGTGAGTTCAAGACTACCCTATGCTGTGTGGCAAGTTCCAGGACAGTCAGGGTCACACAGTGAGAAACTGCCTCAAATAAATAAATAAAAACAAATACATGCACGCTTAAGTTATATTTACGATATAGCAGCAGTATGGATTATGGAATTAATTATTATTAATTATTTTCTTGCCTTAACAGAAATATAGAAAAAAAACTACTTACTATTATGTTACATTTTTTAATTTTTTATTAATTTTTAATTTATTTGCTTATTTATTTACTTATTTGGGTTTTGTTTTTTGTTTTTTTTTTGGGGGGGGGGGTTCCAAGACAGGGTTTCTCTGTGTAGTTTTGGTGCCTGTCCTGGATCTCACTCTGTAGACCAAGCTGGCCTCGAACTTACAGAGATCTGCCTGCCTCTGCCTCCCGAGTGCTGGGATTAAAGGTGTGCACCACCACCACCTGGCTAAAAAAATATTTTTAAATTTTTTTAAGTATTTAACATATTTCCCTCCACCTCTGACTCAGGAATTACAACGGAATCCCAGGGTTTAGTAAAATAAAATGATTTAATGGGATGTTATAGCCACAACCTGAAGACATAGGAGCAGCCTCTGCTTTGCATGGTAGTACATGCCTGTGATCTGCAGGATGTGAGCTGAAGCCATGAAAAGCAATTTCAGGAATTCACTGCACAGAGTGTAATTGATCTGTGCCTTTTAAAGGTTCTGTCAAAACATTAATAACTACTTTAATAAAGGTGTCTTGGTTATTATTCTACTGCTGTGAGGACATATCACGACCAAGACAACTCTTATAAAAGAAAGCATTTGAGTGGGGCTTTCTTACAGCTTTAGAGGGTTGGTCCATGATCATCATGGTGAGAAGCAGACAGGCATGGCACTGGAGGAGTAGCTGAGAGCTTTACAACCTGATCCACGGGCAGCAGGCAGAGAGAGAGAGGGACTGGGCCTGGTGTGGGCTTTTAAAATCTCAAAGCCCATTCCCAGTGACACACCTCCTCCAATAAGGCCACACCTCCTAATCCTTCCCAAACTGTTCAAACATCTAAGGGAGCCATTCTCATGAAAATCATCACAACAGGGAAACTCTAAATAGCAATGTGTATTGCTATTTAATGAATAGAAAATAAAGTTATTAGCACGCTGCAATTTGAAGCACTGAGAATGAACTGCTAAGAGCAGATGGACAGCTGCCATCTTCTCTTCGTTTACCGCACGCTGATCATCTTTTCTCTGCCCTGGAAACAGTTTTCACCTTTCTCAGTCTGGATCCGTTCCCAATATCCTATTTTTGTACCTGTAATGTTGTCAAGTATCTCTTAAAAGTCCTTTAGTTAGTAGGAAGTGCTTTTCTTTTCTTTTTTCTTCTTTTGTTTCTTTCTAATACCATCACTTCCTCCCGTCAACTTCATCCTTTTAATCAAACCCCCCTTAGTTGCTTAAGTGCCTTTTCTAAGTCCCTTCAGCTAGAAATGTAAGTGTCTTTCAAACAATGGTGTTTAGCTATTTCCACACAATCTACCAATCCTCAGGCTGAATTTCACTGACAACATTTTATTGTTATAAATAAAATAAATATAAATAAAAAACAACTTTTTATTTCATTTGCTAAAGTTGCGTTATTTGGGGACCAAATCCCTCTTCCAATGATCCACTTTGGAAAATATTACAGGAAACAAGGATGCAACTACACCTTTTGCTGTCGGAGGATAGACTGATTAATAAGTGCAGCAACCAACACAGTCTGATTTGAAACTGAGAATTTACAGAGTACTTGTGGACTGAAGGCTGGCAGGCGGAATGTCAACATGTAACTAACTACTCAATCAGTACACTAATCACAATCAAAATCTGAGCATGTTGTTGGGGAGCTACAGTTCTTTAAATTGTGAAAAATGAAATTTTGTTCACACAAAGCTATGAAGTATGAAGTACAATATTAATAAATAAAATATAAGAAATAGATTCATCAGCGTTTTGCTGACACTGCCAAATGACATCTACCATTCACACGGAAGCAGGGACCAAGCCATCCATGGCTGTTGTAAGACACAACTCCTTCGACTTTCCTTTCAGACAGTTCATCTCCAGACCGCCTCACTAAAGACCCACTAGCACCTGAAGTTTGTGTCATGGACGGGTTTAGACTGCGGCATGAGAAGAGAGGATCTCAGCTCTCTGTGCTCACGACCGTAGGCAGTAAGATCACAAACAAAAACCCTTAAATACCCGGAAGTGAAAATAGGGTTATGCTATTGCCTTATTTTGTCTTCAAAATGATTTATTCTATCTCAGGGAAGGAATGTCTTGATGTTAGCGATGGAAAATTAGAGCAGAACAGATGGAACTAGGAGACAAGTGTCTTGATTTCTTATGTTACTGTCCCTTAACATTTTTAAACAGGTAATCTAAATTAGTAAGAAAGAACAAATTACTGCTGTTTACCTATGCCTTGGCACGCACAGTGAATATAATCCCACCCACAGCTTCCAACAGTCACAGCCTTGAACACTTGACCTACCCCAACAATCCGCTTCATAGCATCTAGTTTGGCGGAGTCTTTGCTGCTCTCCAGCATCTGCTTCAGGTCTTCATTCCTGTTACAAAAGAGAAGACGAAATTCTAGACTTGGACTTTGTGAAAAACAGCTACCAAGTCTACCACCTTTATGAGAACTGGAAACAGCGCGATGGGAGGAGCTGCGTTCAGGTAATCAAAGGTTGGTTTCCTGCTTCACCCTACAAAGTCTATGCAGCACGTTGTTAGAAAGCCCACAGTGACAGCGAGGTGAGAGCCGCCCTTCGGCTTTACATTTGCTGATGAACTGTTAACATGGCACATAAAGTCTCTCACTTCAAATTTTTTTTTTGACATAATCATGGGGGGGTTATCAAGTCAGCTCTAAAATACTTTCACATGCAAAAACAAACAACAAAACCTAAAAACTTTTTTCAGACTATTATTCCACAAGTTCCCTAAATTGTGTGTAATTTGCATCATCCCAACTTCCTATCCCCCAACTGCACAAATAAATAGGGTTACCCCTTCACTCTGAGACTAAATGCATTTCAACATCTAAACGGGAGCCTGTGGCTATAAATATGGGCAGTTAGCTACAAGGATGAAAACACAGAGCAAAGAGAGAACTACTTAGAAATTTGAGTCCACAGGATGCAGTGACTGGGCGCGGAAACAGACACTAGGAAGGTTGACATTATTCCCAGGTTGAAGGAACCTAGGATGCCTCCAACTCTGTCACAAGGCTCTCTGCTATTTAAACAGCCTTGAAACACGGTCTAGAACAATGGCTGTCAGCATCTTCACTCAGAAGAGCTGCAGAGAAGAGAGGATGAAGGAAAGGCCCATCAGTTCCTTTCTGTTGGTCATGACCAACCCTCTATTCTTCTAAGTGAATCTTCTCTGGGGAATTCACAAACATGAACTCACCCCACTAAAGAAAATATGTCATTCATAATCTCTAATCACTTTTCATTAAATATAATAAAATAATTTTTGAAGACAGTTGCTAGACAAAAAGTCCTTGACTCAGGAGAACTATCCCACCGATGCTTTGTTCTTGGACTGCAGGCAGAGTTGTGGGATGGAAATCTGTGTTTGGGGCTACTAGTGTGGGGTGTTAGGGCAGGTCTGGCAAGCAGACACAGAAGCAGGGTGACGCTACGAAAATTGCTTTTGGAACCAAGTACTAGGGAAAGAATTAGAGTTCTGAAGTACACATTAGAAAAGGGGGCAGCAAGAAATCCGTGTGTTAAAGATGAATCTGTGAGCTGGGCTGTGGTGGTGCACGCCTTTAATCCCAGCACTCGGGAGGCAGAGCCAGGTGGATCTCCGTGAGTTCGAGGCCAGCCTGGACTACAGAGTGAGTTCCAGGACAGACAGGGCTACATAGAGAAACCCTATATAAATCAAACAAACCAACGAGAGATGAATCTGTGAGGCCTCAGACAGAAAGGGGGATCATGTTATTGAAGACAGAGGAAGGTGATTCTTGTTAGAAGCAGCAGAGATCTTTGCTGAACTGTGCTCAGTGTCTTAAGGAAAGTAGGGGTGAATGGCAGATGGGCTTGGCCAGAGCTGTGGTTCACATAGTCCAGCTTGGGAGGCTGAGGTGAGAGAACCACTTGAACCTGGGTTTAAGACCAGCCTGAGGAGTGTAGTGAAAGTTCACAGCAAAGGGGGCGAGGCAGGATGGGAAAGGGAGGAGAGAGAGGGAAGGGAGAGAGGAAGGGAAGGCAGGAGACAAAAGGGGGGGCAGGAAGTTGACACTGGATATTTAAATGTGGCTATTTCAAAAACAGCATGTTGATGAAATGGCCCAGTTTTTCTTTGCTGCTAACAGTAAAATATGAGGTAAGACATAAATTGGCCAAGCCAACAGGACTGTATAGTGAGAACCTGTTGGAACAAGGTCCAGAATGGACTTGAGTGACAATACTTCAGAGTGCTCGTGAGAAAACAAGACAAGGGTCTTGTGACCTCCGTTTCTTCAAAACAGAATCCTTCTGAGAATGTGTTTTTGGCTCCCCCACCCCCAGTGTAGCAGATGGGAGTGAGTTGACTTCCGATTATTCATTACAATTGGCTACTGTTATTTATTTATTTGCCTCTATAGAAAAACATGCTTTCACCAGGTGCAGCTCGCCCTTGTGATTGGACACTTTACTCATGTGACTCCTCTGAAGCCTCCAAGTATCAATTGTCTAATGTTCTCAATAAAGTTGACTACTGCATGAGACTTTATTCTACATTTATGGGCTCCATTCTCCCAGGTCTGCAGTGGTTCTCAATCTGGGGGTCACAACCCCTGGGGTGTAAGTAGCCTTGTTTTGTTTTGTTTTGTTCTGTGTTGTTGTGTTGTGTTGTGTTGTGTTTTGTTTTGTTTTTCGAGGCAGGGTTTCTCTGTGTAGCCCTGGCTGTCCTGGAACTTGCTCTGGAGACCAGGCTGACCTCAAACTCAGACAACCACCTGCCAAGTGCTGGGATTAAAGGAGTGCACCACCACCACCCAGCCAGCAGCCCTTTCATGGGGGTCCATATCAGGTATCCTGCATATCAAATATCTACATTACAATTCCTAACAGTAGCAAAATTATAGTTTTGAAGTAGCAAAGAAAATAATTTTATGGTTGGAGTCACCACAACATGAGCTGTATTATTAAAGGATGGCAGCACTAGGAAGGTTGAGAACCACTGATCTACAGCAGTAAACAAAACCTTGTCTCAAAAAAGAAAGAAAAAAATAGAACTTAATTTTTACAAAGGAATTAGATTTAAGTAAAAACGAATTAAAACTTGAAATGTTTAGAAAACCCTCAACCTAGCTCTATTGCAAACAATGAAAAGGATGTTCTGGAGAAACACCAGGGGTGTGGATGAAAGCTCAAGACGAATGTGGCAATGCACTTGAAATCCCAGACCTCAGGAGCCTGAGGTGGACAGACTGTGAGTTCAATATCCGCCTGGGCCACAGAGCAATTTCCAGAAGCCTGGGCCACCTACAGACCTTGCCCCAAACCAACCAACCAGCAAACAAACAAAAAGGAGATCATGAGAAAACTCATTTAATCAGCCATCTCCACAGAACCAAGGAGAAAGGGGAGTACACCAAAGAGACAATGGATGAGACAAATGAATGGGTAACTTCTGGAATTTCTAGGCCATGTGCACCGTGGGGCAGGCGAGGCAGTCATCTATCGCTAAGCAAAGAAAAGCAAAAACCCCAGAAGGGAGGTCAGCCCGTACACAGCCCCATGTGCAACCATTTTACCCAGGAAATTTCTACACAGCCCCACTTTACACAGATGCATAAAGCAGTATAAAGCAACACACTTACGGACAATAAGTCATGAAGAAATTTATTTGGAAGCACTATTTGTAGACATATAATTTTCCCATTGTACGTTTTACTAAAGCTGAAAGTCAATTTTGGACGCTAATGTAGTGGGTGTCTTCTTTATGCCTGCACTGTGTATCTGATATGAGGGACACAGCGGCTTCAATGTGTCGGAGCTGATAGCACTCGGCGGGGAGGATCAAACTGCGGCACGTCCACTTCCTGGAACGCAGCTCAGCAGTGAAAAGACACAGACATCGACCCATGGGCCAGCACCTACTAACCTCCGGAGAACTAGGCTGAGTGTCCAGTGCCACGGGTCACATCTCACAGTAACAAAGCTAGAGGATGGAGACATTACAGATGGCCAAGGGTGGGCAACAGGAAACAGGGAGGGCACACAGGACCCCTTGCTTGGTACTTCAAGCATAAAAACTACACGTATGACAAGACAGAGCTAGTCATACAAACAGAAATAAACCAAGTAAAACTGGGCGGATCTGAGCCTGGCTCATGAATTACATTAATGTCAACATGCCAGAGCTTGGCAGGCAAACTCATGAACTGTGAGGGACACAGGACAACTCTCTGTAGCATATCTTTTAACTCAGTGTGACTCTGCAGGAACCCCAAATAAAAACTAAGCAGCATCTCACAGTGACCGCGACTCAGCTGACACTCACATTGTAAAAGGTGAGAGTCAAGCGTCCACTATGCCACAGAAGACGTAGCGGTATCACAAATTCGTGAAAAAGTATCATTCTTCAGAGAAATGCAAAGTGAGGTGCCATTACACACCCACACAAGAGCTAAAAAAAGACTGATAATAATAAATGTTGGCACATATATGGAAGCACCCAGAACTCACACTGTTGTTGGTAGAAATAAAAAATGATATGCTCACACAAAAAAATGGGACATTCTTACAAATTTAAACATACACTTGCCACCATTGAACTACACTTCTCCAAAGAGAAAAAGCACGTATCCACACAATGACTTATTTGTAGTAAATCTAGTAATAGTAATTTCATAATAGTATGCACACTGAAAAAACCTGAATGTCCACCATGAAAATGTGATTAAGCCATAGATGGCATATCCGTCACTCAGCAATGATGAAGGACTAACAATGATACAGACGCTCAGAGTCCAAACACAACAGGGTGAGGCAGGGCGGAGTTCACGTAACACTCAACTCAGCTCCAGTACAGGGCAGACGCCTGCTATCGGGAGCACCTGGAGGAGGGGGAGGGAACACAGACGTGTCCCCATCCGAAGATGACGTAAAGGTTCTGCACCTGTGGCGGTGACTTCATGGGCACGCGCATCCGCCAAACATGTCTACGGTAAGGTTAAGTGGGCAGTTGGTTATGTGAAATCCTAGTTCTGTAGGACAGACGAGAAGGGGCTCCCCAGCACCTTAGCCACATGCATAAATAAGACATTCAGTCCATGGGAAATTACACCCGAGAAGGACACAGGATCAGACAGGCCAGACTTGCAGACTTTGAAATGAGGGCGTATGTTCATGTCTATTCAAGAATTTAACTGACTCCTATTTTAGTTCATCAAAAGAAACCTCTCAAGTTACCACAAGTTGCTTTGGGACACCGAGCATAGAGCCCCCAATGCTGTGACCCTTTAATACAGTTTCTCATGTTGTGGTGACCCCCATCATAAAATGATTTCATTGCCACCTCATAACTATAATTTTGCTACTGTTATGAAGCATAATGTAAATATCTGATATGTGGTCAGTAGACTCTAAAGGGGTCGTGACCCACGGGTTGAGAACTGCTGCCCTAGAGGCTGACAAGTGGTGCTAATTACAAGCACTGGTTCATGAACTGCAATCTGTCAGTCTACAGCAAACTGTGAAACGTATCTTAAAAAATTCCACACGCATGGTCCTTCATGCAACACATTCAACCACCCAACGAAAACCCCCGCAAGAGGGGCCGGTGAGATGGCTCAGCTGGCAAAGACACCAGGCCTGGCCACCTGCGTTCAATCGCCGGGAGCCACCGGGCAGAAGCCAAGAACCAGCGCCCGCATGCTGCCCTCTGATTTCCACATGCACCCTCTGGCACACCCACAGACACCAACACAAAATAAACCAAAATGCAATTTTAAAAAAGAAAGAACACTCGGAAGACCTTCCTTCGCAGCCGAAGCCTGCACACAGGTCAGGGCGGCCTCCGCACGTCAGACTCACGGCCTTCTTACCTGACACAGACCATCTCACAGATTCATACTAAACATACTCGGTCATCACCTACCACGGACAAAGGAGGGCCGGAGGCTTAAGAGACTGGCTGCTCTTGCAGAGGGCCAGGGTGTGGGTCCTAGCACGCACATTTGTAACTCCAGTTCCAAGGGCTCTGATGCCCAATCCCGGTCTCTAAGGGCATCACATATGCACACTGTGCACTTACATACACACAGGCAAAACACTCCTCTACACAGTGACGGCTCTTCTTGGTTGTCAACCTGACTACATCTGGAATTAACTAAAGCTAAAGCAGCTGTGGGGGACTTTTTCCTAATTTAATTATTTGAATTCAATTATTTGAATTATTTAATTACCAGGGGAAGACACACCTTTAATCCAGATCTTCTGATGTGTGAAACCCCACCTCCAATCTGGGCCACACCTTCTGCTGACAGCCTACATAAAGGACATGGGAGAAAGTTTTCAATCTTTGCCTGCCGGCTCTTGCCTAGCCAGCATGTCCATTCCTTCACTAGCACTGGAGTCTACTTCTTCAGGAGTCCAGTGAATACTGAAGACCAGCTGAGATGTCCCGCTCTGTGCACTGAACAACCACTAGATTCCTGGACCTTCCATTGGGAGACAGCCATTGTTGGACTAGCTAGACCACAGCCTGCAAGTCAGTCTGGTAAATCTCCTTTCGAAATATTCAGATTCGTTATATATGTTCTGTTCCTCTAAAGAACCCTGACCACCAATACATAAACAACTTTTAAAAACAACAAAAAAGAAGAAATGATTAGGGCTGGGGATGGAACTCCGTGGCGGAGCACTGCCGTGCAAGCACAGGCCTGGGCCCAGCTCCCAACTACAAACAGTACCATTACTAAAACCGAAACTGCACGCTCTCCCCGCTCCCAAGCTCCCAATGAAGTCCAGCCTTGTGGAGACAGCCCTTACTGAGGTCATGACTAAGGTCTTTTAAGAGACAAGGATATGAACCCATACATTGAGGAATGACCAGGCGGGGACACAGCAAAAGATTGGCCATCTGCAAACCAGAAAAGAGAGAGCGCAAACACAAAGCTGCTGACGCCTGGGTCAGACACCTTCAGAACCTTCTAGATTAACTCGCCCAGTACCTGGAGTTGTATTATAGCTACCAGGCAAACTAATAAAGAATGTAAATGTTAAAATTGTCATTATAGCAAAAATAAATTAAAAAGGGAGAGCTAAGCATACTTTTATTTTCCCACAGAAAGAATACAGAAAATTAAATGTATTATAAAAAATAAATTTTACTTTTACTTTTCAAATAACTCATTAAATGTAATAGTGACCATTTGTAGGAGACAAAAAAAAACTATAGTAATTAAAATAACCAATTAAAGTCTAACCAGTACTTTTATGTTAATTAAATAGTAGAAACAGCTATGTATAAAAAATGGCAGGCTGGAACATGGCTCAGTGGCTAAAGGCACCGTACATGCAAGCTGGCCAGAGTTGATCCCCAGAGCAGGTAAAAGCTGGCAGCAATGGCATGCATCTATAAGGCCAGCACTCCATGGAGACGGGAGGCAGGGAGGACATCATCCAGAGGCTTGCGGGCCAGTCCATCCTGCAGTGCGCAGCACAGCCGTGCACAGCAGAGACCCTGCCTCAACAAGGCGAGGTAACAACCTGCTGTGGATGATTGACTGGCTGATAAATAAAGTGCTGATTGGCCAGTAGCCAGGCAGGAAGTATAGGCAGGACAAGGAGAGAGGAGAATTCTGGGAAGTGAGAGGCTAAGGCAGAGAGACGCTGCTAGCCCCCACGATGAGAAGCAGATGTTAAGATACCGGTAGGCCATGAGCCACGTGGCAACTTATAGATTAACAGGAATGGGTTGATTTAAGATATAAGAACTGGATAGCAAGGAGCCTGCCATGGCCATACAGTTTATAAGTAATATAAGCGGCTGCGTGATTATTTCATAAGTGGGCTGCGGGACTGCAGGGGCTTGGCGGGACCCGGAGAGAAACTCTCCAGCTACAACAACTGACTCCCAAAGGCTGTCCTCTGACCTCCATATGCACACGATGGGGCACGCTTGCCTCCCCCCTAAACAAACAAACAAGTATTGGGGGGCTGGAGAGATGGCTCTGCAGTTAGGAGCACTGGCTGCTCTTCCACAGGACAGAGATTCCACGGCCAGCACTCACAAGGTGGCTCACCACCATCTGTAAATTCAGTTCCAAGGGATCTAACCTCCCCCCTTCTGACCTCTGAGGACATCAGGCTCACACATAATACACCAACATACATGCAGGAGAAACATGCATGTAGGGAAAACATGAATGCACATAAAATAAAATAAATCTAAAAAATAAAATTTTAAAAGAAAAAACTCTCTCTAAAGATACACAACTACTAAATATGAAAACACTGTAAATCTCACTGTGGTAAACTTAGACTCCCCTCTATGCACCCCAGGCTCTTGAAGTCTGAAGACAACAGAGAGCTAGGGGAAATAATGGCATCTCAAGGAGAGGTTTCCTTCTACTTTGTCCTATATGCCATCTTACATATGACACTTACCTAAGTGGAAATCCTAAACCTAAAAGAAACCTTTAAGGTGTATTTAGGTTAAGAAAATGCACCAAAAAAAAAAAAAATGGAATTAGATAGGAACTAAACAGCAAGTGTTCTCAGGAGAGAGAAATGAACAATGAGAAAGAATAAAACATCAATTTAAGACCCGCCAACCTCTCACCCAGACATCACCTTGCCTGGTCCTAATGGAAGCCCAGCTAGTTCCTCTTACACACGGGCAGATGAGGCCTTCTCTTCAGTCACCTGTGTCCTGACCTGTTCCCTCAAATGAAAACCTAGACAACAGGATCTAGATACTCAAGCAAAGGTTTGGTTCTTGTTTAACAGAAAAGACAGTCTTCAAGGCAAACACGCGTCCTGCTGTGCTGCCCCAGGAGGGAGCTAGTAACTCAGGTCCAGGGGAAGGATGCAGCCCCGACTTCCCCACAGCTGCCATCATGACCTCCCAGAAGCTAACTGCAGACCGTCCCCAGCTCCCTTTGCTCGTCACCGTCACCAACAGGAAGGACTGGAGGAGCTGGCACACCCGGCTCACTCAGGGAGTGCACTTTCTCCTCCTGCCTCCAAGTCGCTGCCTTCATGATGTGTATTCAAAACTGACGAGCAGGGAGAACCAGATGACCCTTAGAAATTAAGAAATGTGTATACATTTCAAGATGTTTGAAATCACATTGAATTGGCAGCATCTGAAGCACTCTGCTAAAAAGCTGGGTCTGTTTCAATGCAGGCTTCTTTATCTACCCGGGTCTGCACTTACTGCTAAGTCGCAGCATTAGAGAGCCAACTTTATTTTTACACAAGCGACACCTTGTGGTGTTGAATGGTATAACTTTTCCCATCCTGTCCTGTCCAAAGTAGGCCTAAAAGTTCGAAGGAACAGGAAATGTACAACTGAAAAGCAAAGCAAACCTTATTCTGACCAGAAAATGTGCCCCTCCTCTACCAGAATGATCCAGAGCACAGCCCCGAAGCACCATCCACCAGCTGTGCAGAACAACCTGGGAGGAGGTGGAAGTGAGTCTGGAGACTATTAATGGCCTTTCTTTGTCATAAATCTAAACTCCAGAACTCACTGAACTCCCCGCCTTTCTCCCAGGCGCTGGGAGGGCAATATAAACGAGGAGGGAACTGAGACTGACTGGCACAGGTGCCCACCAGTGCCACTCAAAATATTATCTGACAAGGTCTGGTCCAAGACACAGAAACACAGAGCACACACACACTTGGAAACTTGGAAGAGCAATTTGACAGTATAATTTTATGTTTATTGAATCTAATAAAAATGGGGGCGGTATTTTACATGCTTTTTCCCACTTTATTTTTCTAGTAATTGATTTTTATTGAATTTTATAGAAGTATTCATCCATGACAGTCTGAAATTTTTAAAAGAAAAGTTCTTCAGCAGTTTGGGAACAGAGACCACACAATATTCTTGTCAGTTTTACTGTGGTGTGACTTACAATCTCCAATTCTAAGAGTATACTCTGTTCAATTTGCACACAACTGTCAACCCCAGAACATTCCCTCCTCCAAGCTTGCCTGAGACACTTCATAACAAGCTCGCTGCTCACACTCCTGACCCGCCTCCAGCACCCTAACAATTACCACCACTTTGACCCTGTTTTTCTAGAACTGCATATAAGCTGAGACCACGTGGTAACTGGAATTGCACGTGTGTCCTCTTCAACACAGACTAGGCCAGAGGTTCTCAACCTGTGCATCACAAACCCTGTGGGGTCAAACGACCCTTTCACAGGGGTCGCCTAAAACCATCTGCATATCAGATACCTACATTTTAATTCATAACAGTAGCAAAATTACAGTTATGAAGTAGAAGCCAAAATAACTTTCTGGTTGGGGGTCACCACATGAGGAACTGTGTTAAAGGGTCATGGCATCAGGAAGGTTGAGAACCACTAGACTAAGCAATCCTTCTATGACAGATCCATTTCCCATCAGCAACTTCTCTCAATAATACTCATCCAGGTTTCAGCTCTCAGGTATAATTTAATTTTTATTTATTTAAGAGGACTAGTTTTGAGACAGTCTCCCCACATAGGCCAGGCTGGCCTGAAACTCCAGATCCTCATGCCCCTGCCTCTCTAGTGTACCACTGTGCCGAGTGCATTTGTTTTCTGACATATAAAAACTGTACATATTTATGGGGTACCACGTAATATTTTGATACACATATACAAATCAAACCAGGGTGAGCACACCTGTTTTCTTTGTGGTATGTGCGTGCGCATGCGCGGGTGGAGGTCAAAGAACACCTCTCAGGAGCTGGCTCTCCCCCAGGTCACTGGGCTGGCACTGCAAGGGATTTTACCCCAAGCATCTTCTCTCTGTTGAAAACACTCCAAGTCTTTTCTCCAGGTCTTCTGAGATGAATACGCACTAGTTATCATGACCTACGGTTACCTTCCCTTCCCTCAAAGCAGTTCAAGAGCTGTGCACCACTAAGAGCAACACCTGAGACTTCAATCCAAGAATGAAGGTTCAGCAGAAGTGCTGGGGGCAGTGACAGAGGTGCACCCCAACAGGAGACATCTAAGTCTTGGGGGGTGGGGGGACAGATGACACACTGAGAAACTCCGGACAGGAAGACACAACTCGTGGCGGAATCAGGCGAGTGTGAATGGGTCTGCAGGGAAGGCTGGGAGCTGCAGCAGGATGCATGCTGCACCGCCAAGGGCACCAACCTTCCAGCGCGTTTGCGGAACAGCACCTGGCGTGACGCGTCCATCACCCACACTTCCGCTGGATCCTCGGAGCTCTGCACAGCTTTATTTAGGCATGTGTTGTTCACTTACAACATACAAAAGTGCAAAAAAAAAAACAAAACTCCAAGAACCTTCACCCATCCAGCCACCCCTCATCAACTCTCTAAAAGGAGAAACCACAATAACCCAAGTGGAGACGGAAAGCTGGAAGAGCCACACAGACAGATGCTACCTAGAGGTACGGGAGGAAAATAGCACCGATGGGATGTACAAAGCCTGAAAGGATGGGAGTCGTTCAAAGTGACCACTGACATGAAGACAGTGGGGGACAGGAAGGTCTGAACAAAAAAATCACAACCTTCTTAGGTTCTTTTCAGATTCACCAAAGCTTTTATTCTAAATAGCCAGAATCTGACCAAAACTTGAGATGGGGATGGGGGACAAATGGCAGAAACTAAATGGTGAGGGGAGATGGAAGGGAAGAAAAGAAATGTAGAAACAAATCCACCACTGATTCCAATACTAGAGTCACCAGGTAGAAATTGTAAAATAAGCCGGGCGGTGGTGGCGCACGCCTTTAATCCCAGCACTCGGGAGGCAGAGCCAGGCAGATCTCTGTGAGTTCGAGGCCAGCCTGGGCTACCAAGTGAGTTCCAGGAAAAGGCGGAAAGCTACGCAGAGAAACCCTGTCTCGAAAAACCAAAAAAAAAAAAAAAAAAAAAAAAAGTAAAATAATTAAATATGGTCACAAATCACAACTAAAAGAGGGACAAAATAGGTAATACAATAAAAACAGCCAGCCAGAATAAACAAAAAAGGATATTAAGAACTGAAAAATACAGGACCTGATCAGGGTCAAAAGCCCTCTGGGCAGTTTTAACACCAGACTAAGAACTGAAGGCAGGGTCCAGGGAAAACGTGCTAAACCAAAGCCCAGAGACAAGGGCAGGAAACAGCTGTTCTAAGCTGTCAAAACACCTGACAGCTCAAATGAGCGCCAAAAGCAAGGATGAGAAATCAAAATATAAAAATACCTGAAGAAGTTGTTCCAAACTGAGACAGACTTGAAGTCACACATTTTAAAAAAACATCTTAGGAAAAGGGTAAAGATAAAAATCACACTAAGTGTAACAGTCAAATGACTGACAACAATGAGAAACCACCCATAAAAGCTTCCCCAAAATTAAACACATTAACGAGACAGAGGTCTGTAAAGCTCTATAAAGGGACAGATCATAAATATTCCAGGCTTTAACAGTCACACTGTCTCTGATGTAATACTCATCTCTACTGCAGCATGAAACAGCTACAGATAACACATAAATAATCAGACATGCTTATGTCCAAATAAGACTACACAGATGGGCAGGCCTTCCTCACCACTGACAGCCACTTCAGAAGACATTATATCAAGACTAGAAGATAATGGAAAGAATTAAAGAGCTAGAATATATTTTAAAAAATGGGAACATATAATTCTAGACCTACTGAAATATTATATATTTAATAATTTTACTGTCAGTCACCAGGGGAACTTGATAAAACCTATCTGGAAGCTAACTCGGCAAAGCCACCATTTAATTTAATATTCAATAAACTCTGACTTACAATTCTACCTTTAAAAACTTTTCCTATAATCAGGCAAGGTGGAGCACGCCTTTAATCCCAGCATTTGGGAGGCAGAGGCAGGTGAATCTCTGTGAGTTCCAGGTCAGCCTGGTCTACAGAAGAAGATCTAGGACAGCCAGGGCTGTTACATAGAGAAACCCTCTCTATGAAAAAAAAAAAATTGCTATGAGCAGATAAACTCACACAAGTGTGTGTGCAAAACTGTATACTGCAGAACTCCTTATGCTTGACCAAAGTGAAATCAATCAATTGTCCTTCAAGAACGGAGTATATTAACCTCAAGGAACACAGTATTGTTCCTTATGGTAATACGGAAAGATCTCCAGAATATATTAATTAAAAAGGAAGACACAGAAAGAATGTTGTATCTGTCCGCCTAAGACCTTTTGACTTTTTACTTCTGAAACAATAGGTAAGAACTTTTCCATTGCAGTTACCTGTGACAGTATTCGAACGGAAGTAACACATCGTGTGTTTATAACATACACTTAACTCAGCCCCAACTTTTTCTGTAACTTAACCACTTTAGTTTGCTGTCATATTCAGAGACAAAGTCTGGATAAAGTGTATGTGGCTGGCATTATTCCCACAAAACTGATAGAGAAACCAGCACAGAAAACAAACCATGGGAGAAGCTGACCTCACTCAACCTTCGTTATTACACCGTCATAGGACTGGGATTAGTGAAAGATGGAATTAAACAAAACTTATTTCCAAATCCAATACTGTGAAGGACCATGTAAGAAGTACAAACTCTGTAATTAACAGGATTACATGACTTCCTTGCTAATCACATTCTACCATGAGAAAAAATACTGCATTTTTTTTCTTTTACACTCTAAATTTTACATCAAGAAAACTGATTGCTGGAACCATAGTAAACACTGATTGTAATTATTCTCAACGGCAGTCTAAAATGTCTGTGATATACTCCTATGTAAGTCAAAATACATTTTATTTTCACTGATAGTGCCTGGGCTGTATTTGGTTAACATTAGCTCATGTAGAATCATCAGCTCAAAATTAATTAGTATTACAGAATAGTGTATTCCATCCAAACAATTCATCTTTGTTGGCTCACACGCCTCACTGCTACTGGCATGCCACCATGATAATGGGCATGGTGCCACAGTAACAGATGGGCATAAACACAGACATGCCAAGCAGTCAGTTGGTGCATCAAGTCTGAGTATTAGTATTCAATCTTCCTCCAAGAAATTCATCAACTACATGAGGGTAAATATAAGTTTTCTACAACTGTGTTAGCAAGATATGCCAACTCAAAGCTAGATTAATTTTAAAACTCCTTTTTTAAAGCAAACATGTTTCCAAGGCCATTGAAGGTAAGTTTCCCATCTGATGTGTTGGCTGGGCCTTCTGTGTAGGGAACTGGAGGGACAGATAAGCAATCTCTACTGAGAGAAGCTCCTCCCTGAAGCACCTGAAAAGGTGTGTTTCCAAAACGCAACTTTGAAAGGTCACATGGTGACGGTGTCAAGCTGGACAAGCTCTGGGGTGGCACTATGGGTGTTCTTACAGTACTGAATTCTACCCATGGGGAGCTGGCTCCAAACCTGGAGCAGGAATAGACAACACGAAACTGGGAGGGGTGCGGTATTAACTGCTGGTAACTACTTACAGCTATCAGCAAATACTAACGGTTTATGTTCAAGAAGTTAACCGTCTATACTTAACCATTTGTTAGATCTCTTAATCCTCAAAATGACTCAGAGTGGAGCTTCTACTGATACCCTCATCCCTATTTCATACCCAAGGAATCCAGGGGCCAAGAATGGTAAGTAGCCTGCCAGGTACATTAACCCCTCTGTGACAGGCTTGCACTCCAGGCAGACTAACTGCAGAGTGGGCTTGCCTGAGCAACATGCCTTCCTGACTCAAACTCACCAATAGCCATGGACCTGTTGTGATCTTTCTCTTAAAGAAGGGGGTTTGGCATTTGTACTAAATCTTAAATGCAATGCATGAACTGTGTGTACAGACAACCTCCACAGCTCCAAACTGAATTCTCTGTTCTTGGCTTTCCAAGTGAGCACCAATTCTCCTCTCTCTTGGCTTTACTAAGAGTCCACACTGGCCTTTTCACATACCACACGCTGCCGCTCAATGGTGTCCAGCATCACTATCAAATTGTAACCAGCAAATGTCTACCACCAACCTAGATATGAAGAGTCCACATTGGCCTTTTCACATACCACAGGCTGCCACTCAATGGTGTCCAGCATCATTAGCAAATGTCTACCACCAACCTAGGTAGGAAGAGTTCACACTGGCCTTTTCACATACCACACACTGCCGCTCAAGAGTGTCCAGCATCATTATCAAATGTCTACCACCAACCTAGGTAGGAAGAGTCCACATTGGCCTTTTCACATACCACACGCTGCCACTCAATGGCGTCCAGCATCACTACCAAATTGTAACCAGCAAATGTCTACCACCAACCTGGTGATGAGGCTACATCCACCAAGCTGACTGCTTAAGGAATGTTCTCTAAGCCGGGCGGTGGTGGCGCACGCCTTTAATCCCAGCACTCGGGAGGCAGAGCCAGGCGGATCTTTGTGAGTTCGAGGCCAGCCTGGGCTACCAAGTGAGTCCCAGGAAAGGCGCAAAGCTACACCGAGAAACCCTGTCTCGAAAAAACCAAAAAAAAAAAAAAAAAAAAGAATGTTCTCTACCAACTCAAACTCAACAGATCCAAAACAGAACTCAACACCTTCCTTCCTCACTCCAAACTTGCTCACCATTACAGAATACCATTCTCATGCTGGTCCCATTTAATACCCCCAAACGTTTCTAAAATAAATCTCTTTAAGTTCACCACTCTTCTACTTAGAATTCTTTGCCAGCTCCTTGCTGTGCAAACTTCCATGACGAAGTCCAACACTCTGCACAGAGTGCCACATGACTCATGACACAGGCTCTGGCCACCTCAGCCTGCCCACCAATCCTCTTCATTGTCTCCCAGCGCTGCGCTCTGCTCAAACTCGACCTTTTCATGTCCCCAGTGAGCTCTAAATCACTGCGCACAAGCCAGCAGTACTCCTTGGATGTTCGGCCACACTATACCACTACCCGATGTGGTAACTGGAGTCCTACGGTCTCATTCCAGTGGGAATGAGAAACTGAGTCTTTCAGTTCAGTTACAGTTAAATAACTCCACTTGGCTAGCAACACAGCTTGGAACCTGTGTCTGTTTGATCCCTCTGCCAGCTACAGACAGGTATATGAGGAAAGTCTGCATAAGAGCTCCCATCATTAATACTCATTCTTTCTTAGGTAATTCTGTTAATAATTAATGAGGTCTCAATCTGTGTGTGAATATACATATATTCTTATTTGCATGCCACAGTTGTTTACTGTCGTGTGTGTGTGTGTGTGTGTGTGTGTGTGTGTGAGAGAGAGAGAGAGAGAGAGAGAGAGAGAGAGAGAGAGAGAGAGAAAGAGAGAGAGAGAGAGAGAGAGAATGTGTGTGTCCTCTAACAACACCTAAAAAGCATATTCCTCAGAACAAAGCCCATCCTGGAAGGGGAATCCACATCTCTAAGAGTTAACCAATTCTCTCTGGGCATCAGGGTGGAGCTTATTTTAGAGCTGCTATGCGTCTACTAAGTGTTCTGTGAGGAAAGAGGGTATTATTCCATAGTTCTCCTCCTAGAGGAGAATACCCCAGCACTTAGTGCGCCTGCTTCTCCTTTTTCTACCCATTCTCACCCAATCCTTTTCGCTAGCCTCATTTCTCCCTTACGCTCCAGACTCACTGCCTATTTATAAACTCTACTTCCATGCCCAGCACTACCTCCAACTTAACATGCCCAAGTCCCTGGCCCCTTAGTGCTGGGGTTTTGTGTGTCTGCCTATTGTCTTTTTATAGTCGTCTTTGTAGTATTCAGTAGCAATTCTAAACTTCCACTGCACAGACAAAGGAGCTCAGATCCATCCCTGCTGTGTCCTACACATCCACCTACTGTAGCTAAAGCATCAGCAACTCCACCAACATGTGGCCCACGGATCATCTTCTTGCTAAATATTGCATATCTCTTGGCTGATCTCCCATCTCAGACCTGTAAATGACCACTAGTTTAGGAGCCTTTAAGGTCTTTCAAAAGGTAAACAGGGGCATTCCATCCTTTCCGAAAACCCCTCAATGGCATTTCTTCCTTCTCTCTCAGGGTAAAAATCTAAGTCTTTACAAGGCCCTTTGAAAGCTGGCCCCCATCCTGCACCCCAACTTTACCTCTTCTTATCTCATCTTCCACTAGTTTATTTACTGTTCCTCCTGCGCTTACTCCAGCCACACTGGCCTCTCTCTGATCTTCACATGGGTTAGGTTCTCCTGCCTTGATACCTAAGCAATTGTATGCCTTGTGGCTCAACAGACACCCACGTGTAGCTTCCTCAACTCCTTCATGTACGCGCTCCTGGACTTTCTCCTGGCTCTACACTGGATACTCCAGCCCAACCTCACTCTAAACTACCTCCCCCTCTTCCCCCTCCCTCCTCTCCCCCTCCTCCTCCTGCCTTCTTGACCATCAGACTCTAAACTATCCCGCCCCAGCATTAAGAACAGTGCCTGGAGCCAGGAGATGGCTCAAGGGTGAAGACATACACCACCAAGGCTGCCCATCTTAGTTTGATCCCTGGGACCCATTTGGTGAAAGGAGAGAACCAATTCCCAAAAGCTGTACACTGATTCCAACATGGAATAGAACATACTCACAGGCACACAAGAACACACATACTATATACATACATACACACGCATGCGCATACTAAAAGGAAGGGGAGGAAGAGAGGGAAGGAAGAAGATTTTTAAAGAGCAATGCCTAGCATGTAGACAGCATTCCTATGTGTTGAATCAATAAACTACTTCTAAAATGTGTTAGTTCCTGAAATACATCAGTCCCACAATTGACACTTAGCAGTTAACCATGTTCTAATTACACACTCTGCTCTCTTGGCAGACCAGACTCCAAGCCCTTAGCTATGGAGCCCGCTACAATCTGGCCCCACCTTCCACGCCCCTCCTCATCACTCTGTCCCCCATGTTTACTGGTTTCTTCCCCTCCCTTCATGGTCGTATTCTTAACCCACCCCAAGAGTAAAGATTCTGGCTTTGGAACCAGACTCATCTACAGCCTCCCCCTTGTTCGGCCTCCATGCCAACTCCCCCTGAAGGATTAGACACTGGCCTTCTCTCGGCAACACAAATAACCAGGCCCTCAGTGAGCCGACGTCGGCTACAAACTGTCTCCTTGTGTGGATCTGGAACTTGCTCTGCCTGATATGCTAAATGTCTTCCCTAAATACAACCAGCACTGTTCATAATATGAAATACAGGAAATCATTTCCTCTCTGATTATTCTACTTTGGGCTCTTCACTTTAAATTTTCCATTTGGACTGGGGGCAATTTGTTTTTGTCAGTGGCTCATTTATATACACCAGCGCGACGCTGTCATATTATTTTACTACGACACATTTGTCATTCTGTGAGTGTAACTTTAATGCGGTTTTTTTAAAAAGAACATTTCAGGGAGCCATCTGTCTGCTTTTTGTTGTTGCTAATGTTTAAGATCATTCCTTGGGAAGAACGACGACGACGCTCAGAGCCGAGTGTTTCCCGGGACAACACGATCTCACAGCTCACAATCTGACAGGCCCCAACTGCAAGGACTGGGATTTTCAGAAACGCTGGTGATCTTAAAGGACCCCCTATACCAAGGGGTGAGCAGTTTGCTGGCTGGGCAGCTGTTAGGTTCTCCACCAGGGACAAGCCACGTGACGAAGAACAAAAAGGACGCTGCAGGAAGGAGGACCCTGCTTACAGGCATGCTCCACCACATCTTCACTCTTCACATGTAGTTTAGGATGCACTTCAAGAATTACATTATATTAACAATGCCATTCAATAGGGACATCACACAGGAAAGGTGAGAATTCCAATACAATTCACAGTGAGCATGTGCCCATATTACTGTCAGGAGACAAATGCCTAGAGTCTACAGTAGAAACACCATGGGCTGGGAGTCTAGCTCAAGGCAGACCACAAGCGTAACACGTACAGGACCCTGGGTCCAATCACAGCACCAAGACAAACCAGAGGAATGCATTCAAAATGAGCCCAACTTTGTAGTAAAATATGCCTTCGAAGAGGATGAGACTTTAAAATTTTGATTGACATGACAACTCCAAGTTAAGTAAACCGAACACAGCCAAGACAGAAGCAATGCCATCAAGAGTGGCTGTTCTGAAACAATACACAATTAACTTCAGGTGAGACTATCCAAGACCAGACCTTCTGCATAGGGGCCACAGAAAGACTCACATCACCCCCCCCCTTAAAGGGCGCAGGGGATCAGCCACGCCCAATACCCCCAGCCACCCTGTCTGCCGCCCCACCCGTGTGTGTGTGTGTGTGTGTGTGTGTGTGTGTGTGTGTGTGTTTGCACAAGGGTGCAGGCTGGAATTGCAGGCAGTTGTGAGCCACATGTAGGTACTGGAAACCGAACTGCAGTCCTCTGCAAGAGCAGCAAGTACCCGTAATTCTCTCGGAGCCTTCACTTCTGAACAGCGCAAGCTAATTAATTAGACTGCTAGTTTGATCTGAATCCCTGAACAGAGTAAAAGGACCTGAAAACACCTGTCAGGCAAAACTATGAACCAAAAAAATATTTTCCTGATCCACTCCACATAAATTGTGTCATTTAATATTACAATGTGTAAGGGCTCTAGGTCACTGTTTCTCAACCTGTGGGTCATGACCCCTCTGGAGGTTAAATGACTGTTTCACAGGGGTCACATAAGATATCCTGCATATTAAATATTTGCACTACAATTTATAACAGTAGCAAAATTACAGTTATGAAGTAGCAACAAAAATAACTTTATGGTTGGGGGGTCACCACATCATAAGGGACTGTATTAAAGGGTGGCAGCATTAGGAAGGATGAGAACCACTGCTCTAGGTAAATGTTCAACAAATATCCATTGGGTTTCCAGAATCCTAAGCACACAGAACTACTAAATAATATAAACATTTCCATCAGAAATACCAGAGTAAATAAGAAAGAAGACCAAGTTCTTACTATTGGAACATAAAGAAGAATTCAATAAAAAAAAAAATGCTACAGATCCTAATCAAACTAATTATCAATGGGAATTGAAACAATCGCATAAGCACATTTACAGACTCAAACTGTGACGCCAGGACACCTTTTAGGCTGTGTTAAATAATGTTTTACTATTAGTGAAGTACCGACCCCTGGAACTGGCTTACTTTGAAAAACCTACTTAAGGACCTCCTCTAAACAGACTGTCTCATTCGGTGCATGTCTGCTGCCTTCTGGAAAGACAGGGAAAGTGGCAGACACACAGCCGGACCTGTGACAACTCCATACAAACCGGTGTGTGACCTCCACACAGCAGCCGTGAAAAGCACTGGATTCAAGAGTAGAGGCAATGATGGAATGCTCGAGGTTGATACTATGAAGCTGATAATGCAATGAAAATGCACTGGTGTAATCTACCCACTCAGGAAAACATGCAGCCAGTGCTTTAGTAGACTCTAACCCTGCTCTGTGGACCTGAAGTAACAAACCCACCCCGCATGGTCAGCAGAGGGTTTGAACTGTCACCTCTCGGTGTAGTTCAGGGGGGGATGGGCTGCTAATCTTTAATTACTAGAAGCAAGGGCCTCTGCAGCCTCCATTCTAGTCCCTCTCTCTCTCTGCACTCTTTCCTGATCCTTCTATTCAGCCACACGCGGGTTTTGGCTGCACGATCAGCCCATCGTCTAACAAACTCTCCTGAGGTGGTGGAACTATCCCCAAGCTTTCCCAGCTGCAGCCTAGAAGCTTGTCCGAATCTCTCTCATCTGAGCACGGGTCCTTTCTTACCACTCTCCTGATCTGTATTCTTGGCCTAAATAACACTCCCTCTTTCGTCCACATGACAAAAGTCTCCTCAGACCTTAAGCTCCAGCAGTACCACTTCAGTGAAGCTCTTACCAGTGCTCCTTCCGCTAGTCCAGATTCTAGTTGAGAAATAATCTGGGGGGCATGGTGGCCCACGCGGGTAATCCCAGCACTGAGGGAGGCTGCAGAAAGAGGGCTGCTGTGAGTGTGAGGCTAATCTGGTCTAGAGCCAAGAGTATGCGATCCTACCTCAAAAAGAAATTAAAAGATAGATAGATAAAAAGGAAGAGAAGGAAGCGACGGGGAAGAGAAAGAAGGAAAAAAGGAAGAGAGAAAAGAAGGAAGAGAAGGCCAAAGCTTTCTTTCAAATACTGTCTTACAAAACACTCCCAGAAGCCAGATGCCACATGGTGGTGGTGCACGCCTTTAATCCCAGCGCTTGAGAGGCAGAGGCCAGCCTGGTCTACAGAGTGAGTTCCAGGACAGTCAGGGTTACACAGAGAAACCCTGTCTTGAAAGATAAAAAAAAAAAAAAAGAAAAAGAAAAAAAAAAATCCCAGACCAGGCAAGTATTAATCACACCCTTTCTAGAAACGAGGAAACTGAAATTTGAGGAAATCAACCAAGTTGAACATGAAAGCACTATTATTGGAAAGCACTTATTTAAACCTAGTCTCCTGTCTCCCGTGACACTCTACTGCACCACAATGCTCCCAAAGGCACGGAGACTCCGGGACCTTGTGCTCTGGTATCCTACATTTGCAGTCACTCTGCTTCTATCGCACTGAGTGGGGGAGAGAGATGGACGACAGCCCCACTAGCTAGATCAAAGGAGTCAGTTCTAGCGGCCTGTGGTGGTTTGAGGGAGCATGACCCCTACAGGCCCATATGTTTAAACGCTTGGTGCCCGGTAGTGGAACTCTTTGGGAAAGGATTGTCCGACATGGCCTTGTTGGAGGAGGTGTGCTTCTGGGAGTGGGCCTGCCTGCTGCCCGCGGACCAGGATGTAAAGCTCTCAGCTACACTCCAACACCAGGCCTATCCACACCATGAATGGACTCACGCTCTGAAACTGTATGCAAGCCCCCAATTAAATGCCTTCTTTTAGAAGAGTTGCCGAGGTCAGGGTGTCTCCTTACAGCAGTAAAATAGTGAGCCAGTTACAGCTCTCAGTGAACTAGCTTGGAGTTGTAAGAAAGTTAGCAGTGAGCAGCTAAAGGCTCTAAACAAAGAAATAAGGTGACAGAATTGCTAATTTACCCTGGTACGATCAGTACACACGGAAACACATGTTGAATACCACAACCACCATCATAAATATATACAACTACTGCACAGTAATAAAAATTTTAAAGGATGCCTTAAATTGTTTAATGAGATACATAAGATACTTAGAAATTCAGAAGAAAATCAGGACATTGACTAGTCTTACCTGAGTCATCTAGAAATTACTTTGCAAAAAAAAAAAAAAAGAAAGAAAGAAATTACTTTGCAATTAAATGCTTAAGCCAGAAAGAAATGTGAAATTCTTTCTTTACACATACACCCAAATGGACTAAGATAAAGGAAGGTTCTCTCTCCCTTTTTTTTTTTTAAGATAAAGAAAAGTAACTTAGAAGAAAACTAAAAGTAGTGAAAGTATAGACTATTCCAAAAGAAAAGGGAGCAATGAGTTAGTTGTTTACATTTCAAAGTGAAGAAGGAAAACCCTCAATCCCAGTGAACTAACCCGCCGGGGAGACTCACAAACAACTGTGCGGGGAGCTGCTTTCATAAAGCTATATAACCCTCCCAAATCTGACCGTGTGTGAAGGATTGCACAGAAAATTCTGAAAACAAAACTGACTGGGGATTGACTGGGAAGAGATGAGACAGTCAGTGAAGTACTAAAGAACAGAGTCCCAAGATACAGGAGAGAGCACACGGAGGAGGACGCGGAGCCGGGCACAGCGCACAGCAGCAAAGGCGGGGTCAGAAGACTGATGTCTCAGACTAGGGATGACTCAGCAGTGAGGAGCACCTGAGTGCTCCCAGCATCCGCACCAGATGGCTCGAAGCCATGTTTAACTCCAATCCCAGGGGACCGACGCCCTCTCCTGGCCTCCTTCGTCACCTACACTTACATGCACATACTGGCACAGACATAGAGACACTGACAGAGACACACACACACACTCAGACACGTTAAAAAAAATAAAATGAATCTTTCAAACAGAAGTATCATAATTGACTGCTGAAGACTTTAATGAGAAAGCTCTCTACATGGTCTCAAGGTACCGAGAACAGATTGCAAGGAGGGCGTGAATAAAAATAGTAATGATATAGTCAAGACACCAGAAAAGCCCTTAGCTGGGAAAATCAGGAAGATGGTGGATGTCCTGTGTCTCTAGCCCTAACAGCTGAAAGACATGTTACCTTTGGCAGTGCTCTAATCAGGGCCATGTAACCCAAACCTAAAGATGAAGAACCACAACAAATCCCTGTTGATTACTATGCTATAAAATAATTGACTAGTACTTTTTAAATATGTCAAGGGTGTTGGAACCCACCGAGGTTTCCTAGTGGCTTTACCCAGCAGGACTGCATAAGGGGCTGTTTGGACCACAGGCCTGCGTACCAGGTGTTTGGAAGGGTCTACACTTGGTTGTATCTAGCAGGGGGAGGTCTTCTGCCCCTCCCCTTGGCATTGTTATAAAAAGCCCTTTTGAATAAAGTTCAGGGCTGGTGGGTTTTGACCCAGGCCCTCCTGAGGCTATCCTGTGTTTCTGTCTTTCCTCTCGCCGTCTAGGTTTCTCTTTCTAACTAAATGTTCCTCACTTCTCCCTACTCAAGAGTACCCTGGTTGTAAAAGTGGGAGCTGGTCCCCCACACAAGGGGTCATGTGAGGTGAAGAAAGGCTAAGAAATCATTAAGGGAGGTTAAAAGGATATGATCACTGTATGAAATGTTGTAGGATACTAGACTGGATTCCATACTAATGAAAAGCATCCTAAAAGAAAGGAAGAGGCAACATTGGAACAAAGGGAAAAACTGGACTGGTTACTAGTCTGTATCAATATTAAACTTCTTGATCGTATCTGAAACAACGACTGCATAAGAGATCGTTTTTATTATCAAAAACAGAAACTAAGCTTTCAAGGGTAAAGGGTATGTATGATTTAAACAACTTAATCTCCATGGTTCTGAAGATGACAATTCATGTGACATGTGTGCATATGTGTGTTCACGTAACAGGGAAGGAAGAGAGGGGAGGGGACAGGGGTGGTGAGCAGCACAGCGACTCTTGTTTTGACTGGTGATTCTGGACTAGAGAGACAGCTCAGTGGTTAAGAGCACAGGCTGATCTTGCAGAAGACCCCAGTTTTATTTCCAGCACCACATTAGGCAGCTCACAACAGCCTGCTCCAGAGATCCAATGCCTTCTTCTGGCCTCCACCGGCACGGCACAAACCCACACACCGAGACATATAACTACAAAGTGAAAAATGAAGAATGATAACCGGTGATTCTACATAAAGAGTGATCCTCACAAATGCTGAAGAAAAAAAAAAACCTAAAATGACTTGAAAGTAAAAACAAAAAGAAAAGAAGCTATTTCAAAGCAACCCATTAGGAAGCAGAGCCAAAGAGCGGGGTGTGGTGGGTCGCGCCTGCAAACACAAGCACTCAAGAGTCTAAGGCAGAAGGGTTACAAGTTTGAGGCCAGCCTGGGCTACACAGTGAGAGCCTGTCTCCAAGGACTTTTTTTTTTTTTTTTTTAATGAGAACTCAGGAGCGATTAAGTGGCCACTTGCAGAACAGGAGTGTTCCTTTCTGCTGACTAACTCCACGAGACTGCAGTTCCGGAGCCAAAATGTGTCAACTCCTGAAAGCTTCAAGGTCATTGAGTGTCTCCGGCTGCTAGTCAAAGTTTTAAACTTTTCGTGAGCTATATGCATTCCCTAGTAAAAACAGCATCGATTTCAAGTCCAAACACATTAGAGAAAAAACTGAGATTAAAAGGTCTGGGTTCAAATTCTGACAGCTCTGTGACCTTGGGCAGATTAACCACTGGACTACAAGTTCCGCACCATTAAAGTGGAATCAGAGAAGTATCTGCTAACAGTCCACTAAGGACTGCGGGCTGGGGATGCAGCTTGGTGGCAGAGCACTTGCCTAGGCAGGCCCCGGGACAGACACACACTGAATGTGATATAATTATGAGTACCCAAATGCACAAGCACTCAGAGGCAAGGCATTTTAATTCAATTCTAACTTCAATTAACTATAAAGCCATATGTTCTTCCCAAACCAGGCCCAAACTTTACTTAATCTAAAAGAAAAGAAGAAAGCAGCCTGGAGGTGGTGGCACACGCCTTTAATCCCAGCACCCGGGAGGCAGAGGCAGGAGGATCTCTGTGAGTTCAAGGTTAGCCTGGTCTACAAAGTCAGTTCCAGGACAGACTCCAAAACTACAGAGGGACCCTTTCTCAAAAAAAAAAAAAAAAAAAAAAAAAAAAAAAAAAAAAAAAAAAAAAACCACACAAAGAAAAAGGCACCTGAGATGCTCACAAATCAGAAAAGGAGATTAACTGTATACAAGTCACATGCAAATTCAACAACTGAAACAATTTTTGCCAAGTAAAATATGGTGGCAGAATAAACTCCTTGTTGGATCATTCAGTCACCTAAATGTACACAATGACAGATAAGATCTATTATTTCTTAAACTTTCCTATCCTAGAAATAATGAACACAAAGATAATTAATACGCTATATACAACATTTCAGTCAAGGGAGTCAAAATTTAACCTCAATTTCAGCTATTAGCACTTTATAGTCTATCCAATCCTATTAAAATTTGAATTATAAAACTGGTATTGACAGTTCACATTGTAATGTCAGTACCGGGGAGGAAGGAGGACGGCCAGTTCCAGTTTAGGCCAGCCTGAGCTACAGAACAAGACTGCCTCTAACCACCTCCCCAAATTCTTAGCTTAATTATAACCTCCTAACATCTGCAAAACTATCAGCCTGGTTACTCTACCTTAAGTTGGCACAATCTAGTGACCATCTGTTATGTTTTACCACACTGTGTAGCAATAAGAGATCAAAAATAAGACAAATGTGGACTGGCGCGGCGCTGCATGCGCTGGGGAGGCAGAGGCAGGTGGATTTCTCAGATTTCCAGGCTGGCCTGCTCTACACAGTGAGACCACTGGGGGGCGGGGAAGAGTGGGGGACGACACTGAAACTAACAATTAAAAGTTGTCTTAATTCTGTACATTTATACACAGCCCAATTCTCCGCCCCCCAAAAAATGCAAATCTAAACTAAGAAGGACGCGGCTAAGGATGTTTTCAATTCTGGGTGGTATCTGACATGAACCCTTAGTAACTTTTTACAAAAAATGTACACTGCTTAGTGTTTGTTTTTTAAATTCACTCTATTTGCAAATAAATAAATCAGGACTGGTTCACAACACTGTATTTAAATATTATCTCAACGTTGGGGGGTGGGTGGAGAGGGGAGTACCCGCCAGAGGTGATCAAAACCAGTGTGTCATTCATACAGAACCCCCAAACCACCGCTCAGCCCCTATACATGGGCAGAGTCCAGTAAGCAACATTGCTACTCTCAACCTCCCTCCCACATAGTCCCTTCACCTTAAAAAAAAGTGACTGTCTCCGGGCCTGACCCTGCGGACCTTAAATTAACGAGAAGTTCAAAATTTAACGGTTTGAGACGGGGGACCTCAGCTCACCAACTGGTCCTCTTCCCCCATCCGCCGCCCCTCCTTACACACACACACACACACACACACACACACACACACACACACACACACAAAGTTTGGAAACCACCAGCGCCGCCTCTCGCGCCCCCAGATGTTCCCCCTAAAAAAGCCAGCCCTGCCCCCCGGCGGGGCCACCCCAGCCACCCACCCGAGCAGCCAGCCGGGCGGCCGCCTGGCGTCCCCGCGGCGGCAGCGGCGCTCCCGCACCCCGAGCCCGGGTCCTCACTTCTTCCAGTCGCTGCTGAAGAGGCCGAAGGCGCCCGAGGGGGCGATGGTCGAGGTGGCCTCCTGCCCGAGCTCCGCCGCCTCCCCTCCTCCCGACTGCTCGTTGTAGGCGAAACTGTTGCTGGACATCGCGGCGGTAGCGGCGAGCGGGCGGCGGCGGCGGCGGTGGCGGCCGGGGGTTCTCTCCGAAGGGCTCGCGTCCCGAGGGCACCGAACAAAACTAGTTGCGGAACGGAGCGGGGCGCGCGCCGGCGCTTCCGGGCTCGTCACCGCTCGGGCCGGCCGACCCGGCGGCCCACCCCCCCTGCGCGTGCGCACTGTGTCCGTCCGGGCCCGGCGCCTGGCCGCTCCCGGGTTGCGCTCCGGGTCTTAGAGGCGGCCGGGAAGCTGCACACCGGAGCCTTCCAGGAAGCCCGTTTGGCACCGCGTCTGCTTGAGGGTGGTGGGCTTGGAATCAACTCCTGGATACGAAGCCCTTGGGTGCGTTTTTGCTGGAGGAGAGCTCTGATCCTCCAGGGTTCTTTGCTTCACTTCGGCTGCCCACGGATCGCTCCCCGATTCTTCCAGGGGAGGAAAAAAAAAAAGCCATGCACACTCCGGATCTACTCCGCTTCAGCTGTCACGAGCTCTCTGCCCTCAGGGCTGGTTTCCTTCCCTCTCCCAGCCAACGTGGCCTGACTGACGTTCTAGACTTGAAAGCTCCTCCTCCCGAGCGTAGCTTGCAGGCTCCGCACAGGGGCGGCCATCCCCCGGCAAGCGTGGGCTAGGTAGTCCGGGGGGCCCGAGGCTCCCACTTGAAGCTCGAGGCGAGCGTCCTGCCTGCTGCCAGCTGCCTGCGGGAGTGGCCTCGCCTCTGAGCGCCACCTGCTCCCACTTTTTGGCAAACGGCTTTCTAACATCGCCTAGCCAGGCAGGTGGGATGGTTGCTGGCTGTGGAGCAGCTGCAGCCCTCCTGCCCCGAGCAGCTTTCCTGGGGGACCCTCCACAGCGAGCGTCCCTAGTGACTACCGCCCCTTCGTTCCGCTTTCCCTTCACCTGCAGTCCAGAAGGGACTGAATACCTGGAGCCCTGCAGCCAGCCACCAAAACCCAGGCATAGCACCAGGCTGACACCAATGGAGGCCCACCAAGGATCCTCTACTTGACTGAAAGGTCAGGTCTTCTCTGGAGAAACATGCTCCTCCTTAGTGCTAAGAAGGAGAGGAGCAATTGGCCTCCAAACTGATCAAAGGTTGGCAGTTAATTGACCTTTCAATATACCTGCCCAGACATACACTCTTAGAGCAGCTCAAATATGTTGCTCCCCCGTATTGATGATCTTGATAGATTTGTAGTCTTGCCTGCAGCTGATCGCCGGTGATGATACATAAAGAGGAATTATATGACGATTATACATACCCCAGGCATTGTTCTGAGTGTTGTGCACAGATGAATTCATTCACTAGGGAAAGACACTGGGCTTCGGTTACTTCATCTGTCAAGTAAGGACACCGATGTACACATCACTACACATCACTACAGAAGATAGCTGAGTGCACAGTCTCTTGATTTTAGAATATGTACACTTTTACCAGATCTAAACTGTTCTCCAGTGTCCTAGCATGTTACCCCAATGCAATGTATGAGGTATCTTCACAATCTCATAATTTTGTCATAAATGTGAAATTATGAATATTATTTGAGTCATAATTAATTTTATATTCATGTTGATAATGGATGTGGGTATCTTTTTTTGTACCCAGAGTCCCGCAAATACCACCAAGAGACCCAATCCGATGCAAAAGCGAATAATCTCTGTATTGTTACAAGTTAACTCGGGACTCTTTGACAAAGCAGCAGAGCAGAAGAGACCCCGAGGAGCAATGGGACAGGGTTTTAAAGCAAGGGAGGGCTTGGGGGTCTACAGATTACCTAGGAACAGACTCAGGATTGGTTTATGTGAGTGGCAATCATGTTAGTAACTTTTGATTGGCTGGGGTTAGTTGGGGGTTACTGTAATCCATTTTGGGGCAGGCCTGGACAAGTCTCAGGCTCTGTCCTTGAGCTGCCATGGAGGCTGGCTGGCCCAGCACATACTGACTGTGGGGGCTGCTCAGTGGCCCAGGCTTTGTCCTTGAGCTGCCATGGAGGCTGGCTGGCCTAGCACACTCAGTGGCCCAGGCTTTCACATTGACCCAAGCACGTGGCTGTAAGTTGGTGAGGGGTCCCAGACAGTAAACAACTGGCTGAACTTTGAGCAGTCAGAGTATGTGCAGAAAGGGAGCTACTGCAAGGACTGTGTCTTTGGTTCACGGCCCTCCCAGAGACTGCTTGCTCCAGTCTCAGGAAACTGAAACTGAGGCCTGATCTCTGAGAGAAGACTGAGCAGCCTGTGACGGCGTCTGCTGGGTCCTTTCACTTTCATGTTATTATTCCATATGTTTTTTGTATTCTTGGAATTGCACATAAACATATTAGTCCGATTTATCTCAAATAGTTCATTTTCTTATGGAAAAGGTTTATTTTGTTTTTAATGACAGGGTTGTTTGTAGCTAGAGTTTTTCTGCCTGGCCCACAGTCAGGACAAATCTTTGTCACCCGCCAGTCCCACAGCCGCTCAGACCCAACCAAGTAAACACAGAGACTTATATTGCTTACAAACTGTATGGCCATGGCAGGCTTCTTGCTAACTGTTCTTATAGCTTAAATTAATCCATTTCCATAAATCTATACATTGCCACGTGGCTTGTGGTTTACTGGTGTCTTCACATGCGGCTTGTCATGGTGGCGGCTGGCAGTGTCTCTCTGCCTCAGCCTTCTGCTTCCCAGAACTCTCCTCTCTCCTTGTCCCACCTACTTCCTGCCTGGTCAGTGTTTTATTTATTGACCAATCAGAGCAATTTGACATACAGACCATCCCACAGCACTTCCCCTTTTCTTTTTTTTAAAAAGGAAGGTTTTAACTTTTACATATCTCCAAAGCCAGCTTGGTATATTTGGGAATTTGGGCGGAGCTTCTCTTACTACTTCCTGCTGGAGGGGGCGCTGTATCTTATGGGGACACAAAGAAAAATTTAGGATCATGGAGTAGTCCGTGAGGCTGTATCGTCTGAGCCAGTTGCCTTGAAACGATTCTGGATGTTGGATTATCTGGGCCATGGTGTCATCAGAGACCTTTCAGGTGGTCTTGGCTGGTCAAACCTGATGTATCTTAATCTGGAACAAATCCATAGCCTCTTGCTTTCTGTAGAAACAAAAACAGAGCCTCCTTTCCAAAGCAACATATCCTTATATCCAAATTTTGAAGTCAAGGTACCTTTAAAATATACATTTTGGCATAACTCAATAGCTTTGGCAATCAAATGTGTTTCTTCAGTTACAAATATCAAAGAGAACATAATCCAGATTCTCTGTGTGGTAGCCATCTCTATGTGGCTTATTTTTTTATATTACCTTGAGCCTATTGCTTTAAACTGCAGCCTTTTAAGCCTGAAACGGAGCTGTGGCTGCTGGCTCCGCCCACTTCAGCTTCCCAACATGGCGGTGGTACGTTTTCCACCAGCTCTGGGAGCCATCAATTCTCAGAAATAGTGGGTCTATGCTTCTATCAAAGCAGCGTGTAGCCCAGAAATCTCTTTTTGTTTGTTTTGTACTAGCAAAGGCTAAATCCACCATGCAGCTTAATGTGCCACTTGCAGAGGCCTCATTCCCGCCATACTGCAGATCAAGCGCACACGCCAGGAACCTGCCAGTAGCTCAAACCGGCAGCTGCTGCTTATTTGAGAGAGACAATTAGGAAGCTGTTTTTAGTTCCATTTTAGAATCTTTTCTCAGGTTTTAGGTGGAAACTCTTGCCAACTCGTTGGGCGCCATTTGTAGCTAGAGTTTTCCTGCCTTGCCCACAGTCAGGACAAATTGCTGTCACCCGCCAGTCCCACAGCTGCTCAGACCCAACCGAGTAAACACAGAGACTTTTACTGCTTACAAACTGTATGGCCGTGGCAGGCTTCTTGCTAACAGTTCTTATAGCTTAAATTAATCCATTTCCATAAATCTATACCTTGCCACGTGGCTTGTGGCTTACCGGCGTCTTCACATGCGGCTTGTCATGGTGGCGGCTGGCATTTTCTCTGCCTCAGCCTTCTGCTTCCCAGAACTCTCCTCTCTCCTTGTCCCACCTACTTCCTGCCTGGCCACTGGCCAATCAGTGTTTTATTTATTGACCAATCAGAGCAATTTGACATACAGACCATCCCACAGCAATTGTTATTCATTAAACGGTGCTGTTTACCATGCGAGAAAAGCCACGAGGTACAGTGGTGGCGCACACCTTTAATCCCAGCACTCAGGAGGCAGAGGCAGGTGGATCTCTGTGAGTTCGAGGCCAGCCTGGTCTAGAGAGTGAGTTCCAGGAAAGGCACCAAAGCTACACAGAGAAACCCTGTCTCGAGAAAAAAAAAAAAAAAAAAAAGAGTTTATTAAGGGAATAATAAATAAGGGTGCTTAGGCCTATGGAAAGATTGTGCAGGAAGAGAGGGCAGAGGGAAATGTGGGATCCGCTTTTATAGGCTCCTCCCCCTGCCCCCACATATACGCATATGGGCTTACGTAGCTACACCACACATGCACATAGATTACGTGATCACGCAGTGCATGTAAGACCTAAAGCCCTGGGATAACGAAGCATCTTGCCAGGCCACGTGCAGCATAGGGGTGTGGCTATGAATCCTAATATTCCAGATTCTTTGTTCTTATAAAAAATGGCAGGTGAAAGGGAATAGGGGTGTTGTGTCTCCCCAAACTGCTTCGAGCTGACTCAGTGGGTGTCAGTTAACTTCTGGGAATAGGGAAGGGGGTTTTGGGAGTAGCCGGACATCCTGAGGTAGTGAATTGTCCTCCATTGCTTTGGGAATCATCCATTGTCTTCCACTGCTTCGGGCTCTGTGACTGTTCGGGTCTGACAAGATGCTAGCAAGGCAGAAGAGGAAGTTTAGAAAAAATTTTACTTTGGGGGGTCCCTGAGGGGTCCCAGGATGAGGGAGAGGGGTCCCGGGACCAGGAAAGTTTGGATTATACTTATCTGAAGTAGATCTGACCTGTCCAGGTGGATTCAAGCTGGCTCTGGAGCTTGGGAGAATTTTTAAACATATTAAGAAGCAGCCACGGGGAATTTAAAATCTTGAGCTGGTAGCCATGATGTTATAATGTTTAGTACTCTGCTATCAGAATTTTATTGGTTAGTGTTAGCAAGAGAGAGAGAGAGAGAGAGAGAGAGAGAGAGAGAGAGAGAGAGAGAGAGAGAGAGAAACTTGGAACATGCTTTTAATTTTCACCTGAGATAAGTCTTATCTAAGACAAACCTCAAGGCACCTGTTTTCTTTGATAGTTTAGCATCCAGGAGACACAGGTAATCAATTTGCTGAGGGCATTTAACAGTAATAGATTGTTGTGTTAAAGTCTGTTTTTTTGCAGCTTTGAGTCTTGGGGTGTAAATTCTTCTGGACTGTTACTATTCCTTATTACCTGGGTATACTTGATGGTCCTTGGCCTCCGGCTCTATGGTGGTCCTGTAACAATTAGCTGAGTAGCAATGAGATGATAATAGGGGGGTGGTGCCTAGCAATAGAAGGGTTCTGGGTGTCCCAGACTTTGGGGTCCACCTGAGAGGCTAGCAAGGGAGAGGAAATGCCAGAGCTAGTAGGCTGGGTGACTAGGAGGAGAAGAGGGGCTGCTGATGAGTCTGGGGTGAGGCAAATATGGGGAGCAAATGAAATAAAAGCTTTCTACCTTAGCTAGAAAATCTCTTCCCATTAGGGGCACAAGGCAGATTGGCACAACTAAAAATGTGTGGGTGAGAGGGATACCCCTGAAAATACAGTTAAGTAGTGGGGTCTGGTGAGGTAGGTAAGGCTGCCCCCCTACCCTGTGATCTATTACAACAATAGAATACCAGATTAACATTCCTCCAACCTCAAAAACAAAACATAAACTAACACATTTCTGAGAGAAATATTAAGAAGTATTATTATAAAGAGCAGTCACCAGCTATCCAGATTGTACAAGAACAGGGCACAACAACTGCTGATCTTTCAAAGACACCAACAGCTCTACCTTTAAAATGGTTAACAGACAAGCCTGTATGGGTTCAGCAAATGGCCTTTAACAACAGAGAAACTGCAGGCTTTAGAAGAGCTGGTACAAGAGCAGTTAAATGCTCAGCATATTAAAGAATCAACCAGCCTTTGAAATTCTCCTTTATTTGTTATTAATAAGAAATCTGGTAAATGGAGAATGGTAACAGACCTAAGATCAATTAAAAAGGTTGTTTGGCCAATGGGCTCTCTATAATCTGGAGAGAGATTATAGTAGATTTGCCTATTCTGTTACCTCAAGGATGGCCTCTTATAGTTACTGATTTAAAAGACTATTTCTTCTCAATACCCTTACAAGAAAAAGACAGAGAAAGATTTGCCTTCACAGTACCTACTTATAATGATTCTCAGCCAGTTAAGAGATATCAATGGAGGGTTCTCCCACAGGGAATGTTGAATAGCCCAACTTTGTGCCAATATTTTGTAAGACAGACATTGGAAGTTATATGTAAAAAAATTTCCTAAATCTATAATTTATCATTACATGGAAGATATATTACTAGCTGATTCAAATGCAGATACCTTAGAAAGAGTGTTTGAAGAAGTAAAGAAAATTTTACCTTGTTGAAGATTACAAATTGCTCCTGAAAAGGTACAAAAAGAAAATTCTATTAATTGTTTAGCATATAAAGTAGGTCTACAAAAAATTAGACCCCAAAAGGTGAAAATTAGGAGAGATCAATTATGGACTCTTAATGACTTTCAAACATCATTTGGAGACATTTCCTATCTGTTGTTCTGTTGTTGAGGTAAAAAATGATGAACTGAGTAATTTGTTCAAAAACTTAGAAGGTGACAAGAACTTAAACAGTCCAAGAGAATTATCAGCTGAAGCTGAGAGACAATTGGCTTTGGTAAAAAAGAAAGTACAGGAAGGACACATGGATCATGTGGATCCAAAGCTCAACTGCATTTTGGTTATTTTACCCCCTAAGCATTCTCCTACAGGAATTTTAATGCAGAGGGAAGATATTATATTGAAATGGATATTTCTACCAAATAAACAGAGTAAAAAATTTAAAACTTATGTGGAAAAGATCTCTGAGTTGATTTTAAAAGAAAAATTGAGACTTAGTCAATTAGCAGGAATTGACCCAGCAGAAATTGTAATACCTTTAACTAAGGATGACATTGATATATTACGGGCAGAAAGTGAACCTTGGCAAAGAGTTTGCAGAAATTTTTTGAGAGAGATTAACAGCAAATATCCCAAAAGCAATAGAATTCAACTTATAAAGAGAGCTGATTGGATCCTGCCTCACATTGTACAGGAAACACCAATATCTGGAGCCCCTACATTTTATACAGATGCAAACAAACAAGGAAAGGCAGGTTACAAATGAGAAAATTTAAGTAAAGTGGTTCAAAATCCTTATACTTCAGTTCAAAAATAGAAATTGTATGCTATTCTGATGATATTAATGAATTTTTTGGAAACTTTCAACATAGTTACTGACTCTCAGTATGCTGAAAGGGTGGCCTTACATATTGAGACTCCAGAATTTATCCCTGATGAGTCAGAATTAACTTTGTTATTTATTCAGTTACAAGATATAATCAGGACTAGGAAGAGGAAGCATCCCTTATATATAAAACTCACATCCGATCCCATATGGGTCTACCAGGACCTCTAGCACAAGGTAATGAAGAGATCAATAAACTATTGATAGGAAATGTACTGGAGGCCTCAGAATTTCATTTAAAAAAATCATGTCAATAATAAAGGTTTAAAAAAGAATTTTTCCATAACAGGGCAATAAGCCAAGGAAATGTCCTACTTGTTCTTTTTACAATCAGACTCCACTACCAGCAGGATGTAACCCAAAGGGTCTCAGAGGAATAAAATCTGGCAGATGGATATGTTTCATTTTGCAGAATTTAGAAAATTGAAATATGTACACCATACCTTTGAAACCTATTCAGGGTTTCAATGGGCAATGGCTTTAGGTTCTGAAAAAGATGATTCAGCAATGACACATTTGCTAGAAGTTATGGCCATCATGGGTATACCTGCACAAATTAAAACTGACCATGTTCCAGCATATGTCTCTGGTAAAATGAAACAGTTTTTTGCTCATTATAATATAAAGCATATTTCATATACCACATAATCCTATAGGCTAAGCAGTTGTAGAAAGATCAAATCGAACTCTAAAGGATATGCTAAATAAACAGAAAGGAGTAACAAAAAACACCAGAAATAGATTACATAATGCTCTATTAACTTTAATTTTCTCAATGCTAATGAGAAAGGAACATCTGCAGAGAGACACTGAATAATAGAAAAAACCATAGGGGGCTGAAGAGATGGCTCAGAAGTTAAGAGCACCAACTGCTCTTCCAGAGGTCCTGAGTTCAATTCCCAGCACCCACATGGTGGCTCACAACCATCTGTAATAAGATCTGGCACCCTCTTCTGTGTATATAATAAATAAATAAATCTTTTTAAAAAAGAAAAGAAAAGAAAAAACTATAGAATTAAATCAGCCTATATCCTTTAAGGATGTGCTGACCTCAGAATGGAAACCAGGATATATGTTATGTTGTAGATGAGGTTTTGCTTTTATTTCTACAGAGAAGAAAACCTATGGATACCATCGAAATTGATAAAGGTTCTATTTGAATGAGAGAGACCTCTTTATTAGAAGAGGTGATAGTTCATCAACCAGCATGACCATCCAATTTAAATTAGCCTATACCACTAACAAATGCTTTTCATTTAATCAGATATAACTTGCCAAAAGGGAAACTCCCTAAAGGTAAGCTTGGGGTAGGGTTTTTGTTTTTGTCTTTCAGTATAATGAAGGCTAAGGAATCTGAAGAACACTGGAAAAATGAGACATCTGAAGAAAAAGGATTAATGTCCCAAGAAAAAGAGTAAATTGGCCTAATGGTATATCACATATAAAATTTCATAAGTCTTCCTAAATGTTTATTTCTGCTCTTCTCTACAGACATTTAACACAAACAGTCTTTATGTAGTCCCAGTTCAATTAAAAACCAAAGCTGGCTTTGGAATTGGAGAATGGCTCTCTCCTTCTCTAAATCCAAGCATACTTGTTAAAAGAAAATGCAAAATCTCTGTATCATGTCAGAAGAGACATCTGATATAGGACGGAAGAAAACCAAAACTAAGGAACTATTCTATTGCCACTAATCTCAATTCTTTGGTTCTGTTTTGACTCTCTAAAACTTTTCTTGAGGTATGAGTTTTATATCAAAATTTATACGATTATTATATATATTAAACTTTTGTTATGCTATTAATAGTCATATAGAGTACTAACTAATTCTAGAAAAAAGGCTTCATTTAGTTGCCTATACATACTCTTATGTTCGAGTCTCTAACAGTATTCTGCAAGGAATCATGACCAGACCTAACAGCAAGTTTGAAGTCTCTAAAAAGATGATGGGGCCCCACAAGGATGATTCCACAATAATAATACCACTAAGTTGACAAACACCACCCAAAGATCAGCTTTGGACTACAAACTGCTCAGGACAAGTTTGAGATGGCTAGCTGAGATGATCCAGCCTCACAGACTACTTGAGTAAGGACTAGAAATAAGACCTGCACTTTCGCATTATGCAGAGACTGGACAAAAAATGATACAGCTACCTCTCCCAAGACTTGAAAATTGATTCAGTTTTTTTTTTCTTTTCAGGATCCCCTAAAGATGCCTTCACCCCCAAACAGCAGGAAGTAATTTTAAGAACATGATGCCCACATTCCCAAGGGATGAGGTGGGTGGTTTTTGGTCTTTCAGTGGGTTTTGGATAATTGTCATTGTTTAAGATGGTTGGTTACAAGATGTTATTATTAATGGTCAGGAAAAAGGCTAAATAAAGGAGATTAGATTTAAGGTTCCTGTTTGAAAAAAAAAAGAGAATATAGGTAAGAGGTAGATTATTGAATCTACTCTGAAAAGAAATAAGACAGGATATAGATATGATACAAATAAAAAGGTAGATTATTGAGTCTACTTTTAAAAGCAACTACTAGTTTTAAATATTTTACATTGGATTGGATATTTGTATATTGTATATAAATTATGTATATTGATACAAATTTGAGATTGATTTTGTTAGAGAATTCTGTATGTATATTGTTGCTGGAGGGCTTCTCTCCAGGTTCCACCAAGCCCCGCAGTCCCACAATCCACATATAAAATAATCACTCAGATGCTTATATTACCTATAAACTGTATGGCCATGGCAGGCTTCTTGCTAACTGTTCTTATATCTTAAATTAACCCCTTTCTATAAATCTATACCTTGCCACGTGGCTCGTGGCTTACCGGTGTCTTTACATGCTGCTTGTCCCGGTGGTGGCTGGCCGTGACTCTCTCTCCTTCCTGTTTCCCCAATTCTCCTCTCTCCTTGTCCCACCTATACTTCCTGTCTGGTCACTGGCCATCAGTGTTTTATTTATATAGAGTGATATCCACAGCACTTCCCCTTTCTTCTTCTTTTAAAAAAGGAAGGTTTTAACTTTAACATGTTAAAATTACGTATAACAAAACAATTATCGAGCAAGAATTACAATTACAATATTAAAGAAGATGTCCTATCTATCTTATATTTCATCCATCTACCATTTCTCAGGTACCATTATGTTCCTTCTCAGGTCTTTGATGTGGTTAAAGACTAGATAGTTGTAATTTCCTCAGTTATGATAAAAGATAAGTTAGATATAAAACCTTAAACTCACAAATATAAGATAGATTTTTTTTCTTTTTTTTTTAAAGACTATAAGGCTTGTCTATCTACTTCAGAGAAGATATGGGCATTGAAGAAACTTCACTTGGAGTTAACTTTCACTGTGGCAAAAGTTAGCCACTGGCCAAAACAGTGCCCTCGCATCAACTGCTGACATTATGCTGTCCAAAATGAACAAACAGGACACAAAACAAAGGACTACCGATCCCTGCCAAGACAAGTGTGGTTGCAGCTTTGGCAACAGGCATCCTCTGAGGTCAGGGCAATATGGCACCATCACTGAAGTGACTTTGCAATCTGGAAAAGGTACAGTGCCCTTTCCTTCAAAAGCAGCTGAGCAGGCAGTAAACCTGTAGCTCCTGGTGTGCAGTGGAACAGCAGCTGGAGCAGTTATTCTTGGAGGAGTACCTAGGCTGACGGAGTCTGGCCTCTCAATGGTAGACTGGCATTTAATAAAGGAGGTGAAGCCACCCACACGCCGAGAAGAATGGGAAGTCAAATTCCAAAAACACCAGCAATTTCCAGAATTTAAAATCCTGACTCATGACATGACACTGACAGAATTCAAGTTTATCTGGTACATGGAACCCTCGAATGGAATGTGGGATCGAGCTGTAGGCCTTGCGTACATCCTGCATCACAAATGAGTCTGTCAGACATGCTAAGCCTGTAGGCCGAAGATGATGCCCCAGCATTGCAGAGAAACCTCAGAGACTGTCCAGGCAGCTGGCTGTTTCTGTCATAACTCACATTTTTTGGAAGTCACTTGTTTGTACTTCCTATTTTTTTTAAGATTTATTTATTTATTTATTTATTATGTACACAGAAGAGGGAGCCAGATCTCATTACAGATGGTTGTGAGCCACCATGTGGGTGCTGGGAATTGAACTCAGGACCTCTGGAAGAGCAGTCGGTGCTCTTAACCTCTGAGCCATCTCTCCAGCCCCCTGTACTTCCTATTTTACTAGGTAATATTATTTCCTTCTCAGCTCTCTGAGGGAGTTGTAGATTAGTTATAGCTATAGTTTTCCTTGTTAACAATTTCAGGAAAGAAACTCACTAAGGAGGTATAAAGTGTATCAGTTTGAAAGACATTATAAGATAGTTTTCAGTTGGTAATACAAATTAGGATAGAAAGTAAATTAGATACAATCCCTTGGATTCACAAAGATAGGATAGATAATGGAATATTTTCTCTGAATATGTCAAATGCAAATAGACAAGACATTGTTGATGTATTTATTGCCTGCATATATTGTATATAGTTTTTTATATTAGTTATAATTTATATTTTAGATAAAAAAGGGGAAATGTGGTGATATATTGTTCCCCCAATATTTTGCACCCTAATAAAGCTTATCTGTTAAAAAAAAAAAAACAGCCATTTTATTAAACATAGAAGTCAGGCAATGGTGGCACGTCTTTAATCCCAACACTAATCATAAAGGTCTGGAGGTCTGTACAGACAGACAGGAAGTGATATAGTTGGATGGAGAGAGGAAGTGAGATAGAGAACAGAAAGGCTTATTGACATGGGTATACAGAAATAGGTCAGTAAGTTGAGGTTGGCTGTGGTCCATCCTGTTCCTCTGATCTCTTGGTTTTCACCCCAATATCTGGCTCCGGGTTTTTTTATTAATAAGACCATTTAGTAATTTCTCTTACATGTGAGCTTTTGGCAATTTGTGCCTGTTGTTTGCCCACCCCTGTGTGTCTCTGTCCACCTAGAAACAAGTGTCATCAAGTCAGTCACATGTCGGGCGATCTAGTGTTTGTGTGTGGAGTGCAAGTGCTCAGAATGCAGTGTGTTGGAGGTGGTGAGAGCATCATGTCTGCAGCAGGCACTACCCATTCCCCCCGAGCACACCCACCTCATTCCCCTGTGGGGATGGGAGTGATATTGATGGCGATGTGCCAATGGCAGCTGACAGAATGTCCGCCCTGCTGGTGTAAGCACTTCGCATGCCAGTTATTAAGATTTTATTTTATTTTTTATTGACAAGGAATCACACTGTGTTGCCCATGTTGGCCTCAAACTCACAGTTCTCCCACCACAGCCTTAGAATGATTGGGATTAGGTTTGTAGGCCTTACAAATCCTACAGAAGTTCCTGTTTTGAGGGCTTCCCATCCTCCACACAGCAGTCAGCAGAAGCAGGGCCTTTGGAAGTTAACTGGATGTGGAGAGCCTGACCTCAGGAATGGCTTTAGTTCACATATGGACTCCAGACTCAGTGGCATGAAGGAGACACTTGGGTAGAAACAGTTCTTTCTTTCCTTGGTCTGACTACTGTGAAGTGGACAGTTTGTTTTACCAGGCACTTCCTGCTAGGATGGTCTGCCTCACCATAGGCCTAACCATTGGACACAGCCACCCATGGGCTGTGAACTCTGAAACAGTGAGCCGAGATAAAACTTCTGTTCCTTATCACTTGATTAACTCAGGTATTTTGTCCCAGCAATGGAAATCTAATGTGGAGCAATGGAGCTAAGGCTGGAGTGTCCCTGATACTACATGGTTCAGATGCCTTTGCAATGTGTTTGTGGGGAGCATTTGGAGAAATGTGGAGATGCTGACTGCCTGAGAGTCTCAAGAATGTTCTAAACGGAGCTTAATGGACATTGCAATAGAGACTTGATCAGAGTGGTGGCAAAGTTTGAATGGGCCTGAGGATTCTGATAGGAGGTTGGCTAGAGGGTACTGCTAATGTAATACATCCTGAAAGTGCGTGCACGCGCAAGCACGTGCGTACACACACACACACACACACACACACACACACACACACACACACACACAGTCTATGCCCTGAGAGCTCCTGAGGTTGAATTTAAAGAAGCATAAAGAGCTTTACACCAGGACAACTGGAAAGATGCTATGAGGGCATCTCAGGAATCTATGAGACCCTACCATCAGAGCAACAGGTGTACACATGAACCAGAGCTTCAGTGCCTGTGAGATGGGTCCCCCAGGCACTGGTGATCTGCCAAGCATGATAGGGTTTGGGTTTGGTATTTGTTAGATGAGGTCCCTGAGACAGGGCACATCTTGGTGCCCTGTGTCCTCAGGGCCTGCCCTCTCACATGGAACATTTATACTTCTCTTTGACATCATACATCCTCCTGCCCCAGATCTGACTTGTTCACTGAAGGACACATGCCTGGCTAGGACATTGAGGGGTAGCCCTGTCCCATAGATCTAAAAAGGGAAAATGTCACAACAGGGAGAATGAACATCTTGTATGATACAATTAAGGAACACAGCAGGATGGACCAGTGGCTTCTCAGCGACTCTGGCATCCAACCCATGCCACCTCCACAGGAATTCATCAGGCTACCATGCTTGCCTCTGTGGAAATGAGACAAGCTGATGACACCCAGTGTTCTCAGTGATCCTTCTGAAAATGTTGTTGGATCTAGAAGGACACAAAGTCCACACTCAGGTTCTGCATTTTCCCCCTTCGGGTACCTTAGAGCTTGTTCCTTCAAAGACATTTCTAATGACTTTGTGGTGTTGGGGGTGAAGTACTTTGCCTGGGACTTGTGAGCACCACAGGGCCAATTCTCCTGTGAAAGGAAGACGCAGGAAAACCCCCATGGTCATCTTTCACAAACATCACTTTATTCTAAGATTCATGACAAACACTTCAAGAACTTTAATGTCTGCTAACAGTGAGGCAGGGAAGTGCCAGGAGAAGAGGGGTCTCACGTGACCTGGGTAGACTTTGGACACCTTTTCAGCTCCTGCCCCCTGATTATGGATGCCTTTGAGGGGCAGGGTCCTTGCAGAATTCCTGCGGCCCAGGAGTCCATCTTTGCTCCCTTCCTCCTGGCTGGACCCCTGAGCAGGGCAGGGACACAGGACATCATGGGCTTTCTGCATGGTTCCGTCTGCAGGTCTCAGTCCATACATGAGTCCTCCCCAACACCACGGCTGCAGTGTGAGACCAAAATGAGCAATCTTAGAAATAAGACCAAAATGCTTTCACCCAAAAACTAAGGCCTTAGATTTCTCCTTTTGGGAATAGGCCATTGGTTACTGAAACCAGTCAGTTAAGATTCCAGAAACCAGGAACTGTAAAAGTACAGAGTCACAAGATAGTCACGAGGTAATGCCTGCCAGACTATGGAATGTCCTCTCCCTGGTTTCCAGGGTAACTGACCACAGAAATGCCCCCATCTGAGGGCAGCCAATGAGAAATGGTGGCAGGCAACCACACCCTTAGAAGTAATTTCTAGAAATCCCTAGAAGCGAGCCAATCAGAATTGTACCCATACTAGCACCCCTAAATGATGTAACCTTGTGACTTTTCCCTTTAAAAACTGAGCTTGCAGACAGGTGGGCACTTCCTCCAGCCTCCACTGCGTTGGATGTATTGGACGAAGTCCCTGCCTAGGCTTGTATTGCTTTTGGATATCCAGAATTAAACCTTGCTTTTGCATTCCGGCATGCTCGTCTTTGGTGGTCTCTCTGGGGATCACGATCTGGGCACAACAGCAGAACTGTGGGTGGCCTTCTGCATCCTCTGGAGAACTCTTAGAATACAACAACACACGTGAGAGAGAACCTTGTGACTGCAGCTATACAGGGCGTCTTTCCAACCATGGTCGCCCTGCTCTGCCCGGCTCTCCAGGCTGCTTCCTCCTGTCTAAACCTCTGCTCCCACTCACCTCTGTCCCTCATCACCTAGCTCCCACCCTGTGGGGGACTATTGGGGTCCAGCCCTAATAGTCTCCTTTCCAGGGTCCGCGGAAGGCTCTATCAACCAGCTGAGAATCTATCCTTTAAGGTCGGTAAATCAGTCTACGCACGCAGAGTTCTTTGGTCCATTCACTTTAATTCTTCTGGCATAACATCCTTTAAACACAGCTTCAGTTCTGTTCTCATGTCTAGCTCCTTTCTTGCCTGATTTCTCTCTATATTTATCTACTGTCCCCTCTAGGTTCTATCTTAATTCCTTCATATAGTTCTGTCCCTTCTAGGTTCTCATCCATCTAGTTCTTTCCCCTATCAGCTCCTCTCTCATCTCCATCTCTCTCATCTGGCTCTTCCTCATCTTGTTCTTCCCCATCTGGCTCTTCCTCATCTTCCATCTCGTTCCTCTAGTCCTCTCTTTTAGCTCTTCAATCTAGTTCTTCCCCATCTCAGCTCATTCCTCTCAAGTTCTTACCCATCTAGTTCTTCCATTCTCTTTTCTCTTCTCCCCTAATGCCCTGGAATTCCCGGTATATAAAAGGGAGGGTCCGAGCTAAATTGTGTAAAGCTATTACTTAACGTCCACCTCTCCTAGGCGGTGTCTCCTTGTGGAATTTACCGTAAGTCAGGAGACTTGCATGTGGGCTGTTATCATTGTTAGTCCACCTGGGACTAACAATGGGCGCCCACCTGGGTGGTGTTTCCTGTAGTCCTTGAAAGTGGCCAAGGGAGATAATCTGATTCCAGAGAAAGCCTTTCCCTGAGGTTGTTCTCCAAATTACCTGGAATGTGTATCTCCAGAGAGTGCTCAGTCTACACTGTTAGTCCTTCTTGGGGAAAAGTCAATTGGGAAAGCTATGAAGGCACACATGATTTTCATAACAGAAGACAGCTGATATATAACAAGCCAAGTAACACCAAAAACTCCTTGGGATTTGGCTTCCTCTGGAGGAATTCCATGATCCCTCCAGGTAGTGACTTTGCCATAACCAGCTGAGTTCTTATGATATATTCCTGTGGCCCGCAACACCACCCCATACCACTTTTCTCCTCCCTCCGCACCTCCTCCTTCCCCCCTCCCTTCTCTTAACATGGTCAATACCCTTCTGCCGTTGACTTCTAATCCAACATTTTTTAGATTTCCCAAGTGCAGGGGACAGTGAGATTTGTCTTCTGGATGCTAGATATGTTGATAGGTTCCATTGAACCATCCCACAGTATCTAGATCTAGCTTCCCAATGCATTGTATCCTATAAATACACATAGTTGTGATCTGTCCATTGACATAGACATGAGTAAAACACTCATTCAAACACAGAAAGCTACCTGGGCCACACCTGCTGCTTGTTCTCCAGACACCCTCCTTGTGCCTCATTTCTGAGGGGAGACTCTGTTCTGCCCCTGATGAGATTTCCTTGATGGACAACAGCAGCACAGTCTCATCATGGCGTCTCCTATCCCCCTTGTCCATGCCCTCAAGCCTCGAGGCTGACCATGGCTGCGGGTGGACTTGCCCTTTGCTGAGGCTCTGTGGGGGTATAAGTCGTCTTCTGTGTTATCACTGCTGGTACTCCTTGAGTAAATGCAGGGGGCACTCTTGGAGTGTTGGTGGTCTTGGTCCAAAGTGAGTGTCCTCTGGAGTGGCGTGTGGAGAGGAATGGTGTACTCTGTGGCCCTTGTGTCTCCTCTTTGTCCTGCCTGCTGGCCATAGGCAGACACCTGACCACTAGTGGGTAACCCTCTGAGCAATGTGCCAAGGGTGGGCTCACTGCTTCTCCTCCTCCTGGGTGGTAGAGGGAAAGCAACAAGATCCTCTAAGGAAGGGAATGGCACCACCCCTGGACTCATGGGTTGAGCCAAGGATGTGCAGCTAGGCCCCTGGAGAGCCTGCCCTTTAAGTAAGCAATAAGATGCCATGGTCTGGTTGAATTTTCTCTGTTGTAATGAATCTTTGATGTCCCAGACTTGGAACCCAATATGTTTCATGGCTTCCACAATTGCAGGGTCAGGCAAGCTGGGGACCATTTCTTCACAGTGATTTGGTAAAGCCTCCATGTCTTTCCTGAGGCAGGGGTGTGTCATGACTGTGGTGGTATTCTAATTGTACTGAAATGTGATTTTGATTGTATGTTAATAAATAAAGTTGCCCGGGGGTCAGAGCTATTAGAGCCATAGCAAGAGTGTGGCGGTGGTGGCACACGCCTTTAATCCCATAGATCTCTGTGTGTTCAGGGATACAGCCAGCATTGGAGACATATGCCTTTAAGACCTAGGGGGCTGTACATTCAGACAGTGACGAGGCAGTCACGTGTTTGGGTTACAACCAATGAGAAGGCAGAACAAAATACTATAAAAAGACGAACAGACAGGATATAGCTCTCTTTCGGAAGCTGGGACACCGCAGGAGGAAGGGTGAGATTTTAGCTCTGAGCTCTGACCTCTCGGCTTTCTCTTTTACATTGGTTCTCTGTTTCTTATTTAATAAGACTGTTGGATACTCGGCTTTCTCTTTTACATTGGTTCTGTGTTTCTTATTTAATAAGACTGTTGGATACATCTACATCTGGCGGAAAAAAAAACATTTGATTGAAAAAGATGTTCAATTAAACCAATATGTATATTTTAAAGGTACCTTAACTTCAAAATTTGGATTTAAGGATGTGTTGCTTTGGAAAAGAGGTTCTGCTTTTGTTTCCACAGAAAGCCAGAGGCTGTGGATTTGTTCCAGATTAAGATACATCAGGTTTCACCAGCCAAGACCACCTGAAAGGTCTTCCAAGGTCTCCAATGACACCATGGCCCAGATGATCCAACATCCAGAATCGTTTCAAGGCAACTGGCTCAGACGATACAGTCTCACGGACTACTCCATGATCCTAAAATTTTCTTTGTGTCCCTATAAGATACAGCGCCCCCCCTCCAGCAGGAAGTAGTAAGAGAAGCTACGCCCAAATTCCCAAATATACCAAGCTGGCTTTAAAGATGTGTAAAAGTTAAAACCTTCCTTTTTAAAAAAAGAAAAGGGGAAGTGCTGTGGGATGGTCTGTATGGCAAATTGCCCTGATTGGTCAATAAATAAAACACTGATTGGCCAGTGGCCAGGCAGGAAGTAGGTGGGACAAGGAGAGAGGAGAATTCTGGGAAGCAGAAGGCTGAGGAGGAGAGACACTGCCAGCTGCCGCCATGACCAGCAGCATGTGAAGACGCCGGTAAGCCACCAGCCACGTGGCAAGGTATAGATTTATGGAAATGGATTAATTTAAACTATAAGAACAGTTAGCAAGAAGCCTGCCACGGCCATATAGTTTGTAAGCAATATAAGTCTCTGTGTTTACTTGGTTGGGTCTGAGCAGCTGTGGGACTGGCAGATGACAAAGATTTGTCCTGACTGTGGGCAAGGCAGGAAAACTCTAGCTACACATGACTTCATCCGCTGTTGGCCTATGCCTGGGGTTGAATCACATTAAGAGGCTAAGCAGGTCCTGGAGTTCTTCTGACAGGCCAAGGGGACGGTCAAAAATCTGCTTTTGGAGCTCAAGTAAGGTGTCACCACAAAATGGGCGTTTTCTGACTACCATGAAATGTAATATGACTCCCAAGGCTCATATGTCGGCCTTGGGGCCATCATAAAGTCCATCAAGTAAGAGTTCAGGGGCACAAAGGGCATAAGGCCCAATGAAAATTCTAACCTTTTATTCGGGCTTGACTTGGGTGCCAAGGCCAAAGTCGATGATTTTGACTTTTCCGTTCCCATCCACCATGATGTTGTCTGGTTTCACGTCCCGATGAATTATTCCATGCACATGGCAGTAACTCACGGCACTTAAGATCCTCCAGGCATTGTCCTCCTACAGGTGGCCAGCCTTTCAGACATACTCGTAAAGTTGTTTCCCCTCTGCCAGCTCCATGATGAGGTATGTTCTCTTGTCAGCCTCAATTACTTGGACAAGTGAGATGATGTTGGGGTGGTTGATCATCTTCATAATTTTACCTCACACTTGACCGGAAAGCACCACAGGTTCATTTTTTGAAGTACTTTGACAACCACTGGGGTGCCTGTGAGGCGGTGGTGGGCCAGTTTTACTTCGGCATAGCCTCCACGGCCAATGGTCTTCAAGACCACATACTGTGAGTGGAAGCTTTCTGGATGCAGGAGGCTGGAGTTAGATCTGAACCCTGCACACTACTCTGAACTCTGCACAACCCTCTAAGAGATCTGCGTACTCCTCTACAAGATCTGCACATGCCTCTTCACAACAAGAGTACGTTATCAGTAACAAAGTATACATGCTACCTAAGAGAAAGAAAAAAGAAGAAAGAAATTGAAAATGAAAATAATGAAAAAGAATAGAAAACCTAAAATCCTATCAAACAACTAACAACTACAACAACAAAATCCCAGAAAACCAAAACCACACACACACACACACACACACACACACACACACACACACACACACACAAAGCCAAGAAAATCCAAATAAAAAAACTAGCTGCAGGTCACTAGGAAGGAGGACCACAGCTCAGCAACACCAAGAATGAAGACCACTAATTACTTAAGAAGAAAAACACACCAAAAAAGAACCTATGACTTCAGAAAACCAACAATTTGTTGAATGGGTTTCAGTGATGCATATGACATGTATGTATTCACCACTGCAAGATCTTACAGAATAGTCCATAAAAATCTGTGCTCTGCATATCCATCCCTCCTGCCCTCGATCCCCTGGTATCCCCAATCTTCCTACTGTTTCCATATAAGGTCTTAGAGTTGGGACCACATAATATGTAGTCCAGACTGGCTTCTTTGACTTAGTAACAAGCATTCAATGTCCTTCTCTGTTTTTGTGTCTTGATAGCTCATTAACCTTCAGGGCTGAATGATCTTTTAGTGTGTAGGTAGATGTTGAAACTATGGCTTATTTATTCACTGGTTGAAGGACTACTAATTTGCAAGTTTATGTAGTTCTAAATAAGCCAACATTCATCTACAGCCATTTAGTTTTTGTTTTTGAGACAGGGCCTCAATGTATACTCCAGGCTTGGCCTTGAACTCATGATCCTCTGGGTGCTGGGGTCACAGCAAGCCTCATTTGTGTGGTAACACATGCCTAGCTTATGTGCAGGTTTCCCTGGAGACATAATTTTCAGCTCCCTCGAGTAAATGCCGAAGGATGGCAGGTTCTATGGAAGAACATATTTAGGTTTTGTAAGAAGCTGTTGTACTGTTTCCCAAAAGGGTCTGTCCCATTTTGTATTCCTACCAACAATAAGTGAGAAGTCCTATTGCTTATACAATGTCTTAAAAACCAACCCATAAGCTATCGGTAAATGAAAAACTACCTGTCACATAGAGAGTACCTTCTCCAGTTTATTCATGTTGTTTTAGTATGCCTTTTCAATGGTCAAAATTTTATTCTGCAGGGAAGGATCTCTCAATATGTTATTGTTGATGCTGTATACTCGCCCTTCCTCCCTGTTGGTTAAGTGGCACTTGTGGCTGGCTGCCACCTGCTGTGGCCATGCCGATAGAGCAGAGTGCTGGATGTATAGGTGACTGAAGAGTCACGAGCCACAGTTACCTTTCTAGAGCTTTATTGGGAGAGAGAGGGAGAAGAGAGAGAGAGAGAGAGAGAGAGAGAGAGAGAGAGAGAGAGAGAGAGAGAGAGAAGACCATGCAGAGGGAGGAATACAGAAGGAGAGAGGGAGGAAAAGGAGAGAGGGCACAGAGGGCACGCCCACTTTTTAGGCTAGTGACATAATTAAGGACATAATCCTTATACTCTCTCTCTCCCTCTCTCCCCCCTCCTTCCTAGCCCCCCCCCATTTATGCCCCATTGTCCTAGCATATTTTGCAGGCAGGACAGATTGTAGGTCAAAGATGTCATTGTTGGGTTGGTGTTGACTTTCCATGTCAAAGACACTGTAACATGGGGTGAAGGTTCTGGGTAGGCACCAGCTTGACCTCTCCATGTTCAACGAGTTGTGTGGGTCTTCAGTCTTGCAGGCTGCAAGAATATATCATAGAGATTCATCTGTGTATTAAAACTGAACTTTGACCAGCCAAGGGTCTGTCAAAAGGCAAAGCCATTTATTATGAATATGTGGTGTTACCCAGTCTTTAATATTCCAGCTGTCTTCTACTATGAAGTCCTGGTGTGCCCAGACCAATTGGTAAACAGTTCAGCTCCCCTGACTTGCTGAACCTACTAAGTTACTAACTGTCCTGATGAACCTACTAAGTTACTAACTGCCCTGCTGAGCTTAGGAGACAAGCAATTTGACATACAGACCATCCCACAGCAGTAGAGAGTAGCAGAGATGAAGGAAGAGGATACAGAGGATGAAGATGAGGTTGAAAGCATAGGAGTTTAGTCATTAGCTGGACCATGAGCTAGGGAGCTGGACAGAATTGCAGTTATGGAGACAGGATTTCATCCCAGAGAAATACAGTAGACGAATATAGAGCTTGGTATGTCTAGAGTTGTTCCTGCCTTGAATGCCTGGTGGAACTACAGCTGAATTGATGTAATTTTGTCTTAGAGGAATAAATTTAACAGACATAAGAACATAATGTACATACATTTTTTCCCCCTGATATCCCACACTGGACATAGCAAAGCTCCCTTGGACATTGGGGAATCAATACTTCAGCAATGAGGCCTTGCTATCATTTTGTGGAGAGCAAACTGTTGTCTTGGCAACAGCCTGGGTTGTTTGAGGATTTCCATGGGATCCTTCTGGGATGGCTAACTAGTGGGCTGGCGGGCCAGTCCCTCATTTCTCAGCCTTGCTGTCTGGCTCCTGCCCTTCCTTCCTGTGTGCGCTGGGGAGCTGACCCTTCAAACTGCATTGTCTGGTTCCCTTGTCAGTCAGCTTCCGGTCAGCCAGAGTCACAAAACTATGGGAGAAGGAGAGAAGCTGTCTTAGGGCTTCTATTGTTATGAAGGAGCACCATGGCTAAAATCACCTTGAGGAGGAAAGAGTTTATTTGGTTTACATATCCTGAAAGATAGTCCATTCCGGGAAGCCATGACAGGAACTCAAACCAGGTGGAAACCTGGAGGCTGGAGCTGATACAGAGGCCATGGAGAGGTGCTGCTTACTGGCTTGCTCCCCATGGCTTGCTCAGCCTGCTTTCTTATAGAACCCAGGACCACCAGCCCAGGAATGGCACCATGCCCAATGGGCTGGGCCCTTCCTATTAATCACTAATTGAGAAAAATGTCCTACAGGCTTACCTACAGCCTGATCTTATAGAGGCATTTTCTCAATTGAAGTTCTCTGATGCCTCCAGTTTATGTCTATGTTTGGGTTAGGCGATGATGGTTAACATCTTTAATCCCAGCATCTGGGAGGCAGAGGCAGGCAGATTTTTGTGAGTTCCAGGACAGCAAGGGCTACACAGAGAGACCCTGTCTGAAAACAATGAAACAACAACAACAACAACAAAAACTATCTTTGGAATAATTAGGAGAATAAGGCCTATATATGAAGTCATATTACTTAATTAAAAGTCTCCTTTAAAAGCATGCAGAAGTTTTTCTCAGCTACACAACAAATTCATGGCCAGCCTGGGCTACCTGAGAAACAAATAAACAAAATAGTTTCAAAGATGTGAACTTGGTAAGTAATAAATTTAGAAAATTGAAATTAAAATATACAGAAGACAGATTGTGGCAAATGTTACCGTTTGTTGAATATACCTAACGAGTATATATGTAATCATTTTCTTTCAACTTTTATATATATTTGAAAGTTAATTTTCAAAACAATTTTTAGAAGCCACACATATACACCTAACCTCAAAACAGTAAAGCCTTTAATGTTCTAGTCTGCTTCTCCAGTGTTCTTCAGAGTGCAGACCCCAGTGCAAATGGTAAAGCCCAGCTGGCCATGTTCACCCTGTGTATAACAGCACATTTTTTTTTTTTATAAAAAGCCACCCACTAATATCATTGATAAAGCTAATGGACTAACTTTCAATTAAAAGAAATAACAACGCTAATCTGGTAATTGTATACATCCTGAACACCAAGCAAAAGAAACCAGAAGAGAGCAGTGTATTTTCAGGAAATGTACTTATTCAATTAGCCCCAGAACTTATTTGCCATATACCAGTGTGTAAGGAAAAGAAATTCTCTCCCTTCACCACTCCTAAACTCAATGTAAAAATGTTAGCATATGTGCTCACTAGTATTCTGTCAATTTGACAGAAGCTATAGTCATTCGAGAGGATGGGACCTCAATTAAAAGAATGTTCCTAATAGATCAGGCTGTAGACAAGACTATAGGGCATTTTCTTAATTAATGAATTGATGTGGGAGGGCCCAGACCATTGTGGGTAGTGCTACCTGGGCTGGTGGTCCTGGGTTCTATAGGAAAGCAGGCTGAGCAAGCCATGAGGAGCAAGCAGTTAAGTACCATCCTCCACGGCCTCTGCATCAGCTCCTGCCTCCAGGTTCCTGCTCTGTTTGAGTTCCTGTCCTGACTTCCTTCAGTGATGAACAGTGATATAGACGTGTAAGCCAAATAAACCCTTTCCTCTCCAAGTTGCTTTGGTGATGTTGTTTTATCACAGTAATAGTGACCTTAACTAGGACACCAAATTAACTTCTTTCTTTATAAGATGATTCTCATTTTATGGTGTCAGAAAATGACTTCCTTATATATCATGCCCATATCATAGAAATATTAAATTTTGCTGGGCAGTGATAGTCCCAGCACACAAGAGGCTGAGACAGGAGGATCTCTGCCTCTGAAGCCAGCCTGATCTACAAAGTGATTTCAGGACAGCCAGGGCTACACAGAAAAACCTGGTCTCAAAAAGGAAAGAAAGAAAGAAAGAAAGAAAGAAAGAAAGAAAGAAAGGAAGGAAGGAAGGAAGGAAGGAAGGAAGGAAGGAAGGAAGGAAGGAAGGAAGGAAGAAAGAAAGAAAAATTTTTTTCACTTGTAAGACTGATATAAAACATCTGTGACAAATTTTTATTTTATTTTTATTTATTTATTTTTTGGTTTTTCAAGACAGGGTTTCTCTGTATAGTTTTAGAACCTGTCCTGGAACTCACTCTGTAGACCAGGCTGGCCTGGAAGTCATAGAGATCTGCTTGCCTCTGCCTCTGGAGTGCTGGGATTAAATGCATATACAACCACTGACTGACAACATATTTTTCATTTACTTATTTATTATATTTTATTTTTTTTTATTTTTTGAGACATAGTTTCTTTATGTAGTCCTGGCTGCCTGGGGTTCACTATGTACACCAGGATGGCCTTGACCTCACAGAGGACCTCTTGCTTCAGCCTCCCGAGCTCTGGGATTAAAGGTGTGCACCACCACGCCGTGACAATTTCAGCACGGTTTATTGACCAGTTTGGTTCTGCAGGAGGAAGATGAGACATAAACTCTAGTGAAGTGATGGCAGCTTATTGAGTGAGACAGGATTTCTCTCAAGGGCATTGCAAACCTGTGCAGAAATACACAGCAGGTGGCAGTCCTCTAACAAATAAAGCTTGCCTGGGGATCAAAGGAAAAAGCCAGCCACTATATTAAACACAAAGGTCAGGCAGTGGTAGCACACACCTTTAATCCTATCATTAGGGAGGCAGAGATCCATCTACATCTCTGCGACTTCAAGGCCACACTGGGAACAGAATCAGGTAGTGGTGGCACACACCTTTAATCCCAGCACTTGAGGTCTCATGCCTTTGCTTGGAAAGCACACACGCCTTTAATCTCAGGAAGTGACATGGCTGGGTGGAGAACAGTATATAAAACATGAGGAGACAGGAACTAAGCAGCTGTTCAACTGAGACCCTCAGGGGTGAGGACTCAGAGGCTTTCAGTCTGAGGATTCGCAGAAACAGGATCGGCTGAGGAGTCGGCAAGGTGAGGTTGGCTGTGGCTTGTTCTGTTTCTCTGATCTTTCATCTTTCACCCCAGTATCTGGCTCCAGGTCTTTTTTTTTTTAAATTATTAAGACCATTTAAGATTCATGTTATACACCCCCATTTAGTTGCAGACATGACACTTGAAATACTTCCCCAAGTCAGCCAAATAAAGAGCTCAGAGAATTGGTGAGATCCTCTCATAATGGATTGCATTCTATCTGAAGGTGGTTAATGCCATTTACCTTATCTTTAAAAAATGTGTAGATATCTTAGCAAGGAAAGTATGGGTATCTTGAACATATATAACTCTATATATGTCCATAGGATTGAATAAATTGTTTTGAACCAATTTTCATCAATCTAAATCATTTTTTTTAAATATTGTGGGCACATCCAATCTTTTGACATGTGAAACAAAGTTGAAACTTATGAAGTTCACATTCTAGAGTTGTACAATTAAATTAATAAAATATGCAGAAAAAGTAATACATTTTAAGTAAGTTTATGATTTTGTCTTTGGATTCCTTCATAGCTATCCTTGGCCTCCTTTGGGCCATGGGCTATGATGGGTCCTTGTAGCCAGAAGGTTTCTCCAGTCCTGCCTGGGCCCTGCAGTTGGGACGAATCTTTCCCACCCACATCCCACAGCCACTTGGTCCCAAATAAATACACAGAGGCTTATATTATTTTCAAACTGTATGTCCAAATGGCTCAGGCTTCTCGCTAGCTAGCTCTTATAACTTAACCTATTTCTATTAATCTATAAGTTGCCATGTGGCCATGGCTTTACCTGTGCACCATTACATGCTCCTCCCCGGATGGTGGGATGGCATCTCTACCAACTCTGGCTTTTTCCTCTTACTATCTCTCTTGGATTTTCCTACCTGGCTCCATCCTGCCCTGCCATAGGCCAATGCAGCTTTATTTATCAACCAATCAGAGCAACACATAGTCACAGAATACAGAAAGACATCCCACAGCACTTCCCCTTTTCTGTCTAATCAAAAAGGAAGGTTTTAACTTTAACGTAGTAAAATTATATGTAACAAACAGTTATTAAGCAAGAATTATAGTTACAATATCTAGTTTATTTGTATTTGGCAAAATTAAAGAAAATATTCTATCATCTATCCTATATTTGTGAGTCTAAAGTTTCATATCCAATTTAACTTTTATCATAATTAAGGAAAACTATAATTATAAATTATAAACAGGAAGTGCATTGTAAGCAACTTCCAATATTCTGGAAATGACAGAGATAGCTGCCTGCCTGGACAGTCATCCAAAGTTCCTCTGTAACATTGGGGTATCCTTCAGCCAATAGGCCTAAAGTTTCATGCAGATATTTCAGTGAAGCAGGAAATTTGAAGAACTGTTCTGCCCATTCTGGCAAAGTTCATTAATCACTTCTCCCTGTATCCTGTTGAATGTCTGGCAGTTTCTTCTGAAAAGCAGGAAACTGAAGGACCATCTTGTCTCATTTTGGCAAAATTTAGTGGTCATTTTTCCATGGGTTCTGCATGTCCAGTTGGTACAACATTTTGCCAATCAGTTCGGGCAAGAATGGTTACTTGCCCAAATGGCCAGTTCTGCCAAGAAGAAGGTAAACTCTGTATGGAATGTCTTCCATGCCCATCTTCCTCTTTGAAGTAAATTAGTGCTGCCAGGAGCAGACATATCTCATTGTCCAGGAAGTCTAAGTTTTTAAAACATTTCAAATGCCGTATTCTGTAGGTCTTTAAACTGTTTGAAGATTACCTACCTAACTGAATTATATCTATGTATACCTAGAAAACTTAACTAACATAAGTATAAGTTTGACTGTCATAGAAGACTAACTATTAATCTGTATTTCTTAATTATCCATTACAATTTAAATGAGTTACATAAACATAATATCTTAAACAAGAGTAGAAATATATACAGTATAATAAAATTAACTTTAAATTTGTAATAAACTAAAATCTATAGCAATGTAAAACATTTTAAACAAGTTGTTGCTCTTTAAAAGTAGATTCAATCACCTACCCTTTTATCCTATCATATCTATAATATCCCCTTTTCTTCTTTAGAAAGAGATTGTATTTATAATCAACCTCCTTTAAATAAAAATAAACATTCATAAACAATATTTTGGGAATTTGGGCATAGCTTCTCATACTACTTCCTGCTGGTTGAGGGCACTGGCAATCTTATGGGGATCCTGAGAAAATTAAGAATTATGGTCAAGTCCTGACTGGAATAGTTTGTGAGGCTTCATTGTTTGAGCCAGTTGCCTTGAAGCGTTCTAGATGTTGGATCATCTGGGCCATAGTGTCATCAGAGATCTTTCAGGGTGTCTCGGATTATCAAACCATATTAGCCTGGAAGTAGTCACAATTTCTCATCTTCTATGGAAACAAAAGCAGAACCTCTTTTCCAAAACAACATATCCTTAGACACAAATTTTGAAGTCAAGATACCTTTAAAATATACATATTGGTTTAACTCAACAGCCTTTACAATCAAATGTCTTTCTGCAGTTAAAAATCCCAAAGACAATATAATCCAGATGCTGTATGTATGTGATTTCCATCTTTACATGGCTTATCTTTTATATTACTTTTACTGTCTTTAAAAGAGTTTATTTTTTAAAATTATGTTTCTTTTTTATTACAAAATTGCCTTTATTACAAATTTCTGTAAATTAGAATATACAAAGATCTATTCCAATTATTACCTTCTAAACCAAACCATCCCCAAATTCTACTGACATTCTTTCAAGTCTTTGTATTTAACCCCAGACTTGAGACTCATTCTTGTTTCTTTGGGTCAAACTAAAGGCATTCTTGTGCATTCAAACTTCACAAATTTCTATCATTTAATGATCTTAAAAAAAAAAAAGCTTTTCACACCTGCTGCAAGGCATCATCAGCAGTAAGGGCAGGGTACGCGTCAGCCCTGAACCGACTCTCCTAATTCTGCCCTATTTTAGCGTTCTCAGCAGGATCCCACCCTTGATACAGGCAGAAAGACTCTCATCCCTCTCTCCATTATGACTTCTTAGTGTCTTTTCGATCCTTCGATCCGCATAAATCTTTTCATCCTTGCTACAGGATCTTTCTGCACAGACAGTAGTGTGAGGACTCTTCTCTTGGGAAAGGTACTTTGGACCGCTCTCAAGATTTTTTTCACTGTTGTTCTCCACCAACATCATCTTCACTGGGGGACAGGGGCGGTGATGGTGGTGGTGATAACGTACTGGTTGAAAAGAAGGGGACTTCTCGGCACTGGGGTTGAGCGTCAGCTTTTTCAGGTCCTTGGCTAATATTTCTGACTCATCATCACAGGAGTGAATGATGAGACTGAATCATCACAGGAGTCTTGATCATCACTGGTCTGAGGAGGTTCTAACTTCAGAACTTGTTTGAACACCTCTGATGGCTCCTCCATGACGATGGGCAGAAGCTCCTAAAGCTCCAAACACAACTGCTTTGTCTTGGAAAAGAGCGAAACCAAACTGGCTCAATATTATGTTTCTTTATATAACTGCATATAGTCCTTTTCTTCTCTCTTCCAAGCCTATGCACATTTTTACACATAATGTTAACCATTTAGAGGTTTATTGCATCTAAATCCGCCATGCTGCTTAGCTTCTGGCGGCTGGTGGCCTGCTCCATCTCATAGGCAGCTGTCGGGAGAGGAGTCTCTTCACTGATGCTCTCATGACACTGTGGACTAGGAAGTCTAGCCCAGTGTGGCTCCGTTTCTGTGCGTTCAGAATCTTCAGGCTTTCTTAGGTCTATGTGGATCAATGCCCAGTGGTGAGTGCCAAATGTAGCTGGAAGTTTTCCTGTGTCCCACCCAGTCCTGCAGCCGCTCAGACTCAAGTAAACACACAGAGGCTTATATCACTTATAAACTGGATGGCCAATAGCTCAAGCTTCTTGCCAGCTAGCTCTTATATCTTAAATTAACCCATTTCTATTCATCTATAAGTTGCCGTATGGCTGTGGCTTTACCTGTGCGCCATTACTTGTTGCTCCCTGGATGGCGGGATGGCGTCTCTACAGACTCTGGCTTTTTTGTCTCACTATCTCTCTTGGATTTTCTTGCCTGGCTCCATCCTGGTCTGCCATAGGCCAATGCAGCTTTATTTATCAACCAATCAGAGCAACACATAGTCACAGAATATAGAAAGATATCCCACAGCAGGTCAGTGTCTTAGTTTCTTTTCTATTGCTGTGGCCATGACCAACAAATTAAAAAAGAAAAAGTTCATTTGGAGCTTATAGTTTCAGATGGTTGGAGTCCATGACCATCACCATAAGGACCTGGGCAGCAGGCAGACACGGTGCTGGAGCAGTAGGGAAAATCTCACATCTTGAGACACAACCACAGGGCAGAGAGAGACACTAGAGGAGGTGCCAGTCTTTTGAAATCTCAAAGACCACCAGCTGTGACCCACTTCCTTTAACAAGACCACAACTCCTAATCCTTTCCAAACAGTTCCACCAACTGAGGGCTGGTGTTCAATCATATGAGGCTATGGGGGCATTCTTATTCAATCTACCACAGTTGGATACACCCGAAACTAATCTACATGTATTCATTTAGATCATAAATTCTCCAAGGGCAAAAGCAATTATCTTATGCCTCTTTGTGGATGGCACAATGTCCTACAGATTCGATGACATATATTGTGAATATATTTGCAATAAAGATAATTTATTGGAATAAAAACATCAGAAACTGCAAAATCTGCCAACTGAACAGAATTTTGGAAAGATAATAAAGTTCTTTATAGCGTTTTATATTGCCCAAGTAGATTCTGTTGTTTGAGCAGTTTAGCAGAGGTTATAACATTTAATTAACTCAAAGGTATGAAGACTAATTGAGAAGATTTTATTTTCCCTTCATAATTGCTATCAATATGATAAAATTGTCCTAAATCTGTCATTCTGGTCACGTTACCATACACAGTTACTGGGAAGCCCATATGAAACAGTCCCCTACTATTTATGTTTCTTGAAGGTTTAGGATTAACAGGGAGGGCTTGCATTCATTAGAATAAAATTGTACTAGAAATATAACCTGACCTCATTCCTAAGAGCATCTCTTGTCGGCTCTGGGCAGCAATTCCAGCTGTAGGCAGCAGAGGTAGATGTTCTCACAGAAAACAGGAGACACTAATTACTCGTGTTTTAGTTTCTTTCCTAATTCTCATTTCAGATATTGAAATCCTATAAATTATTGCTCTTTTGTGCTGTCGTTTCTTTCTTCGTTTCTTCTGTCCTTTCTTGAGTAGGGATGTTTTGCCAGACAGGCCAACCTTATCATTCATCTGTGTTGGCTCACTTGGTCACTCATTGCTTCCTCCATTACCATGACAAACATAAACATCCCAGAGTGGACAGTGTTATCATTACCCCCACTTCATGAAATGACTGATTCTTGTGGCTCCTGCAAGAAGATTTTAAATTCCACTTGGCAAATACTGAGTGTTGCCACGTGCTGTGGAAGATGGCATGGGAAGAATGAAGATGGACAAGTGTCTAAGAAATTTAAGCCAACAGTCTGTGGATAATGAGTATGAACATTCACCTCTGGAGAGGAACTGACTCCATAATGTGACTGTCTTAGGCCCACTGTGTCCTGAGGTAAGACTCTAGTGTTAACATTCAAAAGGAAAAGCACCAAATGCACATTGACCTATGTGGTCCCTCCGATCTCCTCCCACTGAGGTGGCTCCTGGAGCTGTTAGCTCTACTGACTGCATATCAGTGGAATTTTGGGCACATTACCTCGCTGCTCTCATCCTCAATTGCTCCAATAGGAAAATAAAGCTAACTATACAAACTCTAGAAGACTGTAGTGATGCCCAGATGAAATGGAGGATGTGAAAGTGTCTCCACAGTGTCTAGCACCTATAGGTGCTCAGTAAATATTAGCTTTTTTTTTTTCTGTTTTTGAACATCTCCCAGCAGCATGCTCTTTTGGAATATCTAGACTTTCTGAACCAAAAGGAAATATGAAAAAGATAACTTGAAGCTGCTGCCAGATAATTTAGGCTGCTACTGAAAATGCACTGACTTCAAAGCTTATGAAATATGCATATACACGTAAATATTACATACTGTATAAAATTATTTAGCATGTACATATATACGCATATGCATTTATGTGTTAGCATGCACATAATTCTTTTTATTTGTGTTTCTTTTTTTCATCACATCTGAATTCCTATTAGCACTCCAAAAATCACCACACATGTTGCCTTTTTTTTTTTTTTTTAAGCTTGAGGACAGTTTTACTAGAGTTTAAAAGAAAAATGACACAGCAGGCAAGCTAGAAATCTTGGCAGCTGCTTGGAGGAGGAGGGAGATGAGAAGAGAAAGAGAAAAGGCCATGCTGTTCAAGTTAAGCCAGCAAGAAGTCAACCGCATGGTGGAGACGGGAGCGTCAGAGAAAGAGTGAGGAAGCCAAGGAACCAGACAAAGCGTACTTGAGCTCTGGCCGGTGTCTGAAGGAAGGACAAAAGAGAAAGGAAAAACAACAACATTATTCCCATCGCTTTAGCACAGCTTAGGGTGAACCCACCTTACTGAGCAGGATTCCCTTGGCCAGGTGATGGGCCAGCCCAGCAGGATTGCCTCCTACGGGAGGACACGACCGGCATGTCTCCACCATGAACAGTGCTATTCTTTTAGCTAGAGGGTAGCATCTTCCCTTTAATGGGCCTTCAATGGTACTGTAACATTTCCCCTCTAAAGAGGTAGCCCTAAAATCATTTAGGAACTAGACCAGGGATCAGAGTCCCCAAATACCTCCAGCACCTTAGTTTTGGCTTGTGGCAGAGGACATGAATTGAGGCCCCCATGTCTCTCTCTAACTCTATTCTCATCATTCCTGTCTCTTAAGAGACAACCTGAGCTGCCGGTTAGAGGATGGGGTGCCTGGATCTTGCTTCTTCATGATGGGTGGCCTTTTCAGGTGTGACACTTGGGAGTACCCCTCCAGCAGCACTAACTTGGAGACCTTGAAAATTCATCAACAGTTCCATTTGTGTGACAGTCAGATGGAGTGAGAAAGGAAGCCTGGCCTGGAACATGGAAAGAGATGTGAAGGAGGAGTTAAAGCCAGTGTGTTAACTTGAAAACCCCAAGGCAGGGAACCAGAAGGAGCTAGAAGAGGGGATAGTGTTTACAAACCCACTGGGCTCTCTTGATGGACACACAGAGCCTCCACCCACTACACTTCCCTTCTTTTGTTTGCCTTTGGCTGCCAAAGCTGGACTTAGGGGTGAGGAACCCAGGAGTGGCCCAGGTGGCTTCTAGAGATGGAGAGAGAAGAAATTCAACCATCATTCAATTTTTATGTTAAAAATTGAATCACTGAATCATCTCTCTTGGCTGCAAGTAGGCACTGCAGTGTTGAATTGAGCCAAGCTCATGGTGTCCTATATTTGGGCAGCGTTTTCTGTATGAAGAAGAAACTTTTCAGTGAAGAGTGGTGGTCTAAATAACATCTCATAAGGATTTAATGTCTGGGGAGTGTGTTCCTTTGGACTGTTAAACAGAGCAATCATTTTCATCTTTGGTTATACTTTCTTCTTGGATGTTTAGGTCCATGTAGGTGACCAAAAGTAACAGTTTTCTTTTTTACTACCGAGGCCGGCTGAGGATCTGGTCCCCATGGGTCACCTGGGTTGGGGAGAAGTCCCAGGCTCTGTTAGCTCTTCTTTTTACCAGTTGTTTCATTTGTAGAAAGTAAGTCAAAGACCTTGCTTGACCAAGGCTTTACCTGGCAGAATTGAGGACCTTTCCCTCTGAGTCCACCCCCTGTGGTACGGTTGACCCAAAGTCTGTTTCCTACTGAGGACCCTAAACTTGTGAAATTCAGCTGCTAACTGAACACACTCAAGAGATATACCAGCAAGGAGGTGTGACACCAGACAAAGGGCAGAGCAAAGCACACGACTAGTGATAAAGGAGTAATTTAGGTAGGGCCCTGAGAGAAGAGAGGGAGCAATAGGAACGCCATTTTAATACATTTCATTTCTGACGCATGAAAGATGTCCAAGAGAGAATCGGTTTTTCTCTTTAATCACCCTTACTATAGCCAATTACAGTCAAATCTTTTTAAGACATTGCCAAAGAGATGGTGACTGCACTCTATTAAAGAAGTGGTTTTTTTTTGTTTGTTTGTTTGTTTTTTTATCATATCCAGGATAAGCTGCGTTGGTTTACCATAGTGGAAGAGACACAGAATGTGCTATATATTTGAAAGTAAATGATGGATTACTTCACTGTTTTATGCCTGAAATCAGAAGGAATTCGCACATGATTGAACCAAAAGCATATCTTTTAGCTATACTGATTACGTGCTCAGTTAAATATAAATCCAATAGCTGGCTGTGGCGGTACATACCTGTATCTCCAGCATTTGGGAACCTGAACCAAGAGGATGGCTTCAAGCTGGAGCTCAGCCTGGACTATAGAGTGAGCTCTAGGCCAGTCTCAGAAATATAGTGAGACTGTTTTCAAACACCAAACACTAAACAATAAGCTAATTAATTATGGAAGAATATCTGGCATGTATACACAACACAAATTTTCTATAGAAGATATATTAAAGAAATTATTTATTTTACTTTTATTGAAATTCAAGAACACTATAAAAATGAAATAGCAAGTATCATCATAATTATATTGTTTTGGAATCTCTTTACCAAAAATATAGCTCCCTGGAATTTTTTTTATTAGTGAAACTTTTGTATAACAAGACAGTATTTTACAATGAAAATGTATGACTTGGCTTGGTTGTTCCTACTGAGCTCAATCACCAGAGCCCAACAGTGCTAAAACAGCGAAGCTGAAAGTCATATTGACCACTTATTCATGAAAATATAATTTTCATGATCATTTGACTGTTGTTTGTTTGTTTGTTTGTTTTGTTTTTTGCATAGGGCTTACTTTCCTGCTTAGGAATTATCATTCCTAATTAGAAAACCTTATACCAAATAATTTTGTATTTTGATATGTGGTAACAAAAAGATTACTCTGAAGTGGCTAGAAGGCAAAACTGAGCAACTCTCGGGGCCCAGGGAGATGTTGAGATTTCAATCTCCTCTAATGAGGAGAGTGAGTCAGAAGCACAGACGACTCTCCACTGTTTTTGCTGTTTTCCCTGGCACCACAGTGAGGTGATACTGGAATATTGAGCACTTCAGGCAAGAGCCAAGTTAATTTAAATTTTTATTGCTACATTTAGTCCTTGGCTTTAAACAAACCAAAAAAGAACCCTCAGAAAAAAGTCATTTAGTAAATCATGATACCAATCAAATCATGGGCCAAACTGCAGCGCTTGACTCTTCTCGGCTTCCTGTTATTGTTGTTGTCAAGACTTAAGATAATTGAACTGACGCACGATCTTTTACAGAGATGGAGTCGCGAGAGTGTTCTCTTGGCGAGGCCGACACTGGGGTACAGAGATAGGCTCCCTTCCCACTTTTAGCTGGGCTGACTTTGCAAGGCTGCCTTCTTGCTCCAGTTGCCCTTTGGATGATTAGCATTGGTTCTAAGCTCTGGGTCCACAGGCTGATCAATTTGGTGAGGCTCCAGTAAACGTGTGAGGCAGCTCAGATCAATGGCTATCAGAAATTCTATGAATCCTTGGATGAGCTATCAGTGAAATGGAATGTAGGTCATAATGAAGGAGAGAGATGAGCAGGGGGGGAAGAGGGAGGGAGGGAGGGAAGAGGGGAGGACTATTGTTATAAAGACTGAACAGGTTGACACAGACAAAGAATTTAGCCTAGTGTCTGCAGTAGGGTAACTACCCAGGAAATATTTTGCTACTGCTACTACTTATGAATATTCACTGTGTTCACTAGAGGAACATATAGTAGAAGGCAAAACATTTTAAATAAATAGAAATGTATTATTTTCTCTTATCTGTTTGATGCTCATAAAAGAGAATTCAAGTTTAAGATTTCATCTGAAATGTTAAAATGGTTGCACTCTGTTTAAACAATTTGAAAAGTGCTGTTACAGAAGATGCATGTAAAAGCTGTAAAAAGAATAGTGTCTCCCAGTGTTCACCATGAGGGGCCATCCAGGGGAGCATGGGAAACCTACTAGTATCCCCACCTTGATGAAGAATGAATTGACCTTCAGGCTTCTGCAGGGTCCCACATCCTGTGCCGAGGCTAGCCCACCTCCTCCTCTTGTGTTTCAGCCAATTGCTAGGCTTCCTCTAGGCCACTCCCTACCTGCATTCACCCACAGGACCCTTTATGCTGCCTATACACCATCGTACTTCAAACCAGACTCCTCACATCCCTCTCCAGGGGCTAGCCGGGCAAATGCTCCGACCTCCACATCCATGCAGTTTCTGCAGCCGAGCCAAGCAGGAGACAGAATGTCAGATCTCAAAGATAAAATAAAGGGCCTAATAAAATAAATAAATAAATAAATAAATAAATAAATAAATAAATAAATAAATAGAAAAATTAAAAAAAAGGGGGGGGGCCTAGACCAAATGAGCAAGGAATGTGAAAAAAAAATCTTTTTTAACATGGGAAAGAAATGCACAGGAAATGTGAGACACCATGAAAAAAATGCAAACATTTGAATTATAAGCATAGATGAGGAAGGAGAATCCTAAGTTAGTGGCATGTACGATTGCCAGGTTAGGATAGCTGGGGAGCGAGCGATGGGGAAATAGCAGGGTACAAGCAATCTTATGGGGGGGGGGGGATATGGGAAATGGGGCATTCCTTAGGGAGGGGGAGGAAGGTAAATACAGAAAAAGGTGGGAGATGTTAAAATAAAAATATGGGTGTCTGAAAAATCAGCAGGGAATCATGCTATTAGCTATTTACCTAAAAAGCCTATAATGCACATAATTCAGTGTAAAATATACATATAGAGTTTGAATGAAATTGTCTCATCTGGGCTGACAGTGCACTCTCCAAACGTCAAAGGCCATCTAACAAAACCCTACTGACATGAGAAGCCCCCCTTTGACTTGTTGGCCAGGGCTGTCTAGGAGACTCCCCAAGCATACAGACTATCGCTGTCACCCTTGGCTACCCAGCAGCGGTGCCTATTGCTGAAGACATCATGCGCTTCAGAAACAGAGCCAAGAGATTCCTGAGCTAGAACTGACCTGAAACCACATCAACAAGCAGCAAGGCACGATAACCCTAAGGGCACAGTAGTGTCACACACACCTTGGTGGTAACCAACAGCTCTCTAATTGAACTTAAGACCCACTCAACAGGGGGGATACCAATCCTGGTACTGAAAACCCAGCTAACTACTCAGTGCTGGTGAAATCATGGTTACTGGAGGAGAATCACCCCTTTTCAAGAAAATTTCTCTTTGCAATGGAAAGAGGTCACTACAGACAACCACAGCCAATCAAAATGCAGGGTTGTGAAACCCATCCCAATGGATACATCCATAAAACACTCCCACACCTCAGACTCCAGGAACATTGAGGAATAGGACTCGGAAATGCTGTGGGATGTTCTGTATGTTAAATGTGTTGCTCTGATTGGCTAATAAATAAAACACTGATTGGCTAGTAGCCAGGCAGGAAGTATAGGCAGGACAGGGAGAGAGGAGAATTCTGGGAAGTGGAAGGCTGAGGCAGAGAGATGCTGCCAGCCGCCACTATGAGAAGCAACATGTTAAGATACCAGTAAGCCACGAGCTACGTGGCAACTTATAGACTAATAGAAATGGGTTAATTTAAGATATAAGAACTAGGCCGGACATTGGTGGCGCATGCCTTTAATCCCAGCACTCGGGAGGCAGAGCCAGGAGGATCTCTGTGAGTTCGAGGCCCGCCTGGGCTACCAAGTGAGCTCCAGGAAAGGCGCAAAGCTACACAGAGAAACCCTGTCTCGAAAAGAAACAAAAAAAACAAAACAAAAAAACAAAACAAAACAAAACAAAACAAAAAAAGATATAAGAACTAGATAACAAGAAGCCTGCTGCAGCCATACAGTTTGTAAGCAATATAAGTCTTTGTGTGTTTACTTGGTTGGGTCTGAGCAGCTGCGGGACTGGCAGGTGAGAGACATTTGTCCTGACTGTGGGCCAGGCAGGACTGGAGAAAACTCCAGCTACACAGAAAGATTGAAAGACTTGGAGGATCAGTGAATTTGCTCTGAGGTTGTGTCTCCTAGTAGCATCGGAAGCTCTGTCCAGAAAGTCTTAACAACATGCCCATGCAAACATGTGCTGAACAAGGATGACATCAATGGACGTGCAAACTGGACAAGGAAAAGCCCATGAAACCTCATCTCTACACAAAGGACTACAGGCGGCTGAATAAAGCTGTGAGTGGAAGAAGTGGTCCTCCCCGGGGAAGAGTACACCAAGTGGTTGTCTAGTGTCAAACAGCTAAGCCCGAAAACACACAAACAAGGAACACACATTCTACAGACTCAGCGGGTTATATTTGGGAATACCTATGTATATACAAATACACACACACACACACACACACACACACACACACACACACACGCAATAACAACTGATAAAAAAGAGACCAGGAATCTGCAGGAGAGTGGGAGACGTATGTTAGGAGAGTCTGGAGCACTGGTTCTCAACCTCCCTAACGCTTGACCCTTTAAGACAGTTCCTCATGTTGTGATGACCCCCGACCATAAAGTTATTTTCGTTGACACTTCATAACTGTAATTTTGCTACTGTTTTGAATCATAATGTAAATTTCTGGTATGCAGGATATCTGATCGGAGACCCCTCTGAAAGGGTCCTTCCACCCCCAAAGTGGTTGTGATCTGAAGGTTGAGAATGCCTTGTTTGGAGGGGAAAAAAGAGGTGTGGGAAATGTTGAAATTATATTGCAAGCTCAAAATGAAACAAAAAAGTGGGGGAGGAAGAGAAATGTCTCCCTCCATCAGGTTATCAAAAAGGATTTAAAAAAGGCATGAAGTTGGGAGGATGATGTATTGATGGGGATACAGGAGGAGTTTGATGGGGAGACAGGGTGGGTGTGGTCATATCTCATTGTAAACACATATAACATGCTCAAAGAATAAAAAGTTATGCGGGGTGGTGGGGGCACTCACCTTTAATCCTAGCACTTGGGAAGCAGAGGCAGATGGATCTCTGTGAGTTCAAGGCCAGCCTGGTCTACAAAGCGAGTTCCAGGATAGCCAGGGCTACACAGAGAAAGCCTGTCTTGAAAAACCAACAAAACAAAACAAAACTAAACCAAAAACAACAATATTGTAAAAGAGTGTAGATCAAACCTTATCCCAAAACAATATTTGAAATTATAGATGATCTGAAAGATCATCTATAAGCACAGAAAACAGGTAGTAGAATCAATCCCCTATTTAGGAAAGAGAAGATAGGATCCTTATCTAGGCAGCCCTCAAGAGGATAAAGAGTCAGATTATGTTAAAATGCTAGATGGGGATGTTAAAGAATTTAGTTGTCAACTCTATGGAGAGAAAGAAAGGAGAAAGCCACAAAGGATGAACAGCCCGCATCTGGTCTGGGAAAGCTAAAAATGAATAGAGGAAGATGCTTCTTCATAGATTACCCATGCACCAGAGCAGGGCTGTTGAGAGAACCAGCTCAGTGTTATTACTGTCAGTTGGAAGTACCCGTGGGACTCAAGCAAAATGTGCCCAAATCAGTAAGACACGGTAATCTGAAGGTTAGGGTTGAAGGATGAGATGGAGGTTGATGTTTGGGTACCATTGTCAAAATGCTGAGACCATAAGTGTTAACGAAATAGGTCAACCAGGAAGAAGGAAAGAATAAAGGAAAAATACAAAAGGCTACAAAAAGAATAGTCACAGGAAGAGAGTAGGAAAGATTAAAAAATACTGCAGGAGGTGGGACGAGAAAGGCGAGGGGTAAAGACGAAGAAAGTTAGGAAAGGCCACAGTCTGGCTCTCCTTTGATGGAACTGCATTCTGTAGAAGGGGCCAGGCCCACCTGGAACCTGCCGTCTCTCTGTTTGAGCACTTTGGCTACAGCTATGGCTGGATGATGAGTGGCTGTGTTTTGGTACCCGGTGTTGGGTGTCAGGAGGGAGTTTGGTACCCGGTGTTGGGTGTCGGTAGGGAGTTTGGTACCCGGTGTTGGGTGTCGGTAGGGAGTTTGGTACCCAGTGTTGGGCGTCGGTAGGGAGTTTGGTACCCGGTGTTGGGTGTCGGTAGGGAGTTTGGTACCCGGTGTTGGGTGTCGGTAGGGAGTTTGGTACCCGGTGTTGGGTGTCAGGAGGAGCATGAAAGGTTCACTCATGTAAAAAGAGCGGGGTTGACTGCAGGAGTGAACTACTGAGTCAGAGCCTGTTCTCACAGGACGAGACTCATTCTCTCAAGAGTGGATTGTCGAAAATGAGACTATCTCTCATATTTGGTCTCTTCTGCACATACCTCTTCACCTTCTGCCATGAGTTTAACAGCACAAGCCTCTCGCCAGATACAGCCACCTTGACTGCCCCAGCCTCCAGAGATAGGAACCAAAATACACTTCTTCCCTTTATATATTAGCCTGTCCAAGCCATTCTGTGGCAGCAACTAAAGCAGACTATGAAAGTTACTCAAATCTTTGCCGTCTCCTCACTAACTGACCCCACAATGAGCTCAGGGACTATCTGAGCTTTTTCCTTAAACTCTCTGTGAGAAGGAAGCCATTTTGAATAAAACTTCCATTTTGAATAAGGGTCAAATAAAGCTCACATTCCCAAGACCTCTCTGATCTCCCCGGATAACTGACATCCTGGTTGGCAAGTTGGGACATGGATGATGGGCAAGCTGCCCTGCCACACTTGACTGAACCAACCAATGAGAGCGAGATAAGTGTGCCACAGAAAGGAAAGCCCCTCATCCCTGAATCCTGACTGGTGGAAAGTGTAACTGTAACTTGGCACGGATGTTTGTAGTTTTCTGCTTAAATACTTGCTGACATGGATGTTTGGGGACACAGTCAGCTTCGGGTCTGTACTGTTGTCCCTGACCAACCAGTGTCTGCCGTGCTGCCCAGTAATAAAATCTTGCTTTGTGTGACCTCTTGTGCCTCCTCGGGTTGTTTCAGAACCTCAGACCCACAACATCTCCTCCTCAGAGCAGATCATGGTATCTTATCACCCCAGCAGCTTTTTGGTGAAGTCTGAGAGACTGAGACCTCTCTCTCTCTCTCCTCTCTCTCTCTCTCTCTCTCTCTCTCTCTCTCTCTCTCTCTCTCTCTCTCTCACACACACACACACACACACACCTCTTGGCTTCTGACTCAACATTATTCTGTTTTCGAAAGCTCACTGGATAGCTTGCTTTCTTGGCCTTCTTTGCTAGTCTCTTCTCAAACCCCCAACACCTAGTACCTCCTCCAACATCTAGTACCTCCCCCAACACCCAGTACCTCCCCCCAACACCTAGTACCTCCCCCAACACCTAGTACCTCCCCCAACACCTAGTACCTCCCCCCAACACCTAGTACCTCCCCCAACACCTAGTACCTCCCCCAACACCCAGTACCTCCCCCAACACCTAGTACCTCCCCAACACCCAGTACCTCCCCCAATACCTAGCACCTCCCCCAACATCTAGTACCTCCCCAACACCCAGTACCTCCCCCAACACCTAGTACCTCCCCCAACACCTAGTACCTCCCCCAACACCCAGTACCTCCCCCAACACCTAGTACCTCCCCCAACACCCAGTACCTCCCCCAATACCTAGTACCTCCCCCAACATCTAGTACCTCCCCAACACCCAGTACCTCCCCCAACACCCAGTACCTCCCCCCAACACCTAGTACCTCCCCCAACATCTAGTACCTCCCCCCAACATCTAGTACCTCAGGCTCCTTCTTCCCTTCTTTTTCTTTCTTCTTTGAGACGGTTTGTCTGCATCTCCCTGGCTGTCCTAGAGCTCAACCAGGCTGGCCTCGAACTCAGAGATCCGCCTGCCTCTGCCTCCGAGTGCTGGAATTAAAGGCATGTGCCACCGCCCGCCTGGCTTCATTCTTACATTCTTACCCTCCTTTGTCTCTGTAACCCACTATTAAATCATCTCATTCCTTGGAGCATTGGTGGCCCACGCCTATAATCCTAGCACCCTGGGGAGGGAGGTAAGGGAATTTAGACTGTGTAGTGAGACTTTGTCTCATAAACCCCAAACCAATCAGTGCATCAGTAAACAACTTTTCCCCACAGCAAAGTTTTCAACTAACATCTTTACATCGACAGTTCTCACATTTATATTCCTAGCCTAGATCTGTCCTTTAAAATCGACGCTTGTATATTCGATTGGGTACCCAGTGTGGCTTAAATGTCTAACTGACAGCCCAACCTCATGTCCAAATACACAGAAAACTAAAGTTCTAATTACCTTCAACCTCAACCAATACAGCTCTCCCTATTTCAGCACATTACAACTCTATTCACAGTCAATTGGGCTGAAGATGGCAGAATGTTACTTTTTTCCTGTTGTTGAGACAGGGTCTCATGTAGTCCAGGCTGACCTTGAACTCACTATGTAGCTGAGGATGGATTTGAACTTCTGCCCCTGCTCTTTCTACTTCCTGAGTGTTCAGAATACAGCTATGTGCCATACATAATGTCAGGTGTATGTGCTTCTGGAACTCAAACCTGGGGCTCTGTAGATCCAGGCAAGCATTCTACCAGCTGAGCTACACACCTAGTCCCTTCAGAATCATTCTCATCCCTCATTATATTTTCTGTCCCATGTGCAATCATGGACACTTCCTGTAAGCTTCACCATAAACTATGCCTGGAATTTTCTCAATCCACACTCCTCTACCACCATTATTCAAATTCTTTTTTAAAATTTATTTATTTTCATTTTATGTGCATTGGTGTTTTGCCTGCTTATATGTCTGTGTGAGAATGCCGGATCCACTGGAACTGGAGTTACAGACAGTTGTGAGCAGCTATATGAGTGCTGGGAATTGAACCCGGGTCCTCTGGAAGAACAGCCAGTGCTCTTAACCACTGAGCCATTACTCCAGTTCCATTATTCAAATTCTTTAAAAATTGTTTTCTTAATTATGTGTATTGGAGGGGTGGGGAGTATGTGCATGTGAGTGCAGATGTCTAAAGAGGCCAGAGGTGTGAGTGAGATTGAAGACTATTACCACAATTTAAAGTCAAATTTGAAGCAACCTTTAATTAAATACTGGCCAGGTTGATGGACAGTCTAGATAGCTCCATCTCTGGTTTCCAGAAAATGGACCTGAGTCATGTTTTGCAGGGCTTTAAAAAGGTGAGACCCATAATTCACTGCATTTCTCACGAGGCCTAATGGGGGCAAGGATACATCCTGATGTGCTTCCTGCCCACATACCTCCCTCCTACATCCAATCAGGGGCAAGGATACATCTCGATGTTCTTCCTGCCTGCATACCTCCCACCCACATCCAATCAGGGCCAAGAGTAAGTACATATGTACTTCCTGCCTATATACCTCCCATCTATATCCAGTCAGGGGCAAGGGTACATCCTAACATATTTCCTGTTCACGTACCACCTACCCACATGTGATCAAGCACATCTGGTATAGACAGATCAAACAAACTCGTTTAGGGGTGTGAAAACCTTTGGCTTGTCATCTCCCATAAACAACATCCTCCAGCATTTCAGGAACTGTCTGTCCTTGGGCAAGGGACTTGCAGACCAGAGGCGTTTTTGTTTCAAGGATCTTGTGGGCATAGTCATTAAAATTTGAAATGTAACCAGCTCTTACAAAATCTTCCTGGAGCTGTAGTGACAGGTTAAAGAAACTCTTTCCCCCTTCACAACTGAATTTAGGTTCCAGTCCTCTGAGAAAGGCAAACATGTGGCTTTTCCAACAAAGGACCATTTATCTTCAAGGCCCTTACATTCAGGGTCGAGGGAGCGAACAGACACAGAGGACCTAAGTCAGCCTCACGGAATCTCAAGGACAAACCCAGCAGCCCCTTCTGAGTCACATCCAAGCTTGTGCAGATGTGTCCAAAAAACAGTAAGACTAAACCTCAGCCAATTAAAAAATATACTAATGTAACTGCTGTTTGCTTAAACCAATTATCTAGTTGACCCCGAAACTCTCCTTAGCTGTGCTTAAAAGGAGCCTACACATCCCTCTTGGGGTCATCGCCATTTTGTACATGTGAGTGACCCCACATGCATGCTGGTATTATAGGCGCTCTTTCTGCTGTGCCCAAATCGTAACCTCCAGAGAGGCCACCAAGGACGAGCATACCAGAATGCAAAAGCAAGGTTTATCTGTTACAAGTTATGACAGGGAACTCAACTCAAGCCATCTCAAGTGAGGCAGAGAAGAGTTATTCTTTCTTGGGGAAGTTAGTTTTTATAGGCAAAACCCATGAAATTTCTTAGAGGGGAGTGCGTTAGTACAGGTCCATCCTTGATTGGTCCAGTTTTTCCCAGGCCTGGACTTTATCTTATTCTAGCTTATCTGTTTGCCCTGTCAGGAGTTTTACAACTCCTCTCGGGGGTCAGGTCATGTTATCTCCGGAGAGGGGCATCTTGTGGTTAATTGGTTACTATCAGACATCCTGACTCTGTTCTTTTGTTCCTGGGGCTGGTGCCATCATTTCTGGGGACTTGAAACTGGCCTGGGTCTATCTATATTGAGATATCTTTGTTTAAGGCCCCCTTTTTGAGACAATAGAGTGAGGGTCTTGTTGTGCCTAGATCAAGTCCCCAAAGCCGCCACTGGAGACTTTAGGTACAGAATGCAAAAGTAAGGTTTTTTTCTAAGTTTATAAGCCTCCAGGGAGGCTCTTCCAAATCTCTCACTCACAGCAGGGAGGTTGGAGCTCCCCTTTCTTTGTGAGGCTAGTTCTTAAAGGCACAGACCATATAATTTATTTTAACCCGCCTCCCTTTTTAGTCTTTTGGTCGAATATCCTGACTGTTTTCCAAAGTCCCTGTAGCAGATACAGCCACCTGGGGAAAAGGAGTCTAAGTTCTTATCTACACTTAGGAATCCTGGTTTAAGCTTCTCTTTGTCTGTAGGGGATAGAGTGGGGGGTTTTACTGAGGTATCACACTTTCTTCTTGCATACTACTAGAGTCTAGGGTCTTCCTTCATTGTGTCTTCTGACCCCACAATGTCAGTGTAAGCTGCCTGATGTGGGTGTTGGGAAATACAGTTGGGTCCTCTGGAAGACCAGCAGGTGCTCTTACCCATTAAGTCATCTCTTCAGCCTTTAAGTGCTTTGCTTTTTAAAAAAAAAATCTGGGTTATCTATTTGGATAAGGAGTCATCAGACTTCGTCTGTGAAGTATGGAGGCCCACAAAGGTTCCTAGTGAGATCTGAGCTTGCTTTACCCTGCAGAGCTGCATTAGAGGATTGCTTGACCATATGTGTGGTTACTAGGTGATTGGAAGTGTCTGCACTTGGCTGTGCTAGGGGGAGGTCTTTGCTCCATCCCTTGGCATTCCTATAAAAAGCCCTTTAGAAGAGACAGTAGGGGCCGATGGATAAGGATCCAGGCCCTCCTAAGACTATCCTGTGTTTCTACCTGTTTCTCTCCCTTCTATACTTCTACCTAATGCTCTTTACCCCTCACTCCTCAAGAGTCCATGGGGTAGAAATAAATGGGAGCTGGTCTCCCACAGTAAAGGTCAAGTAGGAGACATGGCCTCTATTGCAAATACTCAGATCTGATGTTATCTGTGGGAAGCCGTTGTAGGCGGTACTAAGATGAACGAGTGTGGCTGTGTTCCAGTAAAGAGTCTATTTGCAGGCGCCAGCAGGACGGGCCCTGGAGGCCATGTTTTGCAGTCTCCCAATCTGTACTACTTGTTCTGTAACTGTCGTCCCTGATTCCACCCTCCCCTTGAAGTGGAGACCTTGGTGAACGATGTGACCTGGAATAAGCTGGGGGAGGGGAAGGCTGAGAAAAGATAGAGGAATTAGTGAGAGGAAGCTGAGCATGTAGACCATCCAGAGCTCTTCCTGGTTGAGAAGTCCAAGGACAAGCCGTACAGACCTAGAGCCAGGAAAGTCATTCATGAATATGGTGGTCTTATCTCCATGTCCTGTGATGTCCTCCACTTCATCCTGCACGACGTTTATCTGGGCTTCAGACGCGTACATTCAGTGTTTTTTGAGACAGTCCCTCATCCCCGTCCTGTCCCGGGTTGTGTCCTGCCATTCTCCCTCCCCCCCCATCCCCCTCCCCCCACCCCCCAGGAATCCCTTCTCTCTGTATCTCACTCATTGAGGTTCTTGCCTACTTTCTTCATCCATTAGGGTGCTTAAGTAAGAAGTCCCCCAAAAGACCACCAGTCACAATGCCATCAGCAAGATTATACCACATGCATGTAGGGTTGCTCACCTGTACAAGATGGCGACGACCCTGAGAAAAATGTGTCCTTATTTGGCTATTGTTGTGGGAGAAGGGGAATTGGCCCAGACATACATACCTCATCCACTGTCAGGAGTGTTGGTGATTAATTGTCCTTTGTTTGAGAACTGAGGCCTAGTTCTTAACTGAGTTATTAGGGGCCTATCATGATATTTGCCTGGCTCTCTCATTCCCCACATGAGCAGTGCATCATCTCAAATCTTGGCGATGCTTTTTCCACATCCAAACTCAGTTTAGTTAATACTGGCTCCAAAATGGCTTCTCTGACTAGGTTTTTGCCTGGCTTGGACTCATGAACTCGGTGAGCTCCGCCTGCACCTGACACCAGTTCCCATCGCTATTCATCCTGAAAGCTCTTATGTGATTTGTTAAGTCTACACTAAAAATGTACTGTGGAAGGGAAGTAAGTTTTCCTGCCTGAGAAGCAGGTGGTGTTGAGGCATTTAGTGAAGGGCTGTGCACAACCACATTAGGGAGAGCAAGAGTGAGCTCACAGGGACAGCTGAGCGTAAATATCTAAGAAGTCCTGAGAAGAAGGTCTTAGCAGGGTCACAATAGAAAAAAGAGTGCACCCCCAAATAAAGTCACTCAGAATTTATTTTCAAAGAAGAGGTTGGGCTATAGAGAATCACAGTATAGCACCAGGAACCCCACATTTTCTTTTCCTTAGCCTGAAAGGGTATGAGGAGAAAGAGAGAGAGAGAAAGAGAGAGGAGAAGATAAGAACCTAGAAGAAGTGAGATACATGTAGAATGGGGGAGGGGCAAAACAGCTTAACCACACAGCTGCCATGACAGACTTAGAGGCCCAGATACAGCTTCTATGACAGGCTTATATAGATGTAATTCTGAACAGTCTTAGTAAATAAAAAAACACAGAGCCAAATGCAGAGTTAAAAGCCCAGAGATCGAGCAGCAGCAGAGAGTTAAGTCCTCCTTCTTACCCCTTGCTGTCGCTGTCATCCTTCCCCTGAGAAAGAGAGCTACTTCCTGTGTGTCTATCTTTTATTGACTTTCTGTTCTGCCTTCTCATGGGTTGTAAACCCAACCACATGACCTCCTCATCACTGCCTGTCTATACAGACCTCCAGGTCTCTATGGTTGGTATTGAAATGAAAGCGAATATCTCCATGCTGGCTGTGTCCTTGAACACACAGAGATTCTGCCTGTCATGTGATCGGGATTAAGGGCGTGTGCTACCACTGCCAGACTTCTGCTAAATGGCTTGCTATTAGCTCTGAACCCCCAGGCAACTTAATTTATTAACATACAAATAAAATCACATTTCAGCACAAATAAAGTATCACCATAGGTTTACTGGCAGACTACACCAGGATCCAGGAGAAGCCATGAGCTGACCCCACCCAGGGAGGGCCAGCATTTAAGGGGAAATAACTGACATCCCAAACATTCCCTATACTCCTAGACAAATGTCAGTCAATCAGGGTCCTGGAAATCCCCCCACTCAAACCTCTGCTGTGATAAAAACCCTACTCTGCCCGAGCTTAGGGCTCTCTGCTCTCAGTACTGTATCGGACAGAGAGTCCAAGCTCTGAGCTTGAAATAAAGGCTCTTTGCTTTTAGATATAGGATTCAGTCTCTGTGGAGGTCTTTTGGGGGTCCACATGGTCTGGGCATAACGTAGACTAGGGATGAACCATGATATACCTAATGTCAGATGAAACAGTCAGCCTGGGGCAAACTCAAAAGAGGAAGCTAGAGAAATGAATGCTCCGCCCTCGTGGCCCTCTCTCCCTCCCTTTCCTTCCACGACTCTTTGTGCTGGGTAGCTTTATGTCAGCTTGACACAAGCTGAAGTAATTTGGAAAGAGGGACTCTCAGTTAAGAAAAATGCCTCCATAATGTTGGCCTGCAGGCAAGTCTGTAGTACATTTTCCTAATCAGTGATGGATGCGCGAGGGCCTAACTCACGGTGAGTGGTTCCAACCTTCAGCTGTCAGTCCTGGGTGCTATGAGAAAGCAGACTGGGCAAGCTAGCAACCTCCACGGCCTCTGCTCCTGTTCTTGCTTACAGGTTTCCTCCCTGACTTCCCTCAGTGAAGGATTATAAGCTATAAAGTAAAATAAACCTTTTCCTCCCCACGCTGCTCATGGTTATGGTGTTTTATTTCAGCCACAAAAAGGTCTAAGGCACTCTTTAAGTGACAAACTCAATGGGAGGCCAGAGGGCACAAAAGTCCACATCCATCCTCTCCAGTCAGAGAGGTGATGAAGAGTGGGACTAGAGACAGGTGGATGATATCCCACAGAATGACCTACACTGGGCAGGTCAGACCCATCCTGGGAAGCCCAATGGGTTGCCCGATGTGTTGACCAATTAGGGACAAGGTTTTCTGAGAGGAAGAGAGAGGGGTGGCCATAAAAACCTGGCTGACCTGTAAATAAATTATCCAAATGAAGTAAGTGTGTGGTTTGAAAGAAAGTGGCCCCCAAAGGGAGTGGCACTTGTGGAGGGACCCCAAAACAGCTTGACCACACAGCTGCCATGACAGGCCTAGAGGTCCAGACACTGCTTCTGGCAGGCAACGCCTGGACCCAGGAAAATCCATAAGCTGACCCCACACAGGGAGGGCCCACATCTAAGGGGAAATACCTGACATTCCAAACATCCCCTGTACCCTTAGACAAATGTCAGCCAATCAGGGTCCTGAACCCTGGAAATCCCCTCCCCTCTGCTATGATAAAAAACCCCACCCCACCTGAGCTCAGGGCTCTCTGCTCTCACCGCTGCATTGGACAGAGACTCCAAGCTCTGAGCTTGAAAATAAAGGCTCTTTGCTTTTACATGCAGGATTTCCATCTCTGTGGTGGTCTTTTGGGGGTCCCCATGATCTGGGCATAACAATTTCACCACTTTGCAAGTCCATAACTCCCTGAAAGTTACCTTTCCCAAGAAGCCTGCCAGCTCCTTCATTCACTGCTGAGTCGGACAGACAGAGAAACCAAGCCCCAGAGGTTGAAGGTAATAAAGGCTCTTTGCTTTTTACATATGGGATTAGGTCTCCATGGTGGTCTCTGGGGGGTCCCTGTGAACTGGGCATAACACACTATTAGCAGGTATGGCCTTGTTGGAGGAAGTGTGTCACTGTTGGGCTGGCTTTGAGGTCTCCTTGGCTCAAGCTTCACTCAGTGTGACAGTCAACTTCCTGTTGCCTGCAAGATGTTGTACTCTCAGCTCCAGCACCATGCCTGCCTAAAGTCAGCCATGCTCCCTGCCATGATGATAATGGACTAAACCTCTGAAACTGTAAGTGAGCCACCCCAATTAAATATTTTCTTTATAAGAGTTGCTGTGATCATGGTGTCTCTTCACAGCGACTAAGACAATAAGTAATATAATGGCTCTATCATATTGATACCCAAAGAACAGTGAGATACGGTATGCTAAGCGAAAGAGAAGCAGCTATGGGTATGATTATCTGAGAAGCTACCTGGAAAGTGAAGGGCTCTAGAATAAAGGTTAGGAAAACAAGCATTACATATCTTCAGTCAGGTTTGGAGATCTCGGGCAACAAAACTATCATGTCTTTCAAGATTTTTAAAGGCTTCCTGATAGAAAGGGATTAGCCTTTTGTGTATTATATAGCAGGGAGCCTTAGATTCAGCAATGAGCTTTCTAATTCTCTGTGTTGATATATTGTGTACCCCAATAAAGCTTACCTGTGGATCAGAGAAGCAGAACAGCCAGCCACTAGCTTACCTCTACGAAATCCTCAGCCTAAAGAGAGCGAGTTCCTGTTTCCTCACGCCTTCTATACCTTTCTGTGTCCTGCCATATTACTTCCTGGGATTAAAGGCATGTGTCACCACTACCTGGTTCTTTTTCTCTCATTAGCCCAGTGTGGCCTTGAACTCACAGAGATCCAGACGGATCTCTGCCTCCTGAATGATAGGATTAAAGGTATGTGCCACCACTGCCTGACCTCTACATCTAATTTAGTGGCTGTCCCTGTCCTCTGATCCCCAGGTAAGCTTTATTGGGGTACACAATAACATCACCACAATTCTCAATATACCAAAGGCTCATCACAGCAGGTGTCCTGGGCTGAGAAAGAGGTCAGGGCCTGGGTGAATAATCACCTGGAGATGGTTTCCTGCTTCAGAAGGACAGCTAGACTTTACAATATCTGAATTTACTTTAGTGTGGAGAATCTAAGATTAATTCTTCCCTTCATAAAACCCACCATGATAGACATCACAACCCAGGAGAGAAAATTAAATCTGGCTTATGATAAGTTAAATCCAATAAAAAGCACAGATTTTGTCATTGCTTTAACATTCCTTTTCTCCCCTGTCCTCTTTCATTTTCAGAAATGAATTCATATGAAGCAAATCTACAGAGGGGAGCCATGGCGGCAGAAACCCCATGGAAAAGTCAGCAGCTTGACTAGTCGGCTCACCGAGGGGAGACAGGTGTGAAAACTCATTACAACGGGGACTTCTCTACAGCTCAGTGTGTCCTCTTCGAAACTTCTAATAGAAAAAGTTGAATTTGCTCTTGGCACCCCCACACTTCCATCAAATAAAGAGATAAATTAGCGATACGTCTCCCCCCAACACACATTTATTTTAATCTAAAGTAGTGTGCTCTCTTGGGATTTATTGTATAGTTTCTCAAAAGATTACATCTTGGAAATTTCATTCTGAAAATCACAGGTAACAGGCAAATCTCCTTTACTTGGACAGGTAAGTTGAAAGGGAATGGAATTTGATTCAAAATCTGTTCACATCTATAGATTATGTGCTTAAAATGTTGCCAAAAAATAAATACTAAAATAAACCACTACTTTATTTTGTAATTCAAGATAACATTGCAGACATTTGTGTTAGACATTTATATTTGTGAAGTTGAAAAACAATGAATTTGTAATTTTGTTAACTTTTATCAGGGCTATTTTATTCTTTCTCTTATACAATAGGTTAAAAATTCCTTTGAGGGCGGGAAAGATGGCTCAGCAGTGAAGAGCACCCAGGTTCAATTCCCAGTGCGCACATGATGGCTTACAACCCCCACTTACAACTCCAGTCCCCAGGGATCTGCTGTCCTTTTCCGGCCTCTGAGGACACAGCACACACATGGCACACTGACATGCAGGCAACACACCCACAATATAAAAATATTTTATACACATAAAAAATAAATTTGAAAAAAATCTTTCAATAAAGAAAAAAGTATTCTTTTTAAAAAAAAATCACCAAATTCAGGGAGATTGCTTAAACATGAGGACCTGAGTTTGAATCCTCAGCACCAGCATAAAATGCAGACATGGCTGCAAGTGCCTGTCACCCCAGCATTCTGAGATGCAGCTTGTTGGCTACCCAGAATGGCAATCAGGTTCAGTAAGCTTCTGTCTTAAGGTAAAAAGGGAGAGAGAGGGAGGGAGAGAGGGGGAGAGAGAGAGAAAGACATACGATATTCTCCTATATTGGTGGAAGTATTAAGGCAACTCCACGTAGTTAAAAGGGAGGTTTATTTTGTGGGGTAACTTACAAGTGAAGGGATAGGTTACAGGGTCTGGGAAAGGTATAGTGCAATCCAGCAGTATTCTCTGGAGAACTCTGCTCTGTCTACCTCCAGCATCCAGGGTCCAGGAACTAAGAGAGCCTGCCATCATCCAGATCTTGGGTCTTAAGGGCTCCTCTCTTGCGCCCCCTCTCCCCCGCCTCCCCCTACCCTCCCACCTCCGCCTCATAGGCATGACAATTACTGGAAGCCTCAATGGGGGTAGTACTTCCAGGGCAAAGCTGGAACAGCCACCCACTACACTCCTCTGATTTCCATACATACCTGTACAAACACACATACATCACACACACATGCCCCCCCACCCCCCGCCACATGCATGCATGCACATGAGTCATTAAACAACAAACCACAAGAAAAATGACAGTCCTGAACACCTCTACCACCACAGGCTCTTTACACACATTTTAACTTGTTAACAAATCCTTTTTATGTTTAGATGAATACTGATTAAAAAGTGTTTTACTACTTTTCCAAGGTCTCGTGACTCGTAAGTTGTAGGGCTCCATCCCAAGTCTCGCTTCTGTTGTTACACCCAGCTCTCCTACATGTAATATCCACTTCCTAATATCACAGTGTAGTAGGGCCTTTTATTTTTCCAATCGAATCCCCATTCTCTCCTTCCTTATTGCAACAGAACGCTGGATTTTTAGCTAAGCCCACTGCATAGCTGATGCTACTTTTTAGCTTCTCTTGCAGCTAAGGATGAGCACGTGACTAGGAAGCGAGGAACATGTAATTTAAGGTGGAAGTGTTGACGGAACCCCCCTCTCCCAGCACTCTCCCTTGCTTTCCATAGTGCAGATGTAATGCTGTGGGTCTACCAGACACTTTGGGTAACAGATGGCCTTGAGGGTAGATGCCAGGTAGGAGGGAGAAGAGCATATTCTGATGTTGTCTATTGACATTACAGAAGTAACACACTAATTCTGGTCTTCCTGTTCCAGGACTTCTTTTACATTCATGTGAAACACACTGCCATCTCTTCGAGCCCTCTGTTTGACACAGTGTATTATGCTCAATATTTTTTTTTGGAATTCAAATTGATTCCCACTCCCTGACACTGTAAAGCTTCTTTGATGTCTGTTTTATAAAATTTAGTTTAAATTCTAACTTATCTCTAAATCATTCCCTGGCTCCAACTTTATCTCTCTCCACAGTTAATTTCAAACAAGTTACTGGGTATTTACAATTACCTATGTTATTTTTTTTAAAGGCTTCTAGTTATGGACTATCAGGATAGTTCAACAAGTAATGGTACTTGCTGCCAAGCCTAAGGATCTGAGTTTATTCCTTGGGAACCACATGATAAAAGGAGAGAACTGACTCCCATAAATTGTCCTTTCTTTGACCTCACATGCACTCTCAAACACACACACACACACACACACACACACACACACACACACACACACGAATTATACAACCTTTTCAAAGGCTGTTACTCTGAGTCATAAAGGTTGAAACAGTTTCCCAGCTTGGGTTCCCACACTCACTCCGCCATGTGTAATGGGTATGCTTTTCTTAGCTACTTTTCTATTGCTGTGATGATACAACATGACCAAGACAATTAATAGAAGAAAGAGTTTATGGGGTGCTTGCAATTCAAAGGACTAGAGTACATAACCATCATGGTGGGGAACACAGCAGCGGGCAGGAAGGCACCTCAAGCAGTATCTGAGTGCTTTACATCTGGCCCAAAGCAGGAAGCAGAAAGAAAGAGACTGGGCCTGGAGTGGGCTTTTGAAACCTAAAAGCCCACCCCCAGTGGCACACCTCCTTCAACTAGGCCACACCTCCTAATCCTTCCCAAACAGTTCTACCACTTGAGGACCATGCATTCAAACATATGAGCTTAGGATGGGGGCCAAGGGGTGTACTCATTAAAACCATCACAATACATTATGAACATTGGTCCCAGTAAGATCAGCTGATGTGGACCAATCAAGTCTGAAGCCTGAGAGGCAATGTTATGGAAAAGCTGCTGTTGGTGGCAAAATAGAGGCAGCCTGATATTGAAAATAGAGGGGGCTCAGAATTGAAAGGAATGCTTTCAAGTCTTCACTTGAACAGTCTGTTTTCCTGTGCTTATGTCTCCTCACTGAAAAAGGTTCCCTGTGGTGGTATTGTATCCCCCAATATATTGTGCACCCTAATAAACTTATCTAGGGTCAGAGAACAGAACAGCCACTAGACAGACATAGAGGCCAGAAAATGGTGACACACACACACCTTTAATCCTATCACTTGGGAGGCAGAGATCCATCTGGATCTCTGTGAGTTCAAGGCCACACTGGAAATAGCCAGGCATGGTGACACATGCCTTTAATCCCAGGAAGTGATGGCAGGAAGCAGAAAGGTATAGAAGGCGTGAGAACCAGGAACTAGAGGCTTTTAAGCTTTTAGACATTAGCAATAGTTCAGCTGAGATCCATTCGGGTGAGGACTCAGTGGCTTCCAGTTTGAGGAAACAGGATTGGCAGAGAAGTTGGTGAGGTGTGGTTAGTTGTGGCTTGTTCTGTCTCTCTGATCTTTCAGAATTTACCCCAATAGTTGGCACCGAGTTTTTTATTAATAAGATTTGCCTACAGTTCCCGGGTAGTTTTCTTCAATTTTCAGTCAAACTTATATGTTTTAAGAAGAATAATTAGCTAGTCGAGTTCTCTCATTGAAAAGACTCAGGAAATAAGGCCAGGTGGTGGTGGCACATCTCAGCATTTGGGAGGCAGAGGCAGGTGGATATCTGTGAGTTCAAGGCTAGCCTGATCTACCCAGTGAGTTCCAGGACAGCCAGGGCTATACAGGAAAACCCTGTCTCAAAAACAAAAACAGAAAAGATTCAGGAAATAATATAAATAAGCTCCTCAAGTATTACCTGTTGATTTATTGTTTTAATGTTTGATTATCATCTACTTGTTGCTTTTTACAGTGCTAGCGATTGAATTTAAGGTCTTGGGCATGTTAGGCAAATGATCTACAACTGATCTACGTCCTCAACCCCATTATTTATTAATTATATAAAATAATGGATTTTATTAGGACATTTTTATACATGTATACAATGTATAATGCTTTGATCATATTCGGCCTTATCATCTTTCCTTGTCCCCACCCTGCTAATACGCCTCCTACAAATTAACACCTTTCTTGCATTATTTTAAAACCTAGATTCCACATAGGAGAGAAAACATTAAAAGTCTGCCTTATTTCCTTAATAGAATGATCTCCGGTTCCATCCATCTTCCAGAAAAAGACATATTTTCATTCTTTTTATGGCTGACTAATAATACTCGTGTGTGTGTGTGTGTGTGTGTGTGTGTGTGTGTGTGTGTGTGTGTGTGATGGTTTATTTCTCTAGCAATCTGTCGATAGATACCTGGTAGGCTGGCTTTACAAATTGACTGTTATGAATAATGCTTCAGTAAACATGGAAATACAAGCAAAATATAAGCATGTCCCTTATGTGCCTTCTGGGATTCCTTTTGGATATATATATACCCAGGATCATACTAACTGCTGCTTTAAAAAAAAAGTCTTTTTACTTTACCAGACCAAAGTTTTCAAATATTAGTGTATATAAAAATGCCTAGGACCTTCACATCCTTCAGGGTCCCAGCGGAAGATGTAGAGAGTTTTATTCAGTTGGCCTTCTAGCAAGTACCCCTTGACATGGAGATACCGATGCTCCACGCTCCAAAGTTTTTAGAAAGGACTGACTCTGTGATGACACAGACTTGTCTCGTGGACCTAGATTTTTGGATACAAATTTAGAGTTTTATTTGAGTGAGGCTGTTTGAATGGGAATGTCCCCCATAGGCTCATATGTTTGAATGCTTGATTCCCCACTTAGTGGAACTGTTTGGGAAAGATTAGTAGGCGTGACTTGTTGAAGTGTCTCTAGGGGGTGGATTTGAAGCCTCAAAAGCTCACACCAGTCTCAGCATCTTTCCCTCTCTGCTGCCTGAAGACCAGGATGTAAAGCTCTCAGCCACAGCTCCAGCACCATGCCTGTCTGCTTCCCACCACGACCATCATGGACCAACCCCCTTCAACTGTAAGCAAGCCTCCAATTAAATACTTTCTTTTATAAGGGTTGCCTTGGTCTTAGTGTCTCTTCACAGTAATAGAACAATTAATAAGACAATGAGCCATATTTTACATGACAAATATCATTTAAGTGCTCCATTAAAATAGTGCTCTCTTACCATGAAGTGTGGTGTGGTACAAACACACACAGACACAAACATATGCACACATACATAGACACACACACATATAGATAGATACACACATATATAGATACATACATATACATGCACACATACATATACATATGGATAGATGGTAGATAGGTAACAGATAGAAACAGGAAAAAAACTAGAAATATAACACATGATTCTCTTGCCCCTTTGTTCCTAAATTCTCTGATTTTGTGTACCTGCTTAGAGTCTTCATGCTCACCTTATATTAAACAGGGTACAAACCCTTCTTCATTGTTTCTTCTCTCTGCTAATATTTCTTAAAAGTCTCTTCATGGGACAGCTGAATTCCCTGTTTTTAAGGGCACGAAACACTTCATCGTCTGGATGTGGCATAATTCATCTTACGGGTCCTGTATCCATGAACACATTGATCTTTACATTATAGTTTTGCAGATGAAATACTGCTGTAAGAAATAAACTTCTAGTTAAGCAAAGAGTCACTATATGATCCAAAATTCTACTCCTAGGCATATGCCTAAGAAAACCAAAGACATAGTCACACACAAAAAAAATTAGCACACAGGGCTGGAGAGATCATCAGTGGTGATGGGCACAGGCTGCTCTTGCAGAAGACCAGGGTTTGATTCCTAGCTCTCACATAGATTCTCACAACCATCTCTAAGTCCAATTCTGGGGGATCCAATGCCCTCTTCTGGCCTCTACGGGCACCAGGCATACACATGGTGCACACACACATGCAGGCATAACACCCGTACATATACACATACATTAAAATAATAATAATTTTTAGGAAATTAAAAAGAACAGTGGTTAAGTCCGCTCAAGGTTCTGTAAGGGAATGTAAAGACAAAGGTAGTGGTATGATGGCGCTCAAGATACAAAGATAGTGGCGGTGGTCCACTCCAGAGGAACCAGCTTAGTGACCCCAAAATAAGACGCAAAGGATGCTGGGTCTGGTACTGGCCAATGTCAGCTGGATCCGATCAGAGCAGCTGCCCTGGGGAGCAAGCACAGTGCTGTTATCTCCCCCACTAGCGAACCTCTAACTTTTTAGGGCCACTTAAGCTCCATATGCATTCTTGCTTTTTATACACCTACCTGTAACACACTGGGTTCGGGGTAAAATGGGCTTCTGAGAAAAGCATTGATCCTTTCCGAGAAGTGCTCCCCCTGCTGTACAGCAGGCAGAAGACACATACAAGCCGGCGCTTGCCTAGATCTAGGTCATCCCAGCCCAAACCCAGGTCATCCCAGCCCCCATTCTTCTTCTAAATGCTATATGTATCCTGTGTCTCAACCCCTAGCTCTCAGTGAACTCTTGGCTGATGCTGGAGTCTTCTCTTTCAGAAGCCCACGCTGCCTGGGGTGGAGACAAGAGGGCACTGTTGTGCACCCTGAGTATTGACTCTTGTTCACTTTTAAGTGTAGGCTAAGATTCCGGAAATGAGCCGGGAGGTGGTGGTGCACGCCTTTAATCCCAGCACTCGGGAGGCAGAGCCAGGCAGATCTCTGTGAGTTCGAGGCCAGCCTGGGCTACCAAGTGAGTTCCAGAAAAGGCACCAAAGCTACACAGAGAAACCCTGTCTCAAAAAACAAAAAACAAACAAACAAAAAGATTCCGGAAATGAGGTGACTGGATCAAAGGTCATATGGACTTTCCGTTTGTAATTTCCTGGATTTTGTTCAATTTTTCTCATATTTTGTACCGATTTACACTCCCACGAACAAATGAAAGAGGGCATGTTCTTCACAGGCTTTTCAATTTTTTTAGAGTTTTGTCCAACTAATAAAAAAGTAGGATCATGCTGTAGTTTTAATTTGTTATTCTCATGAGTGAAATTAAGCTTTTTTTTTTCTTTTTCCTATTTTCTATTTAAAAAAAAAAACCTAAATCAATTGAAAATGCTGCTTGGTAACTGCCATGTTTTGCTAAGTAGGAATCTATCATTCCTCGGACCAGGACTGAATTTGCCTTGTCTCCAGCCCTCTCAATCAACCCCAATTTCGTTGCTCCCCTCCAGTTTAGTGTATAATTATTCAAATTAGCGATGAATCTCTTTGGCAACAAATTGAACCTCTGCAGAAAATGAACCAAGAGCCATAAAAAGAAAATAGAAGCTGAATTTTTAGCCTTCGAATCAATCTGGGCTTTTGAAAAACCAAACAAAAGGCCAGAGCCTCTCCAAATTACTGATTTACACAACAATTTCCTCGCATCTGATGTTTTTCCAGAGTTAAGTTAATGGCTTGTAGCTCTTTTTCTTCTAGTCGAAAATAGACCATCTGAACTGGATTCATTCTTTAAATACATTTATTCAGGCAGCTCCTTCCGTCACCGAAGATTAATCCTCCATCTGTATAATAACTTGGATGGCAAACATGCCCGCTTTTCTGGGGAGAGAACCAGATTCTGATGAGAATCCCGAGCTGACATCAATGGCCAGGCTGCCTGCCAAGAATGTATGGCCAGGCCAGTTCCCAGTAGCAATACTTTCTCGGCTCTAGACTTTAAAAGTAAACAGTTGAAATGCAATTTCTGACGAACCGCCAGTGAAATTAATTTCTGAGCAGATATGTGCCTTCACAGTTGAGCTGTGTTTCCCACCTATGTATGTCTTTCTAGTGGCTTTTTCTCTGCCTAGATCTGAGGTTTTCCATCCCTGAGTCTTAGGGAGGTTGTTCAGGACCATAGGAACCACGGAAGATGGAACTAGAATAGCATTGAGGGCCACATTTCTGAAGCATGACCATTTGCCAGACTCCGTTCTAGGAACATTGAGGATGCCATCTCGTTAATTTTCCCAGCAGCCTATGGGGTGTGGTTTATAATTACTCCCATTGAACAGATGAAGACAGCAAAACTTCAGAGGTCAAGCACCTTGCCCAAGGTCATCCAGCTAGCTGATGACGGGAGTGTAACCCCAAATGTCTGAGTATGTTCACTGTGCTCCTAACACTACTCCATGTGAAACCTCTGGGACAATCTGATCCAAAATCTATGTTATTATTCACTCATAGATTAAATTTCTATGACCTTGGAATCCAACTGCATAAAGGCTTCAAGAGGCCACAGCACTGATGGCTGTGAGGCCAGAAGCTTGATGCCCAGCAACCAGGTGAGATGGTTCACAACCATCTATAACTCTAGTCCCAGGGGAGCGGACACCCTCTTCTGGCTTCTAAGGCCAGTTCATGAAAGAAAACACCCAAGTGCATAAAATAATTTTTAAAAATACCTCCGAATTTCAAAAATGCTTAAAGCATGCCAAACTAGAACCACCACATCCTCCAGCATCCATTTCAGAAACATCATGTGCCTGTTCTTAGTATAATACTACTTAATAGAGAGAGGAATGAGTTGGGCATGGTAGCCCATGCCTTTAATCTGAGCATTTGGGAGGCAGAGGCAGGCAGATCTCCATGAGTTCGAGGCCATCCTGATCTACAGAGAGAATTCCAAGACAGCCAGTTCTACAGAGAAATCCTGTCTTCAAAAACCAGAGAGAGAGAGAGAGAGAGAGAGAGAGAGAGAGAGAGAGAGAAACCCTAACTCTTGTACCAAGTCTTCAATGATTAAGAATCAAGCCAATCTGGCTAAGTTCAGAAAAATACCAATACAGTTATTTTGCTAACAATATTTTAGTAGATGTTCCATGTGACATGTAGAACCTCTTTATACTAAGACATTCTTCATTGGTAGCTGGGAAAGCAGCTCATTAAGTCAGTAAAGTGTTTGCCTTGAAGTTTGAGGACCTGAGCTAGATTCCTAGAACTCAGATTAAAAAACAAAACAAAACAAAAACAAAAAAAACAAAAAACAAAAACAAAACAAAAAACAAAAACAAAACAGCTGGGTGTGGCAATCCACCACCTGTAATCCCAGTACTGTGGAGGCAGAGCCAAGTGGAACCCTGGGACTTCATTGTCCCCTAGCCTACACTGCTGGTTAAGTTCCAGACTGGTGAGAGACCTTGCCTCAAAAAACACTGTTGCAGCTCCCTAAAGAATGACATGGAAGATTAATGACTTGGCCTTCACTTGCATGTGTACAAACCTGTATCTGCACATACATGAATACATACAAAAAATCCACTGTTTATTTTAATTTCCATTCTAATGGAGCGTCTTGTATTTTATCTGGAAATTCTATATCCATTAAAAGGAAGAGACCTGGTATGTGTGTGGAAGGCATTTCCACTTTTGCTTTGTACTTTCCTGCATCCTTTGAATCATTTCCAGTTACCAATATTCTTGAACCTTTCTCTAAACCTACCGTAAAATTTAATATATGCCCATGGTCATACTAGTATTTGGCAAGTTTAATAGGATAGTGGTAGTTTGAATGTAATTGGCCCCATAAACTCATAGGAAGTGGCACTATTAGGAGGTACAGCTTTGTTGGAATACGTGTGGCCTGGTTGGAGGAAGTATGTCACTGTGGAGGGTGGGATTTGAGGTCTCTTATGCTCAAGCCACACCCAATGCCCCAGACCACTTCCTGTTGCCTGTGGGTCAAGATGTAGAACTCTCAGCTCCTTCTCCAGCACCATGTCTGCATGCACACCACCATGTTCCACCACAATGATACTGGACTAAACCTCTAAAACTGTAAGTCACCACAATTAAATGTTTCCCTTTGTAAGAGTTGCCATGGTCATGTGTTTTCACAGCAATAAAACCCCAACTAAGACACCATAATTTACTGAATTTATTCTAGAAGAGTGATTATGTGAAAAAGTTGAGTTTTATTATTATAAGTGTTAAAGGTAAACAATCATTCCACACCAGGCACTATTATAAGAACTTTATATTAGTTGACTGACTAAATTATAAGAACTTTATATTAGTTGACTGACTAATTATTACAACAATCCTTTTAGGTATGTGCACCTGTTTCATACAGGACAAAACTAAAACAAGCAAGATTAAAAGATATGCTCACAACAGTATATAGTCTGTTCAGTGTATACTGTTTGACATGATTGTCACTAACAGAATGTGATATTTCAATTAAAATGAGAAAAAAATTCAGTTTCACTATTACAAGCCATATTTCAAGTTTTCAATACCTACATGTGACCGGTGGCTACCGTATTGGACATTGCATCTAGTATGTTCCCATCATTGCTGGTAGGACCAGCTTTGGGAGTATGTGACCTAAGCTTAGAGAGGCCCATGTTTGGTTTAATGCCTTTGTAGCATGAGGGGCCTGTATTTGGTTCAATGTCTTTGTAGTGTGAATCCTAATTTGTCTTAATAATAAAAACCCAGAGTCGGATATAGGGGTAAATACTGAGAGATCAGAGAGACAGAAGAGCAAGCCACAGCTACCACCTCTTACCACACCAACTTCTCAGACTGAAAGAGACTGACCTCCTATCTCCTCCTGCCTTATATTTCTCTCTCCGCCCAGCCATATCACTTCCTGTCTCCACCTCTTTAGTTTTGGGATTAAAGGCGTGAGATCCCAAGGGTTGGGATCAAAGGTGTGTGCCACCACTGCCTGGCTCTGTTTCTCTTTAGACTGAACTCCAGAGATCTGTTTGCCTTTGCCTCTCGAATGCTGGGATTAAAGGTGTGCACCACCACTGCCTGGCCTCTATGGCTAACTAGTGGCTTAGCTCCACACTCTGATCTTCGGGCAAGCTTTATTTGTTAGGTCACAAACAAAATATCACCACATGCCTTGCTGTTGCTGTCTTGAACGTTGTAGTAATTTGGGGACTGGGAGTGTAATTCTGTTGGTAGTGTGCTTCTCTGGCATGCATAAATCCCTGAGTTCAATCCTCAGCACTTCATAAATGAGTGAGTGTGGCGGTGCACTGGGGGGTGGAAACAGGAGGATCAGGAGTTCAAGGCCAGCTAGGATACTTGAGACTCTGTACCAGAAACAAAACAAAATGAAATCTGAATAACTTTTGAATGGTGGGCCCTGTATTTTTCATTTTCACTAGAATCTTATATTAATGCAGGAGGGCTTCGGGGAAGAAAATTTCATTGGACAACAATATTTTGTAAAGAAAACATCATAATAAACCTTATTGAAAAAAGAGGGTTAATCATTCAGTGTTGATAGGGACTAGCTCCTTCTGCATGGAGTGATAATACTTTGTCTAGCTTCTCCCCCAGAGCCCCAAAGTGGCGGGGAAAAGATTCATCCAAGAGTTGCTTCTAAGTCTGACTTTCCTTGAGGGTGCCCAGGAGGTGACCATCAGTGATTGTCCCACTCTGTCACCCTGGGACTGGCCCTAGAGGAAAACCTCTGCATAGTCGCTCTTAAAAAGGCAAAAACAAGCCGGGCGTGGTGGCGCACGCCTTTAATCCCAGCACTCGGGAGGCAGAGGCAGGCGGATCTCTGTGAGTTCGAGGCCAGCCTGGGCTACCAAGTGAGCTCCAGGAAAGGCGCAAAGCTACACAGAGAAACCCTGTCTTGAAAAAACCAAAAAAAAAAAAAAAAAAAAAAAAGGCAAAAACAAAACAAAGTAAAGAAACTAACACTGAGCCAGGTGGTGGTGGTGCACGCCTCTAATCCCAGCACTCAGGAGGCTGAGGCAGGCAGATCTCTGAGTTCAAGGCCAGCCTGGTCTACCAAGTGAGTTCCAGGAAAGTAAGGGATACACAGAGAAACCCTGTTTCAAAAAAAAAAAATCAACAGCAACAACAACAACCCCCCCCCCAAAAAAAAAAACTAACAAAAAGACAAAAAAAGGAAGAAGAAACTAACATTGAAGACAGTGTTGGAAGCCAGGCTTCCCATTGTATGACCCCTTCCAGATAAAGTATGGAGATGAACGGCAAGCCCCTGCCTCAGTTTACCGCTACCCCACAAAAAGCAACAACTAAAATTTGTTTATGCACCCCAGCTACATATATTTTAACCTTCCCATGTTATGAAGTTCACAGTAAGAAGAAAAGTATACGTGATCTATATTATCTCCTACTTTTGTGTGTGTGTGTGTGTGTGTGTGTGTTTGTGTGTGTGTGTGTTTGTGTGTGTGTGTGTGTGTGTGTGTGTGTGTGTGTGTGACAGAATTGTCCAGGCAACCTCAAGTTCAGGTTTCCTTTTTTGTTTGTTTTCCTCTGGCTGTCCAGGTCAGCCTGGTCTGTTACACAGAGAAATCCTGTCATGAAAAACAAGCGTACAGGTGGAATGACTCACCCCTCACAGGCTTGAGGGCCAGCCAGTCCAATCCAGTAAAAGATACTTTCTGAGGGCCAACCTGGGTGTGCCTAAGGGCCTTAGCAACAGCAGCTGAGACGTGATCTGGAGATGACCTGGACCAATGAGAGGCAGCCATGTCACACCAGCAGATGCATATTCATCAGACCTCCCCCCAGGTGGGGTGGAGGGTATCTAAGGCTTGCATCTGCCTGAGCAACCTGAGCTTGTTTCGACATTCTCCAGGAGTTTGTGCCTACTTGGCCCCCTCCCCCAAAGGGAACAACAGCACAGGACCCTGTTACACACACAAACAAACAAAACAAAAACAAAAAGCAAGAAAATAGGCTTTTAGCTACTTAATAATAAAAGCGTTTGTATTGCAAGTTCAGAGTAACTTTGTGGGCATGACGGTGCAGGGGGGTGGTAGCTGTGTCCTAGGGTGGTGGGAACAGCGATAAATGGCACAAAGGCTACATGCCAATCACTAGTGGACACTGTCTGGGGAGTATGTCCCTCAAGAGCTCCTACTTAATGTCATCCTTGAGGTTCAGTGGAGGGTTGGCCTTCCGAGTTGTTACAGTTGAGGATTACAGTCAACACAGAATGCTTGTTCTGTGAATGAGAATTCCTGGAGAATTGCTGCACCTGTGAGGGTTGACTGCCTGGTTAGAACCACAGTGATGTGGAGAGGTTGGAATGTTGCAGGTCTAGGGGCTAAGTACCTCATCTCGCAGTAGCGTTAACCCCTGAATAAATGATTCCTCACCCACCTCTGTGTCAGAACTAAAGTCCTATGACTAATAGATAAAAACCCTTTGGAATCTATCAGCTTAGCAGACCACTAACTTCCACCAACCCCCAAATTAAGAATGTCATCAGATAGCATCTGAGGCCTGTAGGAGAGGATTCCCCATCTTACTGTATTACCTTTTTAATGTACCCACCCGTGTATTTTAAACTTGCCTTGATTTATGACGTTCTTTGCTACTATAAAACTTCATGAAACTGCTTCCATGTGGAAACACAACCTGAGTGACGCCACTCGGCGTTTCCTAGGCCATAGTCATTCAAATTTGACTCCAGAATAAACTCTCTTATTCCCTTGGACATGAGGGCTGTTGTGTTCCTACAGCAACAACTCCCATGCTATGCATAGTTACTGTGACAAAATCGGGGTGGGGGGAGTCTTATGTTGGAATTATCTTGTATTTTCAAAATCATACTTTCCTGATGAGAATCCAACTCTATCTGTGCATTAATTCATGTGTATTGGTGAAATTATTAAGGCCACTCCACATAGTTAAAAGGAAGATTTATTTAGTGGGTGACTTACAAATGAAGGGATAGGTAGATTGTGGGGGTCTGGGGAAGGTGTATCGTAGTCCAGCGGTGTTCTCTGAAGCTCTGCTCAGTCAACCTCCACCGTCTAGGGTCCAGGAACAGAGAGAGCGCTCGCCCATCCAGGTCTCGGGTCTCCAGACGCCTCCCCTGGCCCTGCCTCATAGGCGTGACAGTTGCCAGAGTCTCAATGGGGGTTGGAACTTCCAGATCAAAGCTGGAATAGCTACCCACTACACACGTGCCCAATCATCTGGATGCCCACCAATTCTTAGCCGGAAACTGATCTTGGCTAGGACTGTAAATCAAACAGGACATAATCTCCTTCATCAAGGAGACTACATCCTGGTGTTACACAAGGAAGTGCCATCGACTGGAACTGTGTCTTGTTAGAAGTATTGAGGCAGGACAGTAGGACAGAGAGTGAGAACCAGGGGAGCCTCCACAGGGCCACACAATCAGCATGTGAAATAAACATGTGGCAGGGAGGAAGGCTGCAACATCATTGTCCTCCTCCACTGTCCCCGGGTCTACTGACTGTGGCTACCGCACAGGCACAGAACCACTCCAGAGAGACCTGTAATGGTAATATTACGTTGCCATTGTAACAGTGAAACAGAGTGCTTGCTTAGCCCAGCGCTGGGGATGTAGCTCAGTGAGAGTGTGATTACTTAACAAAGGTGGATCCTGGGGTTGCTTCCCAAAATACAGGAAAAAAGGAAAATTGAGGGTATTTATCTATTTCTGCTTAATTTTTACACACATCAACATTATTTCCTGAAAATAATATATTGAATGCATAGAATGTGAATGCATGGAACAATGGATTCCGAGCCATGCATGTGATAATTTCAAAGTGACAGTTACTAATTACACCCCTTTTCTTAAATAATCACACCCTTGCATTGAGAACCTGAACTTGGCTATGCAGTATCTTTTAACCTTCTGATGTTATTTAATCTGGAAAGCATCATGGTTCCTCTTCTATAGAATAGAGATCTGAGGGGGAAGGAAGGTCATTTGTATGTGTTTCCAGTTGATAGTTCATTTGGTTAGTAATTTCTCCTTTTTAATTACGAGGGTAATTTTCATGGAAGTCATACGGTTCCCTGATGTTCCATTTCTCTCCTCCCTGGACCGTTTGTTCTCTCACCTCGTGTTTGTTTTTTCTTTAGACACAGTGGTTATTGCTGCAATTTCTCTAGATCTCTCTGTGCTGCATTTTGGACAGATAGCGGTGCCTTGGTCCATTGTCTCATTTTTATGATGTGTGTGTAAAAAGCATCTCGGGTTGACCAGATGTCTGTTTGAATGTTTCACTGTCACCGGCGTCGTCATAAAGCTGCCGTAGAAGGAACACATGGTAACAAAGAGGGGGTGCATAATAGTGGGAGCTGGCAGGTCTAGCAATGTGGGTCATGCTTCTTATGCTTAGACTTCTTGGAATTAGACATAAGAAGGGGAAATTGGAAAGACATGGGGGGAGCTGTTGAACTTCAAAAAAAGTTTTCTACCACAAGATATATTGTTTTGTAAAGAGTTCAAATATGCTGCAATGCTAAACATCTGGACTCCCTGTACTGGGGTGGGGCATGTTTACCTGTGTGCACGCAGGCACAAAGGCAATAGGACAATGTTTGTTATCTTCCACATTTGCGCTCCGCCCTCCTGTTGGAGACAGTCTCCCACAGAACCTAGAGCTTGCCAATTTGGCTAAACGGGCCTTCCAGTGAAACTCATGGATTCCCCTGTCTCCACTTCCCTGGTGTTGATGTCACGTGTGTGTACATTGCTTGGGGTTTTACGTGGGTGCTGGGGGGGGGGTCTGAACTCAGTTTCCCGTGCATGCACAGCAGCACTTAACTACTGAGGCCCCTCCTTGTGTCTGTATAAAGAACCCCACATTCTGATCATATTTATTGTCAACAACTGGCTATTTTGAGAGATGTGAACAGTAGTGCCCACACTCCTACTCATCTCACCCCCGCCCCCCAGTTTTAAAATAGTACCTTTTGTTCTATCATCCTAATTCATATAATCTTCATGGGGCAATGCTGACGTATTAAACAATCCTCTCTCTACATCGCAGCCATTCTCAGTAATTTTTTTTAATGGAAAGTAACTACTCCTGAAATGTCTCTCTGTTCCCCATCAACCCCTCACCCCAAATTACTACCACAGCCCAGTGCTGACAGCTGTTGACTTCCTGCTCATCCCTGTCTCTCATAAGCCCTCACCCCACCCCACTTCCAAAGAAAAGGTAAGTGGGAAAATACCTAAAGAGGGACAACTCTAGATTGTTGCTGAGGTCATCAGCACAGGAAAAGAAGCTGGGACCACTCATACCAAATAATATTGATCCTTTGATTTTTCTAAGTCTGGAATTTTCTAGAATGACAGACATGGACAGTCCAGCTCAGATGAGACAATTGGCTTTTGAGAATTTACTAAAGTGAGAGCAGGAGGTCTGGGAAGAGCAGGGCCAAAGGCAGGCGATGACTGGCAAGCACTCCGTCTCCATCACTGGAGCACCCAGCAGAAGGGCCAGCCCACCTCCGGGCCCAGCATCCAGGCTGCTCATCTCCCCGCTTCTTGCACCAGCAAACAGAGAGCTTAATATTCAGAGCTCAACATCTGCCTTGACAGCAGGGAGCGTTCCCTTAATGGCTCAGAGGGAATGCTGTGTTTGCAGCTGTTACTGCTTGATCAAATAATTGCTGTTTCCAATGGTAAATTATTATGTAGGGCTGGGAGCGAATGAAAACGTGCTGTCGTATTGCAGCTCCTTTTACTGGTATATAAATAGGTTTGAGGAAATAAAGGTATAAGGTTTTAAAAATGTAATCATTATAAATGGTGGCTAAGCACTCTTTCCAAGGAGCCAAAGGGACAGTGCCAGGGAGCTATCACATAGCACCCAAGGGCATGGGTCATGTGGCCAATTGCTGGCTGCTTGTATTTTCTAACTATTTCATGGACAGAACACACACTCATAAGATGTGGTTTCTGGAAAACTGCTTTGCTCACACCAGAGCACAGTTGCTCCTGATAGTCTCAGGACAAGGGGCAGGGACATCTCTGCATATGATTTTTAAAGATTCCAAAGCCCTGGGTAGACAGTCAGGCTGTAGTTTGCCTGTAGCTTGGCTGTAGTACCTGCTAAAGGAAGAAAGGAATAAAGGCCACTTCTGATTTCTTTTGCCTGTACTGTAGAGGACCATTGTGAGTGCAGGTCACCAGGTCCTAAGCAGCCCAGGGAGCTTGGGAACCTACAAGGGACAGCGGTTGAAGACAGCATTTGAGGTCAGAAGTTTCTGAGGCAGAGATCCCAGAAGGTGCTGCCTGCCCTGAGTTCCTCTTCCTGTGGTTCGTGGCCGTGGTCCAAACTGAAAACTTTATATTCTCTTGTCCATGAGGCACTGTAAAATGAAGGGAGTAAGAATTTCGGAGGCAAGGGGGCTGAGACGCAGAGCCCGGGTGACGAAGCTTGTTGAGTTGCAGCCTCGTGGGTTAAGAGGCTTCTGGGCCCCGATATGGCTCCGGCATAAGTCTGCATAGGGTCCTTTTCTCAGGATCTCATGAACCTAGAGAATTTCACTCTGCTGGTGTCTCCACCTCCGCACATCCCAAAGAGGATCTGAAGGCAGTCACCGGGCTCTATCATCTATGCTGTTTGTCTTCAATTTTCTTTTGCCACAAAAGTTATGATAGAATCAGTCACAGCTTGCTTCTTAATGATCCTACTTTTCTTTCTCTGCTCCTAATGGCCTTGGTTTTGTCATTTTCTCCTCAGAGCCAATTAATGGAACCCCAGGACTTGGCTTTTGAAAACTGGAGACAATTCTAACTGTTGCTGTGGTAGTCCAATGTCCCTCACGGCCTCATGTGTTTGCATGTTTGACCCATAGGGAGTGGCACTACTAGGAGGTATGGCCTTGTTGGAGGAGGTGTGTCACGGTGAAGGCGGGTTTTGAGGTCTCATATGTGCTCAAGCTTCCCAGTGTGGCAGACTCCTTCTGCTGCCTGAAGATCAAGATGTAGAACTCTCAGCTCCTTCTCCAGCATCATGTCTGCCTGTACGCCGCCATGTCCCACTGCGATCATAATGGATTAAACCTCTGAAACTGTAAGCCACCTCATTAAATGTTTTTTTTTTTTTTTTTTTTTTGGTAAGAATTGCTGTGGTCATGGTGTCTCTTCACAGCATGAAGACAGTTCTTCATGGTCTAACTAAGATATGTTCTAACTTGAAGACAGCTCCTCAGTTCTAAGATAGTTCCTCTCCCTGCAGTTGACTAGAAAAGCAGAATAGTATTCTGCACCCTAAAACCACCCTTGATGAGTTATTGCAAGGATGTTTCAAGTTTTCAGGCTGTGTTGTTTGTCTTGTAACTGCTCAGTTCTGCTGTGGTAGGGTAGAAGCAGATATGGACAAGTGTGGTGATGTAGTGTGTATCAAATAAAGCTTGCCTGAGGATCAGAGGACAGAGCCAGCCACTAGATTAGACATAGAGGCCAGACAGTGGTGGCACACACCTTCAATCCTAGCACTCAGGAGGCAAAGCTCTGTCTGGATCTCTGTGAGTTTAAAGCCACCCTGGACTACGTGAGATTGATTCAGTCTAGGAGAAAAACTGAGCCAGGCAGTGGTAGCACACACCTTTAATCCCAGTACATGGGAATCACATGACTTTTATCCCAGCACTTGAGATCTCATGCCTTTGCTACTTGTATTTGGGAAGCACACAGGCCTTTAATCCCAGCACTAGGAAGGAAGTGAAATGGCTGGGTGGAGAAAGGTATATAAAGTGTGAGGAGACAGGAACTAGAGCCTTTTGGCTGAGGACTCAGAGGCATGCAGTCAGAGAATTCGTGGAGATATGATCTCACCTTCCATTCAGCCTGAGGATTCCGTAGTGGTGAGAAGTTTCTCTAGTGTCTTACTCTTTGTCTCTCTGATCTTTCAGCATTTACCTCAATATCTGGCTCTGGGTTTATTATTATTATTATTATTATTATTATTATTATTATTATTAAAAGACCATTTAGGATTTATGCTACAGATAACAGGTAAACAAGCGAGGGTAGCCATGTTCCAGTAAACCGTTACTTAGAAGTAAATAAAGCCCAGGAGGTTGAGGGTGGCAGGTTGCTTTCCTTCCTATTGGCTTTAACTCTTAATAGACATATGAAACCACAGAGATCATTGCTGTGACCTGGAAAGCAACCATTAATCCTTGACAGGGTGTAAACTGGTTGTCATATTTAATACTGTGTTGTCTTGGAAATGAATATGTAAATTGGCATTCTTGTTTTTCTAGAAAACATAAGTATTTGTGAATTTTCTTTGTAGACAGAGGAGGCTTGGCCTCAGTCTTAACCCTCACATATAAAAGCAAAAGAAAATGTCGGTACAACAGGTCACATTCTCTGGAAGCTAAAGCAGAGGCAGAGCTCTGGGGCGAGATGATTTACTAGGGAATAAATGCTTGTGAAAGGTAAGGGAAGGGAGCTGGCTGGGCAGAGGAAGGTCCAAGAGGCTTTATCGGATCTGGCACAGAATTCTGGGAGAATAATATCCTAAATAGATTGAATTCACACCTCTGTTAAATACTGCCACCACATGTCCAGAACCCTAGTGGAGAAGGAGCCTTTGGGCAAAACCTTCTCAGGAAATAAACAAACAAGCAAACAAAACAACAAAAAAGACTCAAGATTGCTTACTCAGTGCCAAGCACTAAGTCTTTTCCATGTGGAGGTTTGGACAGTTGATCTTCACAACTTAAAAAAACAAAAATTCTGGGCCAGAAAGTTGGCTCAGTGGTTAAGAGCTCATGTTGTCCTTGCAAAGGACCAAGGTTCAGTTTCCAGCATCCACATGGAAACTCTCTGCCTCCTCATACACCAGGCACACATTTGATGCACAGATGTACATGCACATAAAACACTCATCCACACAAAATAATCAAAATAAATCTAAAAAAATTTAAAAAAGAAAATAAAACGTCTGAACGTGCGTCTCCTACAAGTTAACATCATTGATGGAGCCACCTGATAAGGAGCTACAGAGGGTTTAATGATTTGCTTTTGTTGTTTTTTATTCTGATTGCATTTCTATATATAGAAATACATCTTTTATGAAAGGGAAACTACAGTGAGATACAGGCAGAATTAATGAGAAATCAAAGGCTTTTCTTTTTTCCCTCCCTCTAATTTCTCCACCTTTCTCCATGCTCCAGTTCAGAGGCTGCAGGCATGTGTGGCCATGCTTGGTTTTTTTTGTTTTTTTTGTTTTTATTTTTTATTTTATTTTACAATTCCATTCAGTTCTACATATCAGCCACGGGTTCCCCTATTCTCCCCCCTCCCACACCCTCCCCTTACCCCTACCACACCCCCCATTCCCACCTCCTCCAGGGCAAATCCTCCCCGAGGACTGCGATCAACCTGGTAGACTCAGTCCAGGCAGGTCCGGTCCCTTCCTCCCATACTGAGCCAAGTGTCCCTGCATAAGCTCCAGGTTTCAAACAGCCAACTCATGCAATGAGCACAGGACTTGGTCCCACTGCCTAGTTGCCTCCCAAACTGATCAAGCCAATCAACTGTCTCACCTATTCAGAGGGCCTGATCCAGCTGGGGGCCCCTCAGTCTTTGGTTCATAGTTCATGTGTTTCCATTCATTTGGCTATTTTTTTCAATAATTGAGTAAAATCGAAATTTATTATAAGCCACAGTCATCCTAGGGACCTCCATGCTATATATATATAGCCTCCATGGTTCTATGGGTTGTGGTCTGATTGTTCTTTATTTTATATCTAGAATCCACTTATGAGTGAGTACATACCATGACTGTCTTTCTGGGTTTGGGTTACCTCACTCAGGATGATTTTTTCTAGTTCCATCCATTTGCCTGTAGTGGGTAGCCATTCCAGCTTGGATCTGGAAGTTCCAACCCCCATTGAGACTCTGGCAACTGTCATGCCTACGAGGCGGGGCGAGGGGAGGCGCTGGAAACCCGAGAGCTGGATGGGCCAGCGCTCTCTCAGGGTGCGCTCTCTGCGCCTGGACCCTGGACGGTGGAGGTTGATTGTGCAGAGCTCCAGAGAACACCGCTGGATTGCGATACACCTTCCCCAGACCCCCCCACACACAACCTATCCATTCCTTCATTTGTAAGTCATCCACTAAATAAATCTTCCTTTTAACTACATGGAGTGGCCTTTATATTTTTCCCCAATATGGATCTACTTGTAATCTTTTACATATTGAGATCCAGTTATGCCAGCACCATTTGTTGAAGATACTTTCTTTTTTCCATTGTATAGTTTCGGCTCCTTTGTCAAAAACTAGGTGTTCATATGTGCATGGATTAATGTCAGGGTCTTCAATTCGATTCCATTGGTCCACATGTCGGTTTTTATGCCAATACGAAGCTGTTTTTATTACTATAGTTCTATAGTAGAGTTTGAAGTCAGGGATGGTGATGCCTTCAAAGATTGCTTTATCGTATAGGATTCTTTTAACTATCCTGGGTCTTTTGTTTTTCCATATGAAGTTGAGTATTTTTCTTTCCAAGTCTGTGAAGATTTGTGTTAGGATTTTGATGGGGATTGCATTGAATCTGTAGATTGCTTTTGGTAAGATTGCCATTTTTACTATGTTAATCCTACCTATCCATGAGCATGGGAGATCCTTCCATTTTCTGATATCTTCTTCAATTTCTTTCTTTAGAGATTTAAAGTTCTTATCAAAAACGTCCTTCACTTGTTTAGTGTTATTCCAAGGTATTTTATATTATTTGTGGCTATTATAAAGGGTGATGTTTCTCTGACTTCTTTCTCAGCCCTTTTATCATTTGTGTATAGGAGGGCTACTGATTTTTTTGAGTTAATCTTGTATCCTGCCACTTTACTGAAGGAGTTTATCAGCTGTAGGAGTTCCCTGGTAGATTTGTCTATCTTGTTGATTTTTTTCAAAGAACCAACTCTTTGTTTCATTGATTTTTTTGTATTGTTCTCTTGTTTTCTATTTCGTTGATTTCAGCCCTCAATTTGATTATTTCCTGGCGTCTATTTCTCCTGGGTGAGTTTGTTTCTTTTTGTTCTAGAGCTTTCAGTTGTGCTGTTAATTCATTGGTATGGGATTGCTCCATCTTCTTTATGTGTGCATTTAGAGCTATGAATTTTCCTCTTAGCACTGCTTTCATAGTGTCCCATAAGTTTGGGTATGTTGTACTTTCATTTTCATTGAATTCTAGGAACTCTTTAATTTCTGTCTTTATTTCTTCCTTGACCCATTGATGTTTCAGGTGGGCATTATTCAGTGTCCATGAGTTTGTGGGTTTTCTATAATTTTTGTTGTTGTTGAGGTCTAACTTTAAGGCATGGTGGTCTGATAAGATACATAAGGTTATTCCAATTTTTTTGTATCTGTTGAGATTTGTTTTGTGTCCAAGCATGTGGTCAATTTTTTAGAAGGTTCCATGGGGTGCTGAGAAGAAGGTATATTCTTTTGTGTTAGGATGGAATGTTCTGTAGATATCTATTAAGTCCATTTGAGTCATAGCATCTGTTAGGTACTTTATTTCTTTGTTAAGTTTCAGTCTGGTAGATCTGTCTTTTGGTGAGAGTGGTGTGTTAAAATCTCCCACTACTAATGTGTGGGGTTTGATGTGCATTTTAAACTTTAGTAATGTTTCTTTTATGAATGTGGGTGCTTTTGTATTTGGAGCATAAATGTTTAGAGTCGAGACTTCCTCTTGGTGGATTTTTCCCGTGATCAATATGTAATGTCCATCCTGATCTCTTTTGATTGATTTTAGTTTGAAGTCCATTTTATTAGATATTAGGATAGCTACACCAGCTTGTTTCTTAGGTCCATTTGCTTGGAAAGCCTTTTCCCAGCCCTTTTCTCGGAGGTAGTGTCTGTCTTTGAAGTTAAAGTGTGTTTCTTGTATGCAGCAGATGGATGGGTCCTGTTTTCTTATCCATTCTGTTAGCATGTGTCTTTTTATAGGTAAGTTGAGACCATTGATATTGATGGATATCAATGACCAGTGATTGTTAATTCCTGTTATTTTTGTGGTTGTGTTGTGTTGTCCTTCTTTGGTATATGTTGGTGTGGGATTATCTATTGCTTGATTTTTCATGGATGTGTTTAGCTTCTTTGGGTTGAATTTTCCCTTCTAGTGCTTTCTGTATGGCTGGGTTTGTGGACAGGTATTGATTAAATCTGGTTTTATCCTGGAATATTTTGTTTACTCTGCCTATGGTGACATTGAGAGTTTTGCTGGGTATAATAGTCTGGGTTGGCATCCGTGGTCTCTTAGTGTCTGCATGAGATTTGTCCATGATCTTCTAGCTTTCATAGTCTCTATTGAGAAGTCTGGTGTTATTCTGATGGGTTTACCTTTATATGTTACTTGGTCTTTTTCCTTTGCGGCTCTTAATATTTTTTCTTTGTTCTGTGTGTTTAGTGTTTTGATTATTATGTGGTGAGGGGACTTTTTTTTGGATCTAACCTATTCGGTGTTCTGTAAGCTTCTTGTATCTTCATAGGTATTTCTTTCTTTAGGTTAGGAAAGTTTTCTTCTATGATTTTGTTGAATATATTTTCTGTGCCTTTGAGTTGGTATTCTTCTCCTTCTTCTATCCCTATTATTCTTAGGTTTGGTCTTTTCATGGTGTCCCAAATTTCCTGGACGTTTTATGTTATGCCTTTTTTGTCTTTAGTGTTTTCTTTGACTGATGAATCTATTTTCTCTATTGTGTCTTCAGTGTCAGAGATTCTCTGTTCCATCTCTTGCAATTGGTTGGTTATGCTTGTTTCGGTATTTCCTGTTCATTTAGTCAGGATTTCTATTTCCAGCATTCCCTCAGCATGTGTTTTCTTTATTGTCTCAAATTCATTTTTCAGATCTTGGAATGTTTCTTTCATCTGTTTAATTGTTTTTTTTTCTTGGCTTTCTTTGATTTCTTGCCATTTTCTGTTCGTTTTTTCTTCCATTTCTTTAAGGGAGTTTTTTATTTCCTCTTTATTGGAGTTTTTCCATTTCCTCTTTAAGGGAAGTTTTTCATTTCCTCTTTAAGGGAAGTTTTAATTTCCTCTTTAAGGTAGTTTTTTATTTCCTCTTTAAGGAAAGATTTTATTTCCTCTTTGAGGGCATGTTTTATTTCTTCTTTAAGGGCCTCTATCATCTTCCTAAAGTCATTTTTAGGGTTGATTTCTTCTGTTTCTTCTGTCTTGGTATATTCAGGTCTTGCAGGTGTAGAATCACTACATTCTGATGTTGCCATGTAGGTCTTTATGTTGTTGCCTGTATTTTTGCACTGGCCTCTACTCATCTCTTCCTCTGCTCGGTGCAGGTGGTGTCTGTGTCTGAGAGTGCCTCTCTTGTTCTAATTTTTAGTCTTGGTTTAGTAGGAGTTCTTGGTTAAATTGGTGCTATTGGGCTGTTTCTTCAGGGGCAGCTGATCTCAGTCGGTGAAGTATATACTTATGATTCTGGTGATCTAGTTTGGTGGCTGGGCAGCTTCTTCTTCTGTGTTCCCAGGTCACATTTTGTTCATTCTTCAACTCCACAGCTGATCTTGTTTCTTCAGACTTCAAACTGTAGGCATCTGAATCCTCTCCTGGATGGATTTCAGCTGAGCGGGGTAGTCTCACCAACACCTCCTAGTTGTTGGGTTTTGCAGGATCAGCCGCTGGGCCCTGGGTTGTCCTCAGACGGAGTGTTCAGATTCGTTCTGGTTCTGTCCCACGGAGATAGCTTCTTCCCCGGGTGTTGGGGTTAGAGGCGTCCCTGTTCCAAGCTTTTGATTAAGAGTTTGTTTTCACTAGCTCTTCAGCGGGTAATAGCTCTGTTTCTGGTCTTTATTGGGACTGTGTTTCTGCCACCGCCTGCTGTACCTGCCTGCCTCCACTTCGGGCCTGACTGCCTCTGCCAGGCCTGTTTACCTCTGCAGGCCGCCGCTGCGGGACCTACCTGCGTCTGCTTGTTTCCATCGCCGGGCCTGTCTATCTCTGTGGGCTGCTGCCGGGCCTGTATGTCCCTGTCAGCCACCGCTGCCGGGGGCTGTCTACCTATGTGGGCCGCCGCTACGGGCCTACCTGCATCTGCTTGTCTCCGCCGCCGGGCCTGTCTACCCCCATGCTTGGTTTTTATGTGGTTGTTAGTGATTAGTGATTCGAACTCAGATCCTCTTGCTTTCACAGCAAGCAGTCTCCCTCACTTCTTCACAATCCCTCATCAAAAACAAAATTTTAAAGTAGTATCCATCTTAAGAATCTCTGAATCAGAGATTGTGGGGTGCTCAGCCCTGAATGGACATACACATCATCCTTCTCCCCAAAGGCTCAGGGTTCTTCAAAGAATAGGGAGTGGAAAGACTGTAAGAGCCCCAGAGTGGATAACATCAAGGAAACAATGTTTCCCAGCACAACAGGGCAGTTGCAGTATGGGCTCCCAGTGACTGTGACAGCACACCCAGGACCTGGACAGGCTCAAGCCAGAAGACATTCCAGTGTGAGAGGTGTATTAGTTATTTTCTATTGCTGTGATAAGACGTCATGGCCAAGGCAACTTACAGAAGGAAGAGTTTATTGGCAACTTACAGTTTTGGAGGGTTAGATTCCATGACCTTCGTGGTGGGGAGCATGGCGGCAGGCAGGCAGGCAGGCAGGCAGGCAGGCATGGTGCTGGAGCAGCAGCTGAGAGCTCACATCTTGATCTAAGCACAAGGAGTAGTGTGGGCTTTTGAAGCCTCAAAGCCTGCCCCCAGAGACACATCTCTGTTGTGGAATATTAGTTGAAGATGTGTTACATTCTTTTATGCTGTGGAACATTTGTTTAATGATGCAAGGATGTGTTGCATTCTTTTATGTTGCATTTGTTTAACTCTGTGAAGCTGTGTTACTTTTCCTGTCTAAAACATCTGATTGGTCTACTAAAGAGCTGAACGGTCAATAGCAAGGGAGAAGAGGGATGGGCAAGGCTGCCAGGCAGGGAGAATAAATAGAAGGAGGAAAAGAAGAGGAGGAACAAGAAGAGGAGGAGAAGAGGATGCCAGGGGCCAGCCACACAGCCACACAGCCACACAGCCACACAGCCACACAGCCAGACACAGAGTAAGAAGGAAAGAAATACAGAAATAGAGAAAGGCAAAAGCCCAGAGACAAAAGGTAGATGGGATGATTTAAGAAAAGCTGGCTAGAAACAAGACAAGCTAAGGGCCAACATTCATAAGTAAGGATAAGTCTCCGTGTATTTATTTGGGGGCTGGGTGGCAGGCCCCCAAAGAGCAAAGAGTTAAAAAAAAAAAAAAAGACCAACAACACATCTCCTCCAACAAGGCCTTACCTTCACATCCTTCCCAAATAGTCCCATCAACTGGGACCAAACATTAAATATTTGAACCTACAGTGGCCATTCACACACGAACCACCACAGGGGGCAGGTGGTTATGAAGCCTTACCCTTGCTGAGCATCTGTTGGCATGTGCTAGCTGATGAGAGAGGACAAGTTAACTTTCTTTAATGATGTGACCCTGGTAAGTTGACAACATCCCAGGGTGGACATCATTCCCAACACTAGTTGGACTTGATGGAAGAAAAAAGAAAGAAAGAAAGGAAACTCACAGGTGTGGAAGGATGGAGAGAGTGGTGGCGGGAGGCATTTGGAGAGGGGAGGTGAATATTTTCAAAATACAATTAATAAAATATTTTTAAAAAGAATCTCTGAAAACAATTGTAAAATAATCTTAAGATTAATAAAAGCTATAGACACTAATTCATTAGAAGAGAGATAATTTGTAAACCCTAAAATATGTTTTAAATTTTTATATAATTTTGGTCTTGATCATGGTTTTCCATAAATGTTATTAAATACATATACTATGGCTAAAGTAACTCCTCAATAGATAAAATAGACCATATCTCAGGCCTCACTCCATGCTGCTGTAATTGTTTTCATAAGATAACAATGGTTAATACTCAATAATCTCTACTTTGTGGTATTTTGGCTCCATTCACCTTTTTTTTTGTTGTTTGCATAACTTCTGCAATATTGATGTGTTTGTATTTTCAGACAACTCGAAGGTGGAAGTGTACTTCTACTGTAGAAAAAATAGAAATAAAATATTGCCCAGGAGAGAGAGAGGCATGTGGTATTTGAAGAGAAAACAAGACCAGGTTTTCACGGGGTGTCTGGAGTTTGGACCCTGAAGAATTAACTGACTTTCTGGACATCTAAACCAGCAGAGAATCTGCTCAGCCTAGACTCAACAGCTGTACCACACATCAGTGTAATCTGTGCCTTGGCTGAGGTTGGGGGGAGTGTTCAGGGGGAGAGGGGGAGGACCCGCTGAAGTCTGAAACCACTAGGGATGGCCGCGAGTAGTGTGTACATTTGTGGGAACTGGAACTTATCCTTCAGCCTAGAGTCATACAGGTTTGTTCTAGGTATGGTTTCTTTTGACAACTTTTATTTATTTATTTTTTAAGATTTGTTTATTTTTATTTTATGTGTGTGAGTGTTTTGCCTGCATGTAGGTCTGTGTACCATGTAGGTGCTTTAGTGCCCATGGAGGCCAGATTCCCTAGAACTGGAGTCCAGGATAGTGATGAGCTACCATGTGGGTGCTGGGAACAGGTCTCCTCCAAGTAGAGCAAATGCTTTTAACTGCTGGGCCAACTCTTCTGCCCTTTGTAAACTTTGAAAGTCATGTTATTAACAATACTTGGCCATTGCATGTACACGGGGTTTCTGGTTGAGTTATCAGACTTTGTCATGTTATTAACAACACTTGGCCATTGTATTGACATTGGGTTTCTGGTTGAGTTATCAGACTTTGTTTAGCAGTCTACATTGCATTGTTCTTTCTGGAATGAGGTTGCTACAGAACAAAATGGGGAACCTTCCTGCTGACTCAGAAAGAATTGTTTCTGAGAGATGGCTTTTTATTCAGTTATTTTCCCACAGGAAATCATGAGACTGGACCATGCCACAGGAAATATGTAGATCCAATTTCCTCCCAGTGCACACTGAAGGAAGAAAGTCTCAAGTCAAAGTGTCCTGGATTGCTGTAGCCTACTCTGAGCTGGGTGGTTAAAGTCTGTAGTGGGGTTCCTGGGGACAAAGGTGGAGAAATCTTTTCTGAAAGGAGTGGTAGAACTTTGATTAATTCCCAGAGAAAGAAACAGGGAAGGCTTGGGCTGGGGGGCAGAGGACTCCATTCTCAGTTTCTCTTCCGCTCTGTACAGGGCTGTGGAAGATCGGATGACCTTGGCCATCTGTGGCGTTGTAAAGTCTAGAGAGGAGAATGAGTTCTAAGAAATTCTCTGTGCCTGGCAAGAGCTGATTGGGTCCCGAGCAAACGTGTCCATTCCCACTTTATAGTTCTTCTTTTTATATGTTCCAGTGCCCCTGTAATATTTTTCATGCAGGAGACAGGCTACGGCTCAATGTCAAGCACATGCTTCACAAGTGTGTGCACTGGCTATGTTTCCAGCCACACAAGTCAGGGCAGGGGACCCACAGAACAAGCTGGCTAGTGAGCGTCACTGGAGATGATGACTTCGGAGTTTGATTGAAACTCTGCCATATTGGATAAGTAGAAGAGTGATTAAGAATGATTCCTGCCTGTCACAAACCTCAGACCTACCCATGCCCTGCCACCCCCAACATGAAAACATGCATATGCTCACATGTGTAACACACACACACACACACACACACACACACACACACACACACACACACACCTACATATATGAGAATTGAAGAAGAAAAAGTATTTTTCAAGTACTCAGTGAAGCAAATGTTATCTCTGTTGTGGGGAACGGGGGATGGAATGGGCCTGTGCTCACAGATGGAACAGAGTAGGTGTGGTTTCCTGTCCCACCTCTTCCCCTGGGGTCAGGCTAGTGGGAGTTGTCACAAAGGTGAGTGGACACCATGGCTGTGTGGAGAGCATATGCCTGTCAATAGCTGAAATACAGGTAGGCATTACTGCTGATTTAAAACAATTGCCTCATAATAGTCCAGGAGACAAAACTGGTGAAGGGGTGGGATACATGGGTAGATTTGGGATATATATATATATAGAGAGAGAGAGTGACTATTGGCTTAACTATGTCCTGAGTGTGCTCCCCAGGGCTAACTATATTGAAATATTTGCCCCACTGTGAGGCAGTATGTGGGGAGTGGATGAAGTCCTGAGTGAATGTATTATCGACACAAGTACAATCGTGTGAAGCACCCAGTGTCTCAGACCCACAGGAATGGCAAAGCCTTCCCAGGTCAGGCTCAGGGAAATGGCAATGCCTTCCTCTGGTCCAAGTACAGAGGTTAGGAATGGTTGACCTTTCGCTAAAACCAGTGTATGCAGAAACTATCAACCACACCTTTCTCCCCCCCCCCCCCCCCCGCCCCCATGTTGACAGCCTGAGACTTAACCCCTAGTGCGATGAGCTGTATCAAGAGGCATCAAATAAATGGAGTGAGATTCTGGACTGTGCTGCTGTGTCTCCATAGAGCACATGCCTCCCCTGACCCCAGCTTTTCTGTCCATGTGTTTGTGTGTCTGTCCGTCTTCATTCCTTCGCCACCCCAGTCAGGTCACGTCTAAACTCAAGCTGTCTCAGAAGAGGGTATAAATTCAGCCCAGCTTTGGGGCTTAGAGTTGGAGCCTCTGGGGGGTGGTTAGGGTAGCGCTCCTAACAGTTTTCTATCATTCAGGTCTCATTGACAAGATTGGAAGGACATGCTACCCATTAAGACATGTAGCCAAATATTTATACATTAAAACAAATATTTGGAGTTTCTTTTTCTATGGGACAAAGGTACAAATTCCTTCTTATTCCTAGGAAAATTCTGCAGTATTTTCTAAGAGCTTTTAAAAATGTTTTAGTATGACAGGATTCTTATTATGCTATTGAATAGTCCTAATCATGTGCCGATGGGGCGATTTGCTTTCTAAATAGCACTGTGGGAAACTTGAGTTGATTGGCAGAATGTTAGAGCTCTTCAAAGGCATTAAAAATACAAATGGAAATGGGCAGCCTAGGAGTGTGCACATACTAATTTCCTATGCGTGCATATCTACATATCCACATATACACATACATGTGTGTGTCTCTAACATCAACTTTGTCATTGAATGTTTATTTACCCTGTTATACATACACATATGTATATGTATACAGATCCTTTTTGATTGGTGGACTATGGTAGCTATGAACACAAGCATGATTGTTGCACACACAGATACATTAACGAGCAAGAGTAGAGGTTGGCAAACTATGACTGACAGACCAGATTTGGCCACACTGTTTGCCCATGACTGATCTCACTTCTGACACTACCTGCAAGTTAGGGGTGATTCCCAAGAAATGAGGTTTGATAATTTGCTACATTTGTTTATTTATTTATGTATTTATTTATTTTAATTTTTCGAGACAGGGTTTCTCTGTGTAGTTTTGGTGCCTGTCCTGGATCTCGCTCTGTAGACCAGGCTGGCCTTGAACTCACAGAGATCCCGCCTGCCTCTGCCTCCCGAGTGGCTGGGATTAAAGGCGTGTGCCACCGCCACCCAGCTTGCTACATTTTATTGAATTTCCTGACAGCTATTATGTTCTGGTTACTACTTATAACAGGGACATGCCATGGGTCTCTATCAGGCAAAAGAGGGGACAAACAGGGCAGTCTGGAAGGATTCTAATGATGAGCCTTCAGGATCTCTTCCCATGGAAAGACTGACCCACTGACCTGCCGCTCCGGTATGGGACCATACCCTTGGGGTATCGCTACCCAGGGATATCACTTGAGTTTTGACGTCCAGTTTTACACTGGAGTTTCATCCTGTAGGCCCGATTTAGCAGCTGATTGATGGCCTGACTCGGTCTCTGAGTCAATCAATACCACGTGACACAGTCCTACCAAGCCAGCTAAACTGCATCATGCTTGACCTTTCCGGCTTGGCCAGCTCACACCTCAATTAAAGACATTCCTGAAAGGTATGACAGGGATTGCCATTCTGAAGTGTTCTGAACCTGTTGAATCAAAAACAAGACATACATTTCAAAGAACAATGCCAGGAAAATAGTAATGCTCATTCCTACACTTATCATAAGTAGATGATTCTAGTGTCTAAAAGGATCAAGTGTACAAATGTACAAAGTCTCCTATACCTTTTTCTTTTAAACTTTTTTCTTTTTGTTTTTTGTTAAGTTTTGCTTAGCAAAAAAAGTAACTGCCAAGCACACCATTCTGTTTGTTGGTTGGTTGGTTTTTTGTTTTTTGTTTTTGTATGTTTTTGTTTCATTTAAGACAGCTCTTACTCTGTAGCCCTGGTTGGTCTCGAATTTGTAGTAATCCTCCTGCCTCTGTCTCCTAGTGCTCAGATTACAGGTGTGTGTCACCATGTCCAGCTCTAATCTCTGAAATTTAACATACCTGTTTCATACCATATGGGAGGGGAAGCATGGTTTACAGGCTAAGGCAGAAACTTCCTTGAGCCAGAGACAGAAGAGTGGTTTATTCTAGATTTTTCAACTCAATGTCTGATAAAGAACTCTCTCTCTCTCTCTCTCTCTCTCTCTCTCTCTCTCTCTCTCTCTCTCTCTCTCTCACACACACACACACACACACACCCCACACCTCTGCATGAGAATGTCTTTCAGCAGTGACTGCCACTTCTCTTGTCCCGATTTTTCCCCCTTCAGTATTACACGTTTTCCATATTCCACACTTTCTATAAGTCCTAAAATATCATTGAAATTATTATTGGTTTAATCACTTGGCTGTGTGCAGTTTTTGTATGTTTCCTCAAAAAATATTCTGGCTTGTTGGAGTAATACTCCAGACTGTCAGTCTGATATTTCTCAATTAATGAACCTGATAGCATGCTGCGGAGCCATCCATCTAATTGCTGTCTGTCGATTTTGTTGTAAAACATCTGCAGTTCATTACATAGGAATGAGATTTAATATTCAAGTCAAATAACTTTATAATTGCCTCTACCTTGACAAACACCAAGAAATATTCAATACTGTCTCGTGTGTGTGTGTGTGTGTGTGTGTGTGTGTGTGTGTGTGTGTGTTTCAAAAAACTAAACTATTGTCTATCTATTTATCTAGCCAGGGTCTCTGTATGTTGCCCAGGCTGACTTTGGACCGCCAGGCTCCAGGGAAGCTCTCGCTGATGCCTCTTCCAGAAGCACCACCACACCAGGCTTCATTTGCATGTTTAGCGAAATGAAGATTCCAGAAAGCAACTGCAAGTGTTGTTGTTCCCCAGAGCGGGTGAGAGCAGCAGGTTTGGGGAGGGATGGGTAGTCACGTGGCAGAGCAGGGCAGCGTGCCTCTGGATGCTGATGACCACAGACTGCAAAGTGTGGTTTTCTTCTCAGCTCTGCCTCTTGGCTGATAGTCTGGATGCCCGTCTTCTCGGGCGGTTAAGGCTCCTCTTTGGTGGTTGTCGGATTCCCACTCTCTTCTCTTACCTACCGTGGTCCCCACAGGAGCAGCTGTACCCCTTCCACTCTCCGGAGAGTGGCAGAGTTATCTGCTCGAAAGTGAAGGCTCTCTCCACCCCAGGCACAGCTCTCCGGTCTCAATTCCTCCCGGGGCCCCGTGACCACAGCTCTTTTCTTTAGCTAACTTCCTCTCCGCTGCAGCTTTTCTCTCCCTGGGAATTTGGCTTGCGGTTTTGAGGGCCTGACCGGAAGCCATCTGGATGCGGATGCGATCACAAGGCACTAAGAGCTGCCCTCGCTCTTGGACCCCGGTGTGGCACACAAGAGCAAGCCTGAGCTTTCGGCCCCCCACTTTGACTGAACTCTTTCTATCAGCTACGTCGCCTGTGAGAGAAGCCAAGAGTTTCTTGTTTCTTGGTGGCTTCAAGTCTAGAACTCCCTTCCAGGCTGTCTGCATCTCCCGTGGTCCCTCCCATGATGCTGTTGGGCTCCCCTAAAGTGATGTTCTGGCGAGCCTGTCTACAGCTGCTCTGACATCTTGGAAGCTGTCCGAGCTCTCAACTTCAGCTAATGTTCTGAGACGAGCTAGTTAGGAATTATCGAACTGAATTATTTTTTTGTGTTAACATCCATCTTGAAGTCTCACGTCACTAAATCTCCACTGAGTTTATCTTCTAAAACTATTTGTGGAATAAATTACTTTTTCATCAGAAAACCTGTCTAATGCCCGTGTGAAAATGTGGTTAATTTCTCTGGAACCTCTGGATAAAATTTTCCCTCTTAATTTCTAATTGCTAATCTTCTGGGTGTGTTTTCTGGAGCAAGTTAGTAGCAAAGAAAGCAAGGGGAAGAGAAATTATTTCATGACTTTATTTTCTGTACAGAATTTATAAGAACTTTAAGAAACTTTTACTATAACTTCTATGTATTCTCTGAAGATATACTACTACGTGACAAAATTCAGAATACATGGTTAAAACTACAATTAGTCAGACAGGTCATAAAAAGAAATTAGAAAACCTGACGGGTGAGTAGTAATCTTATGTGAAAGAAAATTTAATTTTAATACTGGGAAGAGGCCTCGCTGGGTAAAGTACTTGCTGCATGAACGTGACGAGCTGAGGTCAGACTCCCAGTACTTGTTAAGAAGTTGGATATTTGTGCATGCCTTGGGAGCCGAGTCAGACAGATGCCTGGAGTCTAAGAGCCAGACAGTTTAGTCAAACAGTGAGCTCCAGGCTCACTGAGAGACCCTATTTCAAAAAATGAAATAAATAAGATCGGGAGTGTGGTGGATCAGCCTCCACATTTATTTACCCCAGGGACTCTTGAGGAATGAGGGACAAGAGACTTAGGTAGAAATAAAGAGGGGAGAGAAACAGAGAGAAACACAGGATAGACTTGGATGGGCCTGGATCCTTATCCACCTGCCCAGAACTTTATTCCAAAGTCTATTTATAACAATGCCAAGGGGTGGAGCAAAAGACCTCCCCCTTGCTAGTTACAGTCAAGTGTAGACCATCTCAGACACCCGGTACCCAGGTTCGTGGTCTAATCAACCTCTTATGCAGTCCTGCTGGGTACAGCCGCTAGGAAACCTAGTGGGCTCCAACAGGGAAGTGGTTGTTTTTTGTTTTTGTTTTTGTTTTTTTGTTTTGTTTTTTAATGTGGCACAAACTTAGACATAACTGGAAAGAGGGAATCTTAACTGAGAAAATGCCTCCATATGACTGCCCTGTAGGATAGTCTGTGGGGTATTTTCTTAATCAGTGATTGGTGTGTGAGGGCCCAGCTCATTTTGGATGGTGCCACTCCTGGGCAGGTAGTTGTGGGCTGTATAAGAAAGCAAACTGAGCAAAACATGAGGTGCAAGCCAGTAAACTTCCTGCTTCCGGGCTCCCATCTTGGGTTCCTGACTTCCCTAGATGATGTGCAAGCTGTAAGATGATAAACTCTTCACAAAGCTGCCTTTCGTCATCCTGTTTATCACAGTAGACGCCCTAAGAAAGACCAGGCGCAATAGAGGAACATATCCAAAGTCGATGCCTGGACAGGCAGGCAGACAGATACACACACATACACAAACACACACACACACACACACACACTCAGAAACATAACCAAAGTCAATTCCTGGACAGACAGACAGACAGACAGACACACACACAAACATAACCAAAGTCAATTCCTGGACAGACAGACAGACACACACACACACACACACACACACACACACACACACACACAGAAACATACCCAATGTCAATTCCTGGACAGACAGACATGTAGCTGAAGGTTTCTCCAGTCCTGCCTGGCCCACGGTCAGGACAAATCTCTCTCACCTGCCGGTCCTGCAGTTGCTCAGACCCAACTGAGTAAACATACAGAGACTTATATTGCTTACAAACTGTATGGCCATGGCAGGCTTCTTGTTATCTAGTTCTTATATCTTAAATTAATCCATTTCTATAAATCTATACCTTGCCACATGGCTCGTGGCTTACCCAGCATCTTACATGTTGGTACTCATGGCAACGTCTGGCAGTCTCTCCCTGCCTCAGCCTTCCTGTTCCCAGAATTCTCTTCTCTGCTTGTCTCATCTATACTTCCTGCCTGGCTACTGGCCAATCAGTGTTTTATTTATACAGAGCGATATCAACAGCACAGACAGACACACACACACACACACACACACACACACACACACTCAGAAACATATCCAAAGTCGATCTCTGGACAGACAGGCGCACACGCACACACACACACATACACTCAGAAACATACCCAAAATTGATCACTGAACAGACAGGCAGGCAGGCAGACAGACAGACAGAGAGGCAGGCAGGCAGACAGACAGACAGGCGCACGTGTGTGCGCGCACACACACAGAAACTTACCCAATGTCAATTCCTGGACAGACAGACATACACCCACACATAGAAACATACCCAAAGTTGATCCCTAGACAGACAGACAGACAGACACACACACACACACAAACACACAGAGAGAAACATACCCAAAATCGATTCCCAGACAGACAGACACACATACACACACACAGAAACATACCCAAAATAGATTGCTGAACAGACAGACAGATGACAGGCAGACACACACACACACACACACACACACACACACACACACACACACACACACATACACACACAGAAACATACCCAATGTCAATTCCTGGACAGACAGACAGACAGACAGACACACACACACACACACACACACACAGAGCTGAGTGTACCCAGCAAAGCATACCTATACATGCATACATTCTCTCTCTCTATCTCTCTCTGTCTGTTTGTCTCTCTTTCTCTGTCACACACAGACAAACTTGCTCTAATTTTTAACTCTATGTGTTCATTTGTCCATGTGTCCATCCACCTGTTCAGGAATCACTTATTGTCTACCCTGTGTGTGATGTTGTACCAGGTACTGAGAATGTGAACAGGGGACTAAAACCATGCCAAGAGGTAGGCAGAGTGGTGGGTTTTCCTGAGGCATGAATATAGGGAAATGGTAGCAGCTGGCCCAGGTACTGCTCATCCTTTGGTGAACCTGAGGCCATCCTGGGCTCCATGATACCTTCTCTCAAAATGAACAAACAGCCAAACAAACCATTAATGAGGAATGTAAGAACAAGCAGTACAAAATTCCACAGATGCAGCCTCCTTTTCTCAGAATTCTAAAAATAACCCAGCTTTACTTTGCTTTCCTGTCTTCCCATTTTCCCATTTCTAAAATGAAGCCAATAATACTCACCTCCTCAAAGCACATGGTTCTAGGAGAAACCGTCCTGTGAGGCCCCAGTTCCTGAGTGCTGACCACATTCCAAACAGTGAAGGAATGTTAGCTGTCTCTCGTCTCTCCTCCAGTGAGATAGGGAAGACAATGGCCATGCTAAAGAAACACACTGATTTCTCTTTTTAAATTCTGAGCATTCATCAGTAGGGAGAACCTGAAAGTATCCATTTTTTCCCCCCTTAAAAAAGAATCAGATTTGGGAGTATATCTTTTGGGAAATCAGTAGATGAGTTCGGTTTCTTGATAATTTTCTGTCTTATGAAGTTCCCTGAAGAATTATACCTAATTCACACTTTCAGAATTGTAAGCCACCCTTACTTTAAAGATTTTAAAAATGACATTGCAGTTATAGTAAGGAATATAAAGTATGATTATATAACTTCTAGTTTATTAAAAAAAACAAAATGCAGTTTCTGAAACTGAATAAAAATACTTAGATAAAAATGTCCATAATCCTCATTTCTGACTCTCTACATCTAAGTAAAATGGAGCATGCAATACAGTCTAAATACTGCAATAACTGGAATCCAAAGACCGTGACATGTATAAACCTTAAAATATGCTAAATATGATCATTAGTCAAATGACTCTTTAATATTTATGTGTAAGCATACGTGACGGCCATTCTTGGTTGTCAGCTTGACTACATCTGGAATTAACTAAAACCCAAGTAGCTGAGTATACCTGTGAGGGATTTTTTTTTTAAGTTAAATCATTTGGAAGGGGAAGATTCACTTTTAATCTGGATCTTTTGAGGTGTGAAGATCCACCTTTAATCTGGGCCACACCTTCTGATGGCAGCCTACATAAAGAACAAGGAAGAAGGAAGCTTTCGCTCTTTGTCTGCTGGCTCTCGCTCTTGCTGGCAAGTCCATTCCTTCACTGGCATTAGAGCCGACTTCTTGGGGATTCTGGTATGTACTGGAGACCAGTTGAGACACCCAGCCTCATGGACTGAACAACTACTGGATTTCTGGACCTTCTGTTGGTAAGCATCCATTGCTGGACTAGCTGACCACAGCCTGTAAGCCGGTCTAAGAAGCGCTCCCACCCTACATAAAGATGTTCTGTCCCTCTAGAGAAATTAATTAATTTCTTGACTAATACAGTATACACGCATTTATGTACACAGATGCCAATAACGTCTGTTGTGCAAGACAGGGATATCGTCGCCATAAAATGTTTATGCAAACCAGTCTAGAAAATACAGTGAGCTCTGTGGTTGGTGCTACGGTGTCCCTCAAAGCTCACGTGTCGAAACCATTCTCAATGTATTCACTTTGAGAAATGGAACATTAGGAGACAAAGAAGTCATGAGGGCAGATCTTAAGACTCTCTAATCTGTGAAAACAAAACAAAAGTGCAGCAAGAAGGCACCATCCCCAGAGCAGAGGGCTGCGGACATAGCTCTCTTGGTGTAGAATGCTTGTCCCACACGCCGAAAATCATGGACTCGATCCTCAGCATTGCATAAACCTGGTGCAGTGATGGCATGCCTGTGATCCCAGCTTTATGGAAGTGGAGGAAGGAAGATCAGAAGTTCAAGGTCACCCTTGTTTGTGTATTAGGTTTGAGGCCAGCCTGGGCTACCTGAGATCCTGGACCAAAAGATCAAAAATCAAAACAACACAATCCCCAAACAAAACAAAATAGAAACATCTACAAAGCAGAACACCTCAACAGAGTCTAAACTCACAGATTCCTTGATCTTAGACTTCTGGGCCTCTGGAATTGTGAGCAGGAAGTCCTGTTGTTTATAAATAACCTAACATGAGGTGTTTTGTTAGGACAGCTTGAGTGGACTGAGTGCTGTTTTTGTACTTATTGACCCATACCATGCTCGGAGTAGATGCCACATCATGAAGAGATCAGGGCAGCTGGGCCAGGAAGATCTCAGAAGACCAATAGGAAATAAAATTATTGGGTGATAGGGCCCAGACCCCATAGAACCTTGCAAGACCCACTGTAAGGATGCTATCTCCCATATTTTTGTGTTTGTGTATGATGTGTATGCTGTGGCATAATCCTTCTGTACACTGTGAATATGTATTACTCTCATTGGTTAATAAATAACTGATTGGTCTATAACTGGGCAGGAAGAGATTGGGCAGGAGAGCCAGACTAAGAGGATGCTGGGAAGAGGAAGGGCAGAGTCTGAAATCACAAACAGACACAGAGAGAAGCAAGATGGGCATGCCATAATGAGAAAAGGTACCAAGCCACATGACAAAACATAGATAAGACATATGAGTTAATTTAAAATGTAAGAGTTAGCTAGAAACAAGCTTGAGCTATTGACCGAGCATTTATAATCAATATTAAGCCTCTGTGTAGTTACTTGAGAGTGCTTGTAGGACAGAAACTTCTGCCTACATGTGTATGTTGTGTGTGTGTGTGTGTGTGTGTGTGTGTGTGTGTGTGTGTGTGTGTGTGTGTAGGGAGGGGTTGCACAATCTGTGGGTGCATGTGCATGAGGTCTGGGGTTAGTGTTGGGAATCATCCTTTCTCTCTCTTCTATGGGGAGCAGATGAAGTCCTGAGTCAATGTGCATTTTTTGATATGAGCATATTGACAATGTGTGCAGAAAGTGTCAACCACAGTTTCCTCCTCCTGGATGACAACAGCCCAAGGCTGCTCCCCTGCAAAGATCCCTACCAAGATCAGCGAAGACCTGCTTCCTCCCTCAGTCATATATAACAAACCTGTTGAGTGTCTGGGCTGCTGGTGCATCTCCATCTGAACCCAGAGCCCACCCATTACAGCCTTTCTCTAAGTATATCTGTCATTTCTTCATTTCCCATCACCCCAGTCAGGTCAGTCCCAAAGCTGCACAGGTTTAGGTGGCATTCCTACACTTTCACTAAAGCAGGATCTCTCAGTCAAACCCATAGCTTGCCAACACGGCTAGTTTTGCTAGCCAACTTGCTCTGGGGATCCCGGTCTTCTCATTCCAGGGCTGGACTGCTGAGCTTGCTGGGCAGTCTTGTGGGTTCTGGGGATGCAAACTCTGGTTCTCACTCTTGTACAAAAACCCATTTGAACTACCGAGCCATCTCTCCAGGCTAATCAGCCAGTGTTTGCTGTGATCTAGAGGGGGTCACAGTGGTTGAGGGACATGGCATAATCGAGATTTTTACATGAAACCACTTGTCACTGTCTTGACAATAAGTGTTAGGGGACAAGGGCAGAACCTGGACACTAGTTAAGAGGCTACCGCATTGAACAAAGTGAGAGAGATGGATATTTAGTGGCCATTATTACAAATAACTGAAAAAAATTAAAAGGAGGAAAACCAGTTTTGACTCAGAGTCTCAGTCCATGGTCCGCAGGTTTCATTGCGGAGGGTCTCTATGAAGCGGACCATCAGGGCATAGAGGATGCTTTGGAGTGACGTCATGTATTTCATGGTGTGTAAGAACCAGAGAGTGTGACAGACAAGAAGGGAGTGGCCTGCAGTGATCCACTTCTCCAGCTGGGTCACATCTCCCACAGTTTTATCAGCTCCCAATAGCCCTTTCATAATCTGAATCCATCAACAAAATACCAATGAAGGAAGAGTGCCTCTCAGTCCATTCATTTCCCCAAAGGCCCATGGGTGAATGCTCCTTATAAGGACCAAGTCTTCTGCTTTAGAGGATACTTCATGGCCAAACCATAATAGGCGGTGACGGAGAGGAGAACAGACTGCCGAGTAGGAAGATGACTAGCTTGACCGAGAACACACCAACTAGAAGGCAGCTATTTTGGTCTGTTTTCCACTGCTGTAAGAGAATGCCCAAGGTTATATTATTTGTAAAGAAAGGAGGTTCATTTAGTCCACAGGTCCAAGAGTGTGTCATTGGCTCTTCTTAACTCTGGCAAGAAATTAACCCAGCGTTGTTCTATATGGATTCATGTGCCAGTCAGGAGGGGACAGCATGACCTTGCCATTCAGAGCCCATGCCAGCGGTGTGATGCTGTGGTGATGGAGGCAAGCCTTGTTTATGTGCTGTTGGCAGATTCCACACAGTCTTCAATTCCAAAATGCCTTTCATTCAGTCTAATTCATTTGACAAATAAAATAATTGTTTTGCCAGATACTGTAATGAGTACTGGGAATTAAAAAAAAAAAACAGCAGCAATAATGAAATAAAGCATCAATCTATCAATGAGAAGCTTTCAGTTTGGAGCAGGGCCCACATGAGAAACAAATTTTACGTGTGACACCCACAAACACACAACTGGAACAAGTTTTGTGAACTTATGTTTATTGTAAAACATATGCTTAGATTTTTTTTTTTTTTGAAATGTGCTGGTATTGCCCCTTCAACGGCTTTTATGATCCTCTGTTGGGCTAGACTCCAAGACCTTGAGTTTGAAAAAAAAAAAGAAGAAAAAAGAGAGGAGGAGAAAGAAGAAGAAGAGGAGGAGGAGGAAGAGGAAATCAGGATAAGGGGAGGTAGATGCACATAGACAGGCATGAGGCTGGAAGCACAGATCGAGGCCACATCAGGAAGGCCTTTAAGAGCTGGGGGTGAACTTGTTACCTTGCTCATAGTCACCAAGACTGGGAAAGCTGTTGGGCAAGGACACAATCCTAATTAAGAATATTTGCAATGGGATAGCTACACAAAAGGCATTTCCATAATGGCAGCGAAGATGGAACTGTGGCTCTCTCCTCTGTCCTCCCTCTGTCCCTTCTTCCCTCTTTCTTCTCTCCCCTCCCTCCCATCTACCCACTCTTGGTAGCATTGTGCCAGATGATGGAGACAGAGTGATGAAAAACCATGCCACTCCTGCTTTCAAGGGGCTGTGGTCCAATGGGGGAGATACAAAATGAAGATATCATCTCTGGGCAGGGAAGTAAATATCCTGACAGTATTTTATAGAATTTGTTGGTGAAATAGAGAGTTAGATGAGGAAGCTTCCTGGAACACAGGAAGCACAGAGAAGGAGCCAGACCTAAATAATGATAAATTCTATTCTTGACTACTGGTTGGCTTTTCTGTGTGAAAAAGGGAGACCAGACACTGCGGAATAATCCTCTGTACAATGTGAATATGCATTATTCTCATTCGTTAATAAGGAAGCTGATTGGCCTATAGAAAGGCAGGATAAAATTAGGTGGGACAATCAAATTGAGTTTACTGGGATGAAGAAAGGTGGAGTCAGAGAGTCACTGACAGACACAGAGAAAGCAAGATGGGCATGCTGTACTGAGAAAAGGTACCAAGCCATGTGGCAAAGCATAGATAAGAAATATGGGTTAATTTAAATGTAAGAGTTAGCTAGTAACAAGCCTGAGCTGTGAGCCGAACATTTGTAATTAATATTGAGTCTCCAAGTTGATTATTTGAGAAGCAGCCATGGCACAGGAAAACTCTGCCTACAAGCAAAGGATCTGTTAAAAAAAACAAGTTCAAGTATGATGGTACACACCTTTAATCCCAGCACTCAGGTGGCAGAGAGATCTCTCAGTTTGAAGCTAGCCTGGTCTACATAGGGATTTCCAGGCCAGCCAGGGTTATGTAGTGAGATCTTATCTCAATAAACGAATAAGTAAACAAACAAATAAATAAAGAAGGAACTGGAAAGATGGCTCAGCTGTTAAGAGCACTTGCTGCTCTTGTAGAGGACCAGCTTGGTTCCCAATACCCACATGACAGCTTACAAACATCTCTAACTCCAGTTCCAGGGGACTCAACACTTTTTTCCTGGCCTCCCTGGGCTCCAAGCACAAACATGGTGCACATATACATACATGCCTAAAAATACTCATACGCACAAAACAAACAAAATATACACTAGTTCCAAAGTCAAACAGCTGGTTTATATATGCTTTTCGAAATAATGCCACTCCAGTTCTACAGGCCTGGTAAAAGCTGGGAATAGGGGCCAGTGAGATGGCTCAGCAGGTAGATTTGCCTGTCACCAAGGCTGATGACCTGCATTTAATCCTTGGGACCCATATGGTGGGAAAAGAGGACCAACTCCCGAAGACTGTCCTTTGACCTCTACATGTATACACGTGCTTTGGTAGAACCATGGCAGACTCTGGGGTGGCGGTGGGGGCGATGGGGGGTGATTGCATACCTTTGTGTGGAAAGGTAAAGGCAGGGAGAGACTGTCACTCTGAGGAAATTTCTGAAAGGCAGATTTTTCAGCAGCTCAAGGAGAAAAAAAAATGCAAATAGGGCCCAAGAAGAGAAATGAGTACCGTTCCATTTGTTCTGAGTGGGTACTCTCAGTGATGCCCTCCTTTAAAAAAAAAATCATGACATTTATTTCTTTATTTATTGTGTGCATGCTAGTTTGTGTGTGTGTGTGTGTGTGTGTGTGTGTGTGTGTGTGTGTGTGTAGTGATTTTATTTTGTTTTATTATTCTTATTCTCTGTCTCTCTCATGCCATCATCTCTCATGATGGGCAATCATATATGCCTTGAGGAGTTGGTTCTCTTCTCCCACTTTTCAGTGGGTTCTAGGGACTGGACTCAGGGTGCCAGGCTTGTGTGGCAAGTACCTTTATCGGCCGAGCCATCTCGCTGGCCACTCTTCTATCTGGGAAACTGTGTTATCCACAGTATCTAGAACACAGCTTGCCTCTTAGTAGTGTTCAAGAAATACTTGTTAAACGGGGTGTGGTGGTGCCAACCAGTCATCCTAGCACTTGGGAGGTGGATGAAGCTGCTCAGGAGTTCAAGGACGTTCTTGGTTATATGATGAGACCAAACTGGGCCATAGGAAACTCAGGCCACCCTCTCCCCGCAAAAGAAAGGAAGAATTGTTGACTGGTGGTCAATTAAGTCTTGGGAACTCAGATGGGAAAGGCAAACTGCTACAATCAAGGTCACAAATGGCTGATGTATGGAAGAGCTGAGACCTGAAACCAATTTTGACTCTTCATTTTTTTAGCCTGCCCAATTTAGGAGGCAGATCCTAGAAAAAGAAGTCTGTTTCCTGTTCCCCAATTCCTCCATCACCAAAATTACTAAATTTCATCACTAAATTACTACACTTGTCTAGATTCGTTTCCTTCATCGGCCATGAGAAAGGCTAAGGGTCTTCCCATGTCCTAGAACTCCAGTTTCACGACAACTAATGAATGAACAAGGTCCCTCCCAGCCCACAGGCTTGACTGTCCTAACATGCCTGCTCTTGAAGCGTTCAGCACATCAGCATTGTCAGGATCACCTGGGTGGGGGAAGCTAGAAATACGCTGAGTCTTGCAGTTTTAAGAACTAATGCTCTAGATACATAGTTGAGTTTTGCCGTTTTAAGAACTAATGCTCTAGAATCACAGTTAATTTGGAGGGCTTCCATTAGGCTTGCTTCTGAGACCCTCCCCCTCTATCATGACAGTGCATATAAAAAGTGATAATATTTCTGTGTCTTGGTGAAGAAAACCTAGGCTGTCTCCTTGACAATATACATCTTGCTTAGAAACCCTCCACGTGTATCAGTGAGGAGAACAAGCTGGAGGAAAATATGGCTAATACCCTGATTCTACACTGTCAAGACAGCATGAGATCTCTGTGTTTGCAGGGTTGTGTGACAGGGATAGTATCTGAATATAGATAATACTATTATAAGAATATTGACCCTGTCTCGTAAAAAGAAAAGAAAAGAAAAGAAAAATGAGAATACAAGGTTGCTAAAAGAAGATATACATTTTTCTTTAAAAACTGAAAACAAGGAGCTGGAGAGATGGTTCAGCAGTTAAGAGCACTGACTGCTCTTCCAGAGGACCCAGGTTCAATTTCCAGCACCTATATGGCAGCTCACAACTGTCTATAACTCCAGTTCCAGGGTATCTGACACCCTCACACAGACATACATGCGGGCCAAACACCACTGTACATAACAAAATAAATTAATTAGAATAAATAATTTTTAAAAAGTAAAAACAACAACAACAACAAAAAAAAAAAACAAAAAAACAAGCCCAATCCATGTGCCAGTTTGCTTTATTTATCAGTCTGACATAACACTTGTTAGGAGAGGCTACGGGAGGGATTGTCTAGATTAGTTCAGCCCATAGGCATGTTGGGCAGGAGTGGCTTGGTTATGTATTGATGTGGGAAGACACAGCCCATAGTGGATATTTGGGTCACTCGCTGCTTCCAGTTCCTGCCTTGACTTCCCGGAAATAACAGACTATATCTTAAAAATGCAAGCCAAATAAAACCCCTTTTCCATTAAGATCGCTTTTGCCAGGGTATTTTTATCACAGTGCTAGGAAACAAATTATAACCTCCCATAATTACATTATTAACCTTCTTTTAGGCATTTCTATACAATAACATGTTTAAATAAAGGCATTTAACATTTTTTACAATGCAGATGCTGGGCCCCTACCTGAGAACTCTTAAAGTAAAACCCTGGGTTGGGAGCCGTGCAGACGTGGGTGACTGCCTAGATATTCCAAGGACTGGAGCAGTGAAATCTTAGACTTTTGTACAGAGTGCATCTTTAGCTAAAAAGAGAGCACAGTTGGAAATTTCCACCCTGCAGTGCACGCTCAGCTGATCCTTATTGCCTTGGAATATGGAAGATAAGTATAATAGATACTGAGCTCAGGAGAGGCAAGACAAGCCACAGAGCAGGGGCCTTGCTGTTTACACACATCCAGCCAGTATTTATTTGCTTGGCTCTGAAGACATGCAGGACACGTTTTACACGGTATTTCATGTTTATTCTTTAGCCTCTAACACAGCAGCACAATATAACTATCAAAATTGAGCTTGGATTTCAACAGGTGTTGACACTGAGTCAGAAACCAGGTACGGGGCAGCTGCTGAGGATCTGATTGTGAGCCGAACAGATTGTTCCCCCCCTCCCCCAATCTAGAGTCTTCCCACCTTGTGGGGATCACTGTTGGGTGCCTGCTTCCTAATTAGTTGGTGCTGTTAGTTGTCTGGGTGGAAGCAGCTGCTTTGTCATCCCAACCTGGATTCTACCAGATTACAGCAAGGTGTGTGTGTGTGTGTGTGTGTGTGTGTGATTCTTTCACATCGAAGAAAAGTTATTATTGCTGAGATGACTCTGTGTGTGTGAGTGTGTGTGTGTGTGTGTGTGTGTGTGTGTATGTGTGTGTGATTCTTTCACATCGAAGAAAAGTTATTATTGCCGAGGTGACTTTGCATAGTGCAAGGCCCTCAAAAAGCTACGGATAATTAAATCTAGGTTCTCCCAGTTCTTAGGCCCCCACTTTAAAAAAAAAATCTGGGTTTTCACAGCTTCATCCAAGCGCCGTTCCGTTAAGAATGGAAGGAAGGTTAGAGTTGGGAAAGCCATGCCTTCTCAACAAGTTCCGGGGTGGCGCAAAGAGCAATGACTGATAGAATGTGTCCGTCATTTACAAGAACCGTTTTTTCGACAGTCATTCCCGGCACTGGGAAGAAAACAGGCAAAAGCCAAGAGGTAGGTGTGTATTCTGCAATCCAAATGCCTGAAAATAAAAGTCAACAATTTCTCTCCCACTATCATTAACTTGAGGGCCTTGATCGCTTGACTCCGCCACCTGCTCCGCCTCCCCACGCCCCCAGCGATTACGAGTGGGGAGGGAGGATGAAGGCAAGGGCCCGGCACTGAATCTTGCCTTTTCTTGGAGCCAGTCCGGATCCTCAGCGCGAAGCCGCTCTCCGTGGCTTCGCAGTAACCCAGGGACTGGAGGGACTGGCTGGGCTTCCCAGGTGGGGGCCAGGGTGTTTTCAATTGCTTTAGGACCCCCACCTCCTCCGCTCTTGGGGGGGGGGCTGTCCTCTTTGGCACCTAGAGCAGATGTTTCTCCACCTCTGCAACTCGCTCTCCAGGTGTTGCCTCCCCCCCCGTTGCCACGTGCGACCCGCGCGCACCATCCTCCCTCCACCGAGCACCTCCCCTTCCCCAAGCCGCGCTAGGTGGGTCCCCGGGACCGCGGGCCTGGAACCTGCCCTCCGCCTGCGCTCGCCCTTCGGTCGGAGGCAGAGCCCGGAGCGCCGATCCAGACGGGAAGGGACGGCCGGATGGCTGGGCGCCGCGGGCCGCCGCCGCACCGGGCATGCTCAGTGGCACGGCCGGCGAGGTGGCCCGCGAGCTGCACCCGGATCTGCGCGGCGCGGCGGCGGCGGCGGCGGCGGCGGCGACGTGAGCGCGCAGGGGGGCGGCGGCCTCGCCTCGTCTGTGTCTCGGCGCCGGGCTCGGGTGGGTGACGCGCAGTGCCGGGGCGATGTCGGATTTTGACAGCAACCCGTTTGCCGATCCAGATCTCAACAATCCGTTCAAGGTGAGCGCCGGGCCGCGGCCCTAAGCCCGCGCTGGGCGTCGCGGTGGCCGCGGAGGCCCTGCCCGGAGGGTCTCGCTCGGGTCGCAGCGTCACCGGCTCCGCCACCAACCTGGAGAGGGTCGCGCCGGGCCCCGGACCCGCGGGGACCGGGAGTCCGGCCCGCAGCCGAGCCGGGCAGGTGTGGCCGCCACTACTCCGGCCGGCCGGCACGGCGGGCCGCGGGGCGGGGGCCCGGAGGCCGGGGCGCCCGGGCTGGGGTTGTCATGGGGACCTGGCACCGGTGCTGCGTGCGGTGATGGCAGAAGTGTACCGGTGAGAGGCGCGGGTACAGGGACGCTGCGATAAAAAGATAAAGGGGGTGTTTTAATGATCGAAATTCGGTTGCGCCCGGAGCCACCAGTGGCGCTGCCCGAGGGCCTCTTCCCCACCGGGCCCAGCTTCGGGGAACTGGCATCAAACAGAAGTTAAAAATAAATAAACATCTGGAAACAATAGTGTGCGCGGGCATCTCCCCACCTAGCTGCTGTTAGCGAGGTGGACCCTGGGCCATGTTCCAAGCGGGGAGTGCGTCACCCCGGCTGTTTGAGGATTCCGTTCCTCACGTGAGTTGCTTTCCCTCTTGGAGTAGACATGATCCCCAGCCTCCGACGGGCTTGGCACAGAAATGGCCAGGCAGGCCGTTTGGATCTTGGTCCTCTGCCCTCAGATTAATGCCGCGACCGAACTCTGCCTTGAAAAGTACTTTGGGTCTCTTAATGACTGTGAGGCGTACATAGCAAGGCAATTTCTTCCAACTGTTAGCGTGGTTAGTCGTTTCTTAATCTTCCTGACCGTATGCGGTGCAAACTTTAATTGGCAGTCACAAATGTGAAATAGGAACTAATTTGTGGCCACCCAAGTGCGGCCTCTGGCCTGTTGGGTTTCCCTCTTTTTAGTCCTTTTGTGGCTTACCGGCATTATTGAAGGAAAAAGCCACCCCTGTTCTGATGATGGTTTGACCTCATGACTTCATGAAGGATTATTTTAATGAAGTGATCCCGCTTATAGAGAAAACTTGCCATTGTCCCGTTGACCGTCCCTTTCCAAGCCCCTCCTCTCTCATTCATTTGCTCCGGTATTTGTTGTTCATTGCTTTGAGTCAGGGTCTCCCTGTGTAGTGTAGCCGGACTTGAGCTTTCTACCCTCCTGCCTCAGCCTCCCAAATGCTGTGATTGGATAAACCACTCAGGCGCATTTGAAAGGAAGTTCCGGGCTCCCCCACCCCCACCGCACCTGAAGCTTTGTTTTATTTAGTATTGGGCTCACCTCTGTGTAGTGAAAAATTGGGCTGCTCTTAAATTACAGATATCCCAACGAAACATTTCATAATTTGCCAATTGAGTGTCATTTAAAAACATTTAAAGGTGAAACATTAAGAACCCATTTGCTTCTCCTAGCTCTGATAATTCATCGATACTGTTTATTACGCATCTGCCCACGCGGCTGTTGATTTTACATCTGGTCACCCATTTCCCGGTTCCTTTCCTATTAGTCTCTTGTTAGGGCGAGATCCTGGCTTCTTATCACAGACCGCTGTTTTGTGACATGTAATGTTGCCAGGACTCCTTCCTCTTCTGCCAGGCGCAAGGTTGCTGTGATAATTCTAAACACAAAATAGTTTTCAAGTATTAATCATGGTAGAAAATGATTAACGTTTTCTGTAAGTAGATGCATTCAGAACAATGATTCAAGTCCATAAAATGCTTTAAAGGGGGTAATTGACATCTAAGGAAGGTTTTGTTGACTTCTGTTCTGCCATGTTTCTTCATTTGTGTGTGTGTGTGTGTGTGTGTGTGTGTGTGTGTGTGTGTGTGTGGGCTGCACACCACTGTCAGTGTCCCTGACTCTATCATTTGTTCCATTTTTACTAGCCACTCTCCTGTGTCTCAAAGTAACCCTTATATCTGCTGCTTTGGCTTCATTTTATGTGGAAGCAACTTTTGAAATAGTTTTTTTTCATACCCTTATTTACAAAGTTCCCAGAATTCTTACTGTTTCCTTATGGTCACTTTTCTTTTTCTTTTTCTTTTTTTTTGGTTTGTTTTTCTTTTGTTTTTCGAGACAGGGTTTCTCTGTGTAGCTTTGCGCCTTTCCTGGAGCTCACTTGGTAGCCCAGGCTGGCCTCGAACTCACAGAGATCCTCCTGCCTCTGCCTCCCAGGTGCTGGGGTTAAAGGCGTGCGCCACCACCGCCCGGTGGTCACTTTTCTTTTTAAATCTTGTTTTTGACATTTGTTACCCACAGTCCTTAGTTATCTCCTGCTTGATGTTGCTTTGTGTGTGTTTGGCTTTTGAAACTCATGAAGCAAAAACTGGCCTTGAACTCCTGACCATTGGATTTCCAGACCTTTCTCATCACACCTCATGGATGTTGTTTCTCAGGGTTTCTTTCCCTGCACTGTAGTGTCAGGACACTTTTGTGAACTTCTTCATTTGAGCCATGAAAAATCATTTCAGAATAGAATCGCCTTCGATGACAGAAGCACAGTGGCTTACTTCATTCTGTTGACCGTGGTAAAATTCTTCGCTGAATTCAGTTCATATGTCTTCTTTGAGCACCCGCTTTATTCCAGTGGTTATGGTAGGCCTAGTGAATGGCGTTATGAAATTTCAGTGTCCTTTAGTGTGCATAAGAAAGCTGAAGTAATCAAAACTCTATGGCGGTCCAAAACAAAATACTAGTTTTGGGAAATTTCTCAAACTCCGCTTAGGAGTTGTTAAAATGGCTTTAATGCCCGAATCCCAACACCCAAGAAGTAGAGGCAGGAGGATTACTACAAGTTTGAGGCCAGCATGGCTAAAACTGGGAGACCCTGCCCCCAAAAGTAAAATAAAGGAAAAATATTTTTTACATACTCAACGTGTAGCTTTCGAACAGTTGCGAAATGTCCCTTACTCTGTTCAGTTTTCATTTATCCAGCAGATCTGAAGCAGATCTCTAATTTCGTGGGCCTTGGTTTGATGCCGAGGGCAGGCATGCCTGTGAAGTAGGAGGCGGCTTTAATAACCAGTAGAGGCCAGAATAGACACCCCCCCCCCCAGTTGATCTAAACACCAACGATTAAATGCTGGAGGGAGCGCCAGTTGTTCATAGGAGGGGGATGTTAATAGGGGACCAGATATCGTTAGGCCTTCTCGTATGTTTTTGTATCTTAATGTAATTGAATTAGATAAATCACGGAAATAACATTGAAATGAATTCATCTTCAGAACACAAGGAGACTCAGAATTCAGAGCTTGGAAGTATCCGTCCTCAGATATAATCCGTCAAATCTCATCTATGGAAGAAAAAGCAGAGGGGACAGGTTGACTGTTCCCACATGTAGATTGCTGTCGGACTGTGTGTCCAGATTCCTAGTCTGTTGTTGGTAGCTGTCTATGCTTGGTTCTTTTTTTGTTTGTTTGTTTTTCGAGACAGGGTTTCTCTGTGTAGCTTTGCGCCTTTTCCTGGAACTCACTTGGTAGCCCAGGCTGGTCTCGAACTCACAGAGATTCGCCTGGCTCTGCCTCCCGAGTGCTGGGATTAAAGGCGTGCGCCACCACCGCCCGGCCTATGCTTGGTTCTTTCTAAAGACTGATGATTATTGTGTGTATGGGAGTGGGATGCCAGCATTGCAGTGTGCGAGCGGAGGTCAGAGGGCGCATCTGGGGAGTCAGTTTTCTTCTTCCACTTCCTGTGGATTCCTGGGGATCAAGCTCAGGCCCTGGGTTTGCACAGCAAGCACCCTTGTATGCATGTGTGCACACGTGATGGTGTATGTGTGGTGGCCAGGGGACAGCTCTGGCTTTCTCCTTTCATGTTTGCATGGGTTACAGGGATCCAACTTAGGTGCTCAGGTTCATGTGGTAAGTACGTTTGCAGGCTGAGCTGTCTTATGTTTGGAGGGTCTCTCACTGACCCTGGACCTGATAATTGGCTAGATAGCTGGCCACGAGCCCCAGGGGTCTTCTGCCTCCGCCCCTCCAGTGTGGCAGCATGCCTGGCTGTTTATGGGAGCGGTCAGGATCTGAATTCAGGTTTTCATGCTTGCTCGGCAAGCACTTTATTATCTACTGAGCCATCTCTCTAGTTCCCAGAAATAGTTCGTAAGTTTTATAGCATGTGTGATGATCTATTTTATTAGTTGTCGATGTCTTACAGTACCTAATTTATAAATTAAATTTTATTTCCGGTATGTGTGTGTAGAAGCAAATACATAGTTTAGATGCAGTGTGATTTATGATGCCTTGCAGAATCTCCCAGCACTACTGGCATCTTTTCTGGTTTTTTTCTTTTATTGCAGTCAGAGGATGGGCCTAAGGCCTTGAGCATATGTTGAGCAAACACTCCCTTCCAGAGATATGTCCTGTTCTCTGACTCTGTCATCTTTTAAAAGCAGCCTGCAAAGTAGTATCTCACCTGTCTAACTTCTTACTTAGCATAATTGTAGTGGCATCTTAAGAATTTGCTTGAACCTGGTGGGGTAGCCCACAGCTGCCATCCCTTCTCTTGGGTGGGAAAGACTGGAAAATCATGACTTTGCGGCCAGCCTGGGGTTTTAGGAAGACCTCTGGAAAAGAATTTTGTCACTGTTTGCCATAATTCAAGCTTGCTAATCAGTATTCAGACAGCCATGATGAAATGTATCACACTGGATTGTTTATAAACAAGGGGTTATTGCTCATGGTTCCAGAAGCTGGAAAGTCCAAGAGGAGGCACTAACAAACACAGTGTTGCATCTGAATCAGTAATTCTATAGACTGCACATCAGAGAGTCTCACATGGGAACTCCCTGGGTCCTCTCACATAAGGGCATTAATTCAGGCGGGGAGGCTGCAGCCCTGTGACTTAGCCACCTTTGAAGGGCTCTTCCTTGTGGCGGTATCACCTCGGCTTTGGGCTGTAACCCATCGTGGGTGGGTGTGTGGGGAGATAGAAACATTCCGATTCCAGGGCCGCTCGTGCTCATTTTGTAACGGGGACAGTGTCATCTGTCCTGTCTCTTTTTACAGTGCCGTCTACAGGGAGGTGATCTCTGTCCTCCACGCATTTAAATCCAGAGTCTAGAGACTGGATAGCATTAGGAAAAGGCTCCAGTGTTTTTTTCTGTAATAGTTACGTTTTGAAACCTTTATCTTTCAGTCTTACTTAGGGACACAGTGATTCATCCTTGTCAACTGCCTGAATCCACGCTCTATTGTCCCCCGTTAGCACTTTTAAGAAGCACGTATTTAGCTATTGATTGTATTTGAGTTAGGCGCTGCCCATTAAAACGCAGCATTATTTACCACTGTCTCAGTGATCCATTTAGTATGAACAATGTCCAAACACAGTTGCTTGCTGATGATCCTGATGTTTGAGCTAGAGTTGCTGGCTTTTTGCTTTTTTTTTTTTTTTTTTTTAATGTGCCTTCAGTTATCTGACAGCTTGAGTGAGTGCAGGCAGGTGTTAGGGTGTTTTTTCCCCGTGTGCTATCTTTGCTGGGCGCAGCCTGCACTTTGCAAACTCAAAGGCAGCAGCAGTGTGGAAGGAGAGTGAGAGCCGAAGCTTTAAGGGTTTTGGGGGTCATATGCCGCTCCTCCCGATGGTCAAAATAAGCCACAAGTCATCCTAGATTTTAAAAAAGAGGCGAGTTGAGGATTGGACTCCATTTCTTCACAAGAATGGCTGCCTGTTCTGACAGAGACCTGTGAACTGAAAAGCTGTGCCAGGCGTAAAGTGGTGAGGCAGCGGTGAAGGCTTGAGGTAGACTGCCATTAAAATGGAGGAAGAGTGGGCGGCATTCAGCAGTCGGTACCTGGTAGCATCCCTGTGCAGAGGAGGAGGAGCGGGTTCCTTGCTTCAGACCGAGCTCTACTTTGTTCTGGTTTTCAGTGCGCCTCCTCAAGAGGTCTTTTCCCCTGGTGAACACTGGAGGCCAGGAGCCTGTCTCATTTTGAAGGAACTCCTCCTTCCAGTCGCTGGTTCAGGCTCTTAATGATTTTCATTAGTATTATTCAAGTCCAAACCATGCCTTAAAAACATCTCTAATTGGCTTGAGGCAAACCTGTGCTTGGATGCTCATTAGTGTCAGGTGTTCAGGATCAGCCCTGCTTAGAAATGCTTCAGTCCAGTTGGGCATTTCCAGGCCAGTGGACACTCACTGGGGTGCAGTGAGCAGCTGCCATGCCTGTAAAACCAGTATTCAGGCACAGTTTTACTGAGGGATCTGCCACAGTTAGTGCCAGTTGTCAGTTTAACATGCCTTCAAAGAGAACCTCATTTGAGGAGTTGCCTCAATCTGATTGGCCTGGGAGCAGATCTTTGGGGCATTTTCTAATTGCCAATTCGTGTAGGAGACCCCAGCCCCCTGTGGGCAGCCCCCACCCTGAGCAGGTGGTGCTGGGTTCTGTAAGGAAGGTGGCTGAGGCTCCCCGAGGAAGCAGGCCAGTGAGGAGTGTTTTCCTGCGGTCTCTACTTCGTCAGTTCCTGTCTTCAGGTTCCTGCTGGAGTTCCTACCTTGGTTTCCCTTGATGATGGGCTGTGCCATGTAAGTTACACTTCCACACTTTCCTCCCTGAGTGGTTTTGGCCAGGCTGTTGTGTTGTAGCAGCAGGAAAGCAAACCAGAACAGGCTCATGGCTTTAACAACAGTCATGCTGGAGGTGATGATTGGGGACAAAACGTGAAATTGTTCTTCAGCCAATATTATTATTAAATAATATGATTTATTAATATTAAACATGCTTAAATATGGTTAATATTTTGTAGCCCGGGATGCATATTCAATACATTTAATGGTTCCATTCTTTGTATGTTTGAGAGTGTGTACAAATGATGTCTGTGTGAATATCGGTGGACAGGATGTGCCACATCATTGTGTGGAGGTCAGAGGACAACCTTCGCTGTGGGTCCTTGCTCTCCACCTCCTTGGTGACAGTTGCATGTTGCTCACTGCTGTGCACATCAGTGTCCAGGGGTTCCCCTGTGTCACCCCAGTCCTGCTGTAGAAGCACTGGGATTACAGATCCATGTGCTGTCCCTGGCCTTCCACGGATTCTGGGCATCTGAAGTCAGGGCATCCCTTTGACCCGTGCTGTACCACTGAGATCCTGTCCCAGCCCCTCCTTGTTCCTTATTGTGACAAACCACCACTTTGATACAGTTGTTAAAATCCATGTATTGGATTAATGAGATGAGGGACAATTCTAAACAATTAATAATCCCGCAATCTTTTGCTCGCGGTAATCACTTAGTTACTGTTTTCATTAACCAAGTACATGGTCAGAGTGGTTTGAACACAGTGATGTGTGTGTCCAGTGAGAGCAGCTAGGAAGGACCTGGGTCAGAAGCAAGTCAAAGGCAGCCCCAAAGCGCTCTGTGAGCATGTAATCGACTGACCGCAGGCTAAGGGAAGTAAGCAGCAATCAGGTACTTGACGTCTCTTGCTTGCTTAAGTGAACAAACTTATTATTTGTTGCTTTAGATAAAGAATCCAAGGCTTATTGGCTTTCTGCATCAAGGTGGACTTTGTCCCAACACAGAGATTATTTAATCAGTGAGCACAGCCTGGCAATGCTTTTTGTAGAAGTAGGTCTTCCAACACTCGATGGGATTATTCTGGCAGAGGCTGGATGGTCTGTAGAGATGCTAAGGGAGAGATTTCTGTGTCTGAGCCGTCTGCACTTTGAGACTCTGTAGATGCTCCATGTCTGTAACCATAGCATTTTGTGAGCTCACACCTTCTCTGATGTTCTACCCCAGTAGATATTGGGGTTGACACTGGTCGTGTGAGCAGAAGAGGCTTCCCGTTCTTGGAGACTGCTATGCTCTGAGCGCAGCTCCTGATGAACGAGCTGGCCCCAATAGTTGTTCATAATACAGTTGCCTAATCAAGGCCGCTGCTGAGTGACGTTGGCCTCACATGACTGAGCTTATCAGGGTACTTGGCCGAGTGAAGCCCTTCAGTAGGAGCCGTCTCTGGGGCTTCTGAGGATCATTTAGACTTCCTGATATGCAGTCAAGCTGCTCCTGAACTACAAGGATGTTGGAGAAGCCAGTGTCTCCGAAAGCTTGTGTCCTTTTTGTGTGTTTTAAACATCCCTCCCTTGGCATCTGTTTATTTCAGTGAAAATTGACGAACAGTAAATGCAACATGACTCTTTTTTTTTTTCAAAACTATGGTGAATAAAAGCTGTATTTATATGTAACTTTAATATTATATTGGAATAGTGCAGATCCAAAGTTTATGTCTTTAAGTTACCAGGGGAGTGAGTGTGGACTGTAAAGTAGGAAGGGATGGGTTTGACCTTGGAACAAATGCACTCACCACTTTCACTGGCTGTCGCTGTCCCGTGGAGGTGGGCTCGCTCGCCACTGTTTCTGATTTCACATCTGTGCTGGGGTCAAAGTGCTGTTCCCTTTCCTGTGTCACAGCTGCCCAGGGAACAAGCCAGAGTCACCTCCGTGGCCCTTGGCGCTGGGTCTGTTTAAGAATGGAGACTTTGGAGCTGGTGGATCTCCATGGGAGAGCTCCTGCTTAGCATGCACAAGGGCCTGGTTCACGCCATAGCTGGCCCTCGCCCTGTTCCCCAAATAATGTCAGTTCATCAGCTGTTGGACACTTGGGCTGTTTTCCTCCTCTTTTGGCTGTTCTGAATAATGCTGCTGTACTCGTACAGACTTTCATTTGAATGCTTCTTTTTAGATCACTTGGGCATGTCCTCAGGTCATATGGCAACTCTCGTCAGAGGAACTGTGAAACCATTTTCCACCATGGCTGCCGGGGGATGCATATTTCCCCGTGTGGTGGCAATGCTTCTGACTGTCTGGTTTTGAATTTAGCCGTCTTAGCTATTAATCCTGCTCCAGGCTCTGGAGTGCTGGGGATTCCAGGCCTGCACCACTATGGCTGTCTTGAGACTTGTGGTTTTGATTCGTAGTCACCTAGTGTTGGGGATGGTTTTGTGTACATATTAGCCATTGTGTGTCTTTGGAGAAGTGTCTGTTCACACACTCTGTCTCTTTTGAGATTGGGCTATTTAGCTGTTTTTAAACTGAGGTAGCTCTAAGAGATTTAAAGTATATTCTAGATATGAGTTCTTGATCAGTTATTTGTCTTGGAAACATTTTCTCCCATTTTGATTTTCTGGCTGTCCTTTGAGCTTCAAGCGTAGAAATGGCAGCGGGGCTCTGCTTGCTGGAGCCCTCGCTTTTTTGGTCTGTGAGCTCTGGGTTTGGTCCTCAGCACACACACTCAGACATACTCATGCATTCGTGCGTGCGTGCGCACATCAGCTTCTTATCTTGATAAAGTTCAGTTTTTATTATTTTTAACTTTTTTTTAAAATTTTATTTATTTTATTTTATAATACCATTCAGTTCTACATATCAGCCACGGGTTCCCCTATTCTCCCCCCTCCCACCCCCTCCCCTATTTTCAACTTTTATATAGTCTCTGACATATTTTCAACTTTATTTGTAGCCAAGGCTGGCTTGGCCCTCATGATCCCCTTATCTCCACCTCACAGGCGGTGTGATTACAGGTGTACCACTACATTGATTTTAGTTGTTGGTGTTTTGGTGTCATATCTAAAAAAATCATGGCCAAATCTAAGGTGAGAAGGTTTTACCCTTACGTTTTCCCTTAAGAATTTCATAGGTCTATCTAGCACATGCATTAGCTTCAAGATTCACTTTTAGTTCATTTTTATGTACAGTGTGAGGTAAGGGCCAAACTCATCCTTTGGTGTTTGGACATCGGTTGTTCCCTGCCACTTGCTGAAAAGGCTGTTCTTTGTCCAGTGATAGTGGCACCTGGCTAAACACCCCGGAGCCCTTTCCTACTGTCTGTTCTTACAAAGGAGAATAAATACTTTATCTACAAAAGCCTCATGTTTCCTGCAAAGATGCCGGAGTCACCTGGCATCTCCAGAGGGTGTTTTTCTTGCCCAGCTTCTCAATGTGACGGCACCAGTGTTAGGCCTGCCTCTGCCTCTCCGCATATGTCAACACTTAAACCCGGACAGCGGGTTTTTACCTGCTTCTCAATTGTCATTATGAATTTTATATCACTGTTACCACCTTGACAGATAACCTTTTCCTTAAACACTCCCTTAAAAGAAAAGCTTCCGTTTGCTCGGTAGACTATAGATAAATTAAGGAGTACATTTTTTCTTAGAAGCTGGAACACTGTACTGCTGGAGCTCATAGAGTCAGAGCATAGCCTATGAAGTGTTATGCATTTCCAGCATCAGTGGGGTCCAGCATGGGGTGCTGGTGAGCTCGCAGCACAAAGGTGACGTGCGTGCATGCGTGTGTGCGTGCGTGTGTGTGCGTGTGTGCGCGTGTGTGCATGTATGTTACTGTTACTGATGAACTGGTAATTTTACTTTTAAGAATAAGAAATACAGCCAGGTGGTGGTGGCGGCGGCGGCGCACGCCTTTAATCCCAGCACTCGGGAGGCAGAGCCAGGTGGATCTCTGTGAGTTCGAGGCCAGCCTGGTCTACAGAGTGAGATCCAGAACAGGCACCAAAACTACACAGAGAAACCCTGTCTCGGAAAATGAAGGGAAAAAAAGAGAAAAAGAAAAACACAATCAGATATTTGTGTTTTAAAATTTTTTATTAGCATATATTAATTATACCTAGCAATGGGTTTTATTAGGACATTTTTACACATTTTCATGCGTTTTGATTATATTGGCATGCCCTTATAATCCTTTCTTGTCCTCTCCCCCAACTCCTGCTGCTCCCTTTTTCTTCCTGGGGGTTCCCCTTCATTGTTATCTCTTGTCTGTCTGTCCCCCCTCTCCCTCTCCTCCTCTCCCCTCCCCCTTTCTTCCTTGTGACCTTCTGAGTTCAGTAAGTGCTGCTTATAAGAGCATGGGTGCGGACTGTGTACAGGACCCTGGGCACCTTACCAGTGCTGAGGAGAGAGAGTCGCCCTCCCCCAGCAACCGCTCATTGCGTTTGTGTCCTCAGAGAGGGGGGCACGGCCCTTCTCAGCACTTGGACCAGTTAGGAGTCTCTGAAGTAATCACCTGCAAAAATGAGCCTCCCCAGTGAAGGCGGGAGCCAGCACTGGTCTGTGCGGTACACAGGATTGTTCACATCAGTTAGCAGACAACAGCAGTAGATTTCCCATTAGGGCCTCTGGCGTCCTTAACCATGGGCTGTTGACCGAATTCACAAGGCCTGGTATGTTTTCCCTCCTGAGCAGCCGGCCTCAGATCCAGTCAGAAAGTGACTGGTTACCACAAACTCCACTAATGCACCAGTGGACGGGTCTTGCCTGGCTCATCAGTAGGGCCCATAGCTTCTTAAGACCATTGGTGACAGTTGTAGACTTCCGGCTCAGTTCCAGCCTTTTGTGTTTGTTTGTTTGTTTGTTTGTTTGTTTTTGTCCTGTGATCGCACCATGCCTTCTCTTCAGCACTAGGGCTGTGCTGTTAGTTCTTGTGGGCGACCAACAGCAGCGGCAGACAGCCTGTATTGCTTTGGGAGCTTCAGGGACCCACCTGACCAACTGGTTGCGAGGTGGTTCACCCCTTCAAATCAGATACTTGAATATAGGTGGTTTTAGTATGTACAAGATTCACTTCTTGTGTGTGCTGCTGGGAATCAAAGCCAGGGCCAAGCTACTGTGCTACACTTCCGGTTATATGTTAATCAAGATTTGTGGGTGCAAACAGTGAAACTAAGGCACAGCATGGAAACATCTTATACTAGTACACACTGGATGTTCCCACTTTTCCCCAGAGAAGTGAGCCGGGGAAGCTGCATATATTCCGAGTGGCTGCATTTACCTTCAAGAATCCTCTAATGGCAGTGATGATCCTCATGGACTTTTGGAACAAATGCTAAGTGGTGACAAACTGGACGTTTTAGGTGACAGGGGACAAGTCACCAGTGGGTGCTGGGGACAGGATGCTAGCTGCAATGGGATCATTGTTTGACAGTGTTTTTCATCACTTGTTTTAAACTGATTTGTGGTTTATATAGTCCTAATTTTGACATCTTAAATACCATTGGATTTTAGTGAATTTCTTATAAGTGTAGCAATTATAAAATGCAAATTAACACCCTAAGCTTAATACAAGTGCAATGGATGACTTTTTTATTTAATTATTTTTTTAATGGAAATTTTTAGATTTATGTCTTGGGAAGTTAGGCATTTATAGTTGATTTTATAAGAGAATGTACTTTGAACTGTGTACATTCATAAGCCTGGTATTAGGGGAACTTGAGGGAATGAATAGATGAAACTTTGAAGACATTTGTCTTCTTGGTCCTGGGTAAGAACCAAGTTGCTTAGGTACCTTAGACACACTACTTGAATTTCTACCCTCAGAATGTGTTATTGATATTCCTAGACTTGTTATCGTTCTTTTTAACATAAAGATGGAGTGTCTTAAGGTATCAGATGAAGAAAATAAGAGTGCAAGATTATCTTTGGTTGCAACATGTGATTATTTCTTGCCTAACCGCAAATTGCTTCTTTTCTAGGCATTCTCTAATATTTATTAACTTTTAAACTTTTTGGTAGTAACAGAAATGGCAGTGAAGACAAACATGTAAATTATTGGTTGCCTTGCAAAGCTTTAGGGATTTTAGAAGCTATTATGTGGCACGACGTGAGCTGAGAGGAAGGAAGGCAAGCTTTTTCCCTTTGTGACAATTTACCTCGGGATGGAGGATTTACTGACAGGAGTCATGATCTTGGCTGTTTAATGTTACAGGTTTTTGAAAAGAACATCCTGTGCTCTTTCCATTACATTTGCATGAATAGATTTTTAAAGTTATGATTACCCTCAAAGTCATGGGAGGCCAGCAGGAGATAAATCCTGGTTTTGCAATTGCCCCCATGGATACATTGTGGTAGGGAATGGTCAAGGTGGGCGGTGCTAGGGTTCTCTGTACTGGACCTGGAGCTTAACTATCGGTTAATTTAGATGAAACCGTTACATGAATCATATACTTATACCCAAGAGGAAAAATTACAGTTAAAAAGTTGATTGAATAGAATATGAGGAAGCTATTAAGAACTTGTAAAACCCCTTCGCATATCTCTGCTTGCCACATTTATTGGGTCCTTAAACACATTATGCTAAGTGAAAGGGGCCCAGTGTAAGAGGCTGCATATTACATTGATATATAAAAATAGTCTGGAAAGCATTCCAGTGGTTCCCCAGGTATGAGGGTAGGAAGGTATGAGGGTAGGAAGTAAGCTCGGAATTTTACCGTATTTAGTAGATGAAAAGACAGTGACAGAACACTGTTAATTTTGACAGGGAGCCATTATGCATGAGAAAACACATTTCTTTAACAGGTGAGTACCACAGAGGGTGCTTGCATGGGAAGGCTCTGCTGTTCTCTCTCCATACTGAAGAGTTCAGTCACTGTCACAGCGAAAGGTGTCACAGGAACAGACATGTGACCCAGTGTTTTCCTGTTCTGTGGCCAGCCCTTTTCTTGTCTGTGTGCTTCAGCATGAATCTGGGGGCACCTAACTCCATTTGCTACCCAGTTTCTCAGAATTTAGAAGAACTTTGGTGATTTTATGTAGTAGACTGCTGAAACCTGTACTAATTAAGTGTTCAAATTGGGGGCTAGTGTTGTCCCTTATTGCCAACCCCATCCTTCCCTCCCTTCACTGGCTTTCTAATGAGCACATCTATTTCTTTAATGGGGCACTGAGGGGTTCACATTATAAAGATCTGTAGCTAACTGGCTGGCTATATTTCTTCCACAAAATATCATCTCTGATATCAGCTCCTATTCTCTGTCTGTCTCTGCTGTCATTTTGTCTCTGTCTCTCTCTGTACCCCCAAAAACAAACCCAAAAAGAAAAACCTGTCAAACCAACCTTGAAATGTAATTCTAAGGCATTTCAAAGGCAAACCTGACTGTTTTAACATACTTGCAGTTGTATAGGGGTCACTTACGTACATTACAAAAATTTTCATCACTCCAAAAAGAAGCCTATGTCTTGTACCAGTCACTTTGTATTTCTCCCAAGCCTGCCAGGTCCAGGTGGCCACTGGTACACTCTCTGGACATTTCATATGGATGGAATAATGAACTCTGAACTCTTGCATGACTGGTTTCTTTCCTTAACATGATGTATTGATGGTTTATCCATGTTGTGGTATAGATCAAGACTTTTCTACTTTTCTTTGGTGTGCGTGTGGTATGTACAAGAACACAAATGTGTATAATGTGTACAAGTACATGTGCGGAGGTATGCATACAAGTGTGTACGTGTGTTTGTGGAAGCCAGAGAACAACCTTAGATATTTGTGGATAATTAGTACAAGCCATTCACCTTGTTTTTTGAGACTAGGCCTTGATAGCCCGAGACTGACCAGTTTGCCTAGGCTGGCTCTCCGGCAAGCCTCAGGGGTTTCCTGTGTCCACGTCCACAGCACAGGGATTGCAGGTGTGCCCACTGGGTCAGCTTAGGGTCAAACATACCCTCAGGTCTCCGTGTAAGTGCAGCAAGACAGAGTTATCTCCCCCGCCCAAGGCAGGCATTATTTCTACTCACTGCCAAGCAATGCTGGGTTATGTAGTTTTATTGCTTGTCTATTCATAAATACAGTATTTTTATGAACAATGCTGCTGTGGATTGTGAATATTTTTCTCCACATTGGATACATGCCTTCATGCTGTTTGGTATGTATCTAGGAGTAAGTATTCTAGGTCACAGAGTAACTACCAAATTTTTTTTTTTTTTTTTGAAATGGTTGCATCGTTATTATCTGTAGTAGAGAAGGAGGATTCTAGTTTTTTCTGTATCCTTGGCAATGCTTGTCTTTTTATGTCTAGAAGTTGTGCAGTGATCATAACCTTTGCTTGTATTTCCCTGATGCCTGATGATGCTAGGCATTTTCTCAGGTCCTTGTCTACTGCTGTTTATTTACCTTCTTGAAGAATGTCCATTAAGATCCCATGCCTGTGTTCTTTTAATTGTGGAAATGTGTGAGTTCTTTATATATTCTAGACACACAGGCACAGATCATATCAATGATTGGCAACATTTCCCCCAGTTCAATATATTTCCTTCCTTCCTTCCTTCCTTCCTTCCTTCCTTCCTTCCTTCCTTCCTTTCTTTTCATTCCTTTCATTTTCTTTTCTCTTTTCTTTTTTTCAAATTTGATGGCATTTGCAACATGAATTTTAAGAATTTTGGTGAAGTCCAGTGATCTTTCATTTTTTTCTTTGTTTTTTTGTACTTTGCTGTCAGAGATAAGAAATTATTGCTTAACCCAGTGTAATGAAGTGTCTACATTCTCTTGTGTTTTATAGTTTGAATGTGTGCACTAGGGCTTTGATTCATTGTGAGTTAGCTGTTTATATTATAGAGATGCTCACTGTATATTTAAAATGACTTTGTAAAGTGTTTAGGCCATGTGTGGATCGTGCCTGTAATCCCAGTGCTTGGGAGGCTGAGATAGCGTGCCACTGGGAGTTCCAGGATAGCTAGCTTAGGCTGCAGGGTGAGTACCTGCCTCAAATGACGGGCCTGGAAAGATGCTCAGTGGTTTAGAACACTTGCTGCTCTTGCAGAGGACCTGGTTTGGATTCCCAGCATCCACATGGTGACTCACAACTGTCAGTAACTCTGGTTCCAGGAGATCTGACACTCTCTTCTGACCCGTGAGGGCATGTACAAGTCTGCACGTGGTGCACATACAAAGAGCTGGACTGTGGTAGCCCATGCCTTTAATCTCAACACTTGAGAGGCAGAGGCAGGTAGATCTCTGTGAGTTCGAGGCTAACCTGGTCTACAGAGTTCCAGGACAGCCAGGGCTATACAGAGAAACCCTAAAAACCAAACCAAACCAAAACTAAACAAACCAAAACAAAACACCCCCAAACTCAACCAAACATACATATAAATAAACAAACAAACACCTTTAAAATACTTCTGAAGGCTTCACTGCAACTGACAGACATTTGATGCTGTATAAACAGTTACTGAGCTACTTATTTCCATAAGAAGTAATTGGTTTGCTTTTGATGTAGGTTTAGACATCCTTTCTATTCCACCCCTCTCCTTTTATTTCTTTTTATGATAGGGTTGTGCTGTGCTGGTCAAATTGGCCTGAACTCCGGGGCCACTCAGCCTCCCGAGTAGCTGAGACCCCAAGTGCTCGTTTGGCCTGGCTCTAGACAGTACTGTCTGTTTTGATGGAAGTTCAGGTCATTTACATACGGTGCTGCAAAATAGGCTGTCAAATTTGGAATGGTGGCTGCTGGATATGGTGGCTCAACACCTTTAGTCCTAGCACTCACGAAGCAGAGGCCAGCCTGGTTTACAGAGAGGGTTCCAGGACAGCCAGAGCTGCATAAGGAAACCCTGTCTTTTTTTTTTTTTTTTTTTTTTTTTTTTTTTTGAGTGACAAAACCCCTTTACCTCAGTGACATCTGCTCCCATTGGCCAGTGCATCATCATTGGAAATCCCTTCGCCAGTCTCTGCGGTTTCAGTCACAGTTAACATGACTTGTATGGATTCAGTGGCACATTCTGGCAATGACAAACAAAGTGTATATATATGCTCAGTTTTTAATTAACCATCTGACATGAGATGAAGCCTCTGGGCTTCAGTCTTCCTAGTTACAGAGCTATGGGTGCACACTGCAACAGCATCAGGGTAAAAACGCCCATGCTTTCTGCTTCTTTCCTCAAGGTCACTACTACCCAAGTGGAACAAGAGGAAGGGACTGTGCAAACTTGTACGGAGTGCCCAAGGCTAGCCAGATACCTGTATAGTTGCTAGAGATAAAAAGATGAGTGAGATCCCTGATATCAGAGTATCCACCATTCATCTGGGAAATATAATATTTATTTCAATAAGGAAACAACACATTTTTCATTGCAGGAGCAACATGTTCTGAGGTGTCTCCTAGGCTGTCTTAAATGACAGTGAGGAAGTGAGGAATTGATTACTCTGCAGCTCCTGCAGCGCTAAATGCAAAGTCTCAGTTCACCTCTGTAGTCTCATAGTTCACCTCTTCGTACACAGACAGGGACATTTAGTCAGACACTAATTTTTCTAAGTTAACTCAGGGGCGACAGAATTTTGACTGGATCTGTCACAGGGAACCGCTGTAACAAGTGCTGTCTCTGCAGGGGAGAATCTGGTGTGTTATCCCTTCGGCACCTCTCAGTTGGACCAGTTACTTCTCAAGAGCTGCGTGTGGCTAATGATCACCCCACAGTACAGCACAGGTCTGAATGAAAGCAGTGCTGTGTTAAACCCGGACTCCAGAGCAGAGATGTCTGACATAAAAGATGCTGGCTAGCAAAGGGCGGGTCCCAGGACAAGTTCCTGCCGTGCCAGCAGCCAGGTATGAGGCCAGGCGTACAGCTGGAAATATGCCCATGGCTTATGTGTAAGCCAAAGGCATTTTATAGTGAAAAGTTAGAGAAGAAAAGCTCTGTCATTTACCCCCTCCCCATTGATTGATTGTGTGTGTGTGTGTGTGTGTGTGTGTGTGTGTGTGTGTGTAGGGTAGAACCCCTAAGGCATTATGCATACCAGGCAAGCACTCTATCAGATTGTTTACATAGAGTCTGCATTGGCTATAGATATGAAGAGCAGGGTCACAAAGAACAGGAAAGTTGTGAGAGAGGCAACAGCCTATCAGAAGCAGAAAGTACTGGTGGCTTCTGTTTGGTTTGAGTTCATGGTAATCTGTCTGGGATTTTAGACAAACTTTCAATATTCATTAAGGAATGTGCAACAGTTTTTTTTTTGTACCATTATTATTAACTGATCAACTTCCCCTACCTTCCCTCCCCATCCCTCAGCCTGTAAAATGATTCAGTTTGGGATTCCTAGAACTTTCGTCAAGCATAACAGCCTTTGCTCACTGTAGTTATGGTGCCTGTGATTAAAGAATGGTGATGTGACAAACCAGAGTCTCCATCCCTTGTCTGTCATTTGTGTAAATGCTGAAGATCCCCTTATCTTTGTCACCTCTAGCCCGTAAGTAAGTGTTTAGTTCCAATTATTTTAAAATTTTCAGATGCCAAAAGTTTCTCCAGCTCATATCAATCAAATCTCGAGGCGTGGTGGGAACAGGCTGTGCGCGGAGAGGCTCGTGCGGCTCGTTCTGAAGAACAGACCTGAGGGGAGGGGTCAGAGGGTGGGAGAGCGGAGAGGAGGGAGGCTGTGAACAGCGAGAACTACTGTAGCTTGGTGTGGGGTTTCAGGGAATCATGAGGGGTAGCGGAAAAGATGTGTACTACTCAGTGGTGTACTTTCAGGGCCAGCATGGTTGAAGCAATCAGTGTTTTTGTTTTTGTTAGCTTATGTCTCTTTTAAAGATGATCAATCCTTGGAATACAGATGTGAGGCCTCCAGCTGGGAGGAAGCAGTTGAACATGTGAGATACAAGAATAATTAGTCGTGTGTTTCTGAGAAAGGAAAAGAGGAAGTTTAGATGTGAGGAGGATGGATTTTTTTTCTCATGCAGGCTTTGTCAAATTGTTACAAAATTGTTACAAAAACTTCAGGGGATATCAACACTGGAGAATAAAAAGACTATAGAGTTATACTGTATTTCCTGTCTTTTTTTAGTCTCTAAATTGGGTGATGGGCATGAAACTAGCAGTGATTAGAAGCAACTGTGGGTCAGTAATTATGTTGGGGGATCAGTATATATATTAGGAGTCAATAGATATTCATGCTTATTAAAGTCTACCAGGGCAGATTTTGTATAAATATACTCATGGAAGTTAACTTTTTCTAGAGAGTTTTAATGGGATGCAAAATGGTGAAAACATTTTGTTCCATCTGTTCTCGTTTTCTGCCATAGAGGCACCCCCTCAGGTGATGAGAGTTTATTATAGAGTCTTAGGAGAGAGAGGGAAGCTCACACAGTCCTCGTCTGTCTATAATTGTAAAGATGCAGTCTCCACTGGAGAGAGGCTCAGTGGGTAAGAGCATTCCCTGCTCCTGCAGAGGACCTGGGTTTGATTCCCAGCACCTATGTGGCGGTGCACACGGTCTGTAACTCCAGTTCCAGGGGATCTGATGCCCTCCTGGCCTCTGGAGGCACCAGGCACACAGGTGTTGCACCTTCATACAAACACTCCATACCATGATAACGGTAACAACAACAATAATAAAAACCGCCTCTGACTAGGGGGCAGTTTTAAGATGCTACCGAGTCCCTGATCCTCCATACTCCATGCCTTTCCCTGAAGCAGTGTAAGCCATGTTCAGTGAACTCAGCGTTTATAAACCACAGAAGTAGAGCTACCCTATTTCAAGTGGAGATTGATGGCTGCCCCCCTCCCCTCACAGCCCCCACCTTCTGCCTCCATTCTGAGGCTCTTCTGCAGACTTTGGGGAAAGTGTCATTGCTCATTGGAGCAGTGGGACACGCTCACTTTCCCATTCTTTGCTCTGGTGAGTCATTGGCAACTGTATACAATTGGAATTCCCCTCAGAGGTCCTGTCTGCTGCTCTCTGCTCCCTTTCTGGTCACTTGAAGATTTATTTCTATTAATTTTTTGTTACAGCTGCCTGTGTATGGGAAGGTGCATGTATGTGCAGGCAGAGGCCTAGGGTTTGGAACTCCCTGGAGCTGGAGTTGCAAGTGGTTGTGAGCTGCATGCTGGGAACTGAATTCCAGTTTTCCAGAAAAGCAGTGTTTGCTCTTAACCATGGAACCATTTCTCCAGCCCTATAATAATAATATTAAAAACAAAAAAATCTCCTTTCACATCCAGTACTAAAGATGGTTGCATTTGGTTGCCTAGAAGATGTTTATTCTTATTTTATGTGTATGAATGTTTGCATGTATGTTAGAGCCCTTTGTGCATGCCTAGTGCCCGGGGAGGACAGAAAAGGGCACTGGATCCTCTGGAACTAGAGTTAAAGATGCGTGTGGTTGTGAGCTGCCGTGTAGGTGCTGGGAACCAAACCTGTGTCTCTACAGGTCAGCCAGTTCTCTTACCCACTGAGCCACATCCCTAGCCCTGTGGTCACTTTATTACGACAGCATCTCTTCCTTTGACTGGCATCAGCTTTTGATGTTCTTTACTCATTGATCATGTCTGTGGTTCCTGTTCGGTCTCCTTAAGAAATAGAATTTGGTTGGATTGGTGAGCAATTATTCAATCTACAGTCTCTTCAGTTGGGCCTGCCAAGCACCCTCACATCTAGGTCTAAAGATTGTTTCATTTGGCGGGGAGGAGACTGCCTCTTCTTTTCTCATGTAGCTAAGGCAATAGGCTCACACAACACCAAAGTTCAGCGAAGAACTACTGCTGGTAGTCTGTCTCAGAAGGTGGTTGTGGGCGATTTGGCTGATTTCCCTAAGACATGCTATATTGTAGGAAATTGTCAGTGAATAAGGGGAGAGCTTTTATTTTGTTACCTTTGTGGTGATAATGCTAGCAGTCAAGGTTATGACTGAGCACTTTTCATGTGCAAGGATTGTGTTAGCATGTAGCAGCACATGAGCAGTGTGATCCCCTTCACTGGTGAAAACCGAGCATGAAGTGCTCTGTTCCAAGTTGCTGGGGGATGTCTTTCTATATGCTGTGAATATGTGTTGCTCTGATTGGTTGAAAAATAAAGCTGCATTGGCCTATTGTAGGGCAGGATGGAGCCAGGCAGGAAAATCCAAGAGAGAGAGTGAGAGGAGAAAGGAGAGGCAGAGGAGATGCCAAACCGCTGTCCAAGGAGCAGCATGCAATGGGACGCAAAGCCATGGAATAGTGGCGATACATAGATTAATAGTTATGGGTTGAGTTAAGTTAGAAGAGCTAGTAAGGAGCCTGAGCCATAGGTCATATAATCTGCAATTAATATTAAGCCTCTGAGTGATTATTTCATGAGCAGCTGCAGGGCCTTGGGACCAGGCAGGACTGAAGAACATGGGAGCGCAGGGCTGGGTGGGACCAGAGCAACTTACAGCTATATCACGTTCCTGTTTTCTAAATGGGATCTGAGCAGTCAGTCAGCTCGCTTTCCAAACAGCCCAAACAAAGTCCATAGCATGACACTGTGAGGGCTACAGCAGGGCAGAGTGACGGTCAGATTTCCTTAGGGACTTGAGTAAGGGCGCAGAGCTAGGCGTTGTCAGGACCAGGTCTGGACTCTTCTTTTTTGGTGTTTCAAGACAGGGCTCGGTGTGTGTGTGTGTGTGTGTGTGTGTGTGTGTGTGTGTGTGTGTGTGTGTGTGTGTGTTTTGGGACAGGGTTTCTCTGTGTAGTTTTAGTGCCTGTCCTGGATCTCTCTCTGTAGACCAGACTGGCCTCGAACTCACAGAGATCCACCTGCCTCTGCCTCCCAGTGCTGGGATTAAAGGCGTGTGCTGCCACTGCTTGGCTACTGGACTCTTTTCTAATGCTCTTGCCTGCTTGAGAGCAGTACCCAAGTGTTGACATGTCCTGTGTTAGAGGCACACAGTACATGGCTGTGAATAGTCATCAGTGTCGGCTTTTATGTTGGACCACTTATGACCTACAGAGACAAGGAGCAGTGCCTGGCGCTGTCAGCCAGGGAGATTGTCTGCTGGGTCAAGCTCCACTGGCAACCAGAGGAAGTACTCTGCCAGACTGTGGTCCTCCAGGTGATACAGGACACTGAGATGCCCAAAACAAATGCCCGTCAGAGGAGACTTTTGAGGAAAGCGAGAGCTTTGGAGAGTGGGGGGGGGGGCTCATTGGAGGAATAAGCACCCCAGGCGAGCAGCATTGTGTACAGTGAAGGCACACTGCCCTGAAAGGCAAGACATCACAAAGCTAATTGTTTGTTTGTTTGTTTTTGAGACAGGGTTTCTCTGTGTAGTTTTGGTGCCTGTCCTGGATCTCGCTCTGTAGCCCAGGCTGGCCTCAAACTCACAGAGATCCACCTGGCTCTGCCTCCTGAGTGCTGGGATTGAAGGTGTACACCGCTACCGCCCGCCACAAAGCTAATTGTATTAGGTGTAGAATCCTGTGACTGGCAGGAACTCCTGTTTTCATATTGCAACTTGGTTTTTAAGTGAATACTAACTAAAGTTAAGTGGCATCCACAGAGGTTTGGTGGAATAGTTTTGGCTCTACTTCAGCAGTTAAGGAACAGCCTTGAGAGTCTGTGCAGTGCTGGTTCAACTCTGAGTATGTCGTTACGTGGAGTTAATAACGTATAAGAAGCTGGGGTGTTCCTTTTGGTCAAGAGGACAGTGTTCTTCTTTAGGAATCGGTTCTCTGTCTCCATCCGTGACTGACTGAATCAGAAGCAGGTGACAGACACTCAGAGCAGCAGTCACTGGTTTGGATTTTATTAATGACAACCTTCCTAGATGGTTCCTGTGTTTGCTGAAGCTTGAGATCCAGTGACACAGATGAAACTATGTCATCAACGGAAACAGTTTCATTTTCATGATGTTGAGGGAAGCATTTTCTTCCCCTAAGTATGGAGGATCCTAATTATTACTACCAGAGTCTAAAGTTGTTTTGAAATCCAGGGTTTCACTGTGTAGGCATGGCAGAACTGAACTAGCTGTGTGGACCAGCTGGGCCTTGAACTCAGAGACCATCTGCTTCTGGAGTGCTGGGACTAAAGGCGTGCTCTGCCACGGCCAGCATGTTCTTGATCCAGTTTCTGAGCAGACTGTCTGGGCATCGGAGTCCTCTGAGCAGGTGCTGGCCACACAGCAGGCATTAAAAGAGCATTGTTATGTAAAGCTTCCACTTTATGGGCGTCTCTACACTACTCACGGTTATTAAAATGAATCTGAAGTTGGGCTTGGTAGCACATACCTGTAATCAGTCCCAGAAGTCTGGCAGCTGAGGGCAAGAGGCCCTCAGACCCAAGTTTGAGGGCAGCTTAGATGGAGAACTTAGTAAAACCTTGTCTGAGGAAAGAAACAATAACATTCCAAAGCAAGTATAAAACCAGCCAAACAAGTCGGAAAGATGAATTATGTGGTAATTGAGAGCTGTGCGTTCTTTATCTTTTATTGAGTCTCCTTTCTCCTTCTGCTGTAGCCTACACACAGGCTGCTGCTTTGGTATTAATACTACATTAGGGAAGGTTCCAAAGAGGCTGGGGGAGTTTGTTTGCACGAGACAGTTCTGTCAGATTGCCAGTCAACTTTGACCTGGATTATTGTAGAAGGGAACATGTACATTTTGGTCAGCAACTGAAAGTAGGTACCTGGAAGGAATTTTTTTACCTGAGTCTCTTTGGTACAAGTTACACATTTATATATATATGCTTGATTTTTCTTTTTAAGAATTTAAGGTGTGTTGTAGAATATTATTTTATGCTGTGTTACTTTTGTTTATGTTGCATTTTGTTTAACTCTGTGAAGCTGTTACTGTGCCTGTCTAAAACACCTGATGGTCTAATAAAGATCTGAACGGCCAATAGCAAGGCAGGAGAAAGGATAGGTGGGGCTGGCAGGCAGAGAGAATATGTAGAAGGAGATAATCTGTGAGGATAGAGGAAGTAGCCAGAGAAGGAGGAGCTTGTCAGGGGCCAGTCACTCAGCTATACAGCAAGCCATGGAGCAAGATTTACAGAAGTAAGAGAACAGGAAAAGCCTAGAGGCAAAAGACAGGCAGGGTAATTTAAGAAAAGCTGGCAAGAAACAAGCCAAGCTAAGGCCAAACATTCATAATTAAGAATAAGCCTCTAATGTGTGATTTATTTGGGAGCTGGGTGGTGGGACCCAAAAGAGCAAAAACAACAAAGGTGAATTATGGAGAAGTTGAAAAAACTAGGTATGTACATTCAAAAACTCAGAGTTAGAAGCCATTGTACTCCGGTGGCATTCAGGGAAGCCCCAGTGGCAGAAATGGTAGATGAGCATACCCAAGCCAGGTGTGGTGGTGCATGTCTTTAATCCCAGCTCTTAGGACAGAGCTAGGCTGATCCATTTAGTGAATTGTAGTCTAGCCAGGGCTACACAGTGATACCCTGTCTCCAATCAAAGATTAGTCATCTTTCTGAGGTATATTCTGCCCTTGTCCTTTTGTTTTTCAACTGATTTTGTTATCTAATAATGATAAATATTTCATGGCTCCAAAATAAAGGCTGTAAAGGAGGTCTGCACAGTGAAATCAGCTTCTGAGCCCGGGACCCTGAGGGTCCCTTCCTCCTCCTTTAGGGGATCACTGATACTACTTTTGAGTTATTTTTTTCTTGAAAAACATACATAATCATTTTTACTTTCTTTCTCAAAATCAGCATTTTGCTTATACTGTCCCTTTTCCCCTCATGTCACAGCAGTTTGCATAGCCCTTTTCAGAACTGTCCAGACCTCATCGTGTACATGGGCCATGTAGATGTGACTCGGCCTCATATTGCAGCGGTTAGTGACCATTTCTATTCCTATTACCCGGGCCTGAGAATCCCTGCTTCCTTTGTGGCTTGGTGAGACTATGCCAAGCTCACGAGGTGTTTCTGGCCGAGAGGTGGGAGGTGAGAATTCTGTCAGTATGCTTTTCATTGGTTTTCTCTGGTGAAGGGGTGAAATACCTTTTCATCTACACTTCTGAATGATCTTCGTAGTTTTACTCTTCTGAGGAAGTGGTTTTGGTTGTTACTGCAGAAGAATTCCTCCGAGTGTTTCTGTTTAGGAGTTACAATACTTCAGGAAGGCAGTATCACCAGGCGTGTCTGGTTAAATGCAGCAAACCCAGACGGCCCGCTGCCTTTTCTCTTTACTTTTTTGAAGGATTTCTTACTACGTTTTAGGTTACACGAAACAGGGCACAGTCACAGCATTTTCACACATTTGCTGTGTCCTTGTTTGTCCTCTCCCACACCCTCTCCTGTGGGTCCGTCCCTGTCTCCCTGAATGTCGCTTTGCTTTCATGCCACATGTCTTCTGTACCCTCCTCCCCTCCTGCCCCTTCCATGAGTTGTCTTCCCCATCTCCTGGTCCCTCTCTAGATTCATAAGCTGTACATGTGCATATACATATACATGTATATAAATTTAAATCTAGATTTCATGTATCAGAGAAACATAAGGTATTTGTGTCTTACCTATTTTGATAACATGATGATGTCCAGTTCTGTCTATTTTCTTGCAAATGTTGTGATTTCATTTTCTTTATGGCTGAATTTAACTCCATCACACTTTCCTTCTCCTTCATCAGTTGATGGGTGTGTAGGTTGGTTTTGTAGCTTGTCACTGTGAATACTGCAGCAGTAAAAGAGAACATGCAAATACATGTGTGGATGTTGACTCAGAGTCCTTGTGTTCATACATGGGTGTGTGGCTGGCTCTTCTGGTAGTTCTGCTTTCAGGTCTTTGGAGGGACCTGTCCAGAGTGGCAGAGCCAGTTTGCGTTCTCACCGGCAGCAGATGAGGGTCCGTCCCTCTTTGCCTTTAGTATTTATTAACATTGGGTTTTTCTAATGGTGGCCATTATGACTGGGGAGCAAGGTGCTCTCAAGCAGTTTTAATTTGCATTTCCCTGGTGATGAAGGATGCTGAAGACTTGTTAAAATACTTCTTGGCCATTTGTATTCCTGCTTTGAACACCTTCATTTAGTTCATTGGGGCCCCATTTATTGATTGGATGATTTGTGGGGGTTATTAGGGTCCCATTTATTGATTCATTTGTGGGGGTTGTATTTCATTTTTATTTTAATCCACTGTCTGATGTAGGTAGCAAAAGTTTCCTATGGGAGAAAATCTACCCCCTCATTCTGCTACCTGTTTCCTTGGCTGTGCAGAAACCTCTTATTTCATGAAACTCCTTGCCAATTCTTGATGTTATTTTCTGTGCTAATAATCTTTTACAGAGATACCTTGCCTGTACCTGAATCTTGAAGTGTTCTACATGTGTTTCCCTCCTGTTTCAAAGTTTCGGGTCTATGTTAGTGTCTTTGATCCAATTTGAATCAAATTGTCCTCTGCATAAAAGGGCAAGGTGTGAAGACCACTCCATTTCCCAAACAGCAGCACTTGTCAAGGCAGCTCTCATTCCCAGCGTGTGTTTCTGAAAGGCAGTGTTCTCAAAAACGAGGTGCCCACAGCTGTGCGGCTGTTTCCCGGGACCTCCATCATACCCACTGCTGGCTGGCTGTATGTCTTTTGTGAAGTCGCAGAGTTTTTGTTAGTGTAGTATGATTTGAGATGAGGAATTATGACTCATCCAACATTACTTCTTCTGTTTAGGATTTCCATGGTGTCGGGACCCCTTGTCCTTCCTTGTGAATTTAAAAGATTGTTTTTTAGTTCTGTGAATGTCCCTGGAATTTTGATGGAGATTGCATTGAATAGATACATCATTTTTGATATTACTCTTTCACATGGGAGGTCTGTCCAATTGCCTGGTCCTCTTTAATTTCATTCTTCAGTGTTTTCAAGTTTTTATTATAGAGACCTTTCACCTCGTTGGTGAGGTTTATTCCTGGGTATTTTATGTTTTTGAAGCCATTGTGAATAAGATTTTCATTAAGATGATTTGCTTAGCAAATTTGTTGCTGGTAGTAGAAATACTACTGATTTTTTTTTAATCTTGTTACATTGCTGAAAGTATTTATCAGACCTAAGAAATGTTCTAGTGCAGCCCCAGGCTCTTTTAAGTATAGGTACGGATACTTTGAGTTCTTTTATTTATCTTGTCTTATTCTTCTAGCTAAGACCAAGATAATTGAATCTTGTTTATAAACTTTTATTTATTATTTGTGTGTGAGCGCACATGCCATGCTGTGCATGTGGAGGTCAAAGGATAACCTTGTGTGACATTCGTCCTCTCTCCTACCTCTCTGTGATTTCCAGGAATCAATCAAACATAGGCCACCAAATGCCTTTATCCACCAGGCTCTCTGACCCGCCTCCATTTGTTTTTAACCATGTCAGATCTCCTCTGCATAAATTAAGGTTTCCATCTGATGATGATATCAAGAGGGTGCTGCTTCTTACGGTTTTGTTGATGGTTTTGTTGGATCGCTGTTCCACCTTGTTAGTGCTAGGGGCTTGCTGGTTTCCTTGTTGACCATGACTGACTCATTCCTCCGTCCCTTTGGTCATCTATTCCTCACACGAGACTGATACTTTCCTGGCTCTTGTGATGAAGACTCTCTTTGTCTTCTGTGTATCACATTTTATACACGGTGGCAGCTTGGTTGTCACAAGTTGCTTCTGTTTGAACTGTCTGGAAATGTCCTGGTCTCTCTATCCGTTTCTAAAAGGTGGCTTTGCTATCTGACGCACTCTTGATTGGTATTTGTTTACTTTTGGGGTCAAGTGCACGCCCCATGCTCTTGTGCTGATTTGGGTTGCTGATGGGGGATGGGGTGCATTTGCCTTTGTAGATGTGTTGGTGTTTTCCCCTTAAAGCTTATCTTAGTTCAGATGCTGGAGGCTGAACCAGTGTGCTGTGCAGAGCAGGCAGTGCCCCCCCCCAGCTGTGCAGAGCAGGCAGTGCCCCCCCCCCCCAGCTGTGCAGAGCAGGCAGTGCCCTCCTCCCTCTGAGCTGTGCAGAGCAGGCAGTGCCCTCCTCCCTCTGAGCTGTGCAGAGTGGGCAGTGCCCCCCCGTGAGCTGTGCAGAGCGGGCAGTGCCCTCCTCCCTCTGAGCTGTGCAGAGCAGGCAGTGCTCTCCCTCTGAGCTGTGCAGAGCGGGCAGTGCCCTCCTCCCTCTGAGCTGTGCAGAGCAGGCAGTGCCCTCCTCCCTCTGAGCTGTGCAGAGCGGGCAGTGCCCTCCTCCCTCTGAGCTGTGCAGAGCGGGCAGTGCCCTCCTCCCTCTGAGCTGTGCAGAGCGGGCAGTGCCCTCCTCCCTCTGAGCTGTGCAGAGCGGGCAGTGCCCTCCTCCCTCTGAGCTGTGCAGAGCGGGCAGTGCCCCCCCTCTGAGCTGTGCAGAGCGGGCAGTGCCCCCCTCTGAGCTGTGCAGAGCGGGCAGTGCCCCCCCTCTGAGCTGTGCAGAGCGGGCAGTGCCCCCCCTCTGAGCTGTGCAGAGCGGGCAGTGCCCTCCCCCCCAGCTGTGCAGAGCGGGCGGTGCCCTCCCTCTGAGCTGTGCAGAGCGGGCAGTGCCCTCCCCCCCCAGCTGTGCAGAGCGGGCAGTGCCCTCCCTCTGAGCTGTGCAGAGCGGGCAGTGCCCTCCCCCTGAGCTGTGCAGAGCGGGCAGTGCCCTCCCTCTGAGCTGTGCAGAGCGGGCAGTGCCCTCCCCCTGAGCTGTGCAGAGCGGGCAGTGCCCCCCCTCTGAGCTGTGCAGAGCAGGCAGTGCCCTCCCCCCCAGCTGTGCAGAGCAGGCAGTGCCCTCCCCCCCAGCTGTGCAGAGCAGGCAGTGCCCTCCTCCCCCTGAGCTGTGCAGAGCGGGCAGTGCCCTCCCTCTGAGCTGTGCAGAGCGGGCAGTGCCCTCCCCTGAGCTGTGCAGAGCGGGCAGTGCCCTCCCCCCCAGCTGTGCAGAGCAGGCAGTGCCCTCCCCCTGAGCTGTGCAGAGCGGGCAGTGCCCTCCCCCTGAGCTGTGCAGAGCGGGCAGTGCCCCCCCTCTGAGCTGTGCAGAGCGGGCAGTGCCCTCCTCCCTCTGAGCTGTGCAGAGTGGGCAGTGCCCTCCCTCTGAGCTGTGCAGAGCGGGCAGTGCCCCCCCAGCTGTGCAGAGCAGGCAGTGCCCTCCTCCCTCTGAGCTGTGCAGAGCGGGCAGTGCCCTCTCCCTGAGCTGTGCAGAGCGGGCAGTGCCCTCCTCCCTCTGAGCTACACCTTAGACCCTTTTTCGTCTGTAGTATTGGTTCTCTGCTTGTGTTTTCAACACGTCGACTGTGGGATGGCTGGGCATTCTCTGGAGGTGTCTGTTTGGAGTCTAATGCCCCCTGTGTTTGGGACCCATTTCCTCCTCTCCATCTGGGAAAGTCTTGGAATGGTTTTGTGGAATGAGTGGCCTTCAGATTTATCTTAGTCCTTCTCCTCGGGCCTGGCTTCTTGACTGTCCTCAGAGTCCTTGGGGCCTTGTCCATGCTCACATTTTGTCTTTGTGTATATCTGAGTGTGTCATTGCCTTAAGCCTGTCCCTCTGCACTGATGACATTTCTTCTTCTGTCTTTGTTTGTTGATGATGCTTCCTGCCATGTTTTCTGTTTGCCTGATGGACTCTTATTCCCATCATTTTTAACTCGGTTCTTTTTCAGAATCTGTTTCCTTGCTGATTTTTCCTCATTTTTGAATTAATGCCCCCCCTTTTTTTATCTACCTTACTTTCTTATTCAGACCTTGATTTTTTTTTTCATCTACTTACATGAGTCCCCTATGTAGTCCTTGATCTTTTTAAAAATAGGACCCTGAGCTCCTTTTGTGGCATTTCATCTGTCTCATTATCTTTGGTTTCAGTATGGAGTTGTGGAAATGTTGCAGTGCCTTCCTTCCTTCCTTCCTTCCTTCCTTCCTTCCTTCCTTCCTTCCTTCCTTCCTTCCTCCCTCCCTCCCTCCCTCCCTCCCTCCCTCCCTCCCTTCCTTCCTTCCTGTGTTTGTTTGTTTGTTTGTTTGTTGGGTTTTGTGTATTTTGGGGGGTGGCTGTGTCCTCTAGTTCTTATTTTCCCCCATTTTAGTTTGTTTTATGTGAGCCCTTCCTGATGAGGACTCTCCTTGCTTGGAAACGTTCACATCCCCTGCTGCTGTTGGGAGGGAAACAGTAACAATATGCAGTAACAGTGGCTGGATAGCAATCCTGGTGTGGAGACAAAGCACCATGTACCTCACTGGCATTTGATTCCGAGACTGAGACGCTGGAGGACTTTGCTGAAAGTGTGGCCTCTCACCAGCTCCCTTTCTCTCCTCTCCCACATCCTGCTTCTCCCCTAGATGACAGCCGGTGCCCTCAGGTGTCATACTAGGTGCTCCTTGGGAAGCTGAGACCCTGTGGCACTCTTGCTGTTCTGCCCATCCCTCCATCTTCCTTCCCCTCCTCGCTCTTCCCCATCTTTCTCCCCCTCCTTCCCACTTCCCTCCCTTTTCTTTTCCTTCCTCTTTACCTCTCCTCCCCTTCCCCTTTTCCTTATCTTCCTCCCTCCTTCCCATTCTGTTTCCCTTTCCTCCCCTTCCTTCCCCTCTCTTTCCTTTTCTCCCTCATCTTTTTCTTTGATTTATTGCCCTCCCCCATTCTTCCTTCCCTAACCCCTCCCTTCCCCTCCCCCATTCTTCCTTCCCTAACCCCTTCCTTCCCCTCCCCCATTCTTCCTTCCCTATCCCTCCCTTCCCCTCCCCCATTCTTCCTTCCCTACCCCTCCCTTCCCCTCCCCCATTCTTCCTTCCTTAGTCCCTCCCTTCCCCTCCCCCATTCTTCCTTCCCTACCCCTCCCTTCCCCTCCCCCATTCTTCCTTCCTTAGTCCCTCCCTTCCCCTCCCCCATTCTTCCTTCCCTACCCCTGCCCCTCCCCCATTCTTCCTTCCCTAGTCCCTCCCTTCCCCTCCCCCATTCTTCCTTCCCTATCCCTTCTTTCCCCTCCCCCATTCTTCCTTCACTAACCCTCCCTTCCTCTCCCCCATTCTTCCTTCCCTACCCCTCCCTTCCCCTCCCCCATTCTTCCTTCCCTATCCCTCCCTTCCCCTCCCCCATTCTTCCTTCCCTATCCCTTCCTTCCCCTCCCCCATTCTTCCTTCCCTAACCCTCCCTTCCCCTCCCCCATTCTTCCTTCCTTAGTCCCTCCCTTCCCCTCCCCCATTCTTCCTTCCCTACCCCTGCCCCTCCCCCATTCTTCCTTCCCTAGTCCCTCCCTTCCCCTCTCCCATTCTTCCTTCCCTATCCCTTCCTTCCCCTCCCCCATTCTTCCTTCACTAACCCTCCCTTCCTCTCCCCCATTCTTCCTTTCCTACCTCTCCCTTCCCCTCCCCCATTCTTCCTTCCCTACCCCTCCCTTCCCCCCCATTCTTCCTTCCCTACCCCTCCCTTCCCCTCCCCCATTCTTCCTTCCCTCCCCCTCCCTTCCCCTCCCCCATTCTTCCTTCCCTAGTCCCTCCCTTCCCCTCCCCCATTCTTCCTTCCCTATCCCTTCCTTCCCCTCCCCCATTCTTCCTTCCCTATCCCTTCCTTCCCCTCCCCCATTCTTCCTTCCCTAACCCTCCCTTTCTCTCCCCCATTCTTCCTTCCCTAGCCCCTGCCTTCCCTTTCCCTTCTTTTTCTTACAGGCTGTCCCTGTTTAGACCAGGCTAGCATTGAACTCTGAATTTTTCCTGTCTTGGTTTCCTGAGTTTTGAATTATAATCATGTGCCACCACACCTGGCTGACCAAAAGACCCTGATGTTTATTGTTGTTGCTGTTGTTTGAGACAGGGTCTCATTATTTAACCCCACTAGCCTGGAATTCACTATGTAGACCAGGCTGGTCTTGAACTCATAGATGTTGTGGAATATTTAAGATGTGTTACATTTGTTTATGCTCTGGAACATTTGTTTAATGATGCAAAGATGTGCTGCATTCTTTTATGTTGCATTTGTTTATCTCTGTGAAGCTGTGTTACTGTGCCTGTCTAAAACATCTGATTGGTCTAATAAAGAGCTGAACGGCCAATAGCAAGGCAGGAGAAAGGACAGGTGGGGCTGGCAGACAGAGAGTATAAATAGGAGGAGAAATCTGGGAGGAGAAGATCGAGGAGCAAGAAAGAGGAGGAGAGGAGGACTCTAGGGACCAGCCACCAGCTATACAGTAAGTCATGGAGAAAGAAGAAAGGTATACAGAATAGAGAAAGATAAAAGCCCAGGCAAAAGAAAGACAGGATAATTTCAGTTAAGAAAATCTGGCTATAAATAAACCAAGTTAAGGCTGGCCAGGCAGTACTAATAAGTTTCTATGTTTATTTATTTGGGAGCTGGGTGGCAGGTCCCCAACTGTTGAAGGTGCTGTTTTAAAAAGGGAACTGTCCCACTCCTAGAAAAAGAGCCATAGGCGGTCAGTGACCACGGAGAGGGAGGGTCAGTTTCCTTCAGGGGTGAGCTCCCACAGAGACTGTCTGATTTCAGGTGGTCAGCCTTGGAGACACACACATACACACATACACACACACACACACACACACATACACACACACACACACGAGCACATGGACTCAGTAGGTTATGTATACGTGTGTGTATATATCTCTCTATATATACCTATGTGTGTATGTATGTGTATATATACATACCTGTGTGTATATATACACACACACACACACATACACACACAGAAACATAAACATGTACACATACATGTGTGATGATAATAAAGAAGAGACCGTGTGTTTGGGAGGTAGAACATGGGAGGGTTTGGAGGGAGAGGATGGGAGTGATGTAGATAGTTACTCTCAAAATAGTAAAACATTACAAAAATAAAAAGGAGACCATGAAGCTAGGTGTGGTGGCTTATGAATGTAATGACCAGCACTCAGAGTTCAAAGCCAGCCTGGAGTACAGAGTGAGACCCTGTGTCATGAGGTAAGCGATATGCACTCCCTTGGGTAGGTCTTAAAGATGGTGGGTTTAATCTGAGCGACTTAGGCAGTAAGAGGGACCTGCTCCAGTCGTTATTGACAGACTAGCAGCTGTCTTGCGTCAAACCCAAGTTGTATTTGTTTTTCTATGAGGGTGTGAGGGCTGTGGGTTTAAACATTACCTTTGTTGAAATGTGGAATACATTTGACAGTACTGTAAGTTTGCACTGTTTTGCTGAGTGACCAAAGGTTGAGATAAAGCAAATATCATGTAAATATCAAAATTGTGTCTTAATAGATAACCTATATATGTATATTTTTTTTCAAATTTTATTCTAGGACCCATCCGTTACACAGGTGACCAGAAATGTGCCACCAGGCCTTGATGAATATAACCCTTTCTCAGATTCTCGAACGGTAAGAGTATTTTTCCTTGCACTTCTTTTAAATGTTTAAATGGAAATTAAATAGGGAATTATATTTTAATTATGTTTCTTTTCAGCTGATAGGGTAAGTGAATGTAAAACAAGCTGTGTGAATGAATATGTTATTTAGAATTCAGCAAGTTAGGATTATTTTTCTTTTATGCAAAGGACATTGGTGGTAACCCAACCCAAAATTACCATGACGGTTCTAGAGATATTCCTCAGGTTTCCTATTCCATTCAGTAAAGTGCTAACCTGTGTTCTATGAGCCTCCCTACAGTACGTGAAACATTGGGAAGTAGGAGTGTGCCTCTTGATGTTGATGTTGTATTGTCTTTGTGGTAATGTGGGGAGATGCTTTTTTTTTTTTTTTTGCATCTTTCTTGGAACTCGCTTTGTAGACCAGGCTAGCCCCAAACTCACAGAGATCCATCTGCCTCTGCTTCCCCGAGTGCAGGGATTAAAGGCGTGCACCACCGCCTCCCGGCTTTTTAAAAATTTTATGTGCATTAGTGTTTTGCCATGGGAAGTTTCGGGTCCCCTGACACTGGAGTTACAGACAGTTGTGAGCTGTCATGTGAGTGCTTGGTATTGAACCCAGGTCCTCTGGAGGAGCAGTCAGTGCTCTTAACCACAGAGCTATCTCTCCAGCCCTGGGAGACACTTTCTTGTGATGGGGATTGTGTCTGGAACTTACTGTGATATTGTAAGTAAGTTGCTTGTCACTTGAGTCATTTGAGTGTTTTGAGCAGGACTCGCCTTCTGTAGCAGTTTCCTTCAGGAAATCTACGTGCTCTAGGAAAGAATATTTTTCCTCTCAAAATTTAGTGTTGCTTAGGGTTATGAGAAAATTTCCACTGAACGGTATTCTTCTACTCTGCATGCACATTAAGAAAGTATAAAGGACTGTCTTCTGCTGTCCATTAAGGTCATAACCAGTTACAGTTAGGGCTTTTTATTAAAGTCTTTTTGATAATTTTGACACAGATTTTAAAACTATTGAAGTATCTCTCTCCATAAAATAATGTTATCTCCTGAATTTGTGTTCATATCTTAGACATTGTACTCACCAGGTCCCTAGTTGTAGATGTTTGTGACTCTGGAAATGTTTTAGTTATCCCATGAATACTTGAGTTATGCATGTGGATTTTCACCACCCTGTAATGATCCTTAACTGGTGATCACCTCTTCCTGGTGGATATTTTTCATAGTGAAGATGTAGGTTTTGCTTGGGAGTTTCTTCAGTGTCTCTTTTATTGGCCTGCTAGTTTGAGGAGAGCTTTGTACAAAGTCGTGATTAAAAAGGAAAATGTTATTTGGTCCTTGTCCCCAGTCCTGGGCATACAGATCCTAAAATGTGTGGAATTTCTAGACAGATGAGAGTCTGATATGTGCTAATGAGGTGACTGGTGGCTTTGGCCCCCATATACCTCAGGATGGGCAGTTGTCACCAGAGCATCTAAGCATGGCTAGATGGCAGACATTTAAGCTTGCCTTCCAGGAGAGGGTCAGAAGGTATCATAGTTAGGTTCAGCTGTAAACTTGACATAAGCTTAGAGTCCCCTGAGAAGAGGGAACCTCAGTTGAGGAATTGCCTCTGTCACATTGGCCTGTGGCTGACTAGGGGACACTTTCCTTATTGCTAACTGATGCAGTAGGGCCTAGCCCACTGTAGGTGCCACCGTTTCTAGTCAGTTGGACCTGGGCTGTCTAAAAAAGGGTAGTGGAGCCTGGTGCTGCATGCCTTCAATCCCAGTACTGGAAAGGCAGAAGCAAATGATCTTTGTGAATTTAAGGCCAGCCAAGGCTACATAGAGATACCATGTCTCAAAACAAACAAATGAAATGTGAACTTAGAAGCAAGGCAGTAAACAGCCTTCCTCTGAGGTCACTACTTCAGTTTCTGCTTCAGGTTCTTGTGGGGGGGCGCCTTTTTTCCCCAGGGTAATCTTGAGGAGTGAGGCATAAGAGATTTAGATAGAAATATAGAGGGGGAAGAGAGACAGATAGAAACACAGGATAGCCTCGGGAAGGCCTGGATCCTAATCCACCGGCCCCTTCTGTCTCTACTAAAGGGCTTTTTAAAGGAATGCCAAGGGGTGGAGCAAAAGACCTCCCCCTAGCACAGCCAAGTTCAGACCCTTCCAAACACCTGGTAAACACACACATGGTCAGTCCACCCCCTTATGCAGCCATCCTGGGTAAAGCAAGCTCCGATCTCATTAGGAAAACTCTGTGGGCTCCCACAGGTTCCCTCCTTAATTTTTTAAAGAGCCCCTTAAGCCCCTGAGATAGACTGAGTCTGTCTTATGTTGTCCTCCTTGATTGATCTTCCTTACCCGTCATGGAGATATACTTTCCATCAAACTCTGGCTTAGGTTGGAAGCTATCAAGAAGAAAGTTGCCAATCTCTGACCACTAGCCTCTGGCAGGAGGGGGTAGAGAGCTTAACTCAACTCTGACTCACGAGCTTGCAAGTAGTTTGAACAACCCAGCAATCCCTAGGCTGCCACAACCCCAGTAAAGGAGTAAAGGATGACCAAGATGGACTGTTCTTTTTTGAATGGGTCTTAAGATATTTATAACAGACTTAGGTATGCCAAGCCTTTTTTAAATCAATAAACTCTTGATGCAAACTGCATCAAATAAACTGCATCAAACTTAAAGATTCCCTTAGCTTTACCAAACTCTGGTTCATTAATATCAACATAATTCTAGTATGACTATTACTATACATAGTTACAACTAGCATGACTATGTAATTATACTTCTTACAAACTTACATTCTATAGGACTACTTTATAAACCTTAGCAAACATCTAGAAGAGATCTCTTAACTGAACTATTATCACTATATATATTTACACTTTTTACAAACTTACATTAAACATTTAGACTTATTACACTTTTCACAAACTCACATTCAACATATAATTATTTATACTTCTTACAAACTTATATTCAAAAGGAAACTGTAGAACTATTTTGGAAACTTATATTCATAAGGAAACTAACTCCATCTCCTTATGCAACCCTGATGGGTAAAGCAAGCTCAGATCTCACTAGGAAACCTCTGTGAGCTCCCATGGGTTGCTGCCCTAGCTTCCTGTGATGGTGCACCAGCAGTAAGTAAATAACCCTTTTCTCCCCAGCTTGCTTTCTGGTCAGTGTTTCATTGTGGCAACAGAGAAGCAAATTAGAGCAGAGAGGAACTGGGTTAAGTTAATCACTGCAGTGGCCACTGGTGTACCCCATCATGCCTATGCAATGAGTCCACCCATCAAGGTGCCTGAAGGGTGGTGGGTCTAGAAAGAACATGGGAATTTGGGCCACTTCTCCATAGTCTAACTATGCAGTTCTTCCATTGGTTGGTCCTTAATTGTATCCTTTATAACAAACTAGTATTAATAACTAATATATACGTGTGTGTGTGTGTGTGTGTGTGTGTGTGTGTGTGTGTGTGTATTTTAGTTCTGTGATTTTTTTCCTTCCAGAAAATTATGAAATCCAAGGAAGGGGAAATCATGGAAAATCCCCCATTTATAACTAGGTAGTCAAAAGTACACTCTGTTGTGGTGGTATTGTGTTCCCCAAAATATTGTGTACTCTAATAAATTTATCTGGGGTCAGAGAACAGACAGCCACTAGATACAAAGGCTAGGAAATGGTGGCACTCACACCTTTAATCCTAGCATTCCAGAGATAGAAATCCCTCTGGATCTCTGTGAGTTCAAGGCCACATTGGAAATAGCCAAGCATGGTGACACACGCCTTTAATCCCAGAAAGCCAGCCTTTAATCCCAGGGAGTGGTGGTAGAAAGCAGGCAGACAGATATATAAGGCGTGAGGACGAGAAACTAGGAGATTTTGGCTGGTTAAGCATTCAGGCTTTTGAGCAGTAATTGAGCTGAGACCCATTCCGGATGAGGACTCAGAGGCCTCCAGTCTGAGGAGACAAGACCAGCTGAGGATCCGGCCCAGGTGAGATAGCTGTAGCTTGTTCTGTCTCTCTGATCTACCGGCATGGACCCCAATAACTCGCCTCAGGTTTGATTTTATTAATAAGAACTTTTAAGGTTCCTTCTACACTCTGTAGCTTGGAACTTAGGAGTAGTATCTGAAGTGGAGACAGACATCTATTGAACTCTTAACCTTTGAAATCCACCTGCTGGGGAAGGTGCGGCAGTACCAGAATTGAACTGATTTGTAGAGCACTCAATGGTTGTCCAGACAGTTGGAGAATGGGTTAAATAGATGTAGGGGGATGCCTCACATAGTGGATTAGTAAAAGATGCAAATAAAATGAACATTGGGAGCTGGGTGTTTAGCTTAGTGGCACTGTTTCTTCACAGTATGGGAGATACTGGGTTCTATTTTCAGCTCCACAAAAGAGCATGAAAATTTCATTTTATAACTGGGTGGTGTTGGGACACACACCTTTAATCTCAGCATGTGAGAGGCAGAGGCAGGCAGATCTCTGTGAATTTGAGGCCAGTCTGGTCTACAGAGCTATTTCTAGGACAGGCAAGGCTACACAAAGAAACCCTGTCTTAAAAAGAAAAGAAAAGAAACAAAATAATTCCATCTTATTTCAAGCCTTTTCTTATCAGCCTTTGCTTCAGTGGTGGTATCTGTGTCCAGGGTTAGGCTTATTGGCATGGACGTAATTATTTGGATGATGGAAAAGGCAGGTGGTTTCCTATGACACTGTAATTTACCTTGTCACAGGTCTTCGAGTGTGCAGTAGTCTAGTCTGATGAATGAGAGCAAACTGCTGTGGTCACTCTGTGGTTCTGCTGTAACTTCTGAGCAGGGAGATGGCTGCCGAGGTCTTTCACATTTGTTGATGTAGAATGATAACAAACTTTCTGTTTGAACAACTTTATTAGTTGACATGTTCACCCTTCCCAAAGAAGTGGCTTTAGCTTACTTATAAACTTTTATTACATTTTATTGTGTGTGTACTTTGGTGTGTGCTTGACAGTCAGAGGACAGCTTGTCAGAGTCAGATCCTACTTATCAAAGTTGGGTCTTCAGGCTTAGCAGAAAGCACCTTTCCCTACAGAGCCATCTTGCCAGGCCTAGATTGTTCTAATTGGTAGTATTCTCTTTCATGTGTCTGCTTTGTGTTGTGAATCTCATGTTATCTGCTTTATGTAAAATTCTCATAGTGATGTTCCAAATAGGTATTTAAAGTGGTGTTGGTTTTTTTTTTTGGTTTTTTTTTTTTTTTTATCTGAAACACAGGCCTTCTAGTTTGGAAGTGGCAGAAACTCATCTGTTTTTTGTAAAGTTTTTGCTGTTCACCCTCTCTTAGTTAGAATTACTATTGTTGTGATGAAACATCATGACCCAAAAGGCAAGTCAGGGAGGAAAGGTTTATTTGGCTTACACTTTAACATTGCTGTTCATCACTGGACGAAGTCAGGACCAGAACTCAAACAGGGCAGGATCCTGGAGGCAGGAGCTGATGCAGAGGCCATGGAGGGTGCTGCTTACTGGCTTGTTCCTTATGGCTTGCTCAGCCTGCTTTCTTATAGAACCCAGGACCACCAGCCCAGGGATGGCACCATCCACTGGGCCCTCCCCCACTGATCACTAATTAAGAAAATGCTCTTAGGCTTGCCTATAGCCCGATGTTATGGAGGCATTTTCTCAATTTCGGCTCCCTCCTCTCAGGTGACTTTAGCTAGTATCAAGTTGACATAAAATTATCCAGCACACACACTATTCTCTTTAGAGACAGATGACTAAGGATTGGAAGTCCTCGCCTTTGGAAAATTTGTCACCCAAATGGGATTTTTAAAAATTCCACATACATACAAAGAAGATATATACAGGACAAATGAAACATAAAATTGTAAGTTATGGTCCTGGGTATTGAGACTCTACAGTCCCAGAAAGGCTATTTGAAACTGGGCGTCTGTAAGTAGGATGGTGGCTATAATGAGAATCTGTTTAAAATTAAGTGATTCTGGATTTTCTGAGCAGGAACACTGCCTTAGAACCAGGAACATCATTGTTATCAAAGAACCGGGGCAGCTTGTGCAGCATTTTTATTTTTATGATTTTAGATTTGTTTTATGTGTATGGGTGTTTTGCTTGCACGCATGTCTTGTACCGTGTGCATGCAGTGTGGTGGAGGGCAGAAGAGGTCTCGGAGTCCCTGGAATGGGAGTGTATTGAGAGTCGTGAGCTGCTCTGCTGTGGATATCACTCTATATAAATAAAACACTGATGGCCAGTGACCAGGCAGGAAGTATAGGCGGGACAAAGAGAGAGGAGAATTGGGAAAACAGAAAGAAGGAGGGAGAGACACTGCAGCCACCGCCAGGACAAGCAACATGTAAAGACGCCGGTAAGCCACCAGCCATGTGACAAGGTATAGATTTATAGAAATGGGTTAATTTAAGATATAAGAACAGTTAGCAAGAAGCCTGCCACGGCCATACAGTTTATAAGTAATATAACTGTCTGAGTGATTATTTTATATGTGGATTGTGGGACTGCGGGGATTGGTGAAACCTGGAGAAAAGCTCTCCAGCAATAAATGGCGCCCAAGGGCTCACATTTCCACCTTAAACACTGCTCTATGGGAACAGGAAACCAAGCCTAGGTCCTTTGCAAGAGCAGCAAGTGCCCTTAACCACTGAGCTCTCCCCAGCCCCATAAAATTACAGCTTTTTAAAGTGATTGTATAAATATTTAAATACCCTTGACTAATTGAATTAAATGATGTGTTTGTCTTGAGTCCAAACAGTGTTTTAGTTGATTGGTTGTATTCACATTTGTTTTAGAAAGGTATTTGTGAAATGGAACCTTCTAGATATTGAGTTACTCAAAGTCTAGTAGGCAGATTCTACAGCAGGGTGGCTGAGTGTATACCTTGCTAAGATTTAAACACTGCACAGGGCTCATGGTGTAACCTCCCCCCCCCCCCGCCCCCCGCCACTACTCATACACATAAAAAATTCTTAAAGATTTTAAGTAGGGCATGATGGTGCATGCCTTTAGTACTAACACTCAGAAGGCAGAGGCAGGTGGATCTGTGTGAGTTCAAGGCTAGTCTGTCCGTGTAGGGTGTTCAGACCAGCCAGGGATACACAGTGAGGCCCTGTTCTGTGGAACCCAGTTCCAATGGATACATCTACAAAATAACTCCCATACCTAAGGCTCAGGGAACATTTCAGAGCAGGGGATCGAAAGATTGTCAGAGCCAGAGGATCAGGGAGTTTGCTGTGAGACTGTGTCCCTAGGAATGTCAGAAGCTCCACCTACAAAGTCTCATTGACATGACTGTCTAAACAAGGACAGCAGCAGTAGACAAGCCTAAGTGGGTAGTGAGAAGCCAGGAGGCCTCAACCCTACACAAAGATCTACAGGCAACTCGGAGAGATGCTCAGAGTGGGAGAGAGAGTCTGCAGGGAAGAGCATGCCAACTGGCTATCTAGTGTCAGACATCAGCCAACCCTGAAAACCTAACAAACATGTGCCGTTACAGAGACTGAGCAGGTTGTACTTAAGAACGGAGATGTATGTATACATACACACACATGCGTGTAACAACAATGAAAAAAGAGGCTGCCTAGTCAGGGTTACTATTGCTGTGATGACACACCATGACCATAACAACTTGGGGAGGAATTTATAGGCTTACACTTCAGCATTGCTGTTCATCACTGAAGGAAGTCAAAGCAGGAACCTGGAGGCAGGAGCTGATGCAGAGGCTGTGGAGGGGCACTGCTTACTGGCTTGCTCCTCATGGCTTGCTCAACCTGCTTTATTATAGAACCCAGGATCACCAGCCTAGGAATTGCACCATCCACAGTGGTCTGGGCCCTCCCACATCAATCACTAATTAAGATAGTGCCCTACAGACTTGCCTACAGCCTGATCTTATGGAGTCTCATTTGTTTGTTTGCTTATTCATTTTTCAAGATAAGGTTTCTCTGTGTAGTAGCCCTGGCTGCCCTGAAACTTGCTCTGTAGACCAGGCTGGCCTTGAACTCACAGAGGTCTGCCTATTTCTGCTTCCTGAGTGCTGGAATTAAAGGCGTGCACCACTACCTCCTTCTGGAGTCATTGTCTTAATTAAGACTCCCTCCTCTTTGATGACTTTAGTCTCTAAGTTGTCACTAGCCAGCACTTTGGCCATGAATTTGAAAGAAATCAAGAAGTACAAGGGGGGTTTGAAGGGTAGGAAGGGAGGGGATGATGTAATTATAATCTCAAAAGAAGGAAACTTTAAGGAAGTTAAAGACTACAAAATGAAAAGGTGAATACTTTTATAATTCACATATTGAACTGAGCACTGGAAAAAGGCCTAGTCTGAGCTGAAATGTGCTATAAATATGGTCACCTTGAGTTATGAAATCATCTATGTTGCTGGGTACAAGGTGCATTTTCTTATGGAGATTATGTTGTGTATGGTAGGTTCACTTAGAGCAGCGAGTTGATCCTTGAGAACTGATGTTGCAGCAGGAATGCCTCCCTCTAACTAGGGAATGGTCACGATTGGAGAGTGGTTTGCACTCATGGTAGCCATTGGCGATTGGTGTCCCTGGCTGTGGTAGAAATCCTTGGAGACACTTGCTGTCACATTCCCATTCCTCATGGAGGGCTGGTCTGGCTCCTTCTAGTTTGGTCCTTGTACCATGTGCAGTTTTTCTCACAGATCTGTACATTCAGAAAGAAGAATCATGAGAAGGAGATTGCAAGTCCTGGTAGTATTCAGGGACCCTGCCAGGCGGTCATCTCTAACCACACAGGACATGAATGATTGGCTTGTCTAAGAAAGAACTGCCTCTAACGTGCACTACACAGGCCATGCAGTTGGAGGGCCTGAAGACTACATTTTAGCCCAGCTCTGAGAACTAATTAGCTGGAACTTTGGACAAGCATCTGAACCCCTTTGCCTTTTCTTCATGTCTTAGAAGGAAGCAAGGAGGAAAAGGTTGTGTTAGCTAGCTTCTGTCTGTCTCTTCTGAAGAGCAAGGGAAAGCTTTTAGCTGCAGGACTGACTGTATGATTGCACAGAGCAGGTTTTGTTTCTAACCCTGAGAAAGCCCTTTCTCTGTCTTAACACCCATCTGTCCTTGCTGTGCATTTCCTTGTATCTCTGCATCTCCCTGTTCGGGCATCCCGGGAGCTCACACCTTTCTAGACCCAGGCTTTGTTTCTCGTCTCATTTCATGACACTGGTGCTTCTGTTCACCTGTGTCCTAGTGGTTAGAAGTACAAACGTTCTTGGGCTCAAATAGCTTCTTTTCCTATATCTATTCTGTGGCCACATCCTGTCACTCACTTCCTGGAGAGCTTTACCTGTCTATTCTTTCAACTGAAATCAAATTGTCTTAGTTCAGAAACTTACAAAGTGGCCCAGTAGCCTTCCAGGGATGCAAAGTCTCTAGTCTGTGTAGCACGAATCTTAAAAGGTTCTTATTAATAAAATCAAACCCGGAGCCAGGTATTGGGTTAAAGGTGGACAAAGAACAAGAGAAAGAACAAGAAGCAGCAGAATAAGCCAAAGCTTCCTCACCTTGCCGATTCCTCATCTGATCCTGTTTCCTCAGACTGGAAGCCTCTGAGTCCTCATCCAAATGGATCTCAGTTGAACTGCTGCTCAGAAGCCTAAAAGCTTAACCAGGCTAGTTCCTGGTTTTCATGCCTTATATACCTTTCTGCTTTCTGCCATTACTTCCTGGGATTAAAGGCGTGAGTCACCATTCTTGGCTGTTTCCAGTATGGCTTTGAACTTACAGAGATCTGGATGGATCTCTGCCTTCAGAAGGCTAGGATTAAAGGCAAGTGTGCCACCATTTTCTGGCCTCTATATCTAGTGGCTGTTCTGTTCTCTGACCCCAGATAAGTTTATTAGGGTGCACAATATTTTGGGGAACACAATATCACCACAAGTCTGACTTCAGACTACTTTGTACACAGTTACATTATTATTTTCTTAGAGGTCAGATTGGCTCACCTACTTAGAAGTGGTTATGTATTCTATACTTAGAGGCATGACATGTGGGCCCGGCAGACTTGAACTTAGTCTGTCTTATATATCATTGTTCAGGTTATAGAAAAAATGGAGAAGGAAGTCCAGCATGTTCCAAGTTACTTCTTCTAGTCTTGATTTTTATTCTAGTCTAATTTTTATTCTAGTGCCATTTGCTTTAGCCAAAGCTGTCTCCCCACAAACCAAAGCTTAAACCTTACTGAGACCACCCCCCACTTGGCCTTCCATTGTTGTTGAGTGGAGTCAAGAGACTGTGTGATCACAATGCCTGGGTCCCCTAGGTTATCCTCACCTTTCAGCAGGTCACACAGTCATGCACACAGACTTTCTATTGTTTGACGAAATAGCACCAACTCAGTGGCATGAAGCAATACATGGATTACTGTGGATCAGAAATCTGGGCTCAATAGAGCTAACTCTACTCAATCTAAATAAGCTATGTTCAAGGTATTGTCCATGTTTTGTTCTGTTTTTTAAAAGACTTTTAATTATATGTATGTGTGTGGCTATGAGCATATGAGTGCAGGTACCCACAGGTGCCAGAAGAGGGCATCATCCTTTGGAGCTGGAGTTTCAGGCAGTTATGAATTGCTTTGTGGATACTGGGAACCAAATTTGGGTCTCTTGAAGAGCAGTAAGTACTCTGAACTGGTCAGCCATCTCTCCAGCCCCCATGTTATATTTTTATCTAGGGGTTTGGCTAAGGAAGAATCTCTGTCAAGTTAATTGAGGTTACTGGCTAAGATAATATTCAGTGGTATATATGACTGAGAGTCTTAGGAATTTTCAGGTAATTAATTGGTGCCTTACCTCTGGGCACACATATCATTTGCATTTCCCAGGGGGTACCTGGGCACCTCCCAACATGACCATTTTGTCAATCTCCAGAGCCTCTTACTCCAGTCTGCTAAGATAAATTCTTAAAGACTGTTGTGGAATCAAGAGGAGTGGCATCTGTCACCATTACTGTGCTTTAGTATTGTATTGGTCAGAAGCTTGTTAAAGGCCCTCAAATGCTTTTGGGAAGAGGATTCTACTTCAAAGATGTGAACACCAGTGTTGGAGAATCATCAGGGTTCACTTTAGAGTCTGAGTGCCACTCTGGGAATAAGATAGTATGTTAGGACTAAAACTGCCTTCCTCCTACCTGTTCATCTCGGGGTCAAAGTGGAGCCCCGAGGATACCTATCCCTGCCTGCTCCCAGCACCTGCTGCCTGAGTCTCCCATTGTGTCAGTCTCAAGGAGAAACACAAGATTCTTGGGTATTTCTCCTCTGCTGATGTTTAATCCTCACAGTTCTTTGCATAGCCTTTGTTCTGCCTCTCTGGTATTCTTGTGTCGTTCTTTAAATGTCTGTGTGGGCTACAGAAGTTCCCGCCTGTTTTCAAGGCCTTCATTCTCTTTCGAGTGCCTTTTCTCTTTTGTGCCATGGAAACAACCACACTGTGAGGATAATGTGTTATCCTCTGGGCATGTTTGGCAAATGCCTTACACTAGATAATTTATAGACAACGGAAATTGATGGCTCACAGTTCTGGGGGCTGGAAATTCCAAGGTGCAGATCCAGGCAGATTCAGTATCTGAAGAGGGCCCCTCTCCTGGTGCCTGTGTGGCATCTCTTGCTCTGTCCTCATGTGGTAGTCACTAGCTGGTTCCTAACATGCACATTTACAGTTTTTGTGTGTACATTTATTTGGTACTAGGAACTGAGTGTAGGCCTTGCACAGGCTAGCCAGGCACTCTACCATTGAGTGATAGCCGAGCTCCGTGAAAGTTTTGTTGTTTTCGTTTTTTCCGAGACAGGGTCTCAGTAGCTCTGGCTCTACTGGAACTCACTATGTGGACCATGCTGGCCTCGAACTGAGAGATCTTGTCTGCCTCTACCTTCTGAGTGCTGGGGTTAAAGGTGTGATCCACTACACCCAGCTCATAATAGGATTGTTTTTAATGGCAAATAAAATGTGGTTTATTCTAAGCCAAATAATAAATGACTATGGCCTGGAAACATAAATTCAAAGCACCCCAAATAACATGTTATATATGCAGGAGGTTATGTGAACTTTTACAGTCATAGGCCTGAGAAAGTTATAAAGCAACTGTTGCTAATATTCCTTCCCTAAGGGGGATGTGAACATTTACCCGCTCCTAAGGTCCTAGTGAGGAACCAAAGTACAATTCCATCACCAGTCACCTAGGAGAGACAGTAAGTTTAGTGGGCTTTCTTACAGAGCGTAGGTGAGGGATGATGGACAGGAGGAGCCTGAGCGGCCCCAAGGCAGTTGCACTGGTAAGTCTTGAGCCAGCACGGATGATAGCTTCCATGGCCCTCTTCCTCCATCTTCCCAGCGTGTATACCCCACCACCTCCCCAAGACTCCACTGCCACATGCAGTTGGAGCAGAATTGCACACAGGTGACTGGGGGGAATGGCTGGACTATAGGGCAGACCTAATGACCTTCTCATTCCCTTCTGTGAGGGAATGTCAGCAGTCCACAGGACTGGTTGTGATGGACGGTCCCATGCAGACAGTGGCAGTGTTGCTGAGAAGCTAGCCCCTTACAATAATGTATTTATACCAAATAGGTAGACATCAGGAGGGCTATGGACTCTTCTGCAGGATTCGGGTTCTACCAGACTGCACCTTAGCTCTAGGATTGCTTCTCTGTGACTGGAGCTCATGTGTCTGTGACTACTGTCTCCTGTCTTTCAGTCACTTCTCTTGCTGGCACAGGCCTCTAGGACCTCCAGTACGTCAGTCCTACTGTTCACTTTCTGGTTTTCCATCACTCCGTGTTCTCTCCTCTCATTATAGTCTATATTGTCTTGAGGCTACATTCAAGGGAGCGGTTAGAAACTGTCTCCCCATTTCCCTCACTTTGATAGAAACATTTGCTCACCATCTATTTCTATTGCTTTTCAGTCTGTTTTCAACTCAGTACCCAGAGTGATCCCTTGAGAAAAAGCGAGTTCCAGGACAGGCTCCAAAGCTACACAGAGAACTCTGTCTCAAAAAACAAAACAAAACAAAAAAAAGGAGTTGATCCCATCAGTCTCCTGCTCGGGAACTCTCACTAGCTTTACTTTTTTTTTTTTATTTTTATTTATTTATTTATTTGTGTGTGTGTGTGTGTGTGTGTGTGTGTGTGTGTGTGTGTGTGTGTGTCAGTGTGTCATGCACACACATGCGTGCCTGTGGAGGCCAGGAGAGAGGGTGTCAGGTCCCTGGAGCTGGAGTTGCAGGCACATGAGTGCTGGGAGCTGAACCACTGTCCTCTGCACTGGTAAGCATCTCGCCAACCCTGCTTCGCTTCTGGTTTTCTTAACTTTTAGTTATTTATTCTTCTCTCAAATGTTACATCCCCACCACGGTTTACTGTAGCTGAAGTTTTCCTGTGTCCTGGTGCCGGCAGTTGGGACAAATCTCTCCTACTAGAGGCCCCCAAGTAAACACAGAGACTTATATCACTTACAAACTGGATGGCCGTGGCAGGCTTCTTACTATCTGTTCTTATAGCTTAAATTAACCCATTTCTATTAATCTATACCTCGCCACTTGTCTCGTGGCTTACGGTAACTTACATCTTGCTACTCATCACAGCAGCTGGCAGCGTCTCCTCACTCCACCTTCTTCTACCCAGCATTCTCCTCCCTGCTTGTCCCGCCTACACTATCCTTCCTGCCTGGCTACTGGCCAATCAGCGTTTTATTTATCAATCAATCATAGCAACATATATTCACAGTATACAGGACATCCCACAGCAGTTTACCCTCCCTTCTCCCCTCCCAGTCCCTCACCCTCACCTCCTCCCTTCCCCCCAGATCTCTTCCTCCTCTGTTTCCCTTCAGAAAAGGGCATGCATCCCAGGGATATCAACCAAACATGGTATATCAAGTTGCAATAAGAATGGGCACATCCCCTCATATTAAGAATGGACAAAACACCCAGTAGGAGGAAAGGATCCTGAAAGCAGGTAGCAGGGTCAGAGATAGCCCCTGCTCCCACTGTTAGGAGTCCCACAGGAGGACCAAGCTAACAATCATAACATATATGTAGAGGGCCTAGGTCAGTCCCATGCAGGTTCTCTGGCGATTCAGTCTCTATGAGACCAGGTTAGTTGATTTTGTTCTACAATCCTTCCCCGGCTCTTCTGCAGGATTCCCTGAGCTACACCTAATGTTTGGCATCTGTTCCCATCAGTTGCTGGGTGAAGCCTCTCTGCTGACGATTATGCCAGGCTTCTGTCTATGAATATAGGAAAGTATCAATAGGAATTAGTCATTATATTTAGTCAATTTCATTGACTTTTTCCCGCTTGTGTTTGCTTCTATTCAGGTTTCTGGGCTGTCCAGTCTCTGTTCCTGGCCCTCCAGGCAGTGTCAGGCCTGTGGGCATCGTCTCTTAGCATGAGTCTCAAGTAGTACCAGCCATTTGTTTTTGTAGAACAGTGTTAGGTTCACAGAGGAAGGGGCCAAGATTCCCACCGACTCCTGTCCACACAGACATGGTCTACTGATCCACTTACCCCTAGATTGACACAGTTGGTCACAGTGACTGAGCCTGTCCTGACACATGTAACTCTGGCTGGGTATGTACATGCCGTGGTTTGAGTAACTGTCCTGACCTGGGCCGTCATTGTAATTGTAGCGGAGCTTCACTGCCCTGACCCGCCCCGTCCTTGCTCCTCCCAGTTCCGGCCTCAGCAGCAACCACTGGTGTTTCAGTTTTCGCTTTTCTTTGTTTACCTTTGTGTAGCTTTGCCTGTCCCACCGGTCACCACACCACTGGGACTGTGCATTACGCAGCCTTCTCATATCGGCTTCTTCACCAGGTGTGAGTTTAAGGATCCTCCGTGTCTTCATAGTTCGATGGTTCGTTTCTTTTTGACACTGCATACTGTTTTATTCTGGGTCTACTCGGTGTGTGGATCCATCACCTGCTGAAGAAAGAGTGCTTACTTCCAAGGCCCTACTGGGATGAATAAAAGTGCTATAAATATCTGTGTAGATTTTACCATGAGCATAAAGTTTTCAGCTCATTTAGGTAAACACTAAGGGATGTGATTGCTAGATCATCCAGTAACTGTATGTTTAATTTTTAATGTATATATTTAAAGTTTACAAAATGATTTAATGAAATATATATGGATGGTGAAATAGTAAAGCAAATTAACCATCTGTTCATATAATTACTCTTCTTTTTGTGTAGCAAAGCAGCTAAAACCTACTCAGCAGGCATTCCACACGCAGCTTGTTTTTACCAGGTCTTCATGCTGTATATCACGACAGTAGACTGTGTGCCTTGTGAATTGACTTCCTGGTATTCTCTGGCCTGCATCTCCCCCTTTGCTACCCTAGTCTCCCCGTCTTCTGTAATCACCACTTTGTACTCCCTGTGAACTTTCTCTTTACATTTTATATGTAAATGAGATCATGCAATAGTTTTCTTCCTGTGTCTGGCTTATTTCACTTAGCATAATGTCATGTGGGCTTATTAATATGGCAAGTGGCAAGATTGTGTTGGTTTTTTTTAGAGCTAAATAATTGCAAACTGCCATTTTTTTTTAAATCCATTTATGCTGTTCTATGTGAGCATCAGGGTTTTTCTCCACTTCTATGAAGAATGTCAGTGAATTTTATAGGGCTTACATTGGACTGTGTACTGCTTTGGGTAGGATGGACACTTTAACAATATCATTATGAACCTTGAGTGTGGGCTCATCTTTTCAATTGTGTTTTCTTCCATTTTTTTTATCAGTGTTTTGTAGCATCAGTTTTTTGTCATTATAACACATACCCAAGATGATCACTGTATACTGAGAAAAGCTTTCTTTTGGCTCATAGCTTGGAGGGTCCAGCTGTAGTTGGTTGGCCTGTTGCTTTGGGCCTTGGCAAGGCAGTATATCATGCTGGGGCCTTGGAGTGGAACAAAACCACACAGCTGAGAGGTGACAGGAAGCGGGTTTGTGTCCCATCATCTCCTCCAAGCACCCCTGTCCTCTGCCACAACTGCAAGTAAACTGAATAGTTTCCACGAAGCCGTACCGTCACCTTTCTAATTCAGTTTATTCCTAGATATTTTATTTCTTAATGCTATCCTAAATGGAATCATGGTCTTGGTTTCTTTTCCAGATAGGTTGATGCTCCTGGCTCTGTTGGTACTGTACCCACACCCGCACTGTGTTCCTCTTCTGGTTCTAGTAGTTTTATAGTGGCTTCAGCATACAGATCTTGCTGTCTGTATAAAGGGTAATTTTACGTTTTTTATTTGGATCCATAGTCAGGCGCTCCCCCCCCCCATATCTAATGGCTCTTATTGTTCTTCTAGTGCTGAAGAGAAGCAGCAGGAGTTAGGCCCCCTTGTCCTGTGCTTTCCCCATGGATGCTGTGGAGATTTTGCAAACAGTCTTGTGTATGGTGAAGGGGTTTCCTTCAGCATGAACTATGGAGAGGTTTTGCTAAAAAGTATGGTAGAGTTTGTCAACAGTTTTTGTTTTCTGTGTCAACTGAGATGGTCACGTGGGTTCCTGTTCTGTTGACACAATGTGTCATGTTGACTATTTTATGTAGTGAATCAGCCTTAATGGGTCAAGGATAAATCCCATTTGGTCATGAGGTGTAATTTTGGAAAACATGTTGTTGAACTTTGCTAGTGTCTTGTTGAGGGTTTTGCATAAATTCTCCTTAGATAGCTTGGCCTGTAGTTTGGTTCTCTTTAGGGTTGTTTTTTTTATTATTAAGATTTGTGTGTGTGGTGTGTGTGTGTTGTCTGAGTGCTGTCCATGTGTTGTGTTGTATAGTATGTGTGTTGTATTGTGTGAGTATTTGTGTGTATGTGGTGTGTGTTTTGTGTGTATTGCGTGTGTGGTATGTGTGGGAATATGTGGGGTGTAGGGTGTATGTGTGGGCTGTGTATGGTGTGTGTTGTCTGTGTACGTGGTGTGTTATGTGTGTTGTCTGTGTCTTGTGTGTGTGGTATTATGTGAGTGGTTGTGTATATGTGTTTTGTGTTGTGTGTGTGTTGTCTGTGTGGTTTTGTGTTTTGTGTGTGTTGTGTATGTTGTTTATGTGTGTGGTGATTTGTGTGAGTGGTGTGTGTAGTATATGTGTGGTGTTTTATGTGAGCGTGTGTTGTGTGGTTTGTGTGGTATGTTGTGTGTGTTATCTGTGTGTGTTGTGTGTGTATGTGTGTGGTATGTTGTATGTGTGTTGTGTATGTGCATGTTTATGTGTGTATCTGTGGTGTGTGTGGTGTGGTGGAGGTGTATGGGGTGTATGGTGTGTGTGTGTATGGTGTGTGTGCATGTGTGTTTACATGTGAGTGCAGTGCCCTTGGAAGAGAAGAAGCATCTGCTTCCCTGGAGCTGCTGTTGAGGTAATTGTCAGCAGCTAAGCATGTGCTGGCCACTGAGTTCTGGTTCTTTACAAGAATGGAACGAGCTTGTCCTGGTTAGTTTTTTGTCACCTTGACACAAGCTGGAGTTATCTGCAAAGAGAGAACACAATTGAGAAAACACCTGTATAACACTGGCCTGTAAGCAAGTCTGTGGGGCATTTTCTTAATTAGTGAGTGATGTGGGGGGTTGGGCCTACTGTGGGTGAGACCACCCAGGGCAGCAGCTGGTCCTGGGCTGTGTAAGAAAGCAGGCTGAGCAAGCCTGGGGAGCGAGCCGGTAAGCAGCACCCCTCCACGGCCTCTGCATCAGCTCCTGCCCTGGCTTCCCTGGAAGCTGAAATAAACCCTCTCCCCTGCAGGTTTCTCTGGTCGCGTGTTTTCTCCCTGCAGTAGAACTATGACTGAGCTCTTGACCACTGATCCCCGGCTCCTGTTCCTGCTTTTCTTTTCTTAAGGTGTCTTGGGTGTCAAAGTACCAATTAGCTTCATACAATGTGTGTAAATATTCCCTGTAGCTCAATTTCGGGAAATGTCAAGGAATACTGACAGTCTGGGCCGGTGGCCCACTCTGGGGGAGGCACAGGGTCGGCCTGGGAAATAGAGAGACTTTGTCTCAAAACAAACCAACCACCAAGGAAGAGAAAGCCTGTAACTCTTGAGTGCTTGGTGACTCAGGTGTGGGATTCTTCGTCCTTTGCTGCTCCTTGCTGGAAAGTTCTGGATGATTTCTCCATCTTTATCATCATCTGTTGAAGCTTTCTATTTCTTGCTGCCTCAGTCTTGTGTGTTCTGTGGATCTAGGTGTTTGTCCCTTTCCTCTAGGTTAGCCAATGTCGGTGGAGTAGAGTTGTTTATAGGAATGTCCTATGATTCTCTTAATTTTTCTGGCATCTGGTAATTTCCTTTTATTTTTAAAGTTCTGAGTCATCTCTGTTGTTAGGCCATCTAAAGATGACAAACTATGTATTTCCATGGCTTAATTAATTACATCTATAGTTTCCATATGAATGTGCAGTTTTTCTATTGCGTTTACTTCTGTTCTGGGGTTCCTTGCTTCCTTTTGCCCATTTTGAGCTTAGTTGTAAAAGGATAGCTTCCTGATGAACCTCGGGCTATTCTGCAATCCGTCCTGTGTGTAGGAGTCCTTCCTCACCTCCCAGGTATGCTGACAGCTCTTGAAGATGCTGCTTCCTGAACTAAGTATCAGTGAGCCTGGGGGAAGGGTTCGTGTTGCCAGTAATGTTGTGTGTGTGTGTGTGTGTGTGTGTGTATTATGCAGACATATTTCTAGTGTGTCTATGTAGAGGAACTTACATGGAAGAAATAGAGCCTGTCACAGGGACTTGCTTCTGCTCAGCTGCCTGGACAAGCTACCCTCTTGCCTCTGGTACCCAGTGAGGATGCTAGGATGCTAGTCATCTTGAGAGTAATGTGCCGTTATAGTCCGTTCACCTGCTGACTGGAGTTTTTGTTTTCTTTAATCTTGCTGTGGTTTAATTGCTTTTGAGTCCCCTCTTGAGTAGTCCAGCATCAAGGCACTTACAGTGCTTAGCTACCCTGGGCACGGTCATTCTTGTCGTCACCAGTGGTGCAAGAGAGTGTCCTCTTTCTTTTCAGTCACAGTCCAGCAGCTGAGGACTCCCTGTTGTGTTCAGCTACTGTGGGGCTTGGCTCTTGGGATTGCTAGTCCTTTGAACTGACTGGCATTGGCTTCTTTAGTAGCTGGCTCGTTTGAGTTCTCATCTTGCAGGACAGCAGCAGTGGATGATGTTCTTTCATTAGGCCTTTGAACCATTTTGAAAATTTCTTTGTTTTACTTGGTGTATTTAAGCCATTGCATTCAAAGAAATGATGTATTGGGTTGATGTCTCCTCTATTTATGCTGATTCCTATTTGTCTTCCATTTTGGTCTGTGGTTCTTGGTATTTTTAATTAAGCATCTTGTATAAACCTATTTGTCTCTTCTTTCTTAACAAATCAGTTATGTTTCTTGTTTTTAACTTCTTAGAGTTTGGAAATCCACTTAAATCCAAATGCACACAAAATAACTTTCTCTTCATGGGCAGTGGAAATACCTTATAATAACAGGATCAATAGTTCCCCCTTTGGTCTGTGCATTATTTCTGTGATTCATCCCACTAATGTATTTGTGTATATAAACATTCAGGAGGTGTATACATATGACCCCATACTCGGAGTATATAAACACATAGACATGCATGAGGTGTATACATATGACCCCATACTCAGAGTATATAAACACATAGACATGCATGAGTTGTATACATATGACCCCATACTCAGAGTATATAAACACATAGACATTCAGGAGGTGTATACATATGACCCCATACTCAGAGTATATAAACACATAGACATGCATGAGGTGTATACATATGACCCCATACTCAGAGTATATAAACACATAGACATTCAGGAGGTATATACATATGACCCCATACTCAGAGTATATAAACACATAGACATTCAGGAGGTATATACATATGACCCCATACTCAGAGTATATAAACACATAGACATTCAGGAGGTATATACATATGACCCCATACTCAGAGTATATAAACACATAGACATGCATGAGGTGTATACGTATGACCCCATACTCAGAGATGCTGATGTTGGCATTTTAAACCAGCTGTTTTCTGTCAGTTGATGAGGTAAAAAAGAAGTTTTGGCTTTGCCCTCAGATCTTCTTCCTCTCAGTAGATCATAGATTCTGACCCACATTATTTCCCTTTTTTCCTGAGACACATCTACAAGCACCTTGGTATGTGTGAGAAGTCCTTATATTCTTCAACTTTGAGCAATAGTGTCACAGGCTACAGGAGTCTAGGCTTGTGACTTTATTTTCTCCTCAATTTATTATTTTTGATGACACTTTTTTATCTGGTCTCTGAGAGGTCAGATATAAATATTATTTTTAAAAATGTATGTGTTTGTGTACCACATGCATGCTGATATTGCAGGTGTCCATAGAATGTATCAGATCATCTGGAACTGGAGTCAGAGATGGTTGTGAGCCACACAACCTTTGTGTGTTTGGTGCTGGGAACCAAACTCGGGTCCTCTGTAAGAGTAGCCAGTGCTCTTAACTGCTGAGGCACCGCCTGCCTTCAAGATATATTTATCTTGCCGGGCGGTGGTGGCGCACGCCTTTAATCCCAGCACTCGGGAGGCAGAGGCAGGCGGATCTCTGTGAGTTCGAGGCCAGCCTGGGCTACCAAGTGAGATCCAGGAAAGGCGCAAAGCTACACAAGAGAAACCCTGTCTCGGAAAAACCAAAAAAAAAAAAAAAAAAGATATATTTATCTTTGTTACTCTTGGGGAAGTTGGGTTTTTGTCCTTTCTCTGGCCTTCAGGTTATTTTTCTTTCTGATTTTCTGTAGTTTGAAAACAGTTTGTCTGTGTATATGTAGAGTGTTATTATTTTTCTCAGTATTGTGTGGGCTCCCTGGTTTGATGTCTGACATTAACTTGAAGACATTCTCGGTCGTTCCTTTTTTCTTTCAAATACCTGTTCCCTTTGGCCATTTTCCCTCCGGTGCATTCATTGCATAGTTCAGTGTGTGGCTGGCCTGCAGTTTTTGCACATCCACTCCCTTTCTCCTCTCCTTCTCTCTCTTTCTCCCTCTCTCCCTCTCTCCTTCTTCCTCTTCCCCCTCTTCCTCTCCCTCCTCCCCTTTCCTCTCCCTCTCCTCTTTTAGGTTTTTCAATCCTCAGCCTCTATCTAGCATACCAATAAACCCATCACGGGCATTCTTCATTTCTGCTCTCCTGGATTGGACACAAGCATTCCTTTTAGCTCTTAGGAGTTCCGTCTGTGCTTACATGGGCACTTGTTCTCCTGTGGCATCTACTTTACCCCTCAGGACCTCAGAATATCAATCCTAGTTCTTTAAATTCTTGTCCTGATGGGTCTAACACCACTGGATGGTGTGGTATGATGTTTCTTCCAATTGACTTTGGTTTTTGGTTTCTCTCATAATATTTTCTTGACAGGCAGGCATGATATACTTGGTCACAGGAACTGCCGTTAATTGGCTTCCAGTCACCTGGTGGTAAGCAACTGAGGCTTTCTATTTTATAGTTGTTCCTCTGCGCTATGAACTTTACACGTGTTCCTGAGTATCTCTCCAGATGGGGCAGAATGGCTGGAGTGGGAGCAGGAGCTCCCACCCCGGGTTAAAGGTCAGCAGAGTAGACACCAGTCAGGTGTTCTAGAGTTCTCTAGTGTGTTCCAGAATCATCTCTCTTCCCTTGATGGAATGTAGAGCAAAAGCATGTAGAAGGGAGTCCTGTGATTGTTTTTCTTAAATGCACATGAAGGCCACAGGACAACCTTGAGTGTCACCTTTGATTGTGACAATTCTGTCTCTCTGTCCTGGTTCTTAGGTAGTGTGTACATATGGCCTTGTTCTCAGTACCAAGGGAATCCATGTAAGCATAGCTTCAGTCAGCTGCTGCCTGTGAAAGAGGGAGATCTAAAAAGGTCCAGAATCCCTTGGGGCAGCTGGGAGGCGTACCATAGGGTTATGGACGCTGCCTCGGGAGATCCAAGTTGGCTTGTGTAAGGATCACTAAGGTTGTTCAACATGTTGGGAGTTAGAAATGCACAGTCCTTCTCTTTCAATCCCTAGGTCATCTCTGGTGAGGCCTAGACTCTACATTTTCTAAGTGTCTAAGGTTTCTGAAGCCAGAACATATGATGAATGACAAAAGAACATTCCATAGACCCTGAGCATGAAAACGGATGGGGCTGCTTTTGGGATTAGAGATTAAACTATAGAAGTACATAGGGAAGGAAAGCATACAGTTTTAAATGTTTTATTTCTATATATTGACTATTCATACCAGTGGATTTAATGATGACATTTTCAATATGTGTACATGATGCATTTCACTCATTACCTCAATACCCTTTTTTATGTTCCTCCCAGCCCTGATCATCTCCATCCTTTTCCCAGCTAGCCCTCTTTTTACTGTTACATCTTTTGTGCATGGCCAGTGAGTTTCATCAGGGTTGTTGATAGGAACATGAACATTGATTGTGCACAGGAGCGGGTGTGCCTTGCCAGTGGCTGTATCACTGATGAACGCGTCTCTCCCTCCCACCAGCTACTGGGAGTGGTTGAGCCCCATGAGCTCTCCCATTCCATGGCAGGGTGGTGATGGGGCCAGGCTTGTGCAGAATCTTTCCTGGAAGTCAGCACACAGAGTCCATAGCCATAAGACCATAGATGACTTTTCTCCCCCAGAGTGGCACTTACCAGCACTGTGAGAGCTAGCTAGCCGGGAGGAAGCTTCCAGCCCAGTTCCAGCTTGATTTGTTATGTCCTGTGATCATGTTGGTAGCATCTTCAGCGAAAGGATCTTATCACCTAGGAGGATGTAAATTTTTATGTGACATAGACAATCCCTAGATCTCTCATGCCTGGAAGGAAGAGAATTTGTATGTTATCTATTGTGTGTGAAATGACCTTGGGGTTTCCAGTGAGCAGAAAGCTCAATATATTATAGAACAGTCAATCTATAATTATGTAACTGTGATTATTATAATGTCCTTAAGTCTAATGAGTCAGTGTAGATCGTTCTGTAATTTTTTGACTGGTTCTTGTTGAGTTTTCAATATCCCCACAGAATGTGCAAATATAGAGCCCTAAAGTGCCCTAAAGCATTAAAGAATGATAGCCCCTGACTTTCCCAGAGATGATTACAAGTATCTCAGAGATGAACTCTCACCTGCCATGGAGAAGGATGTAGAGCCTGCTCCTTCAGACTGTGGTTCTGCTTGACACTCTTGTCTGTTCTCGTCCTCTCGTCCTTTCCAGTGTGTTCTGTTGGCCTCTGCACCATGCCATTTTCTTTTTTGTTCTTTTTCTTTTTTTCTTTTTTTTCTTTTTCAAGACAAGGTCTCTCTATATAGCTCTGGCTGTCCTGGAGCTCACTCTGTAGACCAGGCTGGCCTCGAACTCACCGAGATCTGCCAGCCTCTGCCTCCTGAGTGCTGGGATGAAAGGCATTGCACCCCACTGCCTGGCTCACATGATTTTCTTAGTGCTTGAGGTTTTCCAGGGCTGCCAGTGGTTTGTCCAGGGTAGAACTCACCTTCCACTAGGCACACACTTGTTCTAGACGCCCACTTTCCATACAGGCGGGCTAGTGTTCCTTTGTATCTAGAGTTTTGTGGGATACGAAGTGAAGATGAGATACTGTGAGAGATCTTTTCTCGACTCTCAGATTTTCCTCATGGCTTCCCTTTCTCTGTTTCTCAGGCAGGAATTCCTTTAGTGAGAGCTGCGGTAGAAAGCTCTAGAGGAGGTGGTGGGTACAGTTCTTTCTCTCATGGCTGGCACTCCTGAGACAAGGTTAAAATCCAAGAGCGAAGCACAGTAATGTACTTAATCAAAGTTTATGCCACATGAAGCTTTCGGAAATGTTGACCCCACACCGCAGGGAGACCTTTGTGATGCAGCATGGACAGTGGGGTGCAGGGCTTACTTAGTGGGAGCCCAGCCAGGTGTTGAGATGTTTCTTGGCCTTTCTGAGTGCTCTCCTCTTTCTGGGCCTCTTTGTGGGCCCAGAAGTCAGGACTTCACAGAGGGAGGGGACTTTTCTAGCTTGGCTACAGGGAGCAGAGAGATGGGAGAGAACAGAGAGGCCATGCTTCTCAGTCCTGCTGATACTCAGTGTTCCAAGATGCAGTGCCCTTGACCTGAACGGTTCTCAGATGCTAGCTCAGATGAGGCTGGACTCACACCTCTGCATGAGCCCCGGATCTCTTTGGCACACTGTATCTGAGCTCCCCTGTCTACAGCCAGGAAGTATTTCAATTCTCCCTGGCATTCCTTTCTTTAGGAATTGTCTCTCCCACCCCTGGATGTCCCCCCTCTCCCTTATTTTTAAGTTTGGTCTTTTGATGTGATGTCTCTATGAACTTTCTTAAAACCCACCCGGGTTGTGTTTTGGAGTTTTCAGTGTGAAGTCCATTGTCTTCTCATCCCGCTTGGACCCGACTCTTATTCTCTGGTCTCCTCCCTGGGTGGCAGTTGTCAGATCCCTGGGCCCCATCCTCAAGCTTACAGCCATTCTTATAGTCTGTTTTTTGTTTCTCTGCACTGTTCTGTGTCTTCCTTGACCCACGTTCATTTCTTAGCTATGCCTTCATCTTCATATTGTCAGTAGCTAACTTGTCTGTCATACTTAACCCTTTCACTGAAGGAAGTTCTAGAGATTCCACCTGTATCATTTTGCCAGGTCCAGCACAGCTCAGCCACGAGGGGATGAAGAAAGAACAGACACCCAGACAAATGTACAGAGATGCTGGGGTCATGTGGGCCATGCTCACGCTGATGGGCTGAGCACCAGCTGTGAAACCGCCTGTAACCTGGGCTAGTCCACTGAGTGAAGACCAGAGGGGAGGTAGTCTCTGGAGGAGGAGTGGGAGGATGGAGGAGGAGGCAGCTACAGCTGCTGCTCTTTCACACATTGGTCAGTCTTCAGAACAACACCAGAGGAAGGCTTTCCATCCCTAGCCTCATCCGGGAGAGGCTTCGCCCTTCCCATCGGCTGAGGCATTGGGTCCTTAACATGCCTACGTCATCAGTGCCCCTTCCTTCAGGACTCACCCACCCTGTACACATCTACTCAGGACTCACCCACCCTGTACACATCCACTCAGGACTCACCCACCCTGTACACATCCACTCGGGACTCACCCACCCTGTACACATCCACTCAGTGCTCACCCACCCTGTACACATCCACTCAGGACTCACCTACCCTGTACACATCCACTCAGGACTCACCCACCCTGTACACATCCACTCAAGGCATTTCCAGCTTCCCAAATTATCTAAAGACCAATCTGATAAGTTTTGACCATCATTACCCTAGTTAAGTTTTTACTAACCTCATATTTATTAAACATCCTTATTTGGTATTTGTTTGTTTCTGTGTCTTCAGGTCTTAAACAATTTTTTTAATTCTGGTCCTGGCTAAGGGTGACCTTTTTTTTTTTTTTTTTTGTATGCTTAAATCATGACCCAGTTACTTCTTAGAACTCTGTGGGAATTCTAGGAAGCCTCATTATAAGGCACATTCCTTTACTTTGGGGAAGCATGGAATCCCCTGTAGTGAAAATTTAACCATAGGATAGTTTGTATGGGTGAATAGTGTGGATTCTGCCCCAGATCTTTACTTGGTAGCTTTATGCTCAGAGATTTTCAGGGATGTTTTCTTTTCCCTCCTTCTGTATTGAGGAGTCAGCACAGTACATGTAAATATTCCCACATTTCTGTGTGGTTTGTTTTTATTTTTTCTTGTCCCTCATTGACTGAGAGTATTGCTTTCAGCTGCCCTGGCTCTCTGCAAGCTTGCCTTACTCTGCACACCAGTGCCAGCCTCTGTCTCTAAACCCCAGCAGACTGGAGAATGGCCACCCAGCAGAGCTCTTCTTCTTGGACCTTAGCTTTTCTTCCCTCTGCCCGTCAGGATGTCTTAGCTGTGCATTTGGCATATTCTTTACATGAACACTGAACTAGCCTTTTAGATACTGTATACTATGGTTCCCTACAAATATATGGTCTGCCATGTGGCTGAATGGCAGTCCTGGTCTGGAGAAGGGCTCAGTGGTTAAGACCACTTGCTGCTCAGTCATAAGGGCCAGAATTTGAACCCCAACACCTGTGTGGGTAGCTCACAAATGCCTGTACTGCATTTTGAGAGATCTAACACCTTTTTCTGGCCCCATAGGCATTCACACACGTGTCCATATACTCACATACACACACCCTCTTCTGGCCTCCATGGGCACTCACACACATGTATATATACTCACATACACACCTGCAAGAGTGGCTTATTGTTTTACTGCTCTTGCATCAGAGGTGAAGATGTAGGAGAATTAGGAACCGTTGTCATAGCAATTAGGCAAAAGGTCTTCTCCAGAGTTGCACTTGGCATGAGGTGGCCACGTGTCCTGCAGTCGAAGATACACTCTGTCAAAAGCTGGGTTGAGAGTTAGCTAACATCTGCAAGTGGGAAGAAGCTGTGAGTGAAGGTGGCTTGCACATCCTGGTGTTTGTGAGCAGGGCCTGTCTCGGTACCTCTGACTCGGATGTCGGCCTTGTGGCTCATGCCCCATCTCACCCTCACTCCGGACTTCTTACACTCACACTGCTTGGTGTCTAAGGCAGCAGAGCGCTGGTAAGGGTTTTAGCTGGTTGAGTTCCAGGGTGATTTTGTGTTGTCCTGAATTGTGCTGCCAAGCTGCTGGCTCTGGCGCTCCCGTTCTCTCGCTCACTTGTATGCCATGTTATGTATTTAGCCCAGGTTAGCCTCAACCTTGTGATCCTTCTGAGTGCTAGGATCTCACACACTGTTTTGTTCTGTTCTCTTTCAAGAGAATCTCTCACTCTCTAGGGCACTCTAGCCGGGACCTCAATTCGTCGATCAGGCCATCTTTGAATTTACAGTAATTCTTCTGCCCCCTGAGGGCTGCGGATACCGGCATGTGCCATAACACCTGGTCCCAGATTGCTTTTTAACTTTAAAAAGTAATATTGCAGGGTATGGTGGAGCATACCTTTATGGTGGTGCATAACCCGGAAAGCAGAGGCGGACGGATCTCTGAGTTTAAAGCCAATTCCAGCCCAGCCAGGGCTAATTAGGAGACCCTGCCTCAAAAACAAAAAGAAAAATGTGCTGTATGATGTATCTGTTGGGGGAGGCAAATACTAGAGAAGTATATAAAATTCCTTCGATAAGAGTTGCTGTATATAGCCGGGCGGTGGTGGCGCACGCCTTTAATCCCAGCACTTGGGAGGCAGAGGCAGGCGGATCTTTGTGAGTTCGAGGCCAGCCTGGGCTACCAAGTGAGTTCCAGGAAAGGCGCAAAGCTACACAGAGAAACCCTGTCTCGAAAAAAAACCAAAAAAAAAAAAAAAAAAAAGAGAGTTGCTGTATAGATCTGTGTTCATCTTGACTGATATCGTTCTGCTCTGTACTGACCATTTTCCACGTTCTTCTAAGATGATGACTCATTCTCTTTGAAGTCCACACTAGGTGTTATGTAGTAGTTTACCAACTCCTCATAGATGGACCTATGTCTGTCTTGTCACTTGTGGACTTGTTAGTGAGGTTTGGCTGCAGGCTTCTTGTAGCATGAATTTTAAAAGGTCTTATTAATAAAAACAAACCCGGAGCAAGGTATTGGTGTGAATGCTGGAAGATCAGAGAAGCAGAACAAGCCACAGCTATCTCACCTGGCCAACTTCTCAGCTGATACTGTTTCCTCAGACTGGAAGCTTCTGTGTCCTCATCCAAATGGATCTCAGCTGAACTGCTGCTAAAAGCCTAAAAGCTTAACCAGCTAAAAGCTTCTAGTTTCTGGTCTTCACGCCTTATATACCTTTCTGCTTTCTGCCATCACTCCCTGAGATTAAAGGCTCACTTCCTGGGATTAAAGGTGTGAGTCACCATGCCTGGCTCTTTCCAGTGTGGCTTTAAACTCACAGAAATCCATGCCTCCAGAAGGCTAGGATTAAAGGCGTGTGTACCACCATTTTCTGGCCTCTGTATCTAGTGGCTGTTCTGTTCTCTGACCCCAGATAAGTTTATTAGGGTGCACAATATTTTGGGGAACACAATCCCACCACATTTCTTTCCCCTTTTTTGTCTAAAATTTAAAAAAGCTTATAACTAATACAAGAAAAACTATATCCAATAAGTATATACAATATATATACAGTCAAGAATTACATTAACGATGTCTAGTCCATTAACATTTGATGGATTCAGACGAAAAACTCCATTATATATATTAACAGTGTCCAGTCCAGTAACATTTGATAAACTCAGACAAAAAGTTTTCATTATTTACCTATTTAAAACAAGTAGTTCCTTTTAAAAAGTAGATTCAATAATTGACCCTTTATCATATCCATATTCTTTTTCTTTTCATAATAGATTCAATAATCCACCTTTTGTCATTTTTATATCTTCTCTTTTTTCTTTTTAGAGTAGATTCAATGATCTACCCATTTATTCTTTTATTTCTTTATCTTTTTTCTTAGAGTAGATTCAGTGATCTACCTTATATCTATATTTTCTTTTTTCTTTTTTAAACAAAAACTCTGAATCTAATCCCCTTGTTCAGCTTTTTTCTTGACCATTAACAATTAACAACTTGTAACCAACCATCATAAACAGCGACAGTATCAATAACTTATTAAATAACCAAAATTTCCCATCTTACATCTTGGGAATGTGGGCATCGTTTTCTTAAAATTACTTTCTGTTTTCTGGGGGTGAAGACATCTTTAGGGAATCCTGAAAAGAAAATTTTGGGGTTAATTGTCAAGTCCTGTATCATTTGTCCAGTCGCTGCATAATGAGAAAGTGCAGGGCTTGCTTCAAGTCCTTGTTCAAGTAGTCTGTCAGGCTGGATCATCTCAGCTAGCCATCTCAAAATTGCTAAGCAGTTTGTAGTCCAAAGTTGATCTTTCCATGGTGTTAATTCTTGTATAATATTAGAGGGACCAGCCTTAATATTATACATCCCAGGGGCTCAGGAGAGAGAACTACTAACGGCGAGGACTATTTTCAGGAAATAGAATCTCAACACACTGAGCTCTATAGTCCACTTGCTTTAATTCCTCTGGCATAACATCCTTTATACACAGCTTCAGTTCTGTTCTCATGTCTAGCTCCTTTCTTGCCTGATTTCTCTCTATACTTATCTATTGCTCCCTCTAAGTTCTGTCTTAATTCTCTCATCTTAATTCTGCCTCATCTAGGTCCTTTTCACCTTGTTCTTACCCAGCTAGGACTTCCCCATCTGGCTCTTCCTCATCTTCCATCTCGTTCCTCTAGTACTCTCTTCTAGCCCTTCAACCTAGTTCTTCCCCATCTCAGTTTGTTTTCTCAAGTTCTTACCCATCTAGTTTTTCCATTCTTTCTCTTCCCTGTCCCCCAGTGCCCTGGAAGTCATGGTATATAAAGCCAGGCTTCCAGGGTCAAACTGAGGGGTGATAAGAATCACATTGAGAGGCAATAACCATTAATTATCATTTGCAACCCCAAAGGGAAGTGACCAATGGGGAAATGAATTAACTAAAGGCTAAATTTGGGTAATATCTAAGAGGGATCTTAGGTGCTCAACTATAGTCTTAAACGTGATTAGTAGAAAATGTTAAGAATCTATACGTTGCTAGGTCAATGGGAGAAAATAAAACAATGGCTCCTATCTGTCCAAGCTATCTGCTGTTTTTCTGAAGGGTGGGGGAAAGTGTGCTCAGTCGCTAGGCAACCTGTGTACAGCTAGATGCCCCTGGTGATAGTTAAAGGGAGATCTGGAACTGGAGGTAAGGTTTGGGAAAGGAGGAAGTTAAGCTTAATTAGCACATCCACCAGGCCTTCTCAAACGGGTAGCCTGGATGCTTAAGTCTGTTCTTAGAGAGTACAGAGGTATCTCTGATAAGGTACTCTCCTCCATCTGGGGATGGACCTGGCCGGATGCTGCCAATGATGATAATTACAGGGAGGCTTGAACTGGGGTTCTGGCTGATCATAGCTGTCAGTGCAGAAGGTTATCTAAATATTCCTAGAGGTGGTTAGGTAAGGAGTTAGCGGTCTATAAAGTTAGTAAGGATGTAAGAAAGGAGTGTCTGAGCTAAATTGTGTAAAGCTATTACTTAACGTCCACCTGACCTAGGTGGTATCTCCTTGTGGAATTTACCTTAAATCAGGAGACTTGCATGTGGATTGTTATTACTGCTAGTCCTTGAAAGTGGCCAAGGGAGAGATCTGATTCCAGAGAAAGCTTTTCCTGAGGCTGTTCTCCAAATACCTGGAATGTGTATGTACAGAGAGTGATCAGTCCACACTGTTAGCCCTTCTTAGGGAAAAATCAACTGGGAAAACTATGAAGGCACACATGATTTTCATAACAGAATACAGCTGATATATAACAAGCCAAGTAACACCAAAAGCTCCTTGGAATTTGGCTTCCTCTGGAGGAAATCCTTGATCCCTCCAGGTAGTGACTTTGCCATAACCAGCTGAGTTCTTATTCCTGAGGCCTGCAGCAGTTAATCAGCTTAATGGCTTTACCATAGTCCATGTGGAATCGTCATTGTGGTCTCCTGTCATCTTTTTGAAGATTTCAAAGTCGCTGTTAGGCGTGGTCATGGTTCCCTGCAGACTTTTTTTTTCTTTTTTCTTTTTTCTTTCTTTCTTTTTTTTTGTGTGTGTCTCCTCTGGTTTGGAGCATTCACAGTCTGATAAATGTCTCTTAGACCATGAATGCTCTTCCTTAGAAGAGCAAATCTTCACAGCAATTTCTTCACACCATTTGTCTTGCCAAACTTTTCCAAACTGACCTTTGCAGATGCTTTCTTGTAACACAATGGTCCTGGCAATTCTTCTCTGAACAAGCAGCTGTAAACCCTTTGTCCCAGGTAGCAGCATCATTGCAGTCACCAACACGATGAGAAGGAGCTGGCAACTCGGAGCAGCAGCCACTGCCTCCATGATCCCACCGCCATTGTTTGTGGCTCGGCCAAAGCTTCTCCTTAACAAGCCTCCTAGGCTGGCCTCAAACTGGGGATCCTCCTGCCTCTGCCTACTTCAGCAAATCCTATGGGAATGCACCACCACAACTGGCTGAGTGTAGCTAGGGGCAGAGCTGGGGCCCATGAGGCCACAGGCAAGCGGCTTTTTCATGAATTCATACCACAAACGTTGGGCGCCAGATGTAGCATGAATTTTAAAAGGTCTTATTAATAAAAACAAACCTGGAGCAAGATATTGATGTGAATGCTGGAAGATCAGAGAAGCAGAACAAGCCACAGCCACCTCACCTTGCCAATTCCTCAGCTGATCTGTTTCCTCAGACTGGAAGCTTCTGTGTCCTCATCCAAATGGATCTCAGCTGAACTGTGATGCTCAAAGCCTAAAAGCTTAACCAGCTAAAAGCTTCTAGTTTCTGGTCTTCACGCCTTATATACCTTTCTGCTATCACTCCCTGGGATTAAAGGCTCACTTCCTGGGGTTAAAGGTGTGAGTCACCATGCCTGGCTCTTTCCAGTGTGGCTTTAAACTCACAGAAATCCATGCCTCCAGAAGGCTAGGATTAAAGGCGTGTGTACCACCATTTTCTGGCCTCTATCTAGTGGCTGTTCTGTTCTCTGACCCCAGATAGGTTTATTAGGGTGCACAATATTTTGGGAAACATGATACCACCACAGTTCTAATGTAACGTCTTCAGGCCATGGACATGTGTCTGTCTGAAGAGGGAAGAGCTGACTGTAAACTTCATGTCTCCCCCTCCCTCCCTTCCTGCCCTCCTCCTTTCTCTCTTTTCCTTCCTCTCATCTCCTTCTGTCCTCAGGCTCCTGAGCCTTTGGGCTCCTGCCTTAGCCTCCCTAATACAAGCAGATGGCTCTCTACCCCACTATTCTGTGTAGTTCTTGAGTCTGATGGTGTCTGTGCTTTACGGTAAAGAAACAGTCATGCCCTGTTTCTTTCGTGGTGTACTACTGAGCATTGTAAAACGTTTTAATGCAGAGCTTGAGCAGCGTTTTACCCCACGGCCGTGAGAGGCCATGAGACAGGCAGGTCTCGGGGTTGTGCTGTCTGTGATACTTTTGAAGTAAGTAAAGGTTGGCTCTTTGTGTTACATAATTTGTCTTTACCTTTTTAGCCTCCACCAGGCAGTGTGAAAATGCCTAATGTACCCAACACCCAGCCAGCAATAATGAAGCCAACAGAGGAACATCCAGCTTACACACAGATCACAAAGGTTAGTGCATGTTAACTGTGTAGATTGATCTGGAAGTTCATATATCATCTTGATGTACAGTTTATATAGTGTAATTTTTATTGCCCTTGATTCAGTGCATAATATCACTGCAGTAGCAATAATAGGATAATAAATATGACTGGGAGAGAGCTCAGTGACTACTCAGTGGGCAGTATGAGGAAGCAGCAGATGGCAAATGTCCAGGAAAACCAGCAAATGAAAGCTGGCAGCTCTAACACACGGAGTTAGAGAGCAGAGTTTCATGAGCACATCCCTGTCCCCTCAGCATCTCAGGGCATTTAAGATGTTTTGAACTCTTCTTGTGTTTCTGGAGCCTACTGCTCCGTTGGACTCTGTTTATCCAAGCTAATTCAGTTGTTCTTTATTCCGTTCGTCTCTCCTCAGCTCTTCCCTCACCTCCACTCTCACTCTCCTAGACACAGGCTCACCTAGACTGTAGCTACTCTGTCTTTAAAAGACTGATTTTTATTGTTTTCAATGCCATTTACTTGTGTGTCTACGTGCAGATGTGTGCACATGAGTGCAGGTGCCTGTGGAGGCTGGAGTTACAGGTGGTCATGAGCCGCCTGATGTGGATGCTGGGAACCGAACCCAGGTCCTCTGCAAGAACAGCACACATGCTGAATTGCTGAGCTATCTCTCTGTCCCCAGGCTCTGGCTATTCTTAACGAGAGGTGGGTTTTTGTTTGTTTTCTTCTTTCCTGTGGACTCAGCATTGCCTCTGAGGGGTTCCATAACTAAAAGAGCAAAATGAATCAATATCTCTTTAGTATTTTTCCAAAGCTATAGCCTTCTTGTGTTTTGAGAGTGGGTTTAACCGAGGTTGCTCTCAGCGGGCCTGTGAATGGTGGACTATTTCCACGGTCCGGTGACCTGTGTGTGTCGGTCCTCTGGTTTAGGAACATGCCTTGGCTCAAGCTGAACTCCTCAAGCGTCAAGAAGAGCTGGAGAGAAAGGCTGCAGAGCTCGACCGCCGGGAACGGGAGATGCAGAGCCTCAGTCAGCACGGTAGTATCCGAAGGGCTGGCAGGAAAATGCCTGTCCTCCTCCGAGCCCCTGGGTTTGGTGATAAACCTCTGCCTTGTTTTCTGATTCTAGCAGAGAGGTCAGACACAGCAGATGGCTTACTTGATCCCTCAGCTCTCTGATCCTACCCGATAGCACAGTCTTTTGATAGACTAGAAGAGTGTTGGCTTCCTCACAGAGAAAGTGAGACACAGATCTGATACGTTTGCTCCATTTCAAGCCAGGAGCCTTTGATTCTGCACTGGGCTCTACCGAATCTTTTCTTTCTTTCTTCAAAAAAGAGCTAGGACATAAAAGAAATATCTTAATGTAGAGTGAGAGGCCCTAGAAGAAAGGAAGGTCACCTGAGAGCATGGGTGTGGGCTTCTCAATAGTTCAGTGGAACCTTTGAGTGTGTCCCACCTTGGACTCTGACCTGTTCAGATTCTTGGTCTTATCCTCACAGGTACATCATACTTGCCAGAAAACGTTAAGAAAGTATTTGTATGATTAATTACTTGCTGAGGACTCTGTTCAGGCTCTGAGTGCTAAAGATGATTCTAAGACCCTGTGAGGGAAAGTCAGCAGCCTCAGGAGCAGGAGGGAGTCAGGGGAGGCATTGCTGGGTGGCTAGAATGGCAGTACAACCCCAGACAAGGATGGCAATAATACTCAGTATTTCTTCCCTCTCTCACCAGGGTTAGGACTCGGGCCTCTCGAGGACATGTTTATCCTGCTCATTTCCATCAGAGATAGCCTCTATAGGAGAGAGAGAGAGAGATCACTAACGATAATGTCTCTTGTTTCCTTAGTGCTGACTGACACTGATTACGTCTGTGAAAGATGAAAGATGTTTTGCTAAAGAGAGTAACAAAGGGACAGACTTTAATAGTTAAATTTTGCAGCGTACTAGTACATTGTAGTACTTTTTACCTTTTAATTAATAGTAAATCTTCAGCACCGTCCTGGGAAGTGCGACCCAGTCGTTAACTTTCTGAAGAAATGAAGGTTAAGTTTCTTACTCCACACAGACAGCGAATGGCTGGGAGCTTAAGGACTGGATGGTCTTCCCCGCCATAGCCAGGCCTGGGACTCTGAGATAAATCTGTTTTAGGCAGCTCTCAGGGTTTGTCTCTGGGTTTGTTCTCCTATACATAGACATGTTAAACATGGTACGATATGACAATGGAAAATTATTTTACCATTTATTGTTTCTAAAATGTTAGCCTGAAAAAATATTAAAAAAACATGAGCTTGGCTTTCAAGGTTGTGCAGAGAGGAACAGTGTTAGTGTTTTATGTATCATCTACCAAAACAACACGCTGCACTTTGAGACAAAAGAAGAATACAATGTATTTGTTGCAATAACTTTTTTTAACTTACAGGGAGAAAAAATAATTGGCCACCTCTTCCTAGCAATTTTCCTGTGGGACCTTGTTTCTATCAAGATTTTTCTGTAGACATTCCTGTAGAATTCCAAAAGACAGTAAAGCTTATGTACTACTTATGGATGTGTGAGTATCAAAAAATTGTATTTATATACCTATAAATGCATTCTGAGTTAATACTTTCATTGATAGACACCTTTTTGAAAGTGATATTTTAAAATGTATATTAACTGTCTTTTCATATAGATCTTAATAGTCATAGTTTCAGAGTTGAACATCATATTTAGATACAAAAACTATGTAACAGATAGCAATCCAAGTCTTTGGGTGAGAGAGGCCTGCACGTGGAATGCCAGCCCTGACTGATTGAGAAGGTATCTTGTCTGTCACGTGGGTAGGATTTTTGTAAAGATCCTTTTCCTTAGAGGAACATTATCTAGGCATGACTTGTTTTGGCAAAATTATGCATACTACTTTTATGCAAAGGAGTAGCACTTAGATTCTGTTAAATGTAGCACTATGGCTGGTTTTAGAAAGAGACAGGACATACTATAATGTGACTGTCACCTTAAAAATCACTGTGGGCACAGTGTGCTTTCATTTTCAAGTGGCTGTGAATACTTTTATTTTTGAAATTGCTTAATATAGGACTGTTTCATTAAACAGCACTAGAGTGTATTTTCAGCTGGGGATGTGCATGGTGTTTTAAGTATAATCACAACTCTGAGATACTAAATGAATGTCAAGCTGCTGAAGGTTCGCTCTGTGTACACAGACTTCCCACTTACTGATTTGTATTTCAAATAGTCTCACCCCTGTTTGACGCCATTCTGTCAGGAGGGAAGGCTGGACAGATGGGGTAGTAGGTAATTTGTAGGCAATCAAAGTGTGGGTTTTACTGTTTGTTTAGTGAGGCCTTAGGGCCCACCTTCTCTAAGAGGATATGATCGTTTTCTTCAGACTCTTAGGAGCATTTTTCGTCTTGGCATGTGAGAAGCAGTTTTTTATGGATATTACTTTTGTCATAGTTTTAAAAAAGGACATTTTCTCTCATAGTCAAAAAATTACAGTGGCTATTACTTAAAAAAAATTTTTTTTGAGATAGGGTCTCTTTATGTAGCCCTGGCTGTCCAGGAATTTACTACATAGACCACTGTGGCCTTGAACTCAGAGATCTACCTGTGTCTGCCTCCTTAGTGCTGGGACTAAAGGTGTGCACCACCACACCCAGCTGGCTATTACATTCAGACTCTTAGTTTCTTGTTGAGATTTGGCTTTGCTGTCTGTAGTACTATATGTGTTTGATACTTAAGGTATAATTATATATGTGTGTATGTTAAGCAGTTTCAATGTTTTATTTAGTTAGTAAATTTCTTCGTGTCATATATGCTTTTGTGTTTCTTATATATGAATTTTAAAAATGGCATAGTAATTTAGGCATAAGTTATTTAACTTAACAAATTTTTTATGGTAAAGGGGTAGAAAGAAAATTGGACAGCAGATTTAGTAAACGGAGGTGGGGTGGGAAAGATGGTTAACTTAAATTCATTGTTAACAACTGAAGCTGACGGTTCAAAGTCAGTTTGTTTGGTTTTCAGAACGCATCACTTTCAGTCTCTCAGAAGTAATGCGGGCAGTTACAGTTTTTTTCAGTCTTGTTTAGTTTGCCAGTCTGTTTTATAAATGGACTCAAGATTCTAGTCAGGGTTCTGTTTCAAAGAAGCGTTGCTTGAAATGAAGTATGAGCAGTTCAGAAATTTGCCCACACTTGAAGAGTAGAGACTGTATTAGTGGGTACTTTGGAAAGTATCGACCTGGTGTGGATTTCAGGGCTGACTGAAATTTGATGGTTTGATCCTCATCATCATAGTGAGAGCTGGCATTTGCCCTGCATCATAACTGACTTTAGGAAAATCCTCAAGTAGGCGCTACATTATTTAGTCTTAGAGAAGCAAAAACTTTGAGAATTGGGTACCTGTCCAACACTGTCCAACCTTAGACAGCTATTGGGTAGCTGGGCTCTCAAGCCCAGGGTTAGATTCTTTGGTGTGCCATCTACAAAATACCAAGATGAAGAAGTGATTTCCATTTTAGTGAATACTATGAAGATGTGTTTTCAAAGGTTCCTCAATGGAAGCAGGTAATATAAACTTCAAATGAACCAAAGCAATTAGAATTGTCACTGTGAAGTGAACCTTGACCTTTTTGAATGTGCTTTTGAATTTAAGAGAAGAAAAAAAAAAAAAAGGCGTGGACACCAGCCACCAGGTAGTGGAAATGTGTGCACCTGTAACCATCCCTTTTGTAATTATATTTATCAAGAATAACATAGCACTGGCAGTTGCAAATTCAGGCCACCTGGTACCAGATTTGCCTCTAAAGCAAATAAAGTTTTCACATAAAAAAGTATAACTTATCCTGCAAATCTTGTGAACAAAATGGCTTAGAGATTTGTTCAGTGTTTGGCCTGTACTCAGTCAGCATCCACCAGCGTAGACACACTGAAATGAACAGCACAGATGGTGGAGGACATCGCCCTTGCCTGCTACCTGAACCCCGCACAGGTGGACAGCTTCATCACCAGGTGCCCTAGACAGCTGGTTTTTACTGAGCGCAAGATGGCGACTCACTGATCATGGTCACTTTAAAAACATCTAGGAAAAAATCTAACATACCACAGAAAGTTAGCTTGATATTTTCTGTCCTTTGAAGAATTTTTATGGGCTTTAAAACATTTAACTACATATATCCTCATTTTCTGTAAGTGAAATAGAAAATAAACTTTAAAAAATTATTCTTGTGAAGAATTTAAGTTAGAATGTGCTAACATTAAAACACACACACACACACACACACACACCACCACCACCACCACCACCACCACCACCAAACTTAAGACAGCCAGAGTCCTTTAGAACAACAAAATAATTTCCCATTTCCCAGGAATTTTAGTTCTGTTTTTAAGCCCTCAAAAATCTTAATTTTGAGGAAAAGAGATTTTGAGGCATTTCATTAGTAAGCCAGCTTTCCCGAGGATTAATCTCCTAGTAGTAATTGAGTAATTAGGATAGTTTTCCCTCTGTGACAGAAAGGAAAGGAATTTTAAATCAAAGCTCTCCAAGGCCACAGCAGATTTGCTTCCAGGCCCTGGAGCTGTTTCTCCATAGCTGACTTCTGTAGTGTTTAGATGAGAACACACCAGGGCACCCAGGGGGAGCGGTTCTGTCCTGCTCCATAAGTTTTTTATTTTAATTTGTAAAGAGACTTGAAATTGGTTTTTAATTTATATTGAGTTTGTAGTAGATTTAATAATCTTTTAATTAATTTTTTCTAATCCAAGTCATAGTTGACATTTTTATTGATTATATACATTTTACAGTATTTTAATTTTATGGGAATTTATTTCCCATAATGAAATTCTACTCATGAATACATTTTTACAGAATCACTTAAAAACCTTGTAACTGTAGGGGTCTGGAGAGAGGGTTCCGGGGTTAGGAGCTTTGCTGCTCTTGTAGAGGACCCAGGACTAGTTCTCGGCACCCAAGTGGTGGCTCACATCATCTCTCTCCCCAGTTCAGGCCACCACGTGCCCTGCACACACATGGTGCATATACATGTATGCAGGCAGACATCCAAATGCATAAAAATAAATGTAAACAAAAGTTATAACTGGTAAGCATGGCTCTTTCGAATCACAGCGTTGCTGGATGTTACTCAGATTCCGGGGTTTCCGTTTGTCAGGGATCGCAGCATGCCAGCAGCAGAGGGAAGTCTTGCTGCTGGTGAGATCACTGTGGTGCCTCTATGGGGTGGGGGGAATAATGTGAATCTATCAGAGTATTCCCCATTAAAGAACCAGCTCACTCCTGAAGATGAAGCCGACCTCACAGACACCCCCCCCCCCAAGTCACAGAATTGCGACTGTTTTTTAATTGTCCTCCAGTTCTCGGCTGTGGTCCCCTCCTTACAAATAGTGTTCTGAGGACCCCACCTCTGGGTTTGGTTTGTTTGCTTTTGTCTTTAACAAGCACTGCTTCTCTTCTTTGGTCCATTGTCTTCTCAGGAAAGCGAACCCTAAGGGTTGGGCTTATTTAGCAAATGTAGCTGCCCTAGGAGGAAGAGGTAACCCGCAGGAGTTTTTCCTAAAGTCCCGTGTAAGAAACGGCAGTGTTTGAAGAACACACCATGGAAACACAGGAAGAACACATGGTCTTAGAAGTGTTTTCATTTGTAATTCTCGTCCGATGGTGACTTGATGTAACCAGCCCATTCTGTCTTCTGATCCCACAGTCCACGCGGTAACGCTGTTCCTAAACATCTTCGGATGCCTGGCTTGGTTCTGTGTCGATTCTTCAAGAGCAGTTGACTTTGGACTGAGCATCCTGTGGTTCTTGCTTTTTACCCCCTGTTCATTTGTCTGTTGGTACAGACCGCTGTACGGAGCTTTCAGGTAAGTGTAGGCGCGTATTTCATGCGTGTGCTTTAAAACCTGGGGAGTGTGTGGCCGGGGGCTCACTCCGGAGTCTCGGCACCCGGGAGGCTGAAGTAGGAGGATCGC